>NC_062296.1:43479229-44679229 GCF_902655055.1 Lutra lutra
TCTGTCCCATGTAAGTCTTAATTACTGAGACTCTAGGAAGCTTAAGAATGCATTAGGAAGATGTCAACTTTAATTTTTCCTACTTCTCTTCAGCTGATGGACGTCATGCAGTTGTTGATGTAGAAGATGTCTCACTAGCTGCAAAGGTGGTTGATTTGCCATGTGTTATTGGAAGCCTGAAAACTCTTGATAAAAAAACTTTTTATAAAACAGCAGATATTTCTCAGGTATGGATGAGTTTTCCTCATCTACTAGCTCTTACATCCTTCAAGGAATCCCTTTCTCCCTATCCCTACTTTTCTCTTTCAGTTCTTCTTCCCACTTGGTGAATGGCTGCTTATCGTTTCTAATTCCAGCTCGATTGCACAGAAATACAGTGTCATGTTCTGATTTGGTGTTTGATCCATAATTTTTGACTACTTAATTTTATACAGATAGCTTTTAGCTAATAAAGGTTTATGTTTGCCATTTATAATGATTTTCATCTGAAAAAAAAATGAGGGTCTGGGATCTTCTGAACTTTCTGCTAAAGCAAGATGCTGTGAAATTTGTAGATTTATGTTTGTTCTTTTTCATTATCTTAACTGTTGATTTCTTGTTTGTCTTCTAAATCAAACTGCTAAAATATATTTGTTTGGAACATATTTCCTCTGCAGTGGTAAGCATATGAGCTAAAACAAACAAATAAAAACAAAAACAAAACCCAGAATCTGTATACAATGCTGTGGAGACAGGCAGAGAGAATGAATATGGATGTATATTAATACTTGGTTTTCTGGAATTGCCAAGTAATGTTCTCCTTATTTCTACGCTCCCGGATTTCTGGTAGTAAAAATGACCACAATTCATTACTAACACAAGATTTGGGGCCATAGTCAACTTCTTTATCTTTGTTAAATGTAGATGCTTGTGTGCACTGCTGATGGTGATCTCCACTCTTCTCCAGAAGAACCAGTTACCTCTACTGATCTTAAAGTAATCAGGAAAAATGAAAAAGAGAGACAGAAAAAATATGTCTGGAAGCATGGCAGTAAGTCACCAGCCCCTTGCTCATTCTGGCTGACTACATTTATCTGCTGAATCCTAATTACTTGTGAGCCATGGACCTGTTACCACACTTAGGTGTTTGGTTTGTTAGGCATCTAGACACTCTTAAAGGAACAGGTCATGTCATGAGCCAGTAGCTTATAGCATGACCTTTCTCTTTATCAAATTCAGATAGATGTGTGACTACCAACAGTCATATATACATTTTACCATGTTGAATTTATTTTAGTTACTCCACCACTTAAGAATGTCAGAAAGAAAAGGTTCCGCAAAACAACAAAAAAGGTTAGTTGCATGCTACTTCTGTGTCTACTGGGTGCATTGGAAGAGGATTTTGAGTGGGGAGGAAAGGGACACAGTCAGTTGGGGATTAATTTGTTCATTCCTTTATAGGTTCAATAAAGTTTTATTGTGAGCTAAATGCCAGGCACTGTGTGGTAGCAACTGGGATTTTATAGTGCACAAAAACCAGACCTGATCATTTAGGGATCTGGATGTGTCATGAATTTGAAACTCCTGCTAATGCTTTCAGTTTTCAGTTGCAGGATCTAGTTTTAAAGAACTGAGAATTGAGGACTGTCGTTATATTCCTAACCTTACCTCAGACTTGGAGAACCTTGGACAAGCTACAGGATTATTGTGGCTTGGCTTTTTCTTTTTTTTTTAAGATTTTATTTATTTATTTGACAGAGATCACAAGTAGGCAGAGAGAGAGGAGGAAGCAGGCTCCTTGCTGAGCAGAGAGCTCAATGTGGGGCTCGATCTCAGGACCCTGGGATCATGACCCGAGCCGAAGGCAGAGCCTTTAACCCACTTGAGCCACCCAGGCACCCCAGCTTTTTCTTTTTTCAGTTAACTTTTAATTTTGAAATAATTGTAGGTTCATATGCAGGTGAAAGAAATAAAAGAGAGATACCGTGTGCTCTTTATCCAGTTCTCATCCATTGTAACTCTTTGCAAAACTACAGTATGTTATCACAAACAGGAAATTGATATTATATGATTCACCAATCTTATTCAGATTTCTCCAGTTTTACGTGTGTGTGTGTGTGTGTGTTTAGTTCTGTGCAGTTTTATCCCATGTGTATGTTCATATATCCGCCTATAAGTCAAAATACTATGCAGTTCCATTACCATAAGGATCCCTCATCTTGCCCCTTTAAAAAAAAAAATTAAAGATTTATTTACTTATTTCAGAGAGAATGAATGAATGGGAGAAGAGGCAGAGGGAGAGAATCTTCAAGCAGACTCCCCACTGAGTGTGGAGCCGGACGCAGGGCTTGATCTCATGACCCTGAGATCACAACCCGAGCTGAAACCAAGAGACACACTCTCAACCAACTGAGCCACCTAGGCGCCCCAATTGCCCTTTTATAGTCACACTCATCTCCCTCCTGCCCTACTCCCTCAGTCTCTAACCCCTGGCAATCACTGTTATGTTCTCCATCTCTTTAATGTAGTCATTTTCAGAATGTCATATAGATGGACTCATACAATGAGTAATAGTTAATACCGGCTTTTCCCCACACTAAACATTACTCCATTAAGATCCATGTAAGTCGTTGCATGTATCAATAGTTTGTTCCTGTCATGCTGAGTAGTATTCCATCATATGGTTTTACCACAGCTTGTTAAACTATTCACTCATTGGCGGATATCTGCGTTGTTTTCAGTTTTTTACTATTCTAAATAAAGCCACAAGCAGGTTTTCGTGTGAACATAAGTATTGGTATCCTTGGGATAAATGCCCAGGAGTGCAGTCGCTGGGTCCTGTGGTACTTGAATGTTTTGTTTTGTTTTGTTTTCAGAAGGGGGAGGGGCAGAGGGAGAGGGAGAATCTTTTTTTTTTCAAGAGTTATTGATGAGAGAGAGAGAACACATGCAGGTGGAGAGGAGAGGAGCAGAGGGAGAGGGAGAGACTCAAGCATGCTCCTCACTGAGCGTGGAGCCTGATGCTGGGCTCGATCCCCCAACCCATGAGATCGCAACCTGAGCCGAAACCAAGAGTCAGATGCTTAACTGACTGAGCCACCCAGATGCCCCTTGTATATTTAGTTTTCTAAGAAACTACCATATGGTTTCCAAAGTGGCTTTAACATTGTACATCCCACCAGCAGTATACTTGTGATCCAGTTACTCTACAGTCTAACCAGAATTAGGTGTTTATCACTATTTTTTATTTTAGCCATTCTGATAGATGTGTAGTGATCTCATTGTGGTATGAATTTGCATTTCTCTGATGGCTAATAGTGTCAGACACCTTCTCATATTTTTTTTGCCACCCATATATTTCACTTCAGTGAAATGTCTGTTCATGTCTTTTACCCATTTTCTAAATGGATTTTTTTATTATTGAGTTTTAAGAGTTCTTTTAATATTCCAAATACTAGCATTTTGTCAGATATGTAGAAATTTGAAAATATGTTCTCCTATTCTGTAGTTTGTCTCTTCATCTTACCCACAGGGTCTTTCAAAGAGTAAAAGTTTTTTGTTTGGTTGAGTCCAAAGTATTAACTTTTCCTTTTAAGGATTGTCCCTTTGTGTCAAGTTTAAGTACTCTTTGCCTAGCCCAGATCCTGAAGATGTTCTCCTATTTCCTCTTTTCTAAAGTTTTACATTTTACATTTAAGCCTGCAATCCATTTTTGACCTAATTTTTGAAGACTTTTTAATAATTTATTTGAGAGAGGTAGCAAGTGAGAGTTTGAGAGAACGAGTAGGGGGAGGGACAGAGAGAGAGAGAAGCAGACTCTCCACTGAGCAGGAGCCCTAGATCATGACCTGAGCCGAAGGCAGGTGCTTACCCGGCTGAGCCACCCAGACACCCCTAGTTCAATATTCATTTTTTTTCTTGCATCTTGCATGTCCAGTTGCTCCTGCACCATTTGTTAAAAAGTCTATCCTTCTTCCACTGTATTGCTTTTATACCTTGTCAGAATCCCTTGAGCATATTTGTATGTGTCTGTTTCTGGGTTCCCTATTCTGTTCCATTGATCTGTATGTTGATCCTTCTACTCATATCACGGTGTAGCTATGTAAGTCTTGAGGTCAAGAAGATTGTTCTTTGTTTTTCATTGTCAAGATTGCTTTAGCCATTCCAGAGCCTTTACCTTTCCACATAAATTTTGGAGTATGTTTGAAGTTTAGAAAACGTTTTCTGTGTCCACAGACAATTTTGTTGGAATTTTGGTAGGAATTGCATTAACCCTATATATAGATCAATTTGGGGGAGAATTGACAACTTTACTGAGTTGAATATCTTAGTCTGTGAACACAGTTGCCTTGGCTTTTCTACTGTCAGTCAACAGCATTTTTTGAGTGCCTATTGAATGAATGTAAAACTAAGTTAATGATTTTAGAATTCTTTAAGCTTTAGTGAAGTAGAACAATCATAATATAACTTCATTGTTTATTGTGTTTTATTTTGTAGCTCACCGATTTCAAACAAATTGAAGAAATCGGCTTTCCTGAGGTAGAACAATCATAATATAACTTTATTGTTTACCCTTAGTGTGTTTTATTTCATTGCTTATTACTTTCAAGCAAATCAAAGAAATCATAAAGGTTACTTTTAAGCCAGACTTCTCATCTCTAACTTCTACTGTCATGCACAGAGACTGAATTTGATTCACTTAAAAATGGATTCATTGTTTAATGTGTGATAACTCCTAGAGGAAAAGATACAATTTGACTAGTGACTCTGTATTCTAATCTGTTTTTTGTTCTGGTACTTACTTTAAAACCCATTTCTTGGAAACCAGGGTTCACTTTTACCAGCAGTTGTTTGCAATTGCTTATTCCCTTTCAAAGTTCTAATTTCTATTTGTGGCATGACGAATTGGTTGCTGTGGAGATAATTGTCTAAAATTGGATTTAAGGGAGAACGTGTAGCTAAGACCCAGTTTTTATAGGAAGATCTTTAATAATAAAGATGTGGAGAAGTGAACTCTGGGAATTTGGATCTTTAGACCAAATCACTTCTAAATAACAAATAAGGAATTGTAGTTCTTTGCCAATATGTGTCAGAGCAAATAGTTAATAAATGAGACCTAAGGGTTGTGCTTCTGAGAGAGGTCTTTAACACACAGAGTTGCAGATTGAAAAAATTAAATGTCTCAAGTAATTTGTTTCGGGGGGGTGGATAAGCTTACTGTACAAAAACCTAGATGCTAGTCAAAGATTCCTTTGTAAATAACATGATTTAATGTTGAAATTTGATTGCATGCATATTAAAGAAGCCTAATTATTTGAATTCATTTGTATGTAGGAAAAGAGCATTCCTGCAAAGCACAGGGTGTTAAACGACCTTACTGGTATCCCCCCTTCTCCCACTTTGGTTCAGTACATTGAATCTCCTGATGTGGAAAAGGAAGTGAAAAGACTCTTGTGTTCAGATGCTGAAGCTGTCAGTGCTCGTATCCTTTTATACTAAATCTTTTCTGTGTAGTCTCTTCCACCCCATATGCACTTGCTTACAAGCCCTTATTTCTGGTATTTGTGTGCACATTTTCATGTGTAGAACTTAAGATTTTGGAAATGTTACTTCCTAGCTAGGAACAGTAAATTCACGTGATAGAAATGTATTTACTTGTGTAACTCAGTATAAGGTACTTCTTCATACTAGAATACAGATACAAATGGCCCAAAGTTGGATTAAATTAAATAGCATTTTCAGCCAGAGAGCCTCTTCCCTTTCAATTGTGCCTACTCCTTTCTTTCTGCTTGTTCCCTAACTGATCCAACTTTCAGGATGGGAAGTCATTGCTGAAGATGAAACCAAGGAAATAGAGAGTCAGGGCTCTATCCCAGGCTTTGCACTATCCCCAGGAATGAGTGACTATAAGCAGGATCATATCTCATCAGGTATGTTTATAAAGGCAAAATAAGAACTTCAGAGAGGGCAGGTGTTGACTTTGTGTGAAAGGACAGTTTCCATAGACTCATAGGCCAATCACAGAAAAAGGAGGCCTTTTCCCTTCTTCCTCTTATTGGTCCCTCAGCACTTCAGGGGTTTTAGATTGGTGTTCTTTTTTCTTTTTTAAGATTTTATTTATTTATTTGACAGACAGAGATCACAAGTAGGCAGAGAGGCAGGTAGAGAGAGAGGGGGAAGCAGGCTCCCTGCTGAGCAGAGAACCCGATGTGGGGTTCCATCCCAGGACCCTGGGATCATGACCTGAGCCGAAGGCAGAGGCTTTAATCCACTGAGCCACCCAGGCACCCTTAGATCAGTGTTCTAATCTCCCATCCATCCCTGGTATTCTAAATGCCTTGATCATTGAATACATGAAAGAATGTTAGTGTTTTGCATTTCCCATCATTGTTCTAGGAAGGGAATAATCTTCCTTCAGTAAAATTATTAAAGTCTTTGGTTGTCTGGTGAATTTGAGGGGAGGGAGTATAATTACAGCTAGACTGGGAGTCATTTGAAGATCCATACACTTTCATCTTCCTCTTCCTTAAAACCAGTAGGATATGGTATGCTTCGGGAGGTGTTCAGTGATTCTAGCAGTAACAGTGATGATGATGATGATGATGACGATGATGATGATGATGACGAGGAGGAGGATGACGACAATAAGGAGGATGAGGAGGAGGATGAGGAGGATGAGGATGAAGAGGATGACTGTGATGAGGAGTACAAAATTGAGGAAGAGGATGAAGATTATTATGAAGAGGATCTGGAAAGGGAGCTACAGGCCAAGTTCTTTGCATCTGGCCAGTATGAGGCAAAGGAAGAAGCCAGTTCAATAGGTAAGTTATAGAGGAAAAACCAAAGGGGTGGGACAGAGTGAGCAGCAGTGCTGAAGATGGACTGTAAATACATGTTAGATGCAAGGCTAGGTTTGAGAAGTTATTGCTGAGATATGTAGTGGAGTTTTAGTTGATTTTGATCTTGGTCCAGTAGTTTAGGCTATGTTTAGATAAAATTTCTGTCTATCTCTGTTAGTTATGGATATTCAGAAGCAGATTCATTACATGGAGAAAAAGCTCCAAGAGATTCGATGCAAAGCACAAAGACAGAGGAATCTCATAATGAAAGTGGAAAACCTGGTGCTCAAGGTAAATTGCTGTTGGCTGGGATAAAGATATCTTGATTATCTTACTTTCGAAAACCCACTGTTGTGTTTCTATTCATGTTGTCTCTATGCAGCATCCTTATTCATTTGCACACCTAAACAACCTCCTCGAAACCCCTAAGAGAATATAACCGTATTCCTTTTACCTGAGTAATTTTGATCATCTTGCATAAGCAGTTTTGGGAGACCAGGAAACTTGAGATAGTAATTACCAATACTGAACAGCTGTCATGTGAAAGGCATAACTATTTTCCATGTATCATCTCATTTCATCCTCACATTCCTGAAACACAGGCACTGTCACTAGTCCTATTTTATAGATAAGAAATTGAAAATCCAAAGAGGTTAAGTAACTTGCCAGGGACCACAGTAAGTATAAGACATAGATTGAATCCCGTTGTTTGTACCAAAATGTATTCATTGCAGTGAAAGAAAATTAACTAAATTCATATTTAAATGTTATGATGCATGCCTGAATAAGAATAAATATCTTGCTTTATTTTTGTTAATACACATTTCAACCAAAGGAAAATGTATGTTTAGGCCTTGTTTGCATCTTTTAGTGAGGGAAATTCTGAAGCATCTGGAAAATTCCTTGCCAGATTTCATTTTTTGGAGAGCTGTAGTCATCAAAATGGAGCAGTGTGACATAGAACTATACCTATTTAGAGTGTTGTCCTTTAGAATAACCAAGTGAGATGATAGATGTGGACATGCTTTGGAAGATACAGCTGTATGGTATTATTATGATGTTGTATGAAGTACTAGTTAGGAATAGTAATATTCTGTCCTAGTGCAGGGAAGTCAGTGAGTCAGCATCAAATTCCAAGCCAGCTTTTTAAATAGTTCACCATAGTCAAAGGATTTGTGCTAAAACTAGAAAAAGTTAACCTGAAGGCATTCTAACCATTTATTTTAGGGCAAGAAAAAAAAAGTGCTGTGGGTAGGGTTATAAAAGCAAATCAGATGGCTTTGTAGTTAGGGGGTGCAGTTTTTTTTTACTCTAAATCCTTTAAAAAGAGTATTCTTTTGTTACAACTGACAGTTTTCTTATCAAATTATTTGCCAAACTCCTTGTGTCACTTGGTTCTCTTTTCCCTTGAGACTCAGCATTCATCATTTATGCAATTTGTTTTCCAGAATCATTTACAGTCTGTGCTGGAGCAGCTTATATTACAGGAAATGCAAAGAAAAGAGCAGGTGGGTGTGTTTTCCAATCAACGAGGAAACATTTGCTACAAAGACTCCCCCACCCTACCCCCAGTGTCATTTCTGGCTGCTCCTTTCACAGGAGTAGTAATGGCCAAATCTTCTAAATGAGAGGTAGCAGGCTGGAGTAAGGTTTTTGTGAAAAGTCACTCATTCAATAGATATCAAATGCCTATTAAGTGAAAAGCACAAGATGTACAAACAGTGTTGAATAAGACAGTTCTTGTCCTCGTGGAGATGACTGTCTAACATGGAAGACTGGTAGTGAAAAAATTAGCATACAAATCTAAAAGTACAAATTGTGAAGAAATGCTGTGAAGGAGAAAAAAAAACCATGGTGATATTTGAATAAAAAGAGTAGTGCTTTAAACGGAATTGAATTAAATTAAAAAGATTGGCCTTTCTGAGGAAGCAATATTTCCGCTTTGACCTACGGGATAAGTCCAGGTGAAGAGGGACTGGAGAGCCTCTTGGGTGGGTCCCACATGGGAATATGCTAGGTCCCACATTGGGTAAGAACTTGGCCTCTTGGAGGACTTCTGGAGTATTTAAACCAAGGAAGAGAGTGACTTAACATAAGGTTGCAGAAGTAGGCAGAGGCCATAGCGTATGGTCCCTTGCAGTCCAGAGGAAGGAGGATGGTTTTTCGTATTAAGTGCAGTGGGAAACCCATGAAGAGTTTTAAGTGGGATAGTCACATTTACACTTGATCCTAGCCAAAAGGCCAAGAAGCAATAGGAGGGTCACATTTAATTCAAAATTTTTAAAAGATCACTCTGATTATTATTGGGAGAATGGATTATAGGGGAACAGGAGTTGAAGCAGGGAGGCCACTTAGGAGGCTGTATGGTGGTTTCTTAAGAGGTGATGACAACTTTCATCACCCCAGAAAGAAACCTATACTCATTAGCAGTCACTCCCCATTTCTTCTGGATTCTTCCCACCTGCCAAACCTAGGCAATCATGAAAGTACTTTCTGCTTATTTTATCTAAAAGGAAATAATACGTGGTCTTTTGTATCTGCTTCTTTCACTTAGCATAAGGCTTTCAAAGTTAATCCATGCCGTGGCATGTATCAGTAGTTTATTCCATTTTGTGGGTGGATAATATTCCAATATTCCATGGTGTGTGTGTGTGTGTGTGTGTGTGTGTGTGTGTGTGTGTGTGTGTCCATACCATACATACCATGTTTTGTTTATCCATTCATCCATCGATGGACATTTGGGTGGTTTCCCCTTTTTAGCTATCATGAATAATGCTGTCGCAAACATTCATATATTAGAGAATGTATTTTAAAAATAGAGTTGATGGGACTTGGGTCAATTAGTGGGTGTTGAAGGAAGTGTTAAGGATGCATGCCAGACTTCTAACTTGAACAACTGTATTATTTAAAACCACAAGAGAGGGGCACCTGGATGGCTCAGTCGTTAAGCGTCTGCCTTTGGCTCAGGTCATGATCCCAGGGTCCTGGGATTGAGCCCTGCATTGGGCTCCCTGCTCAGCAGGAAGCCTGCTTCTCTCTCTCCCACTCTCCCTGCTTGTGTTCCCTCTCTCGCTGTATCTCTCTCTATCAAATAATAAATAAAATCTTTTAAATAAATAAGTAAAGCCACAAGAGAGTCATCAGAGTGAAAAGAAAAGAGGGTAATGTGGGAGTGAGGGTCAAGTAGCTGTACAGGAAATGTATGTTGACTTAAGCCCTAAAAAATTGAGGATAACAGTTATAAAGGAACTGGAGGTCATATGCTGATGCGCTTAACATGGGGCTGTTAAGGTTGAGACCTCCCTCATCCCCATTCCCCATACCAGCAAGGCGAGGGGAATTCTTCCGTATATTCCCTTCCCCTCAGCAGATCACTTAACCAAACACTGCTTATAAACAACCATGTGAAAAATTAGTGCCAAATTGCTTTAGCACTCACCAAACATCTTTGTTTTCATCCATGTAAATAGTATTGGAGAAGTGCTATTTTCAACACAGAAATGTAGCCATAAACTCGATTCACTCATAGTCCTTTATGTTAGCTCGTTTTGTCAGTGTAGACGGGTGCCTGCCTTAAGCTAGGCTCTGCAGGGAGCTACAAAATGCTTACAACCCAGTCTCTGCCTCCAGCTGGGGAGAGAAAGGGACAGGAATTTAAAGGAATGCCGGCTCACTTTTGTCCATAGAGATTAGGGAGACTCCATGGAGAAATGGTGTTTGGCTGGAGCCTTCAAAGGTGGGTAGGGTTTTAATAAGGATATAGGGAAAGGAGGGTGTTCTGTATAGAAAGCACAGTGGCTCAGAGGTGCTCTGGACAGGCTAGAGTTGAGACTTTCAGTGTAGGATGTAATAAGCCATCAAAGTTTTCTACCTGGGGAGTAACTCAGGAAGACTTCTCTGCCAGCAGCAAGTAGATGACATTAGAGTGGAGAAAGATTATAGGAAGCTCCATGTGATAGAAGGAATCAGAGCTTAACAATTGATTGGATTTACAGGGCAAGAAGCAGAACACAGAGGAGTCCAAAGCCTGAGTACAGGGAAAATGGTATGCCTCTAAGAGAAGACATCAGGAAGGGAATTATGGGGGGCGGAGGGTGGAGAAGTTGATGAGCTAAACTGGAAGCATGGTGTGTTGGAAGCACTTTTGAAAATGGGAGAATAGAGGCTGGCTCATGCAGAGAAATGATCACTGAAGTTGTGGGGATAGATGAGTTAGCCAGGGTGACTGTTTAGCAAGAAGTCTGAACCTGGGGTGGTGAGAGAAAGAGCCTACAAAGGGGAAAGAACTGGAATAGTCAGTGGTTGTAATCATGTCAGCCTCTGGGCGTAAAGAGCCTCTAAATTACCATAGGAAGCAATTCTAGCCATTCAGTAGACGATGTACAGCATAGAATCATTTTGTAATGTTCCATTCCTTTCGTTTCACAGAATGAAAATCTACGCTGGTATGGAGTGACCTAAACTGAGTAATACTCAAACTATCTTTGTCCCAAAGATAGTACACCTTTCTTAATGTTACTGGTCACTTTGCCATTTCAAGGGAAAAAAAAATTAAATCCTATGCCACAGACTGCTCAGGACTTCTGACTTAGAAAGAATCAAAACAAGTAGAACATCATCAGGCTCCCTATTGGTCAGATATCTGGCTCGGTTTCTAAGTGTCTCATAACATGGCAAGAAGCAGCAGCTAAGACATGGTTTAAGAGCCAGCATGTTCAGTGGGACAAAAGGCTATCCCAGCTGCTTTAATTTTGGACTCTTCAAATAAGGCTACAGTGATACCTCTGTACACTTTTTCCAGAAGCACAAAGTCTTAACAGCAAGCATATTTCATTTTTAAGCATATTCAACATTAAAGCTTCCTTTTATAAGTTTGGCACCAAAAAAAAAAAAAAAAGAAGAAACCCAGCATGCAGCATTGTACATGCATTTTCGACCGTGCACCATTCTTTGGGACATTGCAAGACTAAGATAACCTTATAAACACTAAGTTACATTAGTTCTTTTGGGTGCCTACAAGTAAATTCTAGATCAAGTAATGGAACTTAAGATTTCAGATGAATTTTTCATGTTTTACCACCTCTCCTTTCAGCTCATTTCCCTAAAGGAACAACTGAAATATTTTTTGAAGTGAGAGAGCCTTCAGCCTGGCACATGAACCTTGGATTCACTCTCTAGACTGCTGAAGACTGGATGAATTGTATGTGTTTCTGTCCCTTTCATTGCCTTATGTTGAGTCATTTGTATTTGTTTATCTGAACCTTTGTCTGCTAGTCAAATTTGAAGTTTAGGGTTGTGGAGAAAGGGACAGAATATAAAAAAGTAGTAGACCTAAAAACCCAACTCAATATGGAACTTGGCTTCTCTTTACCAATTTGAGAATTGCTTCTATTGCTTCTGTTCTGTTGATGCCATCAAATGATTTAGCCATGCTTGCCAAAGACAGATAGTCTAGCCTGAAGGCCATCCAGCTGGTTTGCATATATTTCCAGTTCCCTTCCCCTGTTAATTTTAAATATTTCCTAAAACATAGAATGAATCATTTCTACCAAAGGCTAGGACCTGCCACAGTGAATTAAGTGTCTACCTCGCAGCAGTTAACGCTAGGTTGTATCCTGTCTCTGTTAAGGTAATAGGAGCTGCTTTCCTGCTCAGGGATGATTTCTTGCTGCTGCTATCTTTGTTCTGTTGCATTTTTAGAATTGGATCTGGTTATTATTTGCCAGCTGAGAGAATAGTTAGAGCAGACATGAAATTCTGGGCTATTCTTATTCTGAGCCTCTTCATCCTAACCCCTGCCAGAAGAGGTTAGGAAAACTCAGATGCCTGTGAGGCCTCTGAAGAGTCCCTTAAAAACCCTGGGTGGGTTGTTTTTGGTTTTTTTGTCTGCTGTATTGTTAAAGTTTTCTGGTCTGTGTTCTTTAAGTAATAAATGAATTTCTCATTTTAAATGGATTGCTGTCACTTTATTAAACTGCTCCCATGATGAGTGCAGTCCTACCCAAAAGGAAACTAGAGAGACAGGCAATAAAACTCTACCATTAGAAAATGACAGAAGATGGTGTCCATACTGGGGCATCCTTCGAAATAGCCCTTGGGATAACTCCTAATGAACTAAGCAAGTCATCTCCTATTGACCGCATAGCCCTGGGATTTCGAGAAAGCATATAGAGAAGTGATAAAAAAAAAATGGCAGCTCCCATATTTGCATCAAATTTCCATTACGTTGTACTGATAAACATGCAAGGTTGGAATCCTGGCTCTGCCATTCACCTTGGGCAAGTCCCTATACCTCTTAGAGCCTCTGTTATTTTCTCATCTGGAAATCAAGGATGATAATGTTTATGACCAAGAGGCATCTGAGGGTTTTCTGGAGGTAGTCCAGCTAGACCCAGGTTTGGTCCCAGTTGATGGAGTCAGTGCTGCTCTAGGAAATGTATTCCCAAATTTTCTGTGCCATTTTTAGTGCTCCCATTCCAAGTTGAAGTTAATAAGACAGGGGCAGTGAAGAGCAGGTCAATATGTATGGGCAGGCCCCATAGAAGAGGATGGAAGATGGAAGGAATGCTGAGGGCAAATGCAGGGAAGAAGTGGAACCAAATGCAGGCTACACATCTTAAGGGCAAATGAAATGAAGTTAAGATTAGTAGAGAAGTTAGAGGACAGCTTAAAAACAAGGATGATATAAAAATGATTTTTTTTTTCAGGGGCACCTGGGTGGCTCAGCTGGTTGGGCATCTGACTCTTGGTTTCAGCTCAGGTCATGGGCTTAGGGTCATGGGCTTGAGCCCTGCATCAGGTTCTGTGCAGGGTGTGGAGCCTACTTGGGATTCTCCCTCTCCCCATTTTCCCTGTGCTCTCGCAGTCTCTCTCAAAAAAATTTTTTTTTCAGAAACCCAGGCTTTAAAAGATGAGGAGGAGAGTGGGGGAAAGGAATTGAGTATCAGAGGCAGAAGGTGTTGGGGAAGAAGCAAAGTTTGAAAAGACAGGCCTTTCCAGCTGAAGGAAGGTAGGGGACTGGAGCAGAAACAGAAAGCATCCTGGGCACATGGCTGGAGAGACTGAGGCTAGTGAGGGTGGCATATATTGCCACAGGTGGCATCTAGAGGTGAGAGAGGTAGAAGAGCCCTAGTTTAGCCTCTGTCCAATCCTACAGCCCAAGAGCCGCCATGACTGTGCTGCCAAGAGGCAGGAAGGAAGGGAAGACAACAGCCAAGTGGCAAGGAGGACAAATCCATTAACCGGCAGTGAACTTCCATTCCCTCCATTGCCCCATCTCACTGTATCCCAGGGTAACTACTTCATCACTGTCCTCCAGTTACCCAAGGCTTACTGCTGCCCTGACTCCCCACCTCACCCCAGCACACACACGTGCACGCGAGCACACACACACGATACCTCGTGAAGTTTTCTTTTTCTACAGTCCCGTGATTCTGAATTTTGCATGTTACAGACCTGCGCTGGCCAATATGGTATCCACCAGCCACATGTGGCCTTCGAGCCCTTGACATTTAGCTAGCTCGCACTGAGATGTGCAGCGGGTTTATGTAGGGGACCTGCTCTGGGCTGGGGCCCTGCCAACCTTGCACTAGTAACACAGGCCACATAGGCAAGGCTCTACTGCAGGCTGCCCCAGGCCTTGGCAGAATGCCCTGCAGTCCTCCCAGGTCATGGGAAGATAGGCCCTCTCATGAGAAGTCACTTCAAGACCATTTCTCTCTCACCTCCTTATCTTGAGGGAAGCTTCTGGGAGGTTCTCCTCTGCCTCCCTCATTTGGATGAGGCATAGAACTTTCAGCCTGCCACACCACCCGCAAAGGGTACAGGGTTAAGGCCATAAAACTGCTTAGCTGCAGTGTGGAATAGGCCACTCAGCAGTAGGATGCCCCACCATTCACACTGCATGTCCTCGGGCCCCTTTTGTTTAGGTGTCATCCTGTGGGATGAGGGAGGCAGGGAAGGGATACCATTGCTGATCTTGCTTTTGCTGTCTCTGTGAGTACTAAACTGTCTGGAGCTATGTGGGTTTCTTGTTTTGTTTTTTTTTATTTTGTTTTTTTCTTCCAGCTGAATCTTTTCAGCCTGCTTGACAATTTCTAAGACTTAGTAAAAAAAAAAAAAAAAAAAGGAATACAAAGTATCTCAGTAATTGTTTTATACTGATATCCCATTGAAATGATGTTTTGGATATACTGGGTTAAATGCTAAAATTAGTTTCACCTGTTTATTTTTTAAATTTGGCTACTAGAAAATTTGAGTCAATGGCTCTCATTATATTTTTATTGGACAGGGCTGTTATAGATTGGTGAGAAAAAAATTGGTGGTGGGGAAGAGGGACTCACAGGGTTTTATTTTGCCAGAAAAGAGCTTTTAAAAAAAAACTATTTTCATAGTTTTATTGCCATAGTTACAAGGACATTTTAACACTCCAAAAAATATATATACCCATAATAAAAGACCTTTAAATTGAATAAATATAACTGTGGAAACTGACTGCATTGTCCTGATTTTTCTCATATTACTTCAGGCTGGGGAAAAATCCCTCAGATTGATGAGAATGGTATTTAAGTACCATTGCTGTAGAGAGCTCATTCCAGGAGGGGATAACTGGCTAATTTGTGTAGGACCTTGAGAGGCAACCAATCCAGGTAACAATAGTGGATGGGGCTAGTGCAGGTGGGTTTCTTTCTTTTCTTTTGCCCTCTTTTCTTTTCTTTTTTCTGTTCATTCCTCCCTCCCTTCCTTTCTCCTTCTCCTTCTTCTTTTTTGGTTCAGCAGGTGTTGAACTCATCTGGTAGCCTATGTTTTGTAGTATCCCTGTGGCTTCTTGGCCCACCCTCCCTTCCCACACCCAAATAAGGGAAGGATGTGGAATACCAGAGTCAGAGTATAACCAGAAGAACCAAAGTAAACAAATACAAATTTATTCGTTTCAAAGCAGAATTCCAGGGAGAAAGGAAAAGCACCACGGTGAGTGGCAATAAAAATTAACCAGTTTGTTCCCAGCTCTGCCCCTTTGTCCCAAACTTTTCTAGACTCGTGTGCCACCCTTGCCACCTCCCCCTCCCCTGGATCCTTTCCCCAGCTTCCATTCCCAAGACCAGTTCTTGCAGCCAGCAAGCAGCAGGGCAGGGCTCCTCTCTGGCCTCAATACTGCCCTGGGGACAGCAAGGATATTCAGCAGGTCCCCCCCCCCAAATGCAGCAGCTGTGGGAGGAGATGGAGGCTGGGAGCTGAGCCCTGGCCTTGAACCTTTCCTTCTCCCACAGCCAGTGGTGTTAAAAGAGTAAGGATCTTAAGTATTCCTTTGTTCCCAGGGCCAGATTTTGGCAGAGAGGCCTAGAGATAGAGCTGCCCTGCTGAGCAGCTAAGTCTCCACAACCCTAGGGTAGGACCCCCAGTGTCTCCCCCAGGACCGTTTATCTTAAGGCAGCTTACTTTCCTGACAAGCTGTCACCCATGTCAAAGGACCTTAATGAGAATCTTGGCTTGAAACGGTGTCAGAGGACACAAGTCAGCCATTGAGAATGCATGCTCAAGGAATGTTCTGGCATGAAGCTGGACGTGGAGCCCAGGTCCCAAACACACCCCTCGGGCAGCACAGGTATTCCTGAAAATGAACCTGGAGGGAAAAAGATCTCCCAGCACGGGTCTCTGCCTGACCTCAGGGTGTCTCATTACCATGGCCTGCCAGCCCAGTTCCTGGAGCCCAAGAAACTCAAAACAGGTTTCTCTACAGGGATGTATTTCCAAAGTTTGGGCCTTGAAGGAAATGGGCACTTGAGAACCTTGATCTCAGCCTTGCCATCCTGGAGGAAAAGGCATGTGTCTTGCCTGGTAGGGCCCTCCTCAGGGAACCATACAACAGACAGCTTGATGTTCTGCCAGTCAGCCTTTTCTGACAAGTTCCCAGTCAACATGACCCTACTCTGCTCTCACTCGGAGCAGAGCCCCCTCAGAATGGCATTTTGGCCTCTGTCAGATTCGGTCGAGAGTCAATCATCTCTCAAACCTAACTGTTCCCTGATACTACTTGGCAACCACCCCAAACACTCACATTCCTTCATACTGATGCTGATCTCACAAGTCAGAGGTTTTCTTTAGGCTGCCTCCCTGGAAACTCCCTCTATTCCTCCTCCTGCACAAGGCCCTAAATTAATGCAGCATCACAAAAAATACCTCCAGGAGACACACTACATGACAGATGCCTCACAACATGCAACACATCTCAATAAATCTCACCCTCATTTGGATTCATGGCGCCCAAGGATCCCTTTACCTCACCATGGGCAAATGGCCCACACAATGCTGCAGTGACTGTCACTGGACCCTTGAGTGACATACTCACCTCTGGTACACACAGGACCACACACAAAGTGTCAGCGGCCCCATTAGTGAGAATTCAACTCTTACTCTGCTGCTTCAGTCCACCTACAGCACAAATCCTACATAGCAAGATCTACATCTTCCCTACCATGCCTAGCCCACTGCAGTTGCCACAGGCCCTCAGCAGCCCAAGATCTCTTGGGTGAGTGGGGGTTATGGAAAGGGTTTTCTAGAACTTCCCTGGTAAAAGATTGTTTCATAACATCTGCCCTCCTAAGGCTTAGGCAGGATATACCTCAAACACCCTGAGCTCTCTGGCCTATAGCAAACTTCTTCTATCCCTTTCTTGCCCACAAACTAGGCCCCTACAAATATAACCTCCCTCCACCCCCATCCTCCCCTACCCCTGCCTTGGACAGATGCCCATGCTCTGTGTCTGATGTCTGCCTACTACCTGTTCCCATACATACAGATACCCAGTCCTCCCATCCAGAGTCTTTATGAGCACTAAGGCAGACATCTGGTTAGGTCTGATACCCCAGACCTATGGCTTAGTGCTCCCTGGCCATTCTAGAAATGAAGCAATCCTAGGCTTCTGGACCCAAGCTGATGCCCCCCTTCCCCTGCAGCAGATAAATCTAACTTCCCAACAGTTCTAACCACTGGCCCACTACTTGATTATAACAGAGCATCCCAACTACCTCACACCCTCCTGACCTTGGTGGCAGCCACTGCTTTCTTTAAGACCCTGAGCCAGACTTAGGAACTAGAAGGGGCTGGAGGGTGTTCTCTGGGTTGTAGCCTTGCAAAGGCCAACAAGAGCCCATCTGTTCCTTCTTGTCTGCGTGGGATGAGTAGATGGCTCTATCTTGGCAACTGAACCATTGTTTAGGGGAAACCCAGGAAAAGTCATCCAAGGCCCAGGTTTCAAGGGAACAAGATTTGGAAGGAGTGAAGAGAACAGAGTGACTCTTCCTGTTAGATTCCACTGTGGCCACAGGCTTCTGTGGCTTTGGTCTTGAGGACAGCTCACCCCAAACATGACTGGAGAGACATCCTAGGGGAGCAGCCAGGATGCATCTCTCTGTCCAGCCAGAGGCTGGGGCTAACAAAGAGCAAGGCAGAACATTAATCCTTTAAGAGCTTTAGAATTTAATGTGAGTGAGGCCAGGGGGTACTGATGTACAGTAGATCTGCAGGATAGATATGTATGTATATAAACCTAGGCAAATTAAGTAAATTGCAGGGCTCTAGGTTATAAAGCTCCTTTTGTAGAAAGCTGCCTAAGTGGGCTCTGACTCTGTGCAAATTTCCCAAGCCCACTCCCCCACCCACCCCCATCCCCTGCTATCTACTCTGAATGAGTTTCTTGATAAAGGGATTATGGTATCTGTAGCCTAAGAAGAGTTAGTTTACTTGGAGGATCGGGTTCAGCTTCCAGAATTAGAAAGAACAGTTTTATGCAAAGGAAGGCCTTGCTATTGTTTGGGTGGAAAGTGGCCAGCTTCCTGATTTGCAGCCAGCAGCTCCTAGGAAGGGACCCCTGTTTCAGGTCGCCACTTGCATCTGCCTTATGATTGGCCAGGGACAATCAGCCACCTCCGCTGATTCTACCTGAAAGAAAGAAGGGTCCCTGCCTGCAAGGGTGTGGGGCAGTCACACTCCTCCAGGCTAGTGAGTGGCTTCCCTTTCCTCACCCAAGGAGAGCAAGACCCCCTTGCCTAGCAAGCTGCTGCCCCTACTCCAGGGCTCTAAGGACAGACCCAGAAGAGCTAAGGGTGGCTTCAGTTGGATTCCCAGAGCTACTCAGCTGGTGTTTCAGGAGGCTGAGGCCTTCAGGAAGGAGGAGGATTGGGGGAAACACTAAGCTCATAAGTATGTCTTTAATGTTCCCAAAGTACAGTGTAAGTAAGAATCTGAATGAACTCTTCCCCCACCCCCAACCCTTGAGGAACGTCAGCCAGGGCCTGAGGCAGAAGGAACTGAAGATATTCGGAGGGGAAACAACATCTAGGTAGCATCAGGATGGCCAGAGAGATGCCGTCAAACTAAAGTTATATGTCACATGCTGCCCGAACATTTTCAGGGACATTTTTTTGGGGAGGTGTCTTGGGGATACCCTTCTGCCTCCCTGAGTTGGGAAGAGAGGAGGGCTAACCCCTGGAGATTCATAATGCTGGAACCCTGGGGTCGTGAGGCTTCCTTATGTCCATAATGCTATGGAGAAGGGAAAGTGGCTAATGGGCACTGCTTAGCTCTGCAAGACAGCTTCTCTGCTCCCCATCTGAATGGCCTTCAAGTGCCACTTGCATGGATGCAACAGAAACATATGTAAGGGATTGGTCTCAAACTTGAGGATTAAAGAGCACATTTCTAGAGTTGGAGGAACCATGCCTCTCCCTCTTCCAGCCCTGAAGCATCCACCTCACATATGAGCAGATCCCTGCTCCTACCCAGAGCTCAGATAACTCTGGCTGAGGAATGTGGGCCGGAAGGGTTGGGTGAAGGCTGAAGGAAGACTTGGACCAGAACCGGAGAGGACTATGGATTATAGGATGGGGATCTGGCTCCCTCAAGAGGCCAACAAGGTGTTGGCAGTCACGTCAGAACTTCGCACGCTGGGGAAGGCATGGCGGAGCTTCTCCATGATGTCCTCCAAGCACAGGCTGACATCTTGGCTCTTTGACCCCACGTCATCTAAGTTGGAAAAGAGAGATTTGTGGAGAGAACTAGAGAGTCCCTGCTGAGGCCAAGGGGCTGAGGTGGGAGGCTGCCCACTGAAGGACAACCCTACAGCATTTGAGTCTTCTCAGCACAACGCCTAGCACATAGGAGGTGCTCAGTATACACACGTGGAATAAGCAAACAAATGCATTGGTCAGTAAGCCCATGATCCATGATGCTAAACTCAGAGCCAGGAGGGGAAACCAGTCCCAGCCCTGGCAGGACCTTGGGCAGATCTGGGACAGGATGAAGCCATGGAGGAAGGGGATGGGCGGGGCCCAGGGAACTTACCTGCAGCCTCAGTATCTGGAGTGGTCTGTCCCTTCTCCTGGGGGTGACTGCTTTCTGACTGCTGTGGAGAGGAAGCTAGGGACGAACCTGCAGAGCCATTGCCATCTGATTCGGTGGGTGGCTAGCAAGAGGGAAGGCATGACTTGAGTGGCTTTGCTTTTCTGACCTTACTTTAACAGACTCCTGAGCTTAGAAGTGGTTTTAGAGACCTCGTGCCCATTCCTTTGCCCTGGGACTTGAAGAAGTTTCTGGTAGTGTCCCAAACAGTGGCTTCCCCTTTGAAGAAACTTCTTGGAATATTCAGTTACCAGTTACCTTCTTCCTTCAACAACATAGGTCAAAGGCTCCCAGTTCTTAAAAGGATGATGCTGTACCTAAAGGTCTCTTGCTGTCATCTCAGCTATAAGGAAACTAGTTAGAACTCGGCTCTCCCTGAAAATAGAGTTACATACCTGATCCTCAGTTCATGATATTATATATGTTAAGATCTCTAGGAATTCATCTAGAGGCTATCCCTTGGAAGGTCCAGGGGAGAGGCATGGGGTGGTATTACTTGGCACATATAGTGATAATACAGTTGGCCCTTGAAAAATGTAGGGGTTAGGGGTACTGACCTCCCCCTCTGTGCAGTCAAAAATCCACATATAATTTTGACTCCCCCAAAACTTTACTAATAACATAAGCCTTACTGATAACATAAACACTAAACAAACATATAGTTTGTATGCATTATATGCTAGATTCTTACAATAAAGTCAGCTAGAGAAAAGAAAATGTTATTAAGAAAATCATAAGAGGGTGTCTGGGTGCTCAGATGGTTGAGTGTCTGACTCTTGGTTTCGGTTCAGGTCATGATCTCGGGGTTTTAAGATCGGGCACCAAGTTGGGCTCCCTCTTAAGACTCTCTCTCCCTCTCTGTCTGCCCCTCTCCCTCTCTTTCCCTCTATTAAAAAAAAAAAGAAAATCATAAGGAAGGGAAAATGCATTTACAGTACTCTACAGTAAAAAATGCACATATAGGGGCACCTGGGTGGCTCAGTCAGTGAAGCATCTGCCTTTGGCTCAGGTCACGATCCTTGGGTCCTGGGATCCAGCCCCACATCCCCACATTGGGCTCCTGCTCCGTGGGGAGTCTGCTTCTCCCTCTGTCCCTGCCCCTCCCCCCTCACACACAGGCGTGCATGTGTGTGTGTGTACATGCGCTCTCTCTCTCTCAAATAAATAAAATCTTTTAAAAATCTGCATATAACTGGACCCACGCAGTCCAAACCTGTGTTGTTCAAGGGTCATCTGTAATAGGTAACGTTTACAAAGTATTCACTACAATCCTAGCATCATGCTAAATTCTTTAAATACATTATCTCATTTTCATTTGCAATTCCATGAAGTTGGGAAGTTATTATCCCCGTTTTACAGATGAGGGAACTGGGGGTAAGTGAGGCCAAGTAACTTTCCTAACAACTGGCAGTCACAAATTGGCTGAGCCACATTCATACCCAGGGCTGTCTGACTCTAGAGCTACATTAGGTCACATATATGAGCTCTCCAAGAGGAAAGCAACAAATAGGAACAAAGAGCTCCCTTCCTGGCCAACATCTTTCTCTCACCCAGCACATCCAAACCTTCTCCTCTCCAGCAAACATCACAGCAGCGAAATCAAGGTTTTGGATGATTATTTGGGCTTTGTTCCCTTGATACCAGATTCCAGTGGGTTGTGGGGAAGTGAGCGCTCAGACCTGGCAAAGTGCACACCAGCCTCTTCCTTCCCCCGCCTTCCCTAATCATCGGCAATCAGTCAGTCAGTAGTCAGCCCAGTTCTCTTCAGAAAGTCATCCAATAGCCTTCGCCAAGGAGGAACCAACTGTTCCTCTGCTTGCGGCACCACCCCCAGCTCCCCACGTCTCTGGAATTGGTGGGGGGATGGGCATCTCTATTCCCTACCCCCGACCCCACCCAGGCTCACCTGCAGGAGCAGTTCCCTTAAGCGCTGCAGCTGGGACTCCAGTTGCTTATTGTGATCCTCTAGGATCTGCATGCGTGTCTCCAGGCGGCTTTTGTGCTGCCGGAGGATCCGGGCCTCAGCCAGCAGCTCCTCATTGCGGGGGTCCTGTGCTACCTCTGCAGAGCCCTCAGCCAGGGTCGGGGCCTCAGCAGCCTCCTCGTGCTGCCACTTCAAGCGCTTCAGCTCTCCCTGGAGAATCCTGCCGAGGAGAGAGGAGCCATGACCTAGGGCCCTGACAAAGTACTGACTGTCCATCTCCAAGATGTCCCCTTATACTGAGCGCTGCTGAGCGGCCCCTTTGCTGACCCAGCCCCATCCCCACCCCAGCTGTGTTCAGTTGTGAATGACCACATCCATTCTTCTCCAGCATGCATGTCATTTCCTTTGCCATCCTTGGGCCTCAGAGCAGAGAACTGACATTTCATCTAACAAATGTCTCAGGGCTTTGATGTGCTGCTTTGGGGATTAATTCTGACCTTCAAATTGGGCAGAAACACAGTGTGCAAATAAGTGAGGCATTAGGGCCACTGACTCACCTACTCCATTTTTAGATTTTTAGATTCCAGTGGAAGCCAAACAAGAGATCACCCATCTTGCCTCTTCTCTCCACTTACCCTCCTCTTTGGCCCCCTTTTGAACACCCCTGTTGAGTCATCAAGAAACAGATTCCAAAGAGATGGTCTACTTTGCGGAACATTGTGTTTGATTTGCAACAGAATCGCTCTCTCCCCAGTGCTTCCCTGGGTCGACCCACTGCTGATCCAACGCAGTGTTTCTCAAACTATCTGTAGGTGGGGGTTCAATCACTGTGGACCAATAAGAGGTCCAAATGTCTATGGCTATGGCTAGTACACAGCTCACATCATTCATAACTTGGCACACAAGTTCAACAGCGCTCCAATGGATCTATACCTGATTCCATGAAAAGTCCATTAATTAGGTGCCTGGAAGACATGGCAATGTCAAGTTGCTATACAAGTTTCTAGAAGCTGACATTCTACATCTGTATTTATCTTGTCTTGAACCGGTAGCGAACACTTGGCAGACCAGCCCTGTTCTAAGGACTTGCCACTCCAGATAGTCTGGGGGCCAGCAGCATGGGCATCCCTTGGGAACTGGCTAAAAATGGAGAACTCAGGCCCCATGCCAGACCTGTGAATCAAAATCTGCATTTTACCCAGCTTCCTAAGTGACTTGTATGCATGTTAATGTTTGAGACGCACTGGTCTGAGCAATACTTTGGGTTCTAGCAAATGCCCCCAAAGTGGCTTGGACCCTTTGACACAGGCCCCTACTAACACCTATACTTTGTGGAGATTAATGTCATCCTTGTAATCTTCACCTTTTCCCTTGCAGTCCTCAAATACTCCATGCAATGTCATCCTTCTCTTGTTTTATTACTTTCAGTGAGTGATAAGTACCTCTTTCCATTTCCAACACTGAAAGTTCCTCGAGGGCAGAGACATGCATTCTCTCTTCTGTATTCTCTGTGTTTGCACTCTCTACTTGCATCTACTGGGTACTTGAAAATATTTGGGTTGGGTTGAAAGGATTCAAATAATGATTAGAATAGCTAGCATTTATTGAACCTTTACAATAAGCCAGGTACTGGCTAGCCCATTTATATGCCTGAGTTCATTTGAAATTCACAAGTGATGCTAGGAGGTAGGATCCTAGGGACCCTATTACCATCATTCTTAATCTGTGTATGAGGAAATGGAGGATCACCAAATAGAAGTCGCTTGTTCAAGGCCACACAGGTGGGATGTGGAAGTGTCAAGACTCAAAATTAAACTGACTCTCCAACCCACACAGATCTGTGCCATCACCACACCCACCGGTTCTCATCCTCCAAGTGTGCCAGGATCTTCTCTAGCTCCCCCTTGCTTTCTGTGGCCATGCTGCCTGGGGTCTGCTGTCCAAGGCCAAGCTCCCGGTCTGTAATGGGGCTGGAGTGCCGCAGCAGGTATTGGTCCTCATCTCTGTGTGGGTGTGGGGAGAGAAAAGGAGGTGGCTAGGCAGTGAACCAAAAAACATCTCAGGGCATGACTTCTCAGCTCCCAGCTCAGGCCTCAGGAGACATAGGCTGGAAGATTCACTTCTAAGTCACAGAGAGAGGGAAAGTCTATATATTCAGGTTTAAGAGGGATGAAAGTGTTTAAAGGTGGCAGAGGTCATGGTTGAGGGTAGAGGAGTGAGTGTTTTCAGGATGCTGGGGCTTCTGGGTTCTACCTAAGCAATGAGCCAGTCACTTCCCAGTCTGTGCTGTTCCCTGACTGCTTCATCCTTAGCTTCCTCACCCCCTGAGGGTACTCACTGCCTAAGTTCCCATCAGGGCCAGCTTGAGCCATTGGGCAGTAGCTCCTAAGCCCTCTAAGCTTGCCAGAGACCTCTCTAGGGATAAGGGTCCCTTCTCTGAGCTATAGCACCAGGGAATCTCTCTGGTCACACTTCAGTCCAGTCCGCAGTGTCTCCCTGGGGTGTGGCACTGGACAGGGCTTTGAGCAGAAGATAATGGCTCATTTCTGCAACTTTAGATGAGGGCACATTCTTCTGCCTTCAGAGTTAGGCATGGAAGGACAGGCTCTTGCAAGAGGAAGGGACCTGGGCAGATGGCAGCTCAGTGGATAGAGGGCTTCTATTACTAAACACTGTGCCCAGAAAGCAGCCTTCCTTCCTTGGGGCCTCAAGGATCCTAACAACCACACGTCCTTCCCCTTGAGGATACATCCTTCCCAAACAGTAGAAGAGGGATCCAAAGGAGAACTATTCCTGGCAAATAAGCAGCTGTGAATACTTACATGCTGTCATCTGGGGACAGGCTGTCATTAAAGAAGGAACAATTCTGACTTTCCATCTCAGCAAGCCTGAGAAGAAGGGCAGGAAAAGAAAGGAACGCAGGATGTGGGGCCTGCTTTCATCTCAAGGACTCAAATCCCACAGCAGGATCATCAGCTTCAGGGGCTGCCCCAACCACCCCTGAGTGTGGGGCCTCGCTGGCTGCCACATATCCCACCATGCACACCCCCCTGGTCTTGACTCCATTCTCTTTGCCCTCACTGAAGACCCCCTCCCCCTTAGACTCTTTAAAATCTCCCTCCCCCAAACCTGGCAGTACCTGCTGGCAAAATGCTCAATGCGGGAGTGTGTGTCAGCATGTGGCAACATCGGGGAAGAAGCCAGCCTAGAAGAAAGCCGTGGACTCAGAGGACCAAGGAATGGGCAGCGGAGCTGTCTGTTTCCTTGTCACCACCCTCTCTGAGCACCACCCCCAACACTGAACTAGGCAGATGGGTAAGAGTTGATGGGAACTGGACACAGAGACTGGATTCTAATCTATTTCTCAGGCCAGCTCCCTAGTCAGGCCCAAGCTGACTTTCTCTGTTGCTAGTCGGGTTTGCTTTGAACACCCCTCTAGCCCATCCAGGGGGCTTGGCCTCTACACAGGGCATCCCATCCCAGCTCGGCAGGGCCCCCAGCCACCCACCCCCCCAGCCCCTGGTACTCACGTCTCACTGTAATCAGCCTCCAGTACCGACTGCACAGGCAAATAACCTCGCTGAGGGTGTTTGCTGAAATAATGCTTTGAGCGGAATTTGTTCTTTAAGGTTGTGGCAAAGTCCCTCATGTTCTCGCTGGATGTGGTCTAGGGGGATATAGGGCAGAGGGACTCATCCCAATGGCTTTGGGATGCTGGGGAAGTGGGGAGGCCCCCCTAGAGCAGGGAACATGATGGGTCATCTACTCTTACTCAGGCCTACCACACCCCACTCCCAGAGAAAGGCCGAAAAGGATATACTGCCAAACTGCGAACACCGGTTGCCTCTGAGAAGTTAGACTGGAGAGTTGGGGGTGAGGCTGAGAGAGGGGGACTTTCATTTTCGACTTTATACACCTCTACAGAATTTGAATCTTTTATAGTAAGTATAAATTTGTTAATTTCTAAAATATCTTGATATAATTCCTGGGGGTGTAGAAGATGAGGAGGAGGTAGAGGATTATCAGTCTGCCATCTCAAGCTAGGTTTCTCTGTATGTTTATTTTGAAATGATAATAAAATAAAAATAAAGGACAAGCCCCCTGCTCCCACTGGGTCACACACGTTCCTGTGATAACAGACTCTGGAAAAGAGATGACGATGTGGAGAGATGGATTATGGGAAACCATGTTGAAAGATGGGGACTTTGAGAGCATCTGTGGGGCAGAAAGGGATAAAAGAGTTTGGGGAGTAGAGCCCACTCAGGGAGCTAACTTTGGAGCTATGGGTCCAGAACATAGCAGAGAAGAAATTCTGTGTGTGGAGTCAGGAATGCTGACCAACCTGGGCTCAGGTGGCTATGAAGGGCGCAGTTTCCAATGAAAACCAAGTGGAATTTGGGGACCCGGGTAAAGAATATACTCTTTTTTTTTTTTAAACCTCCAAGAGACTAAGTAATTGATTTGAGCACAAACTTTGGAATTGATGAGCAGGGATGGAAGAAATGACAAAGTAGCAGGTAAAGACCAGGTAATGGGAACAATGCAGGAAGCTAGCTAGGCAGGTAAGCAATGGAAGGAAGGCCAGTTGCCTGGAACTGCCTTGCTCTCTCTATTTTTTCCCGAGACTTTGCTCAGCATGAAAATAGTAAATGCTATTTAAATGGCCATGAGTGTCCTGGGATGCTATAGCCAGGAATCCCCCAAACTGGTGAATCACCAGGACTGTTGGGAGAATGTTCCTCAAAGGAGAGCGGAATATATTTAGCCCATGCTTCGCCAAGTGGATCAAGGACCTAGAACCTGATTGCTGCCTCCCCCTCCTGCTCCGCCCAGAGGCTCCGTACCGGGGTGTAATACTCCATGATGGGGTAGTGAAGCTTGTTGCCTTTGCTGGCCCTTCCTGTCAAGAAGCATGTCTGGCAGATGTCCACGTTAAATTGTTTCAGACTCCGGTACCTTGGAGAGATGAGAGGTGGTTAGGACAGAGAATCCAACGTACCCTAGTGACCTCCCCATTTCCCTAACTTCCAGATATATGCACACACTTTAGAAGTAGGCAAGGCATGGTGTCATAATGGGCTCAACCTCCCACACATAACAGTGGCTGCGTCCTCACTAGATGACTAGCTGTATTCTAAAGACCATAAGCCTCCATGAAATCTACATGCTCAGAGTCCCAGGAAGTGTGGGAAACAGCACTGCCTTACCATCTTTTTTCAAAAAGGAGGTAGTGGGCAGGGGTAAAGAGCTCATGATATCAAATAGCTTTTTCTAAAAAAAAGATTATATTTATTTATTTGAGAAAGAGAGAGAGAGAGCCAGCACAAGCAGGGGGTGGGGCAGAGGGAGAGGGAGAAATAGGCTTTCCACTGAGCAGGGACCCTGATGTGGGGCTCGATTCCAGGACCCCGAGATCATGACCTGAGCCAAAAGCAGACGCTTAACCAACTGAGCCACCCAGGCACCCCTCAAATAGCTTTCTAAAAGAAGAAGTCTCTGAAGGGTCCTGTCTCACAGGTATCACCACCTACGTTGGAAAAGTTACACTTCCAGGATGAAGGATCTTATTCTACCAGCCCTGGGAAAGTTGGCTAAGTTATTTCCAAAACTTGTTTATAATAACAACTCAGGGTGCCTGGGTGGCTCAGTCGGTTAAGTGTCTGACTTTCGATTTTAGCTCAGGTCAGGATCTTGGGGTTGTGAGATTGAGCCCTGTGTCAGGCTGACTCTGGGCGTAGGGCCTGCTTAAGGATTCTCTCTCTCCCTCTCCCTCTGCCTGTCCCCCACCACTGCTCATGTTCTCTCTCTGTCTAAAAAAAATAATAATAATTAATAAATATAATAATAATCCTATTATTACTGAATATTGACTAGCCCTTCAGATCCAGGTCCAAAGCCTGGCTGAACTGCTCAGACCGAGTAGTACAGAAAGGTGAAATGCCTAGACTTAGAGAAGTCAGAGGATCCAAAATCTAGTCCCGGATCTACACTCACCAACTGTGTGAACTTGGGCAAGTAACACACCACCTGCATGCCTCATTTGCTTATAAAAATCAGCTTGTAAAGAGAATGCTTTCATGCTTTCAAAAGTTGAAAACTTGAGCATTTTATGATGAAAGCCAAATTCAGGGTAGTGGGAGGAGGAGGGGAATATAACTAGGGAAACTTTAAATGTATTGTGATCACACTTTCTTTCTTCAGCTTGTTGGTGGGTGCATACCCCGGTGTAACAAATACCCCAGAGTTAGCAAATACTCAGAACTCATCACATCCTGATTATTTTTCTCCTGATTATTTTTCTATTATCTACACTCTTGAGGTTCAGTCTAGCACTAGCATATCTGCAATGTGGAAATGTTGTCAATAGTATACAACCAGGGGCATCTGGGTGGCTCAGTCAGTTAAACATTTGCCTTCAGCTCACATCATGATTCCAGGGTGCTGGGATTGAGCCCCACGTCAGGCTCATTGCTCAGCAGGGAGTCTGCTTCTCCCTCTCCCACTCCCTCTCCTTGTACTCACATTCTCTCTCTCTCTCTCTCTGACAAATAAATAAAGTCTTTTAAAAAAACTAATATACAACCATGCATCTTTTCTCAACCTCTTATGGGTAGCTAGACATCAGCCACAGTGGGAGGATTTATGCCATGGAATTTAGCAAATACTAAAAATTAGATTTTCTGTTTGGGTTTCTGTTTGTTTGTCTTGCTTTCTGGGGAGTCCGCTGTGAACCATTTGCCAGCATACCATTTGTATAGAGGTGTTCTTCTTATATGTCAGGATGCCAGGGCTTCCAGTCTACTTAACATTCCCTGGGACACAATTAACAAATGACTTCCCTCTCAGTGCTGTTTCCCCATCCCTCCCCCTTTCACTTTTCTGTACATCTTTTTGTAGGTCTGGAATACTTCATAAGACAGATGAAAACAAAAGAAGTATTTCACCATTTCCGATTTTTTAAGATGTCAAACATTCTGCAGTGGAAAGGATTACAACAATATAGAATGGTGTGTCATCGATGAGCTGTAATTATATTATGGAATACGTTGTTTCATAATCTATGATTCTATATGTAACGTGGCCTCTTTATTATTATCAGTCCACAGGTGTTGCCTTCCCTACCTGAAGCCCTTGATGGGGCACTGCCTACAGATAGAGCATTTGGTCTGATGCTTCACTTGCTCAGCAATGGTGACCCGATGCAGAACAGCCAGCCACACCATGGATTGGGGCTCCAAGTTGACCCACTCTAGGAACTGTGAAGCTTCAATGACTGGCTTCCCAGTGCTCTAGGGAAACAAGAAACCCAATGACAATGACTGAGGCCCTTGTCCCCACAATGGCAGCCCACAGAGGGGCAGGAGAACCAGCAAGACCTGGGTTAGCCCATGGCCTTTTCTACAGAGGTGTCCACCTTCTGCCTTGTCCTAATTGAGCTAGCAACCCCCCATAAGCAGGACTCTGACCTTAAAAGTCCAGAGAACCCTCTGCTTTGTTGTTCCATCTGAACAAACTCCTTTACATTTGAGTAGTTCATCTCATATCAGAAGCCTCGCTCTTAGTTCTCCCTCCCTACTTTCTACCCTCCCTCTCATCAACCCTCCCCAGTTCCATACTCACAAAACGGAAGCAACTACGGACACTGGGCTCCACATTGCTGCCCCCAAAGGCTGCCACTTCCCCCAGCTGACGGGGCACCTGAATGGCCTCATGGAGCAGGACACCGAGGTGGCGCTGGTCACACTGGCTGCCTGAGTTGGCTACTTGGCTGAAGAGGTCTGTTGGCCGTACCATAAGTCATGGCCAACCCCGAAGCAGGAATGGCAAGAGAATGGTGTAAGGAGAAGGAGCAGAAAAGAAAGACAGGAAAAGAGCACATTGACTTAGCTAATGACTTTCAAAACTGGAATACTTAAAGGTCCCTCCCTGACCTCCTAGAAGACCCATGAGTTCTAAAATGAGGATTCTCTGAGTTCAGAGAGAAAAGGAGAGACAGATGCAGAGAGAGAGAGAGAGAGGGAGAGAGAGAACATCATAAACAGAGGGAGAGATATAGACAGAGAGCAGGGTGCATTTGAGACCTATGCCAGACACAGATATGACCCTGCTGGGAAAACAGATTCTCAAGAAGCAAGATGGAGGGGTGTGGGGCTTAAGGGTGCCTGAACATGAGTCCCCTCCTGTTTGTGTAGCTCATGGAGCCTGACACTGCAGTAAACTCTCAATTCTCCACACAAATGGAAAGAAACACTGGCATGAATAATCCCCAAAGAGGAGATGATCATCTAAGAATTACCTCTAAGTGATTGTGGAATAGACTATGGTATTTATATTTGAATATGGGCTATATCTGCCCTGTGAGAACTACTCCTGCCTGATCCCAACCTTAGAAAAGCTCCTTCAAAGGTTCTTGTCTGTCTCATACATGATGTATGGCTTAGAAAATACTCTGAAGTAGAAGGCAGATAGCCTGAGTTTTAGTTCTGGATCCATGACTGACTAGCTTGGAGGACCTTGAGTAAGTCAGAAACCTCTCTCTGCTGCAGTTTCCTTGCTTGTAAATCCAGGAGAAATAATCACTGTCCAGTCTTTCTCAGAGGAATGTTGGGAGAAATCAATAATGTCATTGCTATGAATTTGCTTTGCTTTGTCTCCTTCCCCGCAAAGCTTTCCCAGACCCCTGTCATCTCTCTTCTGTGATCTGATATAGCACATACCCTTTGCCACTCAGATTATACTAATTAGCCCTTTTGATAATGCTTTCTGTGGACTTCCATCTCCTCCTCTGGACTGTCAACAACTTGAGGCAAGGATCATGTCTAATAGAACCTTGTGCTTACCGCACTTAGCACAGAAAAGCACAAAATGCTGTAGTGAAGACGGGGGATGGAGGGAAAGAAGAAAAGTACTAGAAACCAAAGAGGTTACAAACTGCAGACATATATACTATTTACCTCCCAATAATAATCCTGATGGGGATTAGTGTGCCCACCCATGAAATCACATGGGAAGTCTCCAGTAGAATGTGTGACAATTGACCTTCAGACTGGGAGAGGGTTAAGCCCAATAGGCCACAAGGGAAGGGCACCAGAAAGTCGGGCTCTTGGATACCCCAGTATGCCCACTCAGAACTTGGTCAAGTAATTACATTGGATCAGATGAAGCCAACCCCCTTGGAGTGACACTGGAAGTAACAGCAGGCCTTATACCCATCTTAGCCTTCAGCTGTCATGCATTCTTTGCAATAGCCTGGACCACCATTATAATGTAGCCTGAGTCATGTTCTGCTGAGTCCTAAGACCTACCTTCTGCTTATTTCCACCCTTCCTCCAGCCACTACACCTCTCCCTCTGCCCCACTCCACTCCAGACTGTGGAGGTAAACTCACACTGTAATTTTTCCTTCACTTCCGTGCCACACAGGCATGCAATGCCAGTCTTGAAAGACAATGCCCGCATCTTTCCACTGCGACCACTAGGTTAAAGAGAAGAGACTGAGAACACGAATACACAGAACAAGTCTTAATGTCTTTAATGTCTTGGCATTAATTTCCCTCACAGAGCTGATCCCACTAGGGCTCTGTGCCAACCATGTCCCACGCTAAGCTAAGTCCAAGTCCACTGCGGGAACAACCCCTTCTCACCATGCCCACCTCCAATGGTCCCATTGGATTCCATCTTGGAGGCTTCCAGGGATAGCAGCCCTTACCTATCAAAAACATTGAGGAGCCAGTTGAGGCTCATGTCCACACAGAGTGGCACGTTGACCAGGATGCCTCTTTCCTCCTCTAGCCGTTCATATAAGGCAGTGAGGCAGTGAATGACCTCTACCACGTCCATGACATGCTCACTGGCCTGCAGATCATGCTCATTGAAAATCTCCAGGGCTGTGGTTAAAGTTACCAGGTCCACTGGGGAGGAAAAGAAATGGGGAAAGGATAGCCAAGAGCAGAACTTCCAAGTCTAATCAAGAAGTTAACACACCAGCATCACCAAATTTGACTCGATCTCCAGACCCACCATTTGTAAGTAGATACAAGATTGCCCTTCACCAAGACCCTTATCCCAAAGAGGGGGATGGCAGCAAAAGGCTCCCTAAATTAACCCAAAATGTGTATATACTCCTATGTTCTTTGACATCAGTTTCAAATAGAATTCATGCTTTTTTCCCCATGATCCTTTAGTCTTTCAAAGTTAAATTTTTAAAATTTTGTATTTTTCTTATTCTATTTTTAAAATTTTTCCTCTTTCCTATTTTAATGTTTTTAACTATTTTATCTTATCAATGCATTTTTTAAATCTTTTAAAATTTTCATTGTTATAGTCATATTTTATCCCTTCATTGTATTTAACCTTATTTTTTATATACATATAGTTTTTTTTTTCCTTTAAAATTTTGGGATACAATTTCTTCTAATCAAAATATACCCTAAATCTAGCACAAGGCTTTGTTCTAGTCACCAGCCTGACATCAGTTTCAAGAAGATGGTAGGATGTGAGGAAATTCACCTCCTTTGCTATATTAACTCCTAAGGGGCCAAATCCCATTTTAAGTTTCTCTGCCTTCACACACATTTCACTAGCAAATAGGTTTGTCTGTGAACCTTGTTCTGAGGATCGAGATACCAGTTATGAAGGCTCAGATATGCCCGGGTAAAGGTGACAGACCTCAGGAAGACTTTCTCATTACCCCCAAAGCTGGAATCAGCCTAGCCAGACATGCCTGGGCTAGGAATATTGAACGGATTGTGTCCCTGGGAAAGGCCAGAGAGCACATTTTATCTACAACCACGTTTCCCAGTAATGACTGGCACTTGCTTCAATAGCTCTGCCATGTTCAGTAACTCCAAGAGGGCAAGATGGCTCCAAAGCTTGGGCTAGGATACTTTCTGTCACAAAACAGTTGCTTGACTCTCCATGTTGGGCACAGAAAGGACAAGGATGATGATGATCATGGATTACTTTGGAAACAAGTCTGGGGTCTGGGGATAATGGAAGGTGCCTGGAAAAAGCAGGTACCCACAGCCAGCATCTCTCAGCCTTTGGAGAATTCCCACCAAGTCAGTCAGCACCCTGGGGCTGAGACAGGATAAAACTGGAAAACAGCCAAACAGATGAGGAAGAGTGGGGGTGGGGTGAAGGGCACGGAGATGTGCAATGGGAAACTTACAACGCAGTGCTTTCTGGACTCTACGTAGCTTCATGGCAGTGCGGTAAGCTGAGAATTTAATGTTGTTCAGATCGGCTGCAAAGAATGGAAAGAGCCACACTCAGATCAAGGAAATGCAAATTAAAACCACAACAAGATACCAAATCACACCCACCAGCTTGGCACAAAATAAAAGTCTAATAGTAGCAGGTGTCAAAAAAGACATGGATAAATGAGTAAGGCTGGTGGAAGTGTAAACTGATACAATCACCTCAGAAAACAACTTGGCATTACATAGTAAAATTGAACATTCACGTAGCCTACAGCCCAGCTGGCTGTGTATCCTAGAGCAGTGATTTTCAAACATTTATTGACCAAGATGCATGGTAAGACATGCATTCATTGGACATCATGGTCCAATATTATACCCATGTGTGCATGTATAAATAACTGAATCAAACATTTCAGGAAGCAATATCTTGCTCGATTTGATAGAGTAAAAACATAACAAATTACTAGTAAATATGACTCTTGCTAAGGATCTGTTGGGCTTTCAAATTTCCTAGTCTATTTACAATGCACTGAAATGCTGTTAGACCTGTAGACTGAAAAACATGCACAGAACGCGTGAACAAGAGCTCCTTAGCAGCACTGTCCTTAATGAGTTGCAAATGATAAACAACTCAAAAGTCTATCAACAGTAGACTGGATGAAGAAACTGTGGTGTATACATATAATGGAACACTCTACAGCAGGGAGAATGAATGAACCATATTCACATGCATCAACACGGATAATATCTGCAACCTAATGGTGACTCTCTCTTAATAGCCAACACTAAGGTGCACGAAAGTCACACTAATCATAGTCTGGACAGTGTCTTTCAAAGCAGATCTGATTCACATCTCTGAGCAAAATTCCCTAATGTGATAGTAAAATGGTCCGGGAGGAATGTAGAGCCTCCAGTTGAAGGGGGCTACAGAGGGGAAAGGAAGGAAGGCTGCTGGAGAAATGAAAAGGCACTCACTTCCACCCCCGCCTGCTTGCTGAATGGAATTCCCTTCTGTTCTTATAGGGAAATGGCAGCTGTATAGATCTCCACCCTACACAGGAACCCCGAATTCTTACCCAGGGTTTGGTATAACTCCGTCATCTTGGGATGGTCCCAGCAAGTGGTCTGAGCCTGGTGGCTACAAACAGAGGCATCAATAATACCAGGGTCCAAGCCACCCCCCATAACCCCCCCCCACATGTGTGTGTCACTTGGTGATAGGTTAAATGCAAGGAGCTGCCGGATCCCAGGGTGACCCATGATGATCCCAAAGCACAAGTATTCACCTTTAGCCAGGTAGAATCTTGAGCTCTTGAGATGAGTAGGAGGAAAACCCGGACAGGATGGAGGAATCCCAACAGATAAGGAGGGATAGGGAGAAAAAAAGACAGGCAAGGGAGGGGTTGTGGGCAGGTGAATGACCCACTTCTAATTCAGATGGTCACTTACTTGATGTAGTAGGGAACTTTATTGGGTGAAATTGCTCTTTCCCAGGGAACCTGCACAGAGGCTGGTAGAAGAGAAGAGAAAGAGAGAAAGAAGTTGGCCGCTTATGCTCTTTAGATCCCCAGGGACTCCCCTGCACTCTCCTCCTGAGTAGGTGGTCTAGCCCAAAAGGGGAAGCCTGACGCCCTGCCAGCTCTTAACAGCCCCTGAAGGTGCAGCAAAAACTGATGAACGCACTCTCTCCCTGATGTTAGGCCAAGGAAAGAAGAAATTGTCACCGATACCCTCATGTTTCAGAGAGGCAGCAAGGGCCTGAACAGGAATACCCGGTCTCAGCCACCCTGACGATCTCTTCCCTGAGAAGCCTGCAATTTCTACCCATTCTGTGCTGCTGTGGATACTAAGTGGACCCTCAAAGCCCTTTTCCCACGAGGTCAAGCTTCTTGGTACTGCGGTGCAATGGGGAATGCTACTGCCCGTTTCCCTCTGGCGGAGAATTCTGGAAAAGGATGCCTTTCTCTGCTCCATGGCTGTATCTTCCAGATGGAAGGAGGGTTTCGTGACCTGGCCAACCTCCTCACTACAGTTTCCCTTTGTATAAGAGCCCACTGGAGGTAGAGCTGCATGCCAGTGATTATAAGAGCACGAGTTCTAACCGCCATTCACATTTATTGAGTTCCCACTATGAGCCAGAGACTGTGCTAAGTGCTTTGCGCGCATAGCTGATTTTCATATCTGTATATTCTCACCATCTCCACTGCTGCCATCTGACCTGGGTCACCATAATCCCTCACCTGGATGATTATCATATGCTTCCTAACAGGTCTTCCTGCTCCCGCTTTTGCCCCCCAACACCCTGACTCTGTCGGATCATGTCATCTTTCTGCCCAAACCCCTCCAAAGTCTCCCAATGCCATTTCGAGTATAATTCCAAGGACTGACCATGCCCTACAAGGGTACTCTGTGCCCTGGTCTCCTGCTACCCTTCTGATCTCCCACTTCCTCCTCTCTGTAATACTTCTACACCAGCCTTCCTCCTGTTCCTCAGGCATGTCCCCGCCTTAAGGTCCTAGAAGTTGCTATTCCCTCTGCCTGGTGCACTCTTCCCTTCCTCAGATATCCACGGGGCTCATGCCCTGGTGTCCCTGAGGTTTCTACTCAATTGTGCTGCTCTCAGTGAGATCTTTCTGGACTATCCTATTTGAATTTGCAATGCCTCCCTCATCGAGTACAGCACTGCCTTTTCATGCTTTCTCTGCTTTACTTTCTTCCACAGCACTTGTCAACAAGTAAGTGCAATATATATATACTGCACTTACTTGTTTACATTTCGGCTTTCCTTACTAGTGGATAAGCTCTACAAGTCTAAAGACTTGTGTCTGTTTCGTTCACTGAGGTAGCACCAATGTCTTCAATAAATGTTGAAAAAATGAAGGTATTTAACTTCCATAACCCTATGAGTTACGTAATATTTTGTCCTCTTTTTACATATCAGGAAAATTGATGGTCAGAAAGGTTAAGCTGTTTTTTTTCAAGCTTGCCCAGCTATTAAGTCAAGGAGCAGTGACTTGGACTTGGCCTCTCTGACCTAAGAGCCTGTCTTTTCAACCGCTCTACTAGGCTGTTTTATCCTTATAGCTTCTTGGATGCCAGGATATCCTGGGCTCCTACCAGGCCCTGAAGGGATGAGAGTAGACTCTCTTGGAAGGTAGCTGAGGTTCTGCTAAGTGAAGTCTAGTTTGTCTCACGTACAGGAGAGGAAGTGCTGTGACCCAGGCCCAAAGTCCCGGTGGGCATCCTGGAGCTGTTTAAGCCTCTCACCAATTGACACCTATGGAAAGAGGCAGAGAGTCAGTGAGTTCATTCCAGAGATTTAGTGTAGGATTTCCAGGCACCTCTGGAAATCTTTGTGAAGTCCTTTACAGGCTAGCTCCTCCCATGGTCACTATCTTCTGGCCCTTCCACATCACTCCCAAGGGTCAGAGAAGAGCATCCTTAATTCCAGGCCATAGTCACTCCTCATCTGCCCCTGTCCACCTGAATGCCTGCATTTAGACAGGCCCCTCTCAGATCTTCATTTCAATTACTCCCTGCAGCTTAGAGGTTGAGAAGTCTGTTCCCTGGCCCGAAACACTCTACAATTCTTTTCCCACGTAGGTCCCACTTTAATGCCCTTTTACTTTCTTTTGGCCTGAAGAATATTTCCCCCAAGCCTAGTTACATCAAAGCTCTTCCCTATGGCTCACTCCAGGCTTCTCTTCTACCTGTAGTTGTTTCCAGCGGACATTGATCTGCTCCAGGGCTCGGGAATTCTCCATTGACAAGTGTACATCAGAAATGGCAAGTTGGTGGGCAAGATCATTCACCAATTTCACTCCATCTTTCATGGGGGAGAATTCTTCTTTGAACAGCTATAGAACCAGAACCCAAGTCCCACAGCAATCAGAGAGTGGGAAAGAGGAACCATTAGTCATTCACCACAAGTCCTCCCTCTTCACCCACAAATTTTTGTTTCAACAGCACGACCCAGGTGCTTGCTATTAGGCCATTTGGACTCAGGTGTGGGCGGCCACTGTCCTTATCCTCTTCCTTTCCAACTCTCAGAAAACAGCAGGGAAAGAGAAGACAGTGGAAGGACAGAGGAGAGACTCCAGCTAAACCAGCCCCCAAATCCAGCACATAAACTGGGAAAGATTCAGTTGCAGTCTGGTCCACCTTTCTGTAGGTGAAGTGAAGCTTCAGTAGCAGGGACTGGGAGGAGTGTTAGGTCTCAGGGTGGACCATAGTCAGGCTACAGGCCTGCATACCTTAAGAGCCTGAATGTGCTCAGGGAGTGAATCAATGAAGAGATCCCCAATGGGCTCCCATGTGGCTCGGACTCCCTCAGCCTGTGTCAGAGTATTGCTTAATTCCTCCATTGCTCCTTGGATCTCCAACAGCTGCTCCAGAGTGTGCTCAATGTGGCGGTGCTGGTCTACACAGCGGGCTGTCAGCTTCTCCCATAGTTCACTGGCTACTGTTGCTTGCTTCCACACAAAGCGGCTAAGGTTCTGAATCCGTTGTCTGGGAGAGGTATCTGTAAGAGCAAGGAGGAAGCCGGGTCAGGCCAACATGGCAGGGGCAGCCCAGGGAAAGACAGAGACAAAGATAGACCTTTGTAAAATGTGTGTGTTTGTGTGTGTGTGTGTGTGTGTGTGTGTGTGTGTATACTTAGCACTGCGTGATTTATCACATGTGTTGATTCATGGATCCCCCACCACAGTCAAGAGACCATGTTGTTACTTTCCCCCTACTATGAGGATTTCCCCTCATATTCTCAGAAAATGGGCAAGGTAGACTATGAGTAAAATATTTTAAGAGGTGCAGTGAGGCAAATCATCCAGAGTTCTATTCACATGACTCTAGAACGTTATTTTGTGTTAGTGTCTGCTGCCCACTTCCATCCAAACCAGGGAGGCATTTTATGCCCAGGAGAGGTTAGCATAACTCGCCCAGCTTTTCCATCTAGGCATCTAAATTGGAGGCTTCTTCTTCCTCCCTCAGATTTCCCCTCAGGAGGAGATTTAGACCCCCAAAACTCCAGGCTTGTCCTATCTGAGGCCCCCTGGTCAGTAAATTGACTACTAGCCTCCTATTGAGGGGCTGGAAGTAAACAGAGCTAGTCAAAGCTTTAACAAAGGACTCAGTTAAAAAAGGGCTCTTCCAGGCCATTCATAGCCAGTATTGAGAAGCTGAGGACTCTTCCTGGAGAAGAGGGCCTGCTGGGCTACCACTCATACCCAATCACCATGAATCTCCCACTGCTACCTTAATTAAACCTAGACCTAGAGTGGCCTACTCTACCGAGGAAAGGGACCAGAAGGCACAATAATTTTTTTTCCTGAAGTGTCATCACCTAACTTTTTAGATTTTAGAAAGATTTTTTTATTGTTAGCACATCACCTCATGTCTATGTTGGAATGAAGCAGTACGTTTTTGAAGGACATACTACTACTACTTTCATTCACTAAGGCAGCTCAATGGGTTCGAGTCCTTTGTGTTTTTTTCCTTTTTATGTCTCATTAGAAGGCCATAGATGATGCTCCACAGAGCCACATACAGCTTTGGGCCACACATTGGTCTCTCCTACTCCAGCTTCTGTTCTCTTTGCTTTTTCCTGCAATGTGAATCTTGCTCCTTCCCAACTTTGGACCCCTAAGAGAAAATTATCCTCCTAGATAACAGCTGAGAAAATGAGTTTGGGGAAGGCAGGAGGGTGTTTAGCAGTTCATTGCTAAGAAGGCAAAAGAGGGGAAGACCACCCACCTTTGCTCTCAGAACGAGGATCCTCTAATTCCTCAAATGGGTGCTGGGACAGGAAGGCCTGAGCTGACTCCAGCACAGAGTAGATATAGGGGCCCCGAGACTTGACATCTTCCATAAAGGCCTATGAAGTTTAGCAACATGGTCAACAGGGAAGTAAAATTTTTCCATTGCTTTAAATTCCATTCTGTAATTGATGACCTTTCTTCTCTTCAGTGCAACTTGATCCTTTAGCATTATCATGTATCTTCGGGCTACCCAGACAGAAAGAGGTGCAGTCCTCCGTGTAGGCAGAAAAATGACTCTGACACTGGGAGGTCTCTTTAGAATGACATGGGTCTGTATATGCCGCAAGGTAGAGAGAAATATGGAGATTTGGGGTTGGGAATCTTGGTTCTCTGGAAGACCCAGAAAGTTCCCAATGAGGGGCTTAGAGAAATCAAAACCAGATATGTAGGATTTATATTATAATTTTAATTAATTTTTTTGTCGAAATATAGAGAAGAGTATACAAATCAAAAGTGGACAGCTTGAGGAATTTCCATAAAGTGATTCTATATCTGAAATCAGTACTGAACTCCTTCAAGAACAGAACTCCGTCAGCATCCTAGAAGGTACATTTCGGTGGCCCCTTCTGGTCACTATCTCATTCTTCCCCTTTAGGTAACCATTGTCCTGACTTGTAATACCACTGATTAGTTTTGCTCATTTTGAACTTTATGTAAATGGTATTATACAGTATGTACTCTTTTTGTATCTGGCTTTTTCTCACTAAACATACTGCTTTTAAGAGTCATCCATGCTGTGCCATGGGGTTAAAGTTTATTTTCTTGCTGTACTGTATTCCATTCTGCATCCACCTTTCAAATTGAGATAAATTGACATGTATGATTATATAAATTTAAGGTATACAACACATTGATTTGATACATTTATATTGCAGTGTGATTGCCATTGTCACCTTAGCTACACCTCTGCTCTATCACATAAGTATTTCTTCTAGTGCATCCTGTATTCACTTTTAAGAAATAACTGTTGGGGTGCCTGTGTGGTTCAGTGGGTTAAGCCTCTGCCTTCAGCTCAGGTCATGGTCTCAGGGTCTTGGGATTGAGGCCCGTATTGTGCTCTCCTCGCAGCAGGGAGCCTGCTTCCCCCTTTCTCTCTGCCTACTTGTGATCTCTCTCTCTGTCAAATAAGTAAACAAAATCTTCAAAAAAAGAAAAAGGAAGAAATATTGCTAGTTTCTGATTACAATAGGTAATATATGTCACTGAAATCTTAGAAATTTCAGAAAAGTATGAAGAAGAAAATTAGAAAGAACTCTAATTTCATCACCTAGCCTTAACCATTGTGAACTTTTTTATATAGTTCCTTCTTATGTTTTTGTATGTGTGTATACATGCATACACATCTATATAAATTTTTGTACAATTGAGATCCACCTTTATATAGCTTCGTATCCTATGTTTTTTTTTTTCACTTAACATTGTATTATGTTCATTTTCCCATGTGCCCACTAAAAATCAGGCAGGATTTGAAAGAAGGCCAATTTCTGATGAAAGGGCTGGGGAGAAAAGGTTTGATTTACTCTGGTAGAGTCCAAAACAGTAAACTGGATCCAGCTTCTTGTTACTTCAGGTGTCTAAGCACAGGCTAGGGGCCCATCTGTCAGAATCCTGCAAAAAATATCCCTTCCCAGCTGAAAGGCTAGACACCACAGCCTCCATAACTCAAACCTACCGCATGTGTCTCCTTCTCCTGTTGCACCAGGGCCACATCCCCTTGCAAGGGCAGCTGAGATGACAATTCCTCATCTTTTTGGCTGAGCCAGTCAATAATCTCTTGGAGAGGGAGCTGAAGCTTTCCACTGTGGTCCGAGAAGGCCTCAAGGCGAGCACTACACACAAGGCATAAAACCAGTGATTTTTAATCTTCTTTTTTTTTTTTTAAATGGCAAAACACTTTTCCCAAATGTTTATGTGGAGCTTTAATACATAAAACAGATTAAAGAGGAGCTGCTCTGGTTGAAGTGGGAGGAGGCCCAGAGTCCTCCCTTCTCCTCAGCCACAGAAGTTCCCAAGGCACCTTCACATGGGAGTACAGTACTAAAAACCAGTGGGGAGGTCCATGGGTGGGGAACATCAGTGCGGATGTCAGTTAATTCAGTTGTGTGCCCAGCATCAGGCTGGGGAGGAAACTGAGCAAAGGCATTAGTGGGGACAGCTGTCTGGTTGCTGTCTTGCTCTGGAGGAACTCAAATCATGCTAAATTACTCATCAACAGAGGCTTCTCAGACCCTAACCTCTGAGTAGAAAAGGATATAGCAAGTAGAAAGGTTTAGTCAGGCAACTGAATGTGGGCACTCGCATGTATGAGGACGCACACAAATTTATGCAACCCAAGGGTTCTAAAAGATGACAGCACCATAGGCTAGAGAGTTGACATATGGAAGGAGAAAAATGCGCACACTATAATCATCTCAGTATGCCTCCCTCTCCAAATGAAACTTGAGTTGAGGACCAAGTGGTAGGAGGCTGGAGGCCAGCCTAGGTACAGCCATCAAGCTCATTCCCCTTATCTGACAATAATAACTATTCATTGCCTCCTTACCACTTGGGCTAAGCCCTTACCTAAATGATCGCTTCCACTAATTCTCAGAGAAGCAAGCTTGCAAAGTAAGTAACCTCCCGTTGCCTATGAAGGTTAAGCAATTTGCCCAAGGTCACATAGTTAAATCATAAGTAGAGCTATGATTTGAACTCAGATTCATTTACCCCAGAGCCTGCATTCTTTCAGCTTCTCTATGCTGCCTCATTCCAGCCAAAGCCTAACAACAGGCAGGAGTTTGGGTTTTCATAATAGGGAGTGGAGAGGAAATGTGTGGGGGTAAGTTACGTAGAGGGGTAAAGAAAAGAGGAACAACCAATATAGGAATGGCTTTCATGCTCTTACTGATTTGCCTGATTTGCCCTGGTCTGGGGAGGAATAGATGGGCTGATAACCAATGGATGGGAGTAGAAGGTATAAAAGGACTGGGAAGAGAGCAGATAAGATCTACCAAGCTGGACAGCAAACACGAGATGAAGAAGGAGTAATCATATCATTCATTTATACATCAGTGCTTTTAAGTCCAGAAAGCATTTTTGTATCTTATAAGAATCCTCACAACAGGGGTGCCTGGGTGGCTCAGTGGATTAAAGCCTCTGCCTTCGGCTCAGGTCATGATCCCAGGATTCTGGGATTGAGCCATGCATTGGGCTCTCTGCCTAGCAGGGAGCCTGCTTCCCCCTCTCTCTGCTTTCCTGCCTACTGGTGATCTCTGTCTGTCTTTAAAAAAAAAAAAAAGAAAGAATCCTCACAACAACACTGTGAGGTAGTTAGGACAGTTCCTTCACTCATTTATTTTTCTTAAAAAATAAAATAAAAGTGAAATCCCCATAACCCAAACCATGTATCCAAGGTGACAGAGCTACTTAAAACTGAGGCTCGAATCCAAGTCTCCTGACTTCTGACCCAGGGTCCTTTCCAAAGACCAGAGAAGGAAAAGAAGTGGGTGATGAGGCTGACGAGAGGGGGACACACAGGCTGAGAGGAGAATGGTAAGTTGCAGCAGCAGTAAAAGTAGCCCAACACTGTCCCAGCCAATTGCCTTAGTCTCCTCTTCTAGGGGCCAGGCCTTACCGGAGGTTGTGAGACTTCTTTTTTATTTCATTCCAACACAGATTCATGGCTGGTGGTTCTAGAGGTCCAGCGGCACCAACAGACCCGTTGAAGAGCTTTGGGCTTAGGCAGGAAACCCCAGCACCATCCTGAGGAGGCGCAGGGGTGGTAGCAGCAGCTCTAACCTGGACAGAAACACAGACATTCTGTGATCCCCGGAGTGTGCCACACCCTGGTCTGCACCAAGCCAAGGATGGGACAAATGTGAATAAGGGGAGAGAACGGCTTGTCCCAGGGTGTGTTTGGGGGGGTGGGGGGCAGGGTGAGATAAAGGAAGCCTCCGTGGCTCTGCTCTTCGCAAGGTCCTCTCTTGGCACAGGTTAGTCACTTTGAACTGCTGACTACTATCATTATTACTCTTATTACTGTAAATTCTGCCAAGACTACTTACTGCCTGGATGGGATTCTGGAAGTACTTGCTTTAGACAAGAGCTGCTCAGAATTGCCCAATCATTGGCAACCACAGCATTCAGGGTAAGCCATAGGCTCATGCTTCAGTGTCCCACAGTTTAGCCAACCTTCCAGAAAAGAAAGCTGAGGGGCTGCCTCAGAGATTCAGGGAGAGAGAATAGATCAGCCAGAGAGAGCCATTGATAATAGATGTCCTACTTTGCAAATGAATCTAGGTTTTAGTGTCCCCTCTCCCTCTTCCCCCACCTGCATTTTCTATCAGTCAGGAAGCCTAGAAATCATCCTAAAGAGAACTGTTCATCTACAATGGGAAAGAGCTAAAGCCACATTTTTGATCCTGATCTCCAAAGGACCCTGACCAGAGTCAGCAGGTAAGGGGACCAGCCGTGAAGCCTGCCGAAGGCTCGCCCTTGAGCCCTCAAGCTCAGAGCCCATCACTTGCTCGACCTGAAGGGTCTTAAAAAGTTTGGGGAAATGAGGTTGTGTCAAATGGCCCTTAAGAACTTAGCTACCTCTAGCACAGTGCCAGGACTGCCCAGCCAGGGGCAGAGGGGGGTAGAGGGAAGGAGAGTATGGAGGAGGAAATCTCAGCCTGTGCCACTCAATCCCAGCCTGGGGAAACCCACCTGCCTGCCCGCCTATCTACCTGCTTGCCTTCTGTAGAAAGAACATGGTTCCGGTGAGGCCTGAGATTTTCTAGTCTCCCTTTCCCCCCAAATGGTAGTGTCTTCCCACACAAGACTCTCCAGGCAATCTAGAAAACCAATCACCCCATTAAAACCCCAGCTCACAGCCACATACTGAAAGGGAAGTGAGGGAGCAATGCAGCTCAAGGGCAAAGTTCTGAATTTAGTCCCCCTGTGTCCCCATGAGCTGACCCTACCTGTGCTGCCTGAAGACTTGGTTGCAGGACTCGGCAGCTCCATGATTATCCCTCAGCTTGCAGAATCAGTGCCTGGTGAGCCGCAGGCAGAGTCTGACAGGCTCTAAGCAGGCTCCCTCGGGGGAGGCCTGCAGAGCTGAGCCAGGTCAGGAGGCGGGAGCTATCACCCTGTTTGTTTACTGACCCCCCAGGAATCTGGAGGGGGCGGCTATGTCAGGGCTCAGCGGGTGAATCAGAGCTTTGTCCCTGGAGAATTCCAGCTCACTCCCGCCTGGGCCCGCCACACGGGGGCCAGGAGGGCCCTCCCAGGCTGGCAAAGACAGCGGGAGTGGGACTGGGCATTCCATGGTGCTGAGGAGGGGCGTAAAGAGGGGAATTTCTCTTGATCTGTTTTCCCTTTCCACAGCAGCATGAAGGGACTCACTGCCTACAGCCCCTGCCTCCCAGCCCCCCAGCCCCCCACCCCCCCACCCCCTGCCAGAGAGAGGAAAGGATCAGACCACTTTGGTGACAAACCTCTGGTAAGCTACTTCCCCAAAGCCTAGCAGGAGGATGGGCTTGTCTTTAAGGAAGTGTGCCCAGAGGCAGTGAGGAATGGGTGTGGCACACCTGGGGACAGAGCCATGGGAAGTCAGGATCAGGAATTTGGACAGCAGAAGATTCATCCAAGCCCACTGCGGAAACAAGGGGGTGCTCTGCCCTGCCTTTGGGAAGTAGAGGGGAATGGAGGGATAGTCATTTTCCACCTCCCCAGATTCTCACTGCACTTTAAGGCTAGGGGGAAATAGATGGGTCTTGGGGCCTCCCCTTAGACCTCTGCTGGGGAGGGAGAGGGAAAAATGGAACCCAGCAGCTCTGTGCAGGGATCCAGTGAGAGGGAGGCCCCTGTGCCCTGCTTGTACTGCCCTGGGCCACTGGCCTCAGGGGCAGGGCCCCTTCTGGAAGTGGCCCCTCTTCTTTTTCTCCAGCAGACTTGCCTGGGGGAAAGGTTAACATTCCCGAGCTAGGCCCCCACCACTCAGCATTGAGGGAAAACACTTCGCTTTTACCAAAAAGGGTTCTGTTCCCATCCTCATTTATCTCCAACAGAGTCTTCTGGTCTTTCCACAGTTCCACATTGTTTCCATGCTGAGGCCCACCTACAGGAATAGTTGGAGCAGCTGCCTGACCCTTCCTGAGGGTCCAGGGTGGAGCCATTCTGGGTGGAACCGGGATGGCAGGGGATGGCAGGCCAAGAGCAGGGAGGGGCTCTAGTTCTGGGTCACAGCTCTGCTGATGCTGGGATAACCGGGCTCAAGCTAGTCTCACAGAGTCCCCTAGATGGGGAATGCCCCCAGAGCTCAAAATGGCTCCTCATGACCCAGCTACAACCAAGTGTTCCTGTTTCTGAGAGAAGTTCCCATGATGAACCGGGGTCCACCCATGTTAGGCTTCCATTCCCTTCAGATTTCTTCATTTCCCAAATCCCCATTTGGCCCCCCCTACTATATCTCATCACCTTGTTCTCCCTTCCTTGTTCCCCCTTTTATTCACAAGTCCCTCTAGTAGAGCCAGGCACACAATAGGCAAATAAGAAATGACATTTTTCGTTCCCTACCACTGGCCTTCTACTTCTGGCTTTTGTGGCCAAGATGTTTGCTCCTCACTGCAATCCCCAAAGGGCTCTCTCCTAATCTCTTGAAACTTTAAGACAAAGTCAGAGCCATTGGGAAGGAAAAGAAGAAACTGGACAGTGGTAGAGGAGAGGGGTTGGTCTCAGCTTTCTCAATTACAAAATGAAGCCCTCAGGTCCCTCTGCCGAGGTGGTGAATCTTGGAGGGGGGGCATGATGTGCAGGGCAAGCATTTTGGAAGGGCCCAGGCTTCTCAATCCCTTGACCCTATGTCAGTCCCACTCTGGGGAAGGGGTAGGTACACTGGGAGATGCTAAGTTGACACTGGCTTGAGAATATGTTAGAGGTGGCAATTTCTCTCTGGTTAAATGTGGGGGCATGGCTCAAGAAGACCTGGCTGTTATGTCTTTCCAAAATTTTCCTTCATGGAAATTTTCCTTCATTTCCTTCTCTGCAAAATGGACTCCTCAGCATCCATATTCTCTATCCCTAAGACCATTCTCCTTCCCTTCTTCCTCCCTGTATACTCTGCTGCTGTCTGCACCCTCAATAGTGACTCAGCATTACAGTCCATCTGTGAGATACTAGGAGACATAGTACTTTTTCACACCCTCATGGCCTCTCAACCCCAAAGCACAGTAGGACAAGCCAAAATATGTTTATGCTTCCCCCTTGCCCAGTTAACTTCCCATGGACCTTCCTCATTGTCAGGAAAGGGGGCTATCTTCTTGGGATTACTGCCTCTCATACATCCTCTGCCCACCCACCAACATAAATAGGCAGGAACACACAGCACCACCCTTTCACTCCTAGGCAGAAGAGAGGAAAGGAGAGACAGGTATGAAGGTCAAGAGACTGTTAGCAGGGCTGAGCCAGGAGCTGTAAGACTAAAGACTTGAGAGGAAGAGCCAACTGAAGAAAAGAGAATATTTTGTAGGTGCAGAATGTAAAGTATGCCATAAAGAAGCTAAGGTAAAGAAAGGTCCTGCCTTGTCCTAGGTCACACTCTGAAGGGTTACTCTTCTGGGACCTCCCTTGGGAGGTTAACATGGAACCAGTCCCCCTCAGTCATGGGGGCCCAGCCCAGCCCAACACATTTCCTTGCCCTGTGCCCCTATAAAAGACTTCATGTGTGACAAGGGATGAGCCAGAAGGAGGTCCCTTGCCCACCCCAGGGTTTCGGGTATATAGAGAGTGCCCTAGAGCCTTAGGAAGCATGGACACCCACAAGAACACACACGGATCCTGTGTCCACCCTTTCTCCGGAGGACTTTGTCTTGCTATCAGCCTCTTACCTGAGGCTGGGGGCAGGTGCTTCGGAGGCTGCTGTTGTGATGGAACTGGTCAGCTGCTCGCCATTCATGACATCGTGGGAGGGTATAAGGGCATCCCTGCATGACCATAGGTTGCATCAGAACCAAGGCTCATGGGGGATGAGAATGGGCAGTGCACCAACCGTTGACCATAAGCACCTGGAAAAGCAACAAGGAGAGATTCAGAGTTGAGACCTAGAAAAGGCCTACAAACTCAACACATACCCAATGGTGCCTTGACCAGTTATGTAAATCAGTATTCAAAGCTTACTGGTCTACCCAGTAGTTTTTCCCAAGCTGCCATGTACCATAAGAGACTTTAATTATTGACCAAAGAAGTATGTGTTTATCTATTGTGCTTTGTGCACAATAGATGATTTGCTGTCTGAGATCTCACAGCCTCGAGAAGAGGGTGGGGGAGATTGGGATGAGGGGAGGCAGTCATATAAGCCCATAACTATAATAAAATGCTTATGTAAAAAGTGCTATAATCGAGATTTGACCAGAAGCTTGGGGAGCACAGACAGGGGAACGACTAACTCTGAGAATGTGCGAAGATTTCAGAGAGAAGGCATTTGAGCCAAGTCTCAAAGGACAAGTAGATGTTTGCCTATGCAGAGAAGGGGAAAAAGGGAGAAGGGTATTCCATCAGTGGAACCCACCTATGCAAAAATGGATGTCACCAAAAAAAGCATAGCATGTTCAGAGCACAATAAGTTCCATTTGGCTAGAGTTTAGGAGGCACAGAGATGAAAAAGACATGGTGCCTGCCCCTGAGGAGTTCACATATAGAAAGAATAGACATGGGAAAAATCAAGCCATAAACTGCTACTCGCATTAATAATAGAAGTATTTATGGGATGGAGCGAAGGGATAGATGAGGTTAGTTCTATCTGGTCATGTCAAGAAAAGTCTCCCTAGATGAAATACACTTAAGGTGAGCCATGAAAGAGAAATCAAGATTATCATTAGGTGGGAGAGAAAAGACAAAGTAATAATAATAATAATAATAATAATAATAATAATTCCAAACAGCACAAAATGAAATGTATGGTGTGGGAAGCAGCAGATGAGGCTGGTCATGGCCAGATTGGGTCATGCCTTGAATGATAAGTGGAAAATTCTGGGCTTTATCTTGTAGGCAATAGGGAGGCACTGAAGATTTAAGCAGGGGAATGACTCGAGCAGAGTTGCATTTTAGAAAGAACCCTCTGCCTGCCTTGCGGAGTAATTCTCCCTAGGGAAGAACCCATTGAGAAGACCTTCTAATGGGCAAGCACTGCAACAGTGAGGAGGGAGCAGAGAGCAGGGATTATGAAATACTTACCAAAGAGGTAAAGTACATTAAGCTCGGTGATCAATTGAATGTGAAGGGTGAAGGAGATGGAGGAGTGAAAACGTTTCTAATTTGGGACCTGGGTTGATAATGTTGCCAACAGCAAGAGAGGGAAGACAGGAGAAGGAGCAAATTTGGTGTGGTTGGGGGTGAGGACAGTGTTCCATAATAAGCCATGCTTGGGCAGTGTTCCATGATAAGCTATGCTTGAGACACATTCAGCTTTAGATGAGCTGAGAAAAGGAAGACATGAGTGAAAAAGTTAGATGTGCAAATCAGTTGACAGTTTAGTGAATGTGCACAAGTGGGATGAGAATGGGTAACAAAGACAATGTTTGCAAATGCTAAAGTGATAGCTTTAAATGTTGGGCTGGCAAACCCTGATCCAAAGAGTAGGGAGTGAGCATCTTTGATCCCTGATGTTGATGATTAAAAAGCCACCATTTTTAGTCTCTATTTTGGTGGTTCCCAACATTTTAGGTATAAGGGCCTCTTAAGATTAAAAGAATAAAAGAATTTCACTTCACCCACTCTTACCTACAATAGTAGCTGTACTTTTAGTACTTACAGAGTGAGAAAAAACATTAATACATTTAAAGATCTATGGACTTCTTGCATTGAGAGTCCTTCCCCCCTCCTCAGGGGTCCTTGGTCTGAGACTAGGGACTGTTACAGATCATAAAGATGAAAGAGTTTATGGTCTGAAGGACAGTTTATGAGTTTCAAGAGATTACACAGCTACATAGCTGCTCATACCCAAAGAGATTCTCCAAAAAATGGTTGAAAAGATGGTTCCCCTCTTATCTGACACCAACATAAAATAATTAGTAACTCAGATAAAAAATGAAGTATTACTCTAGATGTGTTATAAGCATGAAGGCTACAAAAGGTTTGCCTTCAAAACTTTTTTATGTTAACGTGTTTATTTTTGCTGACTACACAAGTAATGCATGTTCTTTATAGGAAAACTGGAAAATCCAAAAAAATCACGAGGATGAAAATTAAAATAACCTATAATACTACTACCCAGAAATAGCTACTACTAATAAGTGTGAAGACTTGCAGTAGTTTTTCTATGAAAAAAACTATATCCATACATCTCCAGTTGTCATCCTATGATACAGATCACATTGTGCTTTTTTCATTGGCCATTTATATCATGACCATTTTAGAATGTCACTATTCCTCTAAAACATGATTTCTAATGGCTGCAAAGGTGACAGAGCACTATGCTTGAGGCCATTGGCTTTGGTATTATACAGACATAGATTAAGACCCACACTACTCACCCTGTGGCCTGGGATGAGTTAACCTCTCTGAGCTTCAGTGTCCTCATCAGCAAAAGGGAGATGACAATGATATTGCCCTCACAGAATTATTAAAATTAATAATGTATCTAAATAACTTGGTACAGTGTCTGGCAATAGTACACTGCTAAATAAGTGTTAGCTGTAAACATGTTGTATACTATTCAGGTGAATGGATATACCATAATTTTAACAAGTAGATGTACGTCACACTGCCATGAACAGCCTTATGCATATCTGTGATTCTTTTCTTATGATAATTTCCTAGAAGGGAGAATTCCCGGACCAAAGGGTATGAACCAATTTCAGGCTCATGATGCGTATTTCTAAATTGCCTTAGAAGAAATAGATCACTTTATACTAACACCAGCAATGTATGAGAGTGCCAGTTTCCCAGCACACTTGCCAATAGTGAGTATTCTTATTTTTAAAATATCTTTGCCGGGGCGCTTGGGTGGCTCAGTGCGTTAAGCCACTGCCTTTGGCTCGAGTCATGATCTCAGGGTCCTAGGATCGAGTCCCACATCGGGCTTTCTGCTCAGCGGGGAGCCTGCTTCTCCCTCTCTCTCTGCCTGCCTCTCTGCCTACTTGGAATCTCTCTCTGTCAAATAAATAAATAAAATCTTTTTAAAAAATAAAATAAAATAAAATATCTTTCCTATTTTTATAAGAGAAGATGGCATCTTGAAAAGTTCTCTGTATTTCCTTAATTGCTAATGATGCTTAACCTTTGCCCAACATTTATGGTGACCAGTTGTGTTTCTTCTTTCATGAACTATCTCTTTGTCTCTTCTGAGGTTCACCTCTCTACAAACTAACTTCCTTCCTTCTAATTCCTCTACTGACCTGATGTCCGGTTGATGCTTCACAAAACAAAAATAAAACAAACACAGACAGAGAATTCAGATCTTCTAATCCCAGTGAAGGAAGAGAAGGCCTAAACTCTTTCTGGTCCTACCTTGACTATTCTCTGCTGTTTTCAGACTTTGCCACTGACTGTGACTCAAGTCATTCCACCTCTCTAGACCTTGGTTTGTAACCCTGTAAAACATTAACGTGTAAGACTTGTCAAACATCAAAATACTAGCATTCCCCGTGTTTGTAGAGCACGTTTTGTAGCCGGCTGTGCTGTCATTCTCGATCCTCAGTTCTACCTGGTCAGGTTGGCCCAGCCAGAATTATGATCTTATTTGAGAGATGAAGATGCTGAGACACAAGTGAGCCTGGGTCTCCTAACTCCTGGTCAGTGCTCTTTGTTCTACAAAAAGATTCTTCCTTCTGCCTCTCAGTTTACCTCCATGATGTCTCACATTTCCACCTGTATATACTGATTCTCTTCCTGTTTCTCCTTTTAATTTGCAGAGGTTGGGAGGAATTGGAGATGAATCTTAGTCCCCAGATGGCCAAGTGTAGGAAATAAGACATATTTTTTAAAAGTATAACTTAAGGGGAAAAAAATGATTCAGACCTTATGTGGGACACAGAAACCGTGCCATGAGAGGTCACAGATGAGGAAGCATGTGCCTTAAATTAGAGGGATTTAGGATGTATTTATGGATGAGATCCTTTTGAGCTGAGGTGAGAGAGAAGATATGTACACATGGAGTAGTGCGAAGGATGCTTTGGGGGTAGAGCTAAATTTTCTGTGCTCTCCCCTAAGGATCCTGCTAGATACCAACCTGTGGCTTTTTGCTACTAGGAACACTCTTCCTGGTTTTCAAAGCCACAGACAGGCCCTTCCAGAAAGACTCAGCAGGGGAAACGTTATTTCTCTTGGGCAGAGAGAAAAGTTTTAAAAACATTTGGGAAATACCAGGATTCTAACATGAAAGCAAAATTGTGGCTATAGGAGGACAAGGTTTATGTCTGATATTTATTTCTATCCCACATATTTTTTTTAAGATGGTGCCAAGTACACAGCAAGCACTCGGTGAATGTTTCCTGACTTGATTTTTGGAATTGAACTCTAATTAGGTCAGTGTACAGGTCCTCAACTTTGTAGGTACAAATCCCAGAAGGGATGAAGAAAAACACTTTGGATACACGTATTTATCTGCATTTGTGTGAAGTGATGTATACAGAATGTTAGCATTTGAAGCAAGTCTTGAAGCGGCAAACGAAATTGCAAACAACCTAAATTTTCATTAGTACGGGACTAGTTAAATAAATACTGATATATCCATACAATGGAACTCTATACAGCGGTTAAAAACACAAGTAACAGGGCGCCTGGGTGGCTCAGTGGGTTAAGCCTCTGCCTTCGGCTCAGGTCATGATCTCAGGGTCCTCGGATGGAGCCCCGCATCAGGGTCCCTGCTCAGCGGGGAGCCTGCTTCTCCCCCACCCCTGCCTGCCTCTCTGCCTCCTTGTGATCTCTGTCTGTCAAATAAATAAATAAATAAATAAATAATTCTTTAAAAAAAAAACACAAGTAATAACACTTTATGTGACAATATGGAATAACCTCTCAGGGCATAATTTTAAGTAAAAAGAAAAGAAGAAAAAATAAGGTAGTTAGTTCACATTTGTGTAAAACCAAAAGGAAAGTATGTGGTATTGATGCAAAAAATTTACATGCAATAAAATAAAAGCATACAAAAGAGTCTGTTAATATTGATTGCCTTTGGATAAGGGAGCCAATTGGCTACCAGACAGAGGTGGGAGAATTCCCTCCATTCTTTCGGGATTTTCTCTCTTTTTATGTTTTTTAAAGGTTTTTAATTATTTGACAGAGAGATAGCACAAGCAGGCAGAGCGGCAGGCAGAGGGAGAGGGAGAAGCAGGCTCTCCGCCGAACAGGGAGCCTGACATGGGGCTCGATCCCAGGACCCCGAGATCATGACCTGAGCTGAAAGCAGCCACTTAACTGACTGAGCCACCCAGGCACCCCTGGATTTTCTCTCTTTTTAACCTGAGAAATACAATATACTTACAAAGAATGCATAAGGCAGATGTGTAAAATATACTAAAATATCATACAGCAAATTCTCATATAGTCACTGCTTGGGTTGAAAAACAGAATAATTACCCACACCCACAAAAGCCCTGGGCCACCTACAAGAGATGTAGTTTGTACTGAACATCCTTTTGTACCCACTTAACAGCCACTTCCTCCCTCCCTTCCCATTCCTCACCAACATGCCATGGACGTCTTCAACTGTTTTCTGTAAAGATTAGTGTAGTGGCTTTTCCACAGCCAGATAAATAAGAACAGTTAAAACTCATTGTACCCCATGTTTTATATCATTAACTAATCAGTCTATAGAATCAACTCATTTAATCTTTGCGACAACCCCATGAAGTGGTTGCTACTGTCTTCATTGGGCAGAGGAACAGAGGCAGTAAGTAAACGGTTCAAAGTGATACTGTGAATTATGGGGTGAGGAGCTGGGATTTGTATCTGAGGCAAAAGTGTCCCAGAGCACAAGTTCTTCACTGTGAACACTATTCTGTCTTTGGAACTTCTAGAACCCAGGCCCTGAGGCATTGTAGTCATGGACCGCTAGCAAGCAGAGTTTTTTTTTTTTTTTTTTTTTTTTTTTTTTTTTGGCTATGGACCACCAGGTGGGAGCCCAAGCACTTAACTAGGCTGTTCCTCACCCAGACATATTAAGAGGATGCAGTGAGTCTGGGATTTGGGGGATCACCCAGCTGGTAAACCCTACACAGCTTTTCAGTGACTTTCCTAGGACATCTGAGAAGTAAAATTCTGGTCAACTCTCCTAGTCTGACCTCTGAGCTCCTCCTGCGCCTTAGAACTCAGTAGATATTTTTTTTAAATGAACAAATAAAGTCTTTCCCCCTAGGAACTAGAGAAGTCTAGGCATCTATCCTACAGAAATACTTGCAGAAATGGGTGAGGGTATCTGCTGCAGTATTGTTTGCAATCACAAAACTCAAGTGGTCATTACCAGGGGACTGGTTAAGTGGGCTATTGTCAGAGAGGTGGCACAGTGTGACAGGTAAGGGTGTGGGCTCTGAGCCAGGACACACAGATTTGCATCCTGCCTCCACTACTCATCAGCACAGATTTAGACAAGCCCCCTGACCTTACCGTGCATCAGTCCCTGCATCTGTAAACCCGGGATAAGGAAAAGACCTACCTCATAGCCTGGTTGCAAGGAGTTCATTCATGCTTTCTGACATCTAGTAAGTACTCACATCTTACCTATTACTACAGCCACTCATGAAATGAAATATTATGTAGCTGTTAAAAAGAGGTAGATCCAGCACCTGGTAGGTTAAGCGTCTGCCTTCGGCTCAGGTCATGATCCCGGGGTCCTGGGATTGAGCCCCACGTCGGGCTCCCTGCTCAGGGGGAGTCTGCTTCTCCCTCTCCCTCTGCCTCTCCTGCTTGTGTTCTCTCTCTCTCTCAAATGAATAAATAAAATCTTTTAAAAAGAGAGAGAGAGATCTAGATATACTGATGTGAACAGATATTGAAGATACATATTTTAGATAAAAGAAAATAAGTTCAGAGTCATATGTCTGAGAGAGCACCAATTATGCAAAAAGCTTTTGAAAAACATCTACATGAGCATATGCATAGAAAGAAAGTCTGCAAGGAGACACAAAACCGCTCAGCAACAATATTTCTGGAGAGGTTGTATGAGGGGAACTCTCCCTTTGGCTTTATATACCTTGCGTATGTATACATACACACAAACATATGTATACATAGATACATACACATACATTTATATGTATTTTATACCAAGTGTTTATTATTCTTGGGAGAAAAATAAATAAATAGGGAAGACTTTTAAATCACGAGAGGTTTGGCAAAGAACACAGCAGTGGGAAGAAGACCCCCTTCCCATGTGCTATAGATTCCTCTCTCTAATCTGAGGTAACAATGAATGATGGCGCCCTCTCTCACAGCATTGCCTTTCCACCTGACAGCATGGCACCAAGAGAGAAGACACACATCTCACTGGTACTGAACCTTGTTATGTGTTCCTAAAATAATTCTTGCAATGTAGCCAAAAACTGAGGTTCTGCTTCAAATGCTCTCACTTAATGAATAAATCATGGAGACTCGGAGTGTCAAACTGGAAGGAGCCTTAGAGATTATCTAGACCAACCCCCTCATTTATTTTTTTTTTAGATTTTATTTCTTTATTTGACAAAGAGATAAAGCCAGAGAGCACAAGCAGGGGGAGAATGGCAGAAGGAGAGTGAGAAGCAGGCTCCTCGCTGGGTGGGGAACTGGATGCAGGGCTCGAACCCACTGATGAGGGGGCTCAATCTCAGACGTCTGGGATCATGACCTCAGCTGAAGGCAGATGCTCAGCCGGCTGAGGCACCCAAGCGCCCCCAAACTCCTCATTTGCAAACAGAAAGAATGAAATGTATTCCTGAGAACACATAGTTGTCAAGGAATTTCAAGATGAAGTGTATTCTCCAGTGAAAAGAATCAGAGATCCATCCCCATGGGGAGCATTTTATTCTAAGCCCAATTAATGTAATACATCTGAAACCTTTAAACACTGCTGGTGGGAGTATAAGTTAGTCAACCAATTTGGAGAGCAATTTGACAATATCTCCCAAAGGTGAATATTTTCATACCCTGTGATGGGACAATTCCTTTCTAGATATATACCCAATAGCAACAGTCACATAAGAATATCTACAAAAGAATGATAAGGATAGCTCGAGCTGTGAGCTAAAAACCGGAAACAGCCTAAATGTCCATAAACAGCAGAATGGATGAATAAATTATGACATATTCATTAAGTGGAATGTTATACAGTAGTGAAAAAAATAAGTAACCTAGAGTCACATGTCCCAACACAGATGATTCACAAAGGTAACACTGCGAATATAACACAAATGTAACCATGCAAAGAAATGGTATCTGCTGTTTAAAGACACCTACGTATGTAGCAAAAGTATAAATAAGTGCATGAGACTCATAAGTACCAAATGCAGGACACAGTGGTTACTTCAGAGGGAGGTGGTGTGGGGAAGAGGAAGTTTTAACCATAGAAGGACAGACAGAGGGTTTCAATTCTACTTGTGATGTTTTCTTCTTAGGCTGGGTGGTGGGCATTCTGATTCTTGTTACATTATTCTTTGTATCTTTTTGGCATAGACAAAATTTTCACAGCACATTGGTTGAAAGAATGCAACAAATCCCATGCTGAAAAGAATCCACACTTTTCAGATGTGACAAAATACTAAAGAAATGTGTAAGATACCCATGTTGCCCTCCAAATGACAAGATTATCCCTTCAACCTGTTCCATTTTCCTGGGACTAGTTTCATAGGAGGGAACCTGCTGTAGAAGCTGCCCTAGAGACTGAGAATCAGGAGATGAGGGTTCCACACTCTCAGATACTCATTACCTTTGCCTAAGAGACCAATTTGATGCATCTATTAGTTTCTCTCTCATTGAAAAAGGCAGAATTGGATTAGATTATCTTATTAAGTTTTTTCCACGTGACAAATTCTCCCAGCTTCTTTGTTTGTTTGTTTGGCTTTGTCTTTTTGAGCAGCAATTCCCAAAACTGTGTCTGCAAGATTCTGAAGGGCTTTCCATGTAGAAGAGCATTCCTTGGTCAAATCCGTTTGCGAGCTGCTGCGTTAAACAAAATTAAACGGATTTATTTATGGCAGTCCGGCTCAGAGCCTTTTTGTTATTGTTATATACACTGTGACTCTCTTAGGAGGAGAATTTGGTCTTGAAGCGTTTTCCAAAAAAAATTATTGGACCACGGAACGCACCCCCACACCACCACCACCACCACTCCTTATTTTAAAACAGAATCTATTAACATTCTCTCAGAACAGCATTCTGTGAGACATCAGTGTGGTAAGTGCTGTCCTAGAAGGGATTTGTCTCACTTGCTATTTCAGTTGCGGATGTGTGTTTAGAATCCCTTATAAGGGAGGAATGTCGTCGCATGGTATAGCTCGCATAGAGTGGGTTTCTCCTGATTGTCCCTGGCAAGTTTGGAAGGATATCTGCTTGGGCTTCGTGAGGGAGAGCCCCTCCTATCTGGCACTGGGGCAGATAGAACCTCAGAAACTTCTGGGGAATCTATACTTAGAAGTGCTGCATCCCAGATACACTCTCTAATTTTGGCTCTTGGGCTTTTGCTAAGTTTGCTGCTTCGAGCCATACTTCCTCCTCTGGGTGGTTTTGGAACTGAAGGGTGCTCTGATGCAGAGCTCCAGAGAGACTTGGCAAGAGAGCAGAATGACTGGGGAAACAACTTTCCATGTATCTTCTTCCCCCCAGCAAGAGTTTGTAGGAAGCCAGACTGCAAGGAAGAGGTGGGCCCACCCAGGAAAAGAGGGGCTCTGTCTTCTTTGGGGGACAGAATACTTATCACTTTGACTCACAGCACCTCCTTTTCAGGGAGGGTTTCCTTAGAAGGCTCCCAAGTTCTCTGGAACCATCTCCCCACCCAAATCCCAGAGGGAGGGAAAAAAAATCTCCTGAGGTTGGTGGTTCCCACAGGGCCTTTTAAAAGGTGATTTACCTGAGGGCCTTTAATCTAGAAACAAGGATTCCTTTTGGAAAAGTCAGGAACTCACGTGAATTAGACCTAGAGCTTTCTAAAGACTTTCGGTTCTCTTGAACGATCAAAAAGAGAATGTAAGAGAAAAGTATGTTCTCTTCCATTCGGCATGCACCATGCTCTTGATGGAAACAGGCAGTGGCTACTTCACCCCAGTCCAGCCCAGCCACCTGCTTGAACCCAACACCCAGAAGGCCTGGCCCTGTCTGCTTATCACAGGCAGGAGAAACTTTAGCTACCCACACAGTCTCAGGCACACTTACCAGGCTGGGGCGTTGGGCCTGGTGCCAGGAAAGGTAAGGAGCCCAGAAGGAATAGGGTGTTTGACTTCAGGAGAGGTGAGCCCCACTGCAAGCACGCCAAGCTATGCTCTCAAGAGTGGAGAGGTACCTCCTGATCGTGGTGGGGTGTGGGGGGGGAACCAAGGGAAGAAGCGAAGGGGAAAATGCCACAGAGAAGATGAATTGAACCAGGAAGTAAGGGCGGAGATTAGGATGTGCCTTCAACACCCAGCTCCCAAGGCAGAGCCCAGTTTAGTTTACTCCAGGGAGGCACTCCTGTGTCCTGTCTGCCGACTAGACATTCATTTGCTCAGGAAACCTGCTCTGAGGTCCCAGGGTTTCTCCCTCCTCCCTTTTCAGCCTGGGCTTTCCACACCCCTTCCCTTCCCTCCCACCAGGAAATCCACCCTTGGACAAAAAGCATGTCATTGAGAACAAACAAAATGAACAAACAAGCCAGCAAACAAGGAAAGAAATGATAGCCCTCTCCTCTCTAAGAAGCAAACTGTGGACCTTCCTTTTATTCATTAGTTGCTCAAATTGGCTTGAGTTTCTGTTGTTCCTGGGCACCTTCTTTTCTCCCCCCACCCCCGCCCCAATCCAAGCAGCAGCTACTTCATTGTGGGCATTTTTTTTTAATGCAAGTTTTCCCCCAAAGGCGCATGCAGGCAGCAGGCAAGGAGACACACACACACACACACACACACACACACACACACACACACATACACACACACACACACAGTATCTCTGAAGCTTCCCTTCCCTCAGTCATTTCCCCTCACCCTGCCGAAAAAGGGCGAGGCTGGGGAATCGTTGCTCCGTGGCCTACCTTCTGATTCCGGCAGGTCTGAGGAGCAGGCTGCAACTGGGAGCTGGGAGGCTGGCACCGGGCTGCCTTTGTGAATCAGCAAAGAAGTCCCTGAGACAGGGATGCCGACAGCTGCTGTATGCACACTCTCCCTCCGTCTCTCCCACCTTCCTGCCCTCTTCTCTTTCTCTCTCCTCCTCCTCCCCTCTCTGAGCCGCTGTGTGTTGCTATGCAATCACATTGGGACTCACAGCATCGCTCCGACCTCGGGCAAAGATACCCTTGACTGGGCAAAGGCAAAAAGAGCAAGGACAGTTTTGTAAAACTACCAGAGCCTTCGCGGCTCTCTTCAGAGATTTCAATTCATTAGAAGCAGAGGAGGAAAGCGGAAGAGGCTGAGAGGCAGAGGGGGAGACAGGGAGAGGGGGAGAGGCTTCCACTGGGGAGGAGGAGACAAAAGAGGCCTGGAGATCAATACAAGCAGCTGAGTGAGGAGCCTGGGCCCCAACTTCCACAAATCTAGCCCAGAGCCAAAGCCAACTTTGGAGCCAGCTGCTGGCAGGGTCCCTCAGTAACCAATCCAGGATTCGGCTTCTGTGTTGGAGGTTGAAACACTGTGCTCTAGAATTGTCACTGGTACCCAAGGTACAGTCTTGGGCCAGGGTGGACCTCCAGTCACCCCAAAGTTCTCTGCTCACCCCTGTTAGAGCTACGTGGAGAAAAACACCTCCATGATGAGGGAAAACAAGGGGACCCTGAATGACTGGAGAAAATATATTTCCTCCATGCCTCTCTTCAGCAACTATCCCAGTCATTCTCCCTCCTTCTGTCCATACCAGCCCCTTACTCCTCGATCACCCCTGTTGAAGAGAAGAGGGTATAAGGCCCAAATGCTCTGAAAGAAGCTGGAAAATCCACTAAAGGGACAGAGGATATTATAGCCCTTTACAGAGTGCCTGGCACCTAGTAGGTTACTTAGTATTTGTTAAATGAGTAAATTGGATGGATGGATGGATGGATTGAATAGCAGTCAAAAAGTCACCATCACCAGGGGTGCCTGGGTGGCTCAGTTGTTAAGTGTCTGTCCTGGGCTCAGGTCATGATCCTGGGGTCCTGGGATGGAGCCCTATGTTAGGCTCCCTGCTCCACGAGGGGCTTGCTTCTCCCCTTCCCCCTGCTTGTGTGCTCATTCGCGCACAAGCTTGCTCTCTCTCTCTCTCTCTCTCTCAAATAAATAAATAAACTTTTTTTTTTTTTTTTAAAAAAGCCACGATCCCCATCCTCCTACACAAACATACTCATATGTAGAGCTCTAGCAGCTCCAGGCCAGGGCAAAGGACAAGAGAAACATTCTTCTTTCCTCCTTCCACTTCTGAGAACAGGGTACATGAAAGAGAGAAAGACTGGTTTGGTGGCGGGGGGTGGGGGGGTGTTGCTTAACTTCAGTGATTTGCATCTAAAAGTTCTATAAGCTCTGATTGCACTGGAATGTAGATCAGAGCACACATTCATACCCTGGCGCAAAGGACCTATGTCTAGTGTTTACAAAGTGTCTATAGGGACTGAGAATTATTATTGTTGTTATTGAAAATCCTCAGCTAGGAAATAATTAGTGTATAAGCTATGTGTGTGTTTTCTTTTGAGATGAGATTTTTTAAAAACTTCAGCTGCTGGTTTCAGTACAAGTTTAACGAATCTCTATAAAACAAGCAAACAAAATGGGAACCAAATGCCCCCCTTCGTCCACCCCCCCCATAGGATTTCATTGCTGTGTGAGTGGTCCCTCATGCTTGGCCAAAGCAGTAGCAGCCAGGCCCCCATGCAGGCACAGAAAGGGCCTTTTATTTCTGAAGGAACTTTTGGAAAGACATCCGGCTTCTCAATCTACACACCCTCAACGGAACATTTCTTACTACCCAACCTAGCCCGGGACTGGCCCTGAGTTCTAGCCCCAGTCTCAGCCATGGCAGCTTGCTGGGCTTCTCAACACCATCCAGACCTAGGGTCGCAGGAGTCCTTTACAAGTGACTTGGAATGCCCTGGAAAGGAGAGTTGCCTCGAAGAACGCCCAGAGGGAACACTCTGAGAAATTATTTGGGCTTGCACAGATGCAGAATGACTACAACAGTCATACACCAAATCCATGGGGATCTGACTCACTACTCAGCCAGGCACTAGCTCACCAGTAGGCCAAACAAAACCAGAGTCTGGGTCTAGAAGGAGGAAGGAGAGTGAGCTCCTGGTACTTGCTCCCACTTTGACTGCAAGCGGCCTTATCCAGATCACAAGGGGCCTTTGGAATAATCCTTTTCTTTTTCTACCTCAAGAGAAATTATTCAGGCTGCAGACACAAAAGGACAGTACTCCCCCTGTAAAAATAAGCCCGCAGAGTTTGTTTTAAGGGGTATAAGAAAAGGCTTCCCCAAATCTCTTCCCCACTGACCTCATCATGATGGAAAATCCTCCCCTCCTCATTTCTCTGTTTATGGCACCAATGGCTCCTGTGAAAATGGGATTGTTACCCATGAGACAAAAAACTTTAGGCCATTATCAGCTAGCTATTAGATTATACTAGTAATGATAATAATGGTTAACGTTATTGAGCATATATTATAAGCTAGGCACTGTTCAAAGTGCTTTGCACACATTATTTGCTCATTTTATCCTCACAACACACTTAAAATAGCTTTTCTTACCCTCCCCCCAACTTTATAAAGCACTGTAACATAGTAAGGTTAAATGACTTGTCCAAGGTTACACGCCTAATGTGTTATGGAGGTTAAGACTTATCCTAGATCTCTCTGAACAATGTCCACCTGATGAACCACTGCTTCCATTCATCTAGTAGCAGCCAGGCATAGATAGGTCACTGAGACAAATGTGAGTAGGGCACAAGAGTTCTCCAGATAGTTTTTCCATCCTTTGTGCCTTTCTCAAGCTATTTCCTCTACTCAAACTCTCTCACTTCCTTTGGTTACAGACATAGGAACCATAGAGGCCAGAGTTCTTTCTCTCTGAAGAATTCCAAGTGAGGAGAACCCACTAAAGAAATTGGTTAAGGAGCACCTGGGTGGATCAGTTGGTTGAGTGTCTGCCTGTTGGTTTCAGCTCAGGTCTGATCTCAGAGTCCGGAATCGAGCCCCATGTCAAGCTCCACGCTTGGTGTGGAATCTGCTTTTCCCTCTCTCTCTCTGTTCTTCCCCCTGCTCGCACTCACTCGCTCTCTCTCTCTCTCTCTCATAAATAAAATCTTATTGAAAAAGAAAGAGGGGTCCCTGTGTGGCTCAGTCAGTTAAGCATCTACCTTCAGCTCAGGTCATGATCTTGGGATCCTGGGATCAAGCCCCATATCAGGCTCTCTGCTCAGGGGAGTCTGCTTCTCCCTCTCCCTCTGCTTGTGCTTTCTCACTCTTTCTTTCTCTCTCCCTGACAAATAAATAAAAAAATTTTTTAAAGAAAGAAATACTCCATGCATGGTTAAGACCATGCATGGAGTATTAAAAGGAAAAGACAAATGACCTTGAGATGGGATGGAGTTCTCCGGTTTGCCATGGTTCCCACATAGCCTACAGTACTTCTCTACTTCCCTGTATTTGGTCACCTTGCTTAGCGCTCCTGTATTTGGTCAACTTGCTTAGTTTCTGTGGGCTTTTCACTATGTGCCATCTCACAGGCTACCAAAGGTACATACTTTACCGTTGTTGGTCTCCTGAGGCATCTGGAGAAGAGTTGTGTGTTTCATTTCCTGGAGGGTGATAGGAGAGACAGAGTTTCTAGTTGTATGGCAGAAGAGGTAAGATCTTTCCTTACTAACTAGAAAGATAAGTCCACTCTGACATTTAAGCCCCAAGGAGACTCTTTCTCACCCAGGGGACCATCTGAACAAATCAGAGCAAGCACATAGGCTAGTTTATTTCCCTGAGGAGGGCAGAGAAAAAAAATCAAAGTAGATTGGGCCATAAGCAGGACTCTGCTAGGTCGGGCATTTCTCGGTAGGTTGAGAGAAAGCGTGTACCAAGGCACAAAGCTCAAAGAACTTGGCTTGCTAAGGGACCACAAGTACTAGTTAACTATTGCTAAGTTAAGATAGGGATATGGGTTGGAAATGGGAGGTGGCAGGAGATGAAGCTACGGAAGCACACGAGAAGGTGCTAGAATACCATGCTAAGGATCACACAAGATAATTTTCAAAAGCAAGCGGCACAACCAGATTTATGTTTTATAAATATTATTCTAAGGGCACCTGAGTTGCTCGGTTGTTAAGCGTCTGCCTTCAGCTCAGGTCATGATCCTAGGGTCCTGGGATGGAGACCTCTCTTGCTGTCTCCTTCTCTCTGTGTCAAAAAATAAATAAAATCTTTTTTTTTAAGATTTTTTTTAATTTTTCTGACAGAGAGAGAAACAGCAAGAGAGGGAACACAATCAGGGGGAGTGGGAGAGGGAGAAGCAGGCTTCCTGCCAAGCAGGGAGCCCGACACAGGGCTCAATTCCAGGATCGTGGGATCATAACCTGAGCTGAAGGCAGACGCTTAACGACTAAACCATCCAGGCACTCCAAAAATAAATAAAATCTTTAAAAAATATTATTCTGGGGCATCTGGGTGGCTCAGTGGGTTAAAGCCTCTGCCTTCGGCTCGGGTCATGATCCCAGGGTCCTGGGATCAAGCCCCACATTGGGCTCTCTGTTCAGTGGGGAGCCTGCTTCCCCCTCTCTCTGTCTCTCTACCTGCTTGTGATCTCTCTCTCTCTCTGTCAAATAAATAAATAAAATATTTTAAAAAATAAATAAAATAAATATTATTCTGATGACATTTATTTCAACAGGATGGTAAGTGCAATGAAGGATGAATTGGAGGATGCAGTTGCAGGTATCCGTCTGCTGGGGGCCTGAAGCAGAGCAGCTGGCGTGAGGATGAAACAGTACCCTCTCAGGGCATCTGAGTGGCTGAGTTGGTTAAGCATCTGCCCTCAGCTCAGGTCATGATTCCAGGGGCCTGGGATGGAGTACCACAGTGAGTTTCCCTCCTCAGCGGACAACCTGCTTCTCCCTCTCTCTCTCTCCCTCTGCCTCTCTACCTGCTTGTGCTTTCACATGCTCTCTCTGTCAAATAAATAAAATCTTAAAAAAAAAAAAAGAACCAGTACCCTCTTCCAGTGGATCTTCGTCATATGATCCTCTCCTTTTATCATCTCTTCCTAGCCTTACTACTTGCTAATAGTCGTAAGAGAAATAAACTGTGAATAGCTTTTTCGTCCTTTGGTGGGGGATTGAAGGGGGAGAAAATAGTCTAGGTTATCCCTACTGTCGTTCCACAACCTTATTCATTGGCTCCCTGACCACATTCACCAAAACTACTTCAAATTGTTTCTCCCCAACCTGAGCCCACCTACTTCAGCAAATAATCTCCATTCTTCCTTTACTGAGAAGGTAGGAGCTACTCCTACAAATTCTTTTCTATCTCAGAACCTCAGAATTTCTTCCAGTTTTCTTCCCCTTCTATCATCCCCAGACAAAGCAAACCCCCATTTCCCCCTTCCTTAAAGTCAATAACCTCTGCTCATGATCTCACAACATTCACTTCCTATCTCCTCTGGGACTTTTTCCATAAGTTTTTTTTCTCTTGTTTTCATCTTCAGTCTTTTCCTTGCCCCTGACACTTTCCCTGCTATCTAAAAACATGTGAGGAGTAGGAATTTTGCTGACTTCTATGATCTGAGAAGTGAGAAGAATGCTTCCCTACTAGAGAAAGGACCCCTCACACCTACCCCCCCCCACCACACGCACAACCGTGTCAAGACTGGTTTTTTTTAAGATTTTATTTATTTATTTGACAGAGAGAGAGATCACAAGTAGGCAGAGAGGCAGGCAGAAAGGGGGGAGGGGGAAGCAGGCTCCCCGCTGAGCAGAGAGCCCGACGTGGGGCTCAATCCCAGGACCCTGAGATCATGAACTGAGCCGAAAGCAGAGGTTTTAACCCACTGAGCCACCCAGGTGCCCCGTCAAGACTGTTTTTACAAACAAGTTGGAGAGGATTTAGAGGGAAGTAAAATCATCAGGGCAAAGAATTCCCAGGTTTTAGCTCAGGCTGGGAAGTAAAAAGCAGCATTAAGAAAATGCAGAAGAGGGGCGCCTGGGTGGCTCAGCCATTAAGCATCTGCCTTCAGATCAGGTCATGATCCCAGGGTCCTGGGATCAAGGCTCGAGGCTCCCTGCTCAACAGGGAGCTTACTTCTCCCTCTCCCTCTCCCCCTGCTTGTGTTCCCTCTCTTGTTGTCTCTCTCTCTGTGTCAAATAAATAAATAAAATCTTTAAAAAAGGAAGAAAATTCAGAAGATAAGAATAATATCCTCTGGGAAGCCTGGATGGTTCAGTTCATTGAGCATCCGACTCTTGATTTGGGCTCAGGTCATCTTCTCAGGATCATGAGACTGAGTCCCCTGTCAGGCTCTGCATGGGCATGGAGCCTGCTTAAGAATCTCTCTCCCCGAACAGTGTGGAGATTCCTTAAGGAATTAAAAATAGAGCTTCCCTATGACCCTGCAATTTCACTACTGGGTATTTACCCCAAAGATACAGATGTAGTGAAAAGAAGGGCCATCTGTACCCCAATATTTATAGCAGCAATGCCATAGTCACCAAACTGTGGAAAGAACCAAGATGCCCTTCAACTGACAAATGGATAAGGAAGATGTGGTCCATATACACTATGGAGTATTATGCCTCCATCAGAAAGGATGAATACCCAACTTTTGTAGCAACATGGACGGGACTGGAAGAGATTATGCTGAGTGAAATAAGTCAAGCAGAGAGTCAATTATCATATGGTTTCACTTATTTGTGGAGCATAACAAATAACATGGAGGACGCAGGGAGATGGAGAGGAGAAGGGAGTTGAGGGAAATTGGAAAGGGAGGTGAACCATGAGAGACTATGGACTCTGAAAAACAACCTGAGGGTTTTGAAGGGGCGGAGGGGTGGAAGGTTGGGGGAGCCAGGTGGTGGATATTAGGGAGGGCACGGATTGCATGGAGCACTGGGTGTGGTGCAAAAACAATGAATTCTGTTACGCTGAAAAGAAATTAAAAAAAAAAAAAAAAAGAATCTCTCTCCCTGACTCCTTCTGCCCCTCCCTCCCCCAAAATAAAGAAGAAGAATAAACATCTGTCAGTTATTCATTGAGTGGTTTTTACCACTTTATTTGATTTATCTAGCAAAAATTGCTTCTAACAAATGGGGGATTTCATGCAACAAAACCAAAAGGGTTAAGTAGAGGGACAGATGAAGGTGAAATTCCTCAGAAGTTGGGATGTGAGAATGAGTCAGACAGTAGGAGGAGGGGTTTCATCAAGTGTGTATGACATAGACAAGGAAGCAGGAAATGAGGAGATAAGTTGGAGGAACCCATTAGGAGTGTCGGGGCACACGGTTGAAAAGGGATTTTGTCATTGGGGTTGACAAGGACTAAAGCAAAGGCATGACCAGACGGAGAACTGAAGTCTCAGTGTTGTCCCAGTCGATGTTCTGAGCATCCTCTGCAGCTTTTGTTGAACGTCTCAAAATGCAGAACTCATCTTACACACTTGGTTACCTTCCATCCTCTTTTACTGTTCTTAAAGCTTTTGCTTAAATCAGAGCCAGCAGCTGGGATGTTATATAACCAAATATTATGTTCTGTTTGTTTTCAAATATATTCTATTTAGGCCAAAACCATTTCAGTTACAGTTAAAGTGGAAAGAACACTGAATCAGGGGTCAGAAGACAAAGGTTCTAATCCCAATTTTGCTACTGTATTGCTATTAACCTCATGGGCTTTTTTTTTTTTTTAACTCTTCCAGATACAGGATAGTATCTGCCCTGTTCGCAGGTTAGGTTAGGTTGTGAATCAAACAGGATAATGAACAGGAACATATATTGAATATATTGAAATTGTGAAGTGTTGTTCAAATATAAAAGATTGTTATTTCCATTGCTTCGAGGTCCTAGTGGTTTTCTGATCTGCAGAAGACATGAAGACCCAAGAATCTGATATTACACTGTATGTTAACTAACTGGAATTAAATAAAAACTAAAAAAGAAGAAGAAGAAGAAGAAGACATCAAGACCCAGGGTGGATTAGAGCAAAGGAAGCAGGGCCAGGGATGTAATTAGCTCCTGTTTCCATGATAGATCAGATATTACGGTGCTTTAAGAGGGCATACCAACAAGGCAGTCAGAGTCTTATTAATCATCCCTCACGTTATCAATCTTCCCATCCACCTGGCCAGAATGCTAGACACATGTGCACGTAGGAGCAACATTTACATATGAGACTCCAGATATACAGTGCAAAACGAACTACTGGTTTTCTAGGCTAAACGGAACAGCTACTGATTTCTACTTTGATTATGTTGAAGTTGCTGAGGCAAGATAGGCATCTCTTGCTTGGAACTTGCATTGAGAGTGGAAGGGAACTAACATTTTTTGAGCTCATACTCTGGGCCAAACACAGTGTAAGACACTTGCCATGTGTTACCTCCTGTGATTCTCCCAACCACTTGGTGTGGTAGGGATTTGTGTTCCCAAATCTTCAAACAAGGAAACTACAGCTCAGCAATGTTAAGTAACTTGTTCAAGTGTATTAAACTGATAAGAAACGCAAGCTGGGATTCTATCCCAACCCCAGCGATCTCCAACACTGATGCTCTTCCAACTTCTCTCCTTCCAGACGGGGCCTCAATATTAAAAGTAGGGCACATCCGGGGCACCTGGGTGGCTCAGTGGGTTAAAGCCTCTGCTTTCACCTCAAGTCATGATCCCAGGATCCTGGGATTGAACCCCACATCGAGCTCTCTGCTCAGCGGGGAACCTGCTTCCTCCTCTCTCTCTGCCTGTCTCTCTGCCTACTTGTGATCTCTGTCTGTCAAATAAATAAATAAAAATCTTTTTTTTAAAAAAAAAGTAGGGCACATCCTAGAAATCACTTCTCAGTGCATTCAGAAGCTTATAGCAGCATAACATCTGGCCAGTACCTTGGTCACCAACAGGTAGAGGCCCCTTTTGGGGATACTCTGAAATACTTTTAAATTTAATTTGCTTTGGAATCTAAAGTAAGCCTGGGCCTAAAAGACAAGACCATCAATCTTTGACATCTTCTAGTGTGCTCCCTACAGCACACAGAAGAAAGGCAAGATACTTGCCTGGCAGAGACAAAATTAAAAGTTCCAGGTGAGAATCTGTCAGTGATAAAAGGATGCCTCACACAGTGTTTTTCAGCCAATAACCAGTCAAAATCTAGCCTCCCCTCAGCTTTAGTCTTAAATTCAATCTTACAGAAGTGGGTAGAATCCGTAGGTACCAACTTGGTATGATTTAAGGAGGACTGAAATGCTATTACTAATCAAAATGACTTCCCACACTGGCCCTGCCTCAAGGCCTACGGTTCCCTCTTAATCACTTCTTTCAGGTTAAGTCATCTCTCCAAATATAACTGATCTCTTCAGTCACTATACATTATCCTCGTTAGTTTATCACTTTCATTCTAATCACCAGACAGGTAGGAGACACAGGGCAAACGGCTTTGAAGGGGAAGGCAGAGGGAAGATTCTGTGTGACAGTTGACGGGCAGCTAGAGTCTATCAAGGCCAAATCAAGATATTTAGAAACCCAAAGCACCAAAGAGATCATGTTATAAACCCCACACACCCATATATAACTCAAAATAAAAATAATACCAACCTGTAAAAGAAGTGTAAGGTAGCTCAACAAAAATCTGATCTTTCCCATAATTATTACTGTAATTCTTTTTTATTGACATATGATTCACTCTTGAAGAGTATGCAATTTAGGGATGCCTGGGGGGGCTCAGTCGTTAAGCCTCTGCCTTTGGCTCAGGTCATGATCCCAGGATTCTGGGATCAAGCCCCCGCATTGGGCTCCTTGCTCAGTGGGGAGCCTGCCTCTCCCTCTCCCTCTGTGGGCTCGCACACTCTCTCCCTCTTTCAAGTAAATAAATGTGGGGGAAAAAAAACAGTATACAATTTAATGACTCCTAGTATATTTGGAGTTGTGCAGCTATCACCACAAGCAAGTTGAGAACAATTTCATCACTACCCACCCCTGCCAAAACCCCATATCAGTCACTCCCAGCTCCCTCTCAGCCCTAGACAACCACTAATCTACTTCCCGTCTGTGTAGGTTTTCCTATTCTGTACGTTTATATAAATGGAATCATACGGTATGTGGTCTTTTGTGTCTGGCTTCTTTGACTTGGCCTAACATTACCAAGGTTCTCACATGTTGTGTAGCACGTATCAGTACTTCATTCCAATTTATGGCTGAATGCTATTCCACTACATGGATAGACCACATTTTAGTTAATCCATTCCTCATTTGGTAGACATTTGGGTTGTTTCCACTTTGGGGTTATTAGGTTATTAGCTTATTAGTTTATTAGGGCTATTAGGTTATTAGCCATTAGGGGATTGAGCCCCACATTGAGACCCCCCCACCTCACATCGAGCCCCACATTGGGCTCCCTGCTCAGGAGGAAACCTGCTTCTCCCTCTCTCACTCCCCTGCTTGTGTCCTCTCTTGTGCTCTGAATATTTGTATACAAGTTTTTGTACACACATATGTTCTCAGTTTTTCCAAGTATAGGAACTGCTAGGTTATATGGAATTGCTGGCTTATATGGCAAACTCTATATTTAATTTTTTTTTTATATTTGAGAGAGAAGGGGAGAACACCAGTGAGGGGAAAGGCGGAGGGAGATGGAGAAGCAGACTCCACACTGACTCTGGGATCGACCCCAGGACCCTGGAATCATGACCTGAGCCGAAGGCAGACGCTTAACCAACAGAGCCACCCAGGCACCCCCAAATAACCAATAATTTAAAAAAAATCTATAATGCCTCTATTTAGCTGGTTTCCTAAGCATATGCTTGATCTGCCCATTATGAGGCCATCTGGGATGGAAAACAGTTTGAATTGATTTGGATCCTGGAGTTGGGGGACACATAAGGGAGGGCCTGTCCTGTAAAACGTTTCCAACACCAAACCAAGATACAAAGATGACTAAGCCATGCTCTTTCTCTAATAGGGGAGGCAGATATTCTCAAACAAAGTAGAATGAGAGATGTGTTCTAAGGCAATGGGAGTACAGAGGGGCGTTGGGGCGAGCCCAATGTAGTCCTCCCCAAAGTACACTGCTGAGCAGCCCCAAATGTCACCCAAGCAGCCCAGCTCTCCAGCCCTCCACAGTCCTAGCATGAGGTCAGAGTCTTCTTGGAAACAGCTATTAGAGAAGGCTAAAACAAGGCTCTTAGAGATATACTGCGCTGGGCCCAAGAGGTATATTTCTCACTTTCTCATTTCCATGACTATCCATACTTACTACCCACTGGCTGACTCTTTCAGACTTGGCCTCATTACTTTTAGTCTTCTGTCAATTTGTAGGACTACACTGAAGAATGGCTGTAAAGTGCATTATGAATAATAATCTCCCACTACCACCTTCTTACCAATAACATGCAAATCCTACCCCAGCAGTCCCTCACTGCCCCCTCGTCAATCTGCTATTTCACCTGAATTGTTCCATTACACACCTCTTTGCAGTACACCCCCCAACTTCAGGAGATAATGCTCACAAGCAGTTATGCCTTCAGAGGGCTTCTGCAGTCTTACAAGTACTTTGATTCGGGGTTTTGCTTTGGAAATAGAAAGTAAGCCCGAGAGACTGCTCCTATTCCATAACGGTGTTGCCGAGACACAGAGAGATGAAATGGCCCAATACTTGTTTTTAAATCATGTGATCATACTTGAGGTTCTGGGTGTTCTCCCTGTCTTACCATCACCTCTACTCATTAGAAAGCTGCAGCTATTAAGGTTGTGAGTTTGGGGTACCTACTCCCCAAGTCTTAAGCCTTCCTCAAGCCAGGCAGCCTGGCTAAGGGTAACCAGGCTGCCTGATCAGAGCTAACTCATATTCAACAGCCCAGAGAAGGTAATTTCACTTTTGAACTGCTCTCTACTTTTCTGAAGTAGGACTCAATTGTGCTTGAAAAATGTCAAGCACAACCTAATTGCTCTTAGCCATCTGTCTAAACCCTGCTTGTAGCAATGGGCCAGGGAGCTGTAAAAACACATGATTCTGCCCAAGGGAGGCCTTGAGGAAGCCCTTTGGAAAAGAGAGACCTCTAGCCATTTATTTAATTATTCAAATATTTATTGAGCACTTACTAATTTTAATACTTCACCTTAGTCATAGTGTTGGGGTCCCCAGCACGGTTGTTGGAGGTCAGCTGCCAGGGTTCAGATCCTGACTCCAAGGCCTGCTTATAGAATTTAGTGTCCCTCTTGGTAAAATGAAAATAATGAAATTACTCATGACATAGGGTAGATACGAGGATGAGATGAGAGCTCTGTGTGCAGTGCCTCACACCTGGGCTGGTACACTGAAAATATTCAATAAATGTTAGCTAGTATTGCTTAGCTAGTGCAGAACCACAGCAAACCTGTCAAGGATCAACAGATGTGAATAAAATTTTATAGGTCTTCAGCCAGTTTCATGGGCCCATTGCTGGAACTGCTCTGGGGAAGACGCCTGTACTGAGAAGAGTGATGGGAAAGGGGCCATGATTGGAGGAGAGACACCGGAAATGACACTTGGATGCCAGAGAGCTGTTCTTACACCTACTGAAGTTTCTGAAGAATGTCAGCACCAGAGAGGAAATGAGCGCATGTCAGTAACATTCTGTTCTAAGGTAAAGGAGTCCCTCTAATGCAGCCAGGCCCCTACCAGTCCTGTTTTCCATCACATGACGAAGAGCACAATGCAGACATAGGGCAGGTGATATTTAGGAAATCTCCAGACCCTGACAAGTCATTCCAACTTTCTTCCCATAGCATTTTCCCCTAGGCGATTCCTGCAAGTTGGGGTACCCTACATGTCCCTAAGAAAAGGCAAAACTGTGGCCGAGAGAAAATCTAATGGATGAGCCAGCAGAAGAGAGGATGGATTTCAGACCACTTTGCTCAGGTAGAGGGTCTTTGGCTGGGGCAAGCCTCAAAAGGAACTAGGGAGGGTGGAGAGTGGAGGTGAGAATAGTGCTTTGACCAGGCTAATGGCTGTCAGGCAGGAATCTTTACTCCCATTCCTGGCTTCATGTGTACCAAGCATCTACTCTGTGCGCAGTAGTGCAAAGATTTGTTAAGAGACACCAAGGTAGTGAGGCGCCTGGGTGGCTCAGTTGTTAAGTGTCTGCCTTTGGCTCAGGTCATGGATTGAGCCCCGCATCAAGAACCCCCGCAGTGAGTCCCGCATTGAGTGCCCCCACCTTGCATTGAGCCCCCCACCTTGCATCGAGCCCCTCCACCTCACATGGAGCCCCACATCGTGCTCCCTGCTCAGCTGGAAGCCTGCTTCTCCCACTCCCACTCCCCCTGCTTGTGTCCTCTCTCCCGCTGTCTCTCTCTCTGTCAAACAAATAAATAAAATCTTATAAGAAAGAAAGAGAGACACCAAGGTAGCAATGAATGAGCTTCCTGCTTCCAAAGTGCGATTAAACTTAAGTGGGAAACATATTCTGCATTTTCTGCCTGTACCTTAATTGAAGACCAAGGAGCACAATGATTACAGCTGCACCAACTGCTTTTATTTTACATAGAGCACTTAGAGTGAGGGCCTCTTGAACTCAATTCAGAGAGTGACATAAAACCATGCATGGGCACTTCTGCTTTTTGCAGGATTGTAGCTAGAACTGTATAAAATTATCTGCTTCCATAGTCTTTAAATACCAACAAGCTCAGTGAAATATCTCTGGTCCCCCCAGGGCAGGGCTGGAGGGCCCAAGGACATACACACAGTGGGTTAAACATCACCGGGCAATCCTGTGCCAGCTCTGCTGTTTTCTCTTAAGTCCTTTTGCCATTTGGAGGCCCTGTTTTTGTTTTCCACCCCTGATGGGCTGAGTCTCAGAAACAGTGGGCTGGGGACCAACCATTTGTGAACAATCTAATTGTGAGGGAATGAGAGCAATAGCAGACCGAGCATAATGAACCCTAAGCACCAACAAGCTACCAACCCACACGCTGATACGCTCCCCAGATTCCTGTGTCCAAGTTCCTCATACCTCCTACTTAGGGTAAGAAGGCCAACAGTGAGGGCAGGGACCAGGCGAGGCCAAGTCCTTTTCTATGATTGTTTTTCTCTTCTACAAGACATTCTCAGAAAGTTCTTTGCTAGTCTGGGGTGGGTTAGGTGTCATTTTGCTGAAAGCAAAGGGACCATTTCTTCCAGCTATGTGAATCTCTGGTCACCTTTCCTGACTCCCACAAGAGATAAGCCAGGTTTGGAACCTATGCTGTCTCATCTTTTCTTCTATTCAAACTCACCAAGGTCAAAATATCCCAAATATTTCTGCTTACTGAGGGGCACCTGGGTGGCTCACTTGGTTGAGCATCTGCCTTCGGTTCAGTTCACGATCCCAGGGTCCTGGGATGGAGCCCCACATCTGGCTCCCTGCTAAGCGGGGAGCCTGCTTCTCCCTCTGCCCCTCCCCCTGCTCATGCTCTCATGCTCTCTATCTTCCTTTCAAATAAATATTTATTTACTTTTATTTTTAAAAAGATTTTATTTATTTATTTGTCAGAGAGAGAGGGTACAAGCCGGGGGATCACTCTCTGGATCAAGGTAGGGAGGGGCAGATTATGTAAAGAGCATTGAATGCCATGTTAAAGAGGAGGTGGACTCAATCCTCTGGGCTATGGGGAGTTCCAAGCAGATGACACAACATCCAATCCGCATTTACAAAATGAGCTCTGATGGCAGTATGGAGGTTTGAAAGGCAAAGGTAAGTTCATTTAGGAGCCTCTAGCAAAGGGTTAGATAAGAAATAAGAGCCATATGTAGGACAATAGTAGTGGGAACTGAAAGGTGGTAGATTTGAGCAACACTAAGAAGCAGGGATATACTGGTAAACACCAGAAAAGAAAAGAGGAAAAAAGCCCTGATTTATAGTGTTTGTTGATTTCCACAGTATAAATACTTCCCCCACAGTGGACCTCAAGCTACCAAGTGAACATCACCGGATATGGAATTAAGAAGAGCTCCATCAGCTCTTTCGAGCCAGTGTGCTCCTATGAAGTGACCGAGTAGATGTGGGGGAAATGAGAGAAAAACCAAAGATGATGGATGTGTCTAATTTGGATGACTCCTTAGATGTTAAATGAATAGAGAGAGGGAAATGAGGAGGAAAAACAGAGTTTGTATGTCGGGGATGGGGGAGGGCTAAGAGGTAAGAGGAATACCAGGAGGGAATTAATAATGCTGAGTTGGAAGGCCAGCCCTGAAATTCAATTTTCAGTGAGGCTCTGCTTTGTAATAATAACCCACATTGATGGAATACTAACACTATACTAAGAATATTATGTCTTTTGATGTTCTTTCCCCTTCATAAGAACCCTATGGGTCTAGCAGAATAGCAGGCACATAGTAGTTGCTCAACAAATAGCTCTTAAATGACTGAGTGGACTAGGCACTCTTGTTTTCTTGAGCTTATAAGACAGATGAAAGAAATATTGGTTAAGTTACTTGTACAAGAGCACACGGCCAGACTCAAACTTAAGCCTGTGTGATTCCACAACCATTTTGCTACACTATATGCTTGCTGTGGAGACAAAGCACAGCAGGGACTTTTTTAAATCTCTCTAACATCACAATGTCTATACCTATGCTATGAACTAAATGTTTGTGTCTTTCCAAAATTTGTCTGTGGAAGCCCTATTCCCCAGTATGACTGTATTTCGTGATAGAGCCTTTGTAAAGGTTAAGGTTAGATGAGGTCAGAAGGGTAGGTCCCTGATCCAAGGGATTAGTGTCTCTGTAAGAAGAAAAGAAAGACCAGAGCACTCTCTTGCTTACTTGCACCCTCTTTCTTTTTCCTCTCTCCTCACTCCGCTTTCCTCTGCTCTCCCCGTCATCTGTCTCCAACCAACCCCTCCATGGGCATTCACTGAGGGAAGGCTTTTGAGGACAGAGCAAGAATGTGGCTGCAAATCAGGAAGAGAATTCTCACCAGACGCTGAATCAGCCAGCACCTTGATTTTGGACTTTCCAGCCTTCAGAACCGTGAGAAAATAAACATCTGTGGTTTAAGCCACCAAGTCTACAATATTTTGTTATGATAGCCTGAACTGACCAATACATAAGTATAGGACCGTAAATATTTGTTGAATGAATAAGGACTGATCTTAACATTTATATTGGAAACACTCTTTTTCAGAGATAAGACCCAGTAGGGACATGAGGAAAAAATGGGGAGTTAAAGAAGGCTCCACATGAGAAATCTTTGATGGTGGATTTTTCTCAGAGAAAAGCTTTTCTCTATAGGGCTAGTAAGGGGTTTCTTGCGGGGGGTGACAGTGTTATCACTAGCCAAGCCTCAAAAATATCTTCTCCTGAGTATCTTCCTACTCTGTTTCCTCCATTCTTGATTTACTTATGACATTGGGAATGCAATAGGAGAATTAGAAATGTATTTATTAAGTTAACAAATATACATTGAGTATCTTCTGTACTATACAATATGTCCACTACAGTATGCATTTTTTACTACAAGACTTGGAGGTAGTTCATATTATCTTAAAAGTGAAATCACAGGGGCGCCTGGGTGGCTCAGTGGGTTAAAGCCTCTGCCTTCGGGTCGGGTCACGATCCCAGACTCCCGGGATCGAGCCCCACATCAGGCCCTCTGCTCAAGGAAGCAGGCTCTCCTCCTCTCTCTCTCTGCCTGCCTCTCCACCTACTTGTGATCTCTGTCAAATAAATAAAAAAAATCTTTTTTAAAAAGTGAAATCACAAATATAAACTCCTCTCTGACTTTTCAAAAAAAGATTTATATATATATCTTTTTATATAAATATATATATATGTATATGTATATATAAAATATATATATTCTCCCTTTCTTTACCCTCACTAACCAGCAGGGTGCGTCCTCTGCTCAATAATCTTTTCTCTACCTCTTGGCTGCTGCTTATTTCCACTTGGGGGCACTGTGCTGACCGTTCTTTATGCATTCTCTTATTTCCTTCTCACAACTACCATAGGCATCTAGCCCAGTACCTAGCTCATAGTAAGTATTCAATAAATACTTTTTGGAAGGATGACCGTGTAATAATAATAGGAAGGAACACTTATTTGTTCTTCTATGGGTCAGCATCCATTCTAAATACCTACATGCATTAACTTATTTAATTTCCATGGCAACACAATGAGTTAGTGACTACTCTTTTCTACCTTTTTTCCCAAAATATTTTATTTATGTATTTATTTGACACAGAAAGAGAGATCACAAGTAGGCAGAGAGGCAGGCAGGGAGAGAGAGAGGGAAGCAGACTCCCCACTGAGCAGAGAGCCCAATGTGGGGCTCAATCCCAGTACCCTGAGATCATGACCTGGGCTGAAGGCAGAGGCCCAAACCACTGCCACCCAGGTGCCCCTCTTTTCCACCTTTTTTAAACAGTTCTTTTTTTTTTAATTTTTTATTTATTTATTTGACAGGCAGAGATCATAAGTAGGCAGAGAGGCAGGCAGAGAGAGAGGAGGAAGCAGGCTCCCCACTGAGCAGAGAGCCCGATGCGGGGCTCGATCTCAGGATCCCAGGATCATGACCTGAGCCGAAGGCAGAGGCTTTAACCCACTGAGCCACCTAGGCGCCCCTCTTTTCCACCTTTTAAATGAGCCTCCTGATGATAACTTTCTGGGTATTCCACAGGCATCTCAAGTTCAACATGCTTAAAATTGAGTACCTCTTCCCCATAGCTCCTTTCCATATAGCCACCTCCCCCTACCACACATACACATCCTTCTCCCCTGAATAGACAACTGTCTGCCTAACATCCTACTGGTCCTGCTTCTACAAAAAGCAGGTATCATTCTTTGGAGGAAACTGGCCCTCTACCATTTCACTGGTTCTTGTGAAAATATGAATACAGCACCTCCCCCTTTCCACCACAGTGGCGGGGTGTGTGATCCAAACAAGGCTGGAGTCTCTTCACTGGTTCTTGTGAAATTATGAATACAGCACTTCCCCCTTTCCACCACAGTGGTGGGGTGTGTGATCCAAACAAGACTGGAGTCTCTTAAGAAAACTCAATCTCAAGTGCATATGGAGATGAAAGTTGGCTAGGGTTTGTTTATCTAATGTCAGCACCTTAAAGAGACAACCAGAATTTCTTGCTCTCAGAGAAACCCATAGTTGCTCTTTTCCTGTCCTTTCTAAGGTCTGACCCAGCACTTCCTTCAGTTGTGACCTATCCTTCCAATGAATTCCATTTTTTGTAGTTTAAGTCAGTCAGAATTTTTTCACTTTAAATTTGATTTTTTTTTTCTGTTTGTAGCCAAAGCACTCTGATTAAACCAAACTCAGTGAACAGTACCATTTTATTTATTACCCAGTAGTTTAGTTTAGAAACCTGAGAATACTAGGCTGATAACACATTACTATCTTGTCAGTCACAAAGTCTGCTGTTGATTCTACTAATTATATCTTTCTAATCTGTCTCTATTCTTACTGCTACTCCCTTAGTTCAGGCCCTTGTCTTGCCTTGATTGCAGCAAAGGTCTTGTTGGTCTTCTTGCTTCAGGTTTAGTCCCCTCCAATATATTCATGCTATAGTGGATGCTTTCTGAAAACCCAAATCTGATCATGTTACTCCACTATTTAATACCTTTTTGTGGTTCTCATACCATTGAAGATGAATTTGAATTCCTTAGCTTAGTGCAAAGGGCAACTTATGACTAAGACCCTGCCCATAATTCTCCCTCTTGAACAAAAGAAAACAAAACTACTATTTTTGTGGTAACATTTGCCTACCCACCCACCACATAGTGCAAAGCAGTTGGCGGGAGATATTTTCAAAATATTTCCACCAAAAGCCTTAACTCCTGGAGGGCAGTTTTATTCATCTTTGTAATCACAGTGCCTACTCATAGTTAGACACATGATACTTAATTCTCTTCACTCTTTCCCATGCTGGATATTCTCCAATAATTCCTCAGTGGCATTATTTCATTCTATTTCTCTCTTGCTTTGACACTTCTGTACAAGCCAAAATGTATACATTATTATCTTTTCTTCTCTTGGTTTTCCCCCAGTGAGCCCATGTCTCCCTATATTCATGCCCTATGTGACCTATCCCATAGCTTTCTCTTCCCCTTGGATCTTGACTGGTCTTTTGACTTTTTTTGACCAACAGATAGATGTAAGTGTGTAAATGCTGAGGCAAGGTCATAAGAAGCTTTATATCTGTTACCTGAGCAACTTAGGCCCCTCCCTCTCAGAACCCAGCCACTATGCTAAGCTCAGGCCACGAGGAAAAGGTTCATGTAGCCACCCCAGTTGACAACCCAAGCTAAGACCCTGGCCCACAGCTAGCTAGCATTATCAACCAGTTTTGTGAATGAGCCATCTTGAATATCCAAGCCCAATCACATCCTTCGATGAATTTAACTCTAGCCAAGAATTGCCCAGCCAAGCCTAGTCAACTCACAAATGTGTGGGAGATAAAAATAGTTTTGATTTTGGGGTGGGTTTGTTACACAACAGAAGATACTTAGGACACTTTCTTCATTCTATCTTGTATCCTAAAATAGTTCTCATAGGGGGGCGCCTGGGTGGCTCAGTGGGTTAAGCCTCTGCCTTTGGCTCAGGTCATGATCTCAGGGTCTTGGGATCGAGCCCCACATCAGGTTCTCTGCTCAACAGAGAGTCTGCTTCCCCCTCTCTCTCTCTCTGCCTGCCTCTCTGCCTACTTGTGATCTCTCTCTCTCTCTGTCAAATAAGTAAATAAAATCTTTTTTAAAAAAAGTTCTCATAGGTAAACTAGCTCATGCTGTTAATATTGAATCTTCTTTTCTGGTTATACTATCATCCAGTCTAACAAGTTTTTCCTCCTAGGACAAGCATTCAGAGAAACTAACCTAGATGACTCAAACAGTTCTGAGTTTCTCTAAAAGAGGAAATATATTCATTGAGATTTTATAAAATTAGGAATAGTACTGATTACAGAAGTTCAGTAATTGCAGGCCTGTGATGAAGCATTCTGACATTCATCCTAATTAATAGTCAAGTACTTTTTTCTTTCATCTCTAAATGTCTACCCTAGAACTCTTCTGTTGGTAGCTATAGAATCCACAGACATCTTTATTCCTACTTAACAAAAGTAGACCATTGACATCTGATTCCACTTCCCTTCCAATGCTTCTCTTTCCTTTTTTTTCCCCCTTAGTGGCTAGTCACTGAATTGTCAAATGTATCTTGGTGCTTTTTTCTGAAAATATATACCAATGGCAACCATTAACAAGAATCAAGTTAACTATTTTCTCAATCTCACAACTTCTCCCTGCAAATCCTCAGCATCTTAACTAAAGATTCTTACTTCAAAGGAGAATTGCTAGATAAAAGAATCCTGAGTCCATCAACTACTATCATTTAAAGCAAAATGTTTCCTTAGGTACTTAATATACTGAATGATGATAAATTGGGTGAAGAAGTAATAATAATAATGGTTAACATTTGTCAAGTGATTATTATATACTAAGCACTGTTCTAAGTGCTTTACATATATGAGTCCATATAATTCTTGTCACAACCCTGAAAGGAATGTGCTTTTATTTTTTTTAAGATTTTATTTATTTATTTGACAGAGAGAGATCACAAGTAGGCAGAGAGAGGCGGAAGCAGGTTCCCCGCCAAGCAGAGATCCCGACGCAGGACTCGATCCCAGGACCCTGAGATCATGACCCAAGCCAAAAGCAGAGGCCCACCCCCACTGAGCCACCCAGGTTCCCCAGGAATGTGCTTTTATTATTCCTATTTTACACATAAGGAAAGTAAGACACAGAGAGATTAAATAACTTGCCCAAGACCACATACCTAGAGTATAGCAGAGTCTAGATTTGAACCTAGGCAATTTAGCTTTAGAATCTGCTCTCTTAAACACTATACTATTATGTCAAGTTTTTGTTCAAAGCTTTCAGACACTCAAACTTGAAAGAATGAAATAGAGAGAGCAGATTTACCCAGTACCTATTTTTCTTCTATTTTCTCTGTGTTAGAAAATGATGATTTATTGGTCTAGAAAGGGTAGAACAATTACTGGTATGAATGTTATATCCAAAAAATGAGTTAAGCAACTCTAAGGACAACACCTCAGCAATCTGTAAAAATGAAATTCTAGGGCCTGTGCCTGTTATTTACCCTTTGTCCCTCAACTTTACTCTGACCACTCTATACTTTGCTCTCTACATTTCCCAGGCTCTCTTGCCAACTTAACTTGCTCTTAGGGTCTGCCAATAGGAGGCACCAGCAGGAGATCAGAAGGCTGATGGAAGAGAGATGCTTCCTGCTTTGGGCTCTGATTGGTAGCAGTTGCTGGCAGGACCTGTAGTGCCAACAATAGTAGTTTCTAGACTTGGTTAAGGTGATTCTATTTTGGTAGATCTATACTCGATTATAATAATGTCTCTAACAGTACAATAGTAGGTACAAGCTTCACTCCAGAAATACTAGTTTCTGATCTCTGTATCACCTCTTCCTCCTTTTTTCTCCCCTTCTCCTTTTGCTCTACCATTCTTTTCAAAATCTTTGTAACTAATTCTGTTTATTAAATTTCCTGTTTGAAACACCAGGAATAATGTCTCTTTATCTGGCTGGACCCTAGAACTCCGAAGAACTTACAGATGAGACTATTGGATCACTATCAATGATCTTTGAGAAAGTGACAATTACAGGAATAGCATCATAAAAATAAAAGCAGGGGTGCCTGGGTGGCTCAGTGGGTTAAAGCCTCTGCCTTCAGCTCAGGTCATGATCCCAGGGTCCTGGGATCGAGCCCTGCATCGGGCTCTCTGTTCAACGGGGAGCCTGCTTCCCCCCCTCTCTCTGCCTGACTCTCTGCCTACTTGTGATCTCTGTCAAATAAATTAATAAAATCTTTTAAAAAATTAAAAGCAGTGAAACATTGTATTTTAAGAAACACCTTTGTATTGTAAAGAATAACACATACAGAAAAATGAGCACACAGAGATATATAGCTCAATAGTTTGCCAATAATCAGCCATGCAACCAGCACCCAGCTCATGAAACAGAACATTACCAACACCCCAGAATAATCCTGCCAATCACTAAGTCCTCTTTCTTCCACAAAGGCAACTGTTAACCTGACTTTTATGAAAATCATGTCATCTTTCTTTATAGCTTTACCACCTAAGCATTAGTTAATCATCAGATAATGCCTAAAGAGTAATAGCTTAGTGGGGTTTTTTTTTGTTTTTGAACCATTATATACATATAATCAAACAATATGTATACTTCTGTGTCTGGCCTCTTTCATTCAACATTATTTTTGTTAGATTCATCCATTCCAATGCAAGGAACTGTAATTAATACATTTTATTACTCTATGATATTCTATTGTATGAACGAACATGGCTACCAAACAAGGTCTAATCTGAGGCTGAATTAATAAAGTAGGTACCATTTAGTAAAATATCAATGAACTAGATGGCATGCTCTGAAGGATGACCAAGACAGTAAAGGTCTAGTTGTTTACACTGGACTGGAAAAAGAGAAAGATTTGGGTGTAGAAGAAAAGGAGCCACAGCCATCTTTAAAAAAACTTTTTTTTAAAGATTTTATTTATTTATTTGACAGAGAGAGAGAGATCACAAGTAGGCAGAGAGGCAGGCAGAGAGAGAAGGGGAAGCAGGCTCCCTGCTGAGCAGAGAGACCGAAGTGGGGCTCAATCCCAGGATCCTGATATCATGACCTGAGCCAAAGGCAGAGGCTTAACTCACTGAGCCACCCAGGCGCCCACTCCATCTTAAAATTTTTAAAGAGCTACCATGTGTAAGAGGAACTGAACTTATTCTCTGCACTTTCAGAGGGCAGAATTAGGACAAATAGGTAGATGGTTTAAATGTTTCAGCCATCTCATCATTATTTTCTTGTCCTTATTATCCCGTAAAGTTCTTGGAGATAAATAAGGATAAATTAAAATGATCTGTATGCTTAGTTGCCTGAGCACAGGTTTTTTTCTTTCAAATATTTTATTTATTTGTTTGACAGAGAGAGACAGCAGAGAGTGAATACAAGCAGGGGGAGTGGCAGAGGGAGAAGCAGGCTTCTTGCTGAGCAGGGAGCCTGATGTGGGGCTCGATCCCAGGACCCTGGGATCATGACCTGAGCCAAAGGCAGATGCTTAATGAGCCACCCAGGCACAGGGTTTTTAAATGCAATAAAATAGTTATAGAAATAATCTTCATCTCAGCATTTTGTGCAAGCTTTCTGTTGAGACTTTTCAGAGGGAGCAAGCAGAGGCAAATCAATAGAAAAGATAGGCTAGAAACTGTAGTAGATACTGACCATAGCAATTATGAGAACTAAATGATGTGAAGACTTCTAAATTAGAAAATTGCCATTTCAGTTTTATACTAATCTTTTTTTTTCCAGTTTTGTAATATATTAAAAATCAATTCCTATGCTAGGTAATGTTGGGAGCTTTCTAACAAAAAGGTGATTTCAAATATGTAAAGTTAGAGGAAAGCCAGAAGAAATTTCTTGGAGCTTCTGTGTGTACATATTTGTCTAATGTTACCTGCCTTACAGAGTTCTAAAGTTCAAACAAGATAAGGTAAATATAAGTACTTCATAAGCTCCAAGGTACATTAAACTAGAAGACAGGCTTTTAAAAAACAAGGTTCCAAAGGACTCTCAAAAGAATCAGCCTAAATTTCCAAACCAGGACTTAGTCTGAATGATTTTTTTCAGAAATGGGACTCCTAAAAAATTACTGATGAGATTCTTTTTTTTTTAAGATTTTATTTATTTATTTATTTGTCAGAAAGAGAGAGAGAGAGCACAAGCAGGCAGAGTGGCAGGCAGAGAAGCAGACTCTCTGCTGAGCAAGGAGCCCGATATGGGACTCTATTCCAGGACTCTGGGATCATGACCTGAGCCAAAGGCAGCAACTTAACCAACTGAGCCACCTAGGCGTCCCTCCTGATGAGATTCCTAAACAGAATTAAAGACATCGTAAAAATTAACCTCTAGAGAAGAAGTTAATTTGTGAATAATGAAAAAACGCAAAGGCTATATATCATTAGACTTTGGAAATACTATAATTATATTGTATTATAATAAATACAATGATCTCAACTATACCTCTCACTATTTTTTTCCCTCAATTCACTATTAACCATAGTATGATGCCTCAAGGTACTTCTCTGTACACTGGGTAGAGGAAATGGAGATAGAGAAAGAATACAGAATTTAAGAAAAATCATGTCTAACAGAAAAACCAAGTAAATGTGGTTTGGTGTTTTTGTTCTGTTTTCTTGAGATTAGCAAAAATGGTAAGACAAAATAAAAATAAAAGAATGCTTTTTAAAAGTTACAGAAGACAGAAAATTTCAAATTATTGCTGAAATGTTTAAAAAATCTAAATAAATGGATTGGTATACTATGTTCATGAGTTAGAAAACTCATTATTTTAATATGTTAATTTTACTCAATTTGATATATAGATTCAGTACAATCACCCATGGATAAGAGAGCCTATGTGTAAGTCAAAGAGTCCAATGGAGAAGTTCCAGCATACTGTTTAAGCAAGAAAAAAAATCCAAGATTGAACGCAGTTGAGAGAGTAAGATGAACTTACCTGCATCATCCCTCCCTAAAGGCAGTACAGGTTAAAATACTCCTCAGCTTGTGATTTCTCCCACAAGGAAAAACGGGAGCATGTAAATGAGCACTGCGCTTCCCCAGCTGTGCAAAATACTGATAAAGAGGCTCATTTCTGGGATGCCTTGGTGGCTCAGTCAGTTAAGCAGTGGCCCTCAGCTCAGGTCATGATCCCAGAGTCCTGGGATCGAGCCCCGCATCGGGCTCCCTGTTTGCTGGAGAGTCTGTTTCTCCCTCTCTCTTTCTGCATGCTGCTCTGCCTACTTGTGCTCTCTCTATCTCTCTGTCAACAAATAAATAAAATCTTTAAAAAAAAAAAAAAGACGCCCATATCTCTCTTCCCCCATCCAGTGTCCTGAGCCAAATTATACAACTTGAAGTCAGTAAGTAGCTGGGAGAACAGCAGCCAGGGCTAAAAACAGAACATATCAAAGCGACTTGAATCCTAATAACTATGTCCCCAAACTGCTAAGGACCACTCTCACCTGCAGATCACCTCAAATGGCAAAAAGCCATCCCCATAGTTCCATATATGCCACCTACATCTCTCCTTAACCCCTTAGCCAGCTCCCTGTGCAAATTCCTGAGGACAATGAGGTCAAGATTTTGCAGACAGCTAGTGAGCACATGCAGAAAGCTCGCCCAAATCACAGAAAGACAATTCAACAAAATCAGGAAGATAACACACACAAAATGTGAAGTTTAACAAAGAGATAGAAATCATAGAAAAGAACTGAATACAAATTCAGGAGCTGAAAAATACAATGAATGAAATGAAAGCTGCAAAAGAGAATATTAACAGTAGATTGGATCAAACAGAAGACTCTGTGATGTTGAAGAAAGGACCTTTGAAATTATCCAGTCACATGAGAAAAAAGAAAAAAGAATGAAAAAACCCTATTTCAACTGTAGGATATCATCAAAAGAAACAATCTATGAATTATTGGAGTCCTAGAGGGAAAAGAAAGGGAGAAGGGGGCATAAAGTTTATTTAAAGATCTGGGTAGACATTTGGCTATCCAAGTTCATGAAGTACATAGGTCCTCAAACAAATTCAACTCAAAATGATCTTCTCCAAGACACATTATAATAAAACTGTCAAAAATCAAAGATAGAATCTTAAAAGCAGCAACAAAAAAGAATCTTGTCACTTATTAGGAAACCCCCATAACTCATTCAATGGATCTCTCAGCAGAGATCTTACAGGCCAGGAGAAAGTAGGATGATGTATTCAAAGTGCTGGCAGGGGGGGAACCCTACCAACTAAGAATACTTTATCTGTCAATTATCCCATAGAAATTAAGCATAGATAAGGATTTTCCCAGACAAAAACTGAGGGAGTTCATCATCACTAGATCTGCATTATGGGCCCTCAACTCTATGGTCAACTAATCTTCGACAAATCAGGAAAAAATATCCAATACAAAAAAGATAGTCTCGTCAATAAATGGTGCTGGGAAAATTGGACAGCTATATACAGAATGAAACTCGACAATTCTCTTACACCATACACAAAGATAAACTCTAAATGGATGAAAGAACTCAGTGTGAGACAAGAATCCATCAAAATCCTAAGGAGAACATAGTAATCTCTTCGACATCAACCACAGCAACTTCTTTTAAGACAGGTTTCCAAAGGCAAGGGGAACAAAAGTGAAAATGAACTTTTGGGACTTCGTCAAGATAAAAAACTTCTGCACAGCAAAGGAAACAGTCAACAAAACAAAGAGGTAACCCACGGAATGGGAGACGATATTTGCAAGTGACACTACAGATAAAGGGCTGATATTCAAGATCTATAAAGAACTCCTCAAACTCAACACAAACAAAACAGATAATCACGTCAAAAAAATGGGCAGAAGACATGAACAGACACTTCTCCACAGAAGACATACAAATGGCTAACAGACACATGAAAAAGTATTCATCATCATTAGCCATCAGGGAAATTCAAACCAAAACCACATTGAGATACCACCTTATACCAGTTAAAATAACAATAACTGATAAGGCAAGAAACAACAAATGTTGGAGGGGGTGCAGAGAAAGGGGAACCCTCTTAACACTGTTGGTGAGAATGCAAGTTGGTATAGCCACTCTGGAAAACAGTGTGGAGTTTCCTCAAAAAGTTAAAAATAGAGTTACTCTATGACCCAGCAATTGCATTACTGGATATTTACCCCAAAGATACAGATACAGTGAAAAGAAGGGCCACATACACTCCAATGTTCATAGCAGCAATGTCTCCAATAGTCAACCTGTGGAAGGAGTCTAGACGTCCTTCAACAGATGAATGGATAAAGAAGTTGTGGTCCATATATACAATGGAATATTATTCAGGCATCAGAAAGGATGAATACCCAACTTATGCATAAACATGGATGGAACTGGCAGAGACTAGGCTAAGTGAAATAAGTCGAGCAGAGAAAGTCAATTATCATATGGTTTCACTTACTTGTGGAACATTAGGAATAGCATGAGGACATTAGGAGAAGGAAGGGAAAAATGAAGGGGGAGGTGAATTGGAGTGGGAAATAAACCATGAAAGACTATGGACTCTAGGAAATAAACTGAGGGTTTTAGAGGGGAGGGGAGTGGGGGGATGGGTTAGCCCAGTGATGGGTATTAAGGAGGGCATGTATTGCATGGAGCACTGGGCATTATACACAATGAATCATGGAACACTACATCAAAAACTAATGATGTACTGTATGGTGACTAACATAACAATAAAAAAAAAAATAAGAAATGTTGAATGGGGGTGCCTGGGTGTCTCAGTCGGTTAAGCATCTGCCTTCAGCTCAGGTCATGATCCCAGGGTCCTGGGATCCAGCCCCGCGTCAGGGTCCCTGCCCAGTGGGGAGTCTGCTTCTCCCTCTGTCTCTGCCCCTGCCCCCTTCCTTGTGCACACACACTCTCTCTCAAATAAATAAATAAAATCTTCAAAAAAATGTTGAATGGAGATCTTCAAGTTGAAATTAAAAAATACTAACAAGTGGGGCGCCTGGGTGGCTCAGTTGGTTAGGCGGCTGCCTTCGGCTCGGGTCATGATCCCAGCATCCTGGGATCGAGTCCCACATGGGGCTCCTTGCTCGGCAGGGGACCTGCTTCTCCCTCCACCTCTCAGCCTACTTGTGATTTCTCTCTCTCTCTGACAAATAAATAAAATCTTTTAAAAAAAATACTAACAAGTAACATGAAAACATATGAAAATATAAAATACTCTGGCATAGGCAAGCATATAGTCATATTCAGAACACTCTAATACTATAATATGATGGTGTGTTAACCACTTAACTCTAGCAAAAAGGTTAAAGGTCAAAAGTATTAAAATAACTATAGCTATAATAGTTTTTTAATAAATACACAATATAGAAAGGGGTAAAGTGTGACATCAAAAACAAACATATGGGAAGGATTTTTTGCAGAAACACTCATTCAAAAAGATAACTGCAACCCCCATGTTCATAGCAGCATTATTTACAATAGCTAAGACATTGGACAAGACTTAGGAGACAACCTAAGGGTTCACCAATGGATGAATGGAAAAATAAGTTGTGAGATATATATCTATATCTATCTATATAGATAGATAGATTGATCTAGATCTATCTATCTGTCTAGATCTAGATATCTAGATCTAGATAGATCTAGATCGATCTATCTATATCTATATTGATATAGATAATATATCTATATATATCTCTCCAGCTATATCTAGATCTAGATATCTTGACATCTAGATCTAGATCTAGATGTCAATATATCTATAGATATACATCTGGTTTGTTTCCCTCTCCAGTTTCACCTTGTTTCATTTTCTATATATATAGATATAATGCCACTGTTTCACAAACTCTTCCAAAATATAGGGGAAAACATGTCTTAACTCATTCTATGAGGCCAGTACTACCACAATATCAAAACCAGACAAAAATATCACAAGAAAATTACAAACCAATAGCAGTCATGAATATAGATGTTGTAAATCCTCAATAAAATACTATCAAGTTGAATCCAGCCACATAAATAGGTATTGTATTCCATGAACAGACAAGATTTGCCCCTAGGAATGTAATGCTGACTAAACATACAAATATATCCAATGTAATTCATGGTATTAATAGAATAAAGAACAAAAACCAAACCATATGATCATCTCAGAATAGAAGCAGAGAAACCATTTGACAAAATTCAACACCCTTTTATGTAATAAAAGAACTCAGCAAAATGGAGCTACCTTATGACCCAGCAATTGCACTACTGGGTATTTACCCCAAAGATACAAATGTAGTGATCTGAAGGGGCACATGCACCCCGATGTTTATAGCAGCAATGTCCACAATAGCCAAACCATGGAAAGAGCCTAGATGTCCATCAACAGATGAATAGATAAGGAAGATGTGAGATATATATAGATATATAGATATAGATATAGATATATATGAATGTTATGCAGCCATCAAAAAATCTTTCCATTTGCAACGATGTGGATGGAACTAGAGGGTATTATGCTAAGCAAAATAAGTCAATTAGAGAAAGACAATTACCCTATGATCTCACTGATATGAGGAATTTGAGAAACAAGACAGGATCATAGGGGAAGGGAGGGGAAAATGAAAAACTGTAAAACCAGAAAGGGAAACAAACCAGAAGAGACTCTTAATCTCAGGAAACAAACTGAGGGTTGCTGGAGTGGAAGGGGGTGGGAAGGATGCAGTGGCTGGGTGACGGACATTGGGGAGGTATGTGCTATGGGGAGTACTGTGAATTGTGTAAGATTGCTGAATCACAGACCTGTACCCCTGAAACAAATTATACATTATATGTTAATAAAAAAAAGAATTACCTGGGGCAGGTAATTATAAATTATTTTTATAAATTATAAAAATAAAATGCCAGAAATTCCAATTAAGTAGGTTTGGGATATGACCCCAGAGTCTGTATTTTTTTTAAAAGATTTTATTTATTTATTTGAGAGAGAGACAGTGAGAGAGAGCATGAGCGAGGAGAAGGTCACAGAGAGAAGCAGACTCCCTGTGGAGCTGGGAGCCCGATGCGGGACTCGATCCCGGGACTCCAGGATCATGACCTGAGCCGAAGGCAGTCGTCCAACCAACTGAGCCACCCAGGCATCCCCCAGAGTCTGTATTTTAACCACAACCCCAGGGAGCTCTGATGGAGTATGCTGAAGTCTTTCATTGTTCTTTGTAAAGCTTTTCCTGGATGACTCGAGTTTGCTCATATTTCAGGAAGAATAAACTGTCCCACAAATTAAAAAAAAGTGTGCATTGTGGGGTACCTGGGTGGCACAGTGAGTTAAGTGTCTAATTCCTTGGTTTTGGATCAGGTCGTAATCTCAGGGTCCTGGGATCAAGCCCCACATCCAGCTCTGTGCTGAGCGTGGAGTCTACTTGAGATTCTCTCCCTTTCTCTCTCCCTTCCTCTCTTCCCCTCTCCATCCCCCTCTCCCCCATCTCCCACTCATGCTCTCTCTCTCTCAAATAAATAAATAAAATCTTTAAAAACTGTGTGCATTGAAGGGCACTATCAAGAAAGTATCAAGGCAGGGTGCCTGGGTGGCTCAATCATTGGGTGTCTGCCTTTGGCTCAGGTCATGGTCCCAGGAATTGAGCTCCTCATTGAGCTCCTCATCAAGCCTCGCATCAGGCTCCCTTCTCAGCAGGGAATCTGCTACTCCCTCTCCCACTCCCCCTGTTTGGATTCCCTCTCTCACTGCCTCTCTCTCTGTCAAATAAATAAATAAAAATCTTTGAAAAAAGAGAGTGTAAAGGCAACCAACTATTTTCAAATCATATATTTGATAAGCATCTTGTATTCAGAATATTTAAAGAAGACTTACAGCTCTACAACAAAAAGACTAACAACGCAATTTTTAAAAATGGGCAAAGGACTCAAATGGGCATTTCTCCAAAAGACATGTAATGGCCAACAAGACACAAAAAGATGCTCAACGTCATTAATCGTTAGGTAACTGAAAATCAAAGCCACAATGAGATAACACCTCACACCCACTAGCATGGTTATAATTTTTTTAAATGAAAAATAACAAGTGTTAGTGAGGAAGTAGAAAAAGTGAAACCCTCCACATTGCTGATGGGAATGTAAAATGGTGTAGATACTTTGGGAAACAGTTTGGCAGTTCCTCAATAAGTTAAATGTAGAATTACCATATGACCCTGTCATTCTCTTCCTAGGTATATACCCAAAAAGAACTGAAACACAGGTGTTCAAATAAAAATTTGAATGTTCACAGGCACATTATTTGCAATAGCCAAAGATGAAAACAACCTGAATGTCCTTCAAGTGATAAATGGATAATAAAATACGGTATATCCATATAATGGAATATTGTTCAGCCATAAAAAGGAATGAAATACTAATAATACATGTTGCATAATGTTGAGTGAAAGAAACCAGACACAAACAGCCACATATTGTATGATTCCATTTATATGAAATATCCAGCATAGGCAAATACATAGAAAGAGACAGACTGGTGGATGCCTGGAGCTGAAAGAAGAAGGGAGAATGAGGAGCAGTCATTCAATGGGTACATTTTGGGGAGAGTGATGAAAAGGTTCTGAAACTAGATATTGGTGATGGTTAACATTGTAAATGTATATAATGCTACTGAATTGTACACTTCAAAATGATTACAATTATAAATATTGCGGTATTTTACCAGGATAAGAAAAAGTAGTAAAATGTAAAACAAAGATTATCATACCAAAACTAGCCTTAAAAAGTGCTTAAAGAAACATAATAGTATAAAAGTACAAAATATAAAATGTTTAAGAAGTCAAAGTTAAAACTACTGGTGATACAGTAAGAAAATGTTACAAAAAACATTTAATGCTCATTAAGGTCAAGGAAAAATCTAAGACCTAGGTTAAAAAGAGCTAATGTAATTATTAGCCAATATGTCTACTCTCATGTAAATGGTTGTTAGGGGTGGAGTTTTTCAAGTGTAGATCCCAGCAAGATTTAATTATTGTCTGAACCTTTAGAACCTAAGTTCATAGGCCAAGAATCCTCAAGTTCTTGCCTTCAGCTCAATTCACTTCCAAATATAAGAGAAATGGCTCATTGAAGTTGGGAAAGGCAGAAAACCATAACTATCCTATAGTTCTCCATTCAGCTCAATATACTCATTTTCCTTACTCTAGCTTTCTCTGCACTTGTAGAGGCTAAGTTGCAAAGGTCGTACTCTTACTTCCTTGTAGTGTGATAAACGTCCAACAGGGAGAGATGGTAAATTATCCTAGATTCAGCAACAATAACATGGAATCCTAAACATGACTAAGATTTTTTACACAGAGCATATGAGAAACTGAGTTAAGTTTTTGAAGTAAGCCTAATTTTTACCATTCTCACCTGAAATTAAATAAATTAATGTATATATTTTTAAGAATGATCCACCTAAAAACATGAGAGCTTCCCAGTTCTGTTTAAAAGATCATTCACTATCCTCATTCAGGATAGAGGAAATTAACCAAACTCTTTTTAGAAATCTAGCTGTGGGGCGCCTGGGTGACTCAGTGGGTTAAGCCGCTGCCTTTGGCTCAGGTCATGATCTCAGGGTCCTGGGATCGAGTCCCACATCGGGCTCTCTGCTCAGCGGGGAGCCTGCTTCCCTTCCTCTCTCTCTGCCTGCCTCTCTGCCTACTTGTGATCTCTCTCTGTCAAATAAATAAATAAAAAATAAAAAAAAAGAAATCTAGCTGTGTACCATTTGTTTAAATATAGCCATTATAGCTATATTATATATTTTATTCTTTTTTTTTAAGATTTTTATTTATTTATTTGACAGACAGAGATCGCAAGTAGGCAGAGAGGCAGGCAGAGAGAGAGGAAGGGAAGCAGGCTTCCCGCTGAGCAGAGAGCCCGATGTGGGGCTCGATCCCAGGACCCTGGGATCATGACCTAAGCTGAAGGCAGAGGCTTTAACCCACGGAGCCACCCACGTGCCCCATATATTTTATTCTTGATAGAAAAATATGCCAGTGCCTCTATAATTCATCAAAAGTTTTTTTTTAAAAATGACTATTTATTTACTTGAGAGAGAGAGAGAGAAAATGAGTGGGAGGGAGAGGAATAGGGAGAAGCAGACTCCACGCTGAGCAGGGAGCCCAATGTGGGCTCGATCCCAGGACCCTGAGATCATGACCTGAGCTGAAGGAAGCCACTCAACTGACTGAGCCACCCAGGTGCCCTGATCAAAAACTTTTTAAAGACAAATAATACTACAATGATTTTTACCCACATATGATCTCATAACCTACTTCTACTTATTTATCTGTGTTTTATTTTTTTTTTTTTAGATTTTATTTACTTGACAGAGAGAGACAGAGAACACAACCAGGGGGAAGGGCAGAGAGAGAAGCAGGTTCCCCATGGAGCAGGGAGCCTGAAGTGGGACTCAATCCCAGGACCCTGAGATCATGACCTGAGCTGAAGGCAGATGCTTAATGACTGAACCACCCAGAAACCCCATCTATCTGTATTTTAGAAAATTATTTGAGCATTATGTTTTCATTGTTGACCCTTTTAAAATGTCTCAAATATGTAAATCTGTTATTTATCCCTCAAGATTTTTAAAAATATTTGATAGTCGCATAATTCTCACATATAATTCTGCTTGTATATTCTTAATTTCCTAGACTGGAAGAGGACAAGGTATCAGATAGAAGAGAAGCAAATAATTTTATGACTATAATTTTTCTAAATTTGTTATTATACAGTTAGGGTAATCATTATGCAAACATGGTATGTTAAAGATTACTCATTTCATCATTTTCCAAAACAGATTTGAAAATCCTTACACATTATTTTCAAAACAACTTTGGTGGTATAACTTAGTAAGATAAAATTCACCCATTTAAAATTACATAAATTAAGTGGTTTTTACTGTATTCACAGAGTTAAGAACACACTTCCATCATCTTAAAAAGAAACATCATAAACCATTAGCAGCCACTCCTTGTCTTAGTCAATTGGGACTGCTAGAAAAAAATACCACAGACTGGGTTGCATATAAACAACAACAACAGAAATTTACTTCTCACAATTCTGGAAGCTGGGAATTCTAAAATCAAGTTACTGGCAGATTCAGTGACTGGTAAGGGTCCACTTCCTGATGTTCATAGACAGTCATCTTCTTGCTATAACCTTAGTGGATGAAAATAGCAAGGGAGTCCTCTGGGGCCTCTTTTTATAAGGGCACTTATCCCACTCATAAGGGCACCACCCTCATGACCTAATCACCTCCTAAAAGCCCCACCTCCAAATATCATCACATTGGAGATTAGGTTTCAGCATACGAACTTGGGAGGTGGGGGGACACATATGTTCAGTGTATAGTATTCCACATTATCTGCTTCCCTTTCCCCATCAGCCCTATAGACAACCATTTTACTTTCTGTCTTTACAGATTTGCCTATTGTTGACATTTCCATATACATAGAACCATACAATATGCGCTCTTTTGCTTCACTTCACATAACTTTTTGAAGTTTTTCCATACTATAGTATGTATCACTTCTTCAATTCCTCCCCACTTTTTTTGGCCAAATACTATTCCATTATATGGAAGTAGTGTATTTTATTTATTCATTCATCAGTTGGACATTTGGATTGATTCCTGTTTGGCTATTATAAATAATGCTATTTGATAGCTTTATGCATATGAACATTTGTGCACAAATTTTTGTGAGGACATGTTTTCATTTCCTTTGGGTATATACTCAGAAGTGTAATTAGTCATACAGTATCTCCGTTTAAAATTTTGAGGAACTGTCAAGTTGTATTTCAAAGTGGCTACACCATCTATAGCCCAGTCAGCAATGTATGAGTTTCAATTTCTGCACATCCACACCTGTTTTTATTATAGCCATCCTAATGGTTGTAAAGTGGTATCTCATTGTGGCTTTGATTTGGATTTACCTAATGACTAATGATGTTGAGCATATTTTTTTTTATTATCCATTTCCAGATTTTCTGGGGAGAAATATCTATCTGGAACTTTTGTCCAGCTTTTAATTCGGTTGTCTTTTTATTACTGAGTTGTAAGATTTCCATATATACTCTAGATACAAGACACTTCTCAGATATATGATTCACACATATTTCCTTCCATTCTGTGCATTTTCTTTTTTTTAATAAAGATTTTATTTATTTGGCAGAGAGATCACAAGTAAGCAGAGAGGCAGGCAGAGGGGGAGAGGGAAGCAGGCTCCCCGCTGAGCAGAGAGCCCAATGTGGGACTCAATCCTAGGACCCTGAGATCACGATCCAAGGCAGTGAAGGCAGAGAGGCTTAACCCACTGAGGCACCCCCATTCTGTGCATTTTCTGTTTACTTTCTTGGTGGTCTCATTTAAAGCACAAAGTTTCTGATTTTGATGAAGTTCATGAATTTTTCTTTATTGTTTGTGCTTTTGTTTTTATCATAGCTACAAAATCACTAACCAAGGTCATGAAGATTTAAGTTTTTGTCTATTTTACACTTTTTAAAAGATTTTATTTATTTATTTTATTTGACAGAAAGAGAGAGATCACAAGTAGGGACAGAGTCAGGCAGAGAGGGAGGGGGAAGCAGGCTCCCATACGCTTCTTTTTTAAATTTATTTTTGCATGCATGCACACGAGAGAGAGAGAGAGAGAGAGAGCAAGTGAGCGCACAAGCAGGTGGAGGGGCAGAAGTAGACTCCCCACTGAGCAGGGAGCCAGATGCAGGACTTGATCTCAGGACCCTGAGATCATGACCTGTGCCAAAGGCAGATGCTTAACCGACTGAGTCATCCAGGCACCCTAGTTTTACATATTAAATTTTAGTTTTTCATCGATTTGAATTAACTTTTGTCCATGATGTGATATAGGGGTCCAATCAGATTCTTTCACATGGGGATATCCAGTTGTCTGGTACCACTTCCTGAAAAGACTATTCTTTTCCCATTAACTGTCTTAGCATTCTTGTTGGAAATCAAACTGACCTTACATGAATGGGTTTACTTCTGGACTCTGAATTCTATTCCATCAATCTACATGTATTCTTATGCTAGTACAACAGTCTTGATTAGTGTAGCCTTGTAGCAAAGTCTGAAATAGAGAAATATAAGGCCTCCAACTTTGTTCTTTTTCAGTATTATTTTGTTCATGGCCTATTTCCATTTGATTTTCAGAACCAGCTTGTGAATTTCTGCAAAAATGCCAGCTAGGGTTTTGATAGGGCTTGCACTGAAACTGTAGATCAGTTTGGGGAGTATTGTTATCTTTTTTTTTTAAAAGATTTTATTTATTTATCTGACAGACAGAGGTTACAAGTAGTCAGAGAGGCAGGCAGAGAGAGAGAGAGAGAGAGGAGGAAGCAGGCTCCCCGTGGAGCGGAGAACCCGATGTAGGGCTTGATCCCAGGACCCTGGGATCATGACCTGAGCCAAAGGCAGAGGCTTAACCCACTGAGCCACCCAGGTGCCCCGGAGTATTGTTATCTTAAATATTCAGTCTACTGATCTATGAACATGGGATGTCTTTGCATTTATTAGATGTATTTTTAAACAGGTTTTTTTTTTTTTAGGATTTTGAGAAAGAGAGAGCAAGAGAGTACATAAGGAGCAGGGAGGGGCAAAGGGAGGGAGAAGAGGACTCACTGCTAAGCAGGAAGCCCAATGTGGGACTCCATCCCTGGACCCTGGGATCATGACCTGAGCCAAAGGTAGACACTTAACCAACTGAGCCACCAAGGCATCCCTAAACAGTTTTGATTATATTGATGTTAAACCAACCTTGCATGACTGAGATAGATCCTAGTTGGTCATGGAGTTATAATCCTTTTCATGTGGCTGGATCTAATTTGCTGTATTCCCTTGAGTTTATTGAATGCATAGATTGTTTTCATCAAATTTGACACATTATCAGCATTATTTATTCTAATATTTTTTCTGTCCCTTTGTTTCCTTGTCTGGTATACCCATTATGAGTGTGTTTGTGTGCTTAATGGTGTACCACTTTCTAAGGTTTTGTTCATTTTTCTTCACTCTTTTCGAGTCCAGAATTTTCATTTGGGGTGTGTGTGTGTATGCATTCTATCCTTTACTGATAGTTTCTCTTTCATATCCTTATCATCACATAGTCTTTTTAATTATTTAAACATGGTTGAAGTCCTTTAGATGTATTTATAATAGCTGCTTTGATGTCCTTGTCCACCAAGTTCAGCATCTGATGCCCTCAAAGGAAATTTCTTTCTTTCCTGTGTATGGGTCACATGTTCCTGTTTCTTTGCCTCTTATAACTGAACAGTTCAGATACAAATTGTAGCAACTCTGGATACTGACTGTCCCTGCTCCGGGTTTTATTGCTGTTGTTTAATAACTTGGCTATACTAATTCTGTGAAGTCTGCTTCTCCACAGTATGCAGCCTTTACTTTTACTATTTGGATTTTTTCTTGCTCTTAACTTTAAGCCTGGCATCCTAAGGATCATCCGTGGGTCATTACAGTTTAGCTATCAGTCACTAATTGATCCGAGTTGTACTGAAGCCCCTGAGCCAGGAAGGTTTTCATTTTTTGCTGTATGATCTGTGTGGCTTGGATACTGCTTTCACATTACAGGGAGTTTACAAGTTTATTGCACATTTAGCCAAGAGCTAATAGCAAAGCAGTTTCCTCTCCAGTTGCTCCTACGAGTGTGGCCTTAGGTAAGAGCAGATTATTCTACACCATCTGGCATCCTTTGCTGTCTCTTTCCGATCTGTCTCTATTGGTATCATATGATGCTTCTGGCCCCCAGTAGCTGTTAGCTGATTTTTATTTTGAACAATTCCTTTAAGGCATGAATTGCTCCACTATCCAAAAAAAGTCAGGCTCCTCAGGCCAGGGCCAGCATGTTGCCAGTCTTTGAGGTTTTCTCTGACCCCACCTTCACAGAAGCTCTGAATTAAAGAACAGCATCTGGGACTGACAGGAGCTGCCAACTGGCTTCCAAGCCTCCTAGATACCTCTCCTGAAACAGAGTTGGGTGAGGGAATGGGAGTTGCCTCTACTTCAGATCTTATAGCCTACTACTATTACTACTGAATTCTGTGGATTTTGAATAAATGGTCCTCAATTTGTTATAAATTCTTTTATTATTCTCCAGAAACTTTGAATGATAAGTCTTTCTAATTTTGACCAATGAGATACTGCTCTGGGGAGTTCCATGGGACTCTTCACATTGCCATCCACAAAACCTCCCCATTTTAACTTTCAACTGACTGCAGAAACTGGTGATCACATTTGCAAATTTAACCTACCTACAAAGCTTATTGTAAATAGAAAAAAATCATTTCTATTTTTTAAAGCTAAAAGTACTATCTAATTTTAAAAATTGTATACTATCTTCTCTCATTACCTCAGGTAACAGAAAATTGTCTACAAACAGATACAAGGAGAAAGTAAAACATATAAAAATTGCAGTCTTGTTCAATTTCATGTGATATTAAGTGTTATTGTATCCAGGGCTGGAATACTCATAAAAAAATAGGATGTCAAATTTTTGAATAATTGCTTATTCATATGTTCAACACTTTTTCCAGAAAGGCTCAGGCAACTCTGTTCAATCAGAAGGTAAAGTATAGAAAAATGTGTATTACTTCAGTAAGCTACTATCTTCTGGGATAGTCTTCAATTACATTCTATTATTCTTTGAATTGATATACTTCAAAGGTAGGAAAAACATTTATATCTTTTTTCCCTTTTATGGCTTTTCAATGAAATTTCACAGATTTTCTATCATTTTATATACCAAATCTTTGAAATACAGACATTTGAATCTAAATTTTACCAAAAAGGGAATCAAGAGGCAAAGTACTTAAGTGACTTCCAAGGTCACACAATTCATTAATGATAAACCTAGAACTAGAAGCAACGAAAGGACTCCTTAACATCCAGCCTTCAGCTCCGTGCAGCAAATCGAGTTAGATAAGCTAATGTTCTTCCTCGAAAATTGAAAAAAACTTGCTTTCCTGGTATATACTTAAAAGTGGACTTTAATTCACAGGTACTTATTATGCTCCTTGGGAAGACATCCTTTTCTGAGTATTATAAAAATAAAGCATTGATGATTCAGGTCTATAGTATATTCTGTTAAACATTGTTGGCCATTGTCTTAGATCAGGCAGCTATAATAAAATACCATAGACTGAGTGGCTCAAAAAGCAAATCTACTTCTCACAATTCTGGAGGCTGGAAATCCAAAGATCAGGGTGCCAACATGGACAGGTTCTGGTGAGAGCCCTCTTTCTAGTTTGTACTTGGTTACCTTTTTGCTGAATTCTCACATGGTGAGAGAGAAAGATCAATATCTTTCTTGTCTCTTCCTATAAAAGTACTAATCCCATTGATGAGGGCTCCACCCTCATAACCTAATTACCTCCCAAAGGTCCTACCTCCAAATACTATCACATTAGGGGTCAGGGCTTCAAAGTCTGAATTTGGGAAAAATAAACATTCAGTCCACAGTAGCCATCTTTATAAAAAATAGAATGTTTTTAATGATAAAAATATAGTCTTTCTACATTAAAAAATAAATGAAATAAAGTTATATCAATTGAAAAGAAATTTTAAAAATACCAATTTTATTTTTTAAAGATTTATTTATGTGAGTGAGAGGTGCAAGTGGGGAGAGGGGTGCAGGGGGGAGAAGGAACACAGAGCAGAGCGAGGGAGAAGGAGAGAAGCAGACTCCCCACTAAGCAGGGTGCTCAGGGCAGGGCTCAATCTCACAACCCTGAGATCATGACCTCGGCCAAAATCAAGAGTCAGATGCGCAACTGACTGAGCCACCCAGGTGCCCCAATATAATACCAACTTTAGAGAATAATTTTTCTTATTTCTAGTAAACCATTGTGTGATATAAAATGTATCTGATATAAAGAGAGAATGTCTGCAAACAGAAATTTTATGTGAGACACCATAGACTTGTCTACTTTTCTTTCTACATTGTCCTTAAGACCAAGAGGAAGAAGTTATAATAAAAAGAAAAATAAAATATTAGAAATCCTTTTTTAAAGATTTTATTTATTTGAGAGAGAGGGAGAGTACAGACGGAGAGTGAGAAGCAGACTCCCCATTGAGCTGAGAGCCCAACTGGGGCTAGATCCCAGGACCCTGATTAAGATCACAGCCCAAGCCAAAGGGAGCTGCTTAACAGACTGAGTCACCCAGGTGCCCCAAAATGTTATAAATCTAACAGCAACTTAGTATTGAACATTATTAAGTCAATATTTATAACATTAACAATTTTATAGAAATACTAGGTAAAGAAAGAATTCTTTCTGTATAATTGGGATAATAAATCAAATTTTCTTTTTCTTTTCTAGGCAATGTTTGCTCTAAAGCAAAATAGCTTTTCTTATTTAAATCTTTTTTTCCTTTGCCATGAACAGCCTTCAAAAAAGTTCTTAAATAACTAGATTAGGCTTATTTGCACATCTAATCTTAAGTGGGTCAAAAAACTGGATCAAGAGAAGAATATGAACAGAAAAGAACCCAGGAAATGATTACTGAACAAAAAGACAAGCATAAGGGAAAAATATTTTCTTCCTGGAACAAAAACTCAGGTTTAGAAATTTCTTCCATGACTGGAAGATTGTTGGGGATTAAATTTCATGAAAAATAATCAAATCCTTCTCACAAGTGAAAGTTCCACTTGATCTTAATGACCAAAATATTGTGTTCTGAATAAAAATATGGAAAATTATTTGGACTGCAAACTTAAAAATGAAAGAGAACTCTAAGTGAGAAAGGTTATCTATCGGGGACACTATCACATTTACTTCAAAGCAGCTAAAAGTTTTTTACCTGGGTATAGAGGCAACATTCCACACCAATAAATACTCCCTCTCTTGTTCAAAACACTTTTTTCACTTGGCTTCCAGCACAACCAGTCTTCTTACTTTTCTTCTAGCCACTGGTGGGTCTTTCTCAGTCTTTAGCTGGTTCCTCCTTTTTTCTTCTACTTCCTAATGTTGGCTTACACAACAGGACTCAGTTCTTTGCTGTCTTTATCTTCTTTTTTCTATCAGCACTAAGTGATCTCCTAAGATGTCATGGCTATTCATTAATGATGCCCAAATTAATTTTGCCAATCCCAATACGTACCCTGAACTCTAGGCCTGGATATCGCCTGTCTACTCAGCACCTCCAACCTAATATGGCCAAAACAGAGCTTCTGAATCCACACCCCTCCAAATCTGTTCCTCCTCCAGTATGCCAGGATGTCAGAAACCTAGGAGTTACCCTTTACTCCTCTCTTTCCCTCTCTTCATATCCAAGCTAACACAGATCCTATCTTCTCTAAGTTTAAAGTAGAACCTAAATCCACTCTCCAACTACCTTCCCATCATCTACCACACTAGTCAAAGACTCTTGCCTAGAACTCTAATAACTTAACTGGTCTCTCTGCTTTAACCCTTAATCTTCTTCAGTATAACCTTCAAACTACAGCTCCATACAGGTAAATCAAATTATATCACTCTGCTCTCAATCCTTCTAATGGCTCCCTATTATCTATCCATTACACATCATGAACTACTCTCTGGTTTCTCTATTTCATTCTTACCACTCTTCTCTTTTAATTACTATATTGTAACCTTACTGGCCTCTCTGCTAGTCCTCAAACATGCCAACTAAGTTACCATTTTTAAGTCTTTTACAACTTGCCTTTACCTCTGCCCAGAACGCTCTTTCCCCAAATTTTCACATGGCTCATACACTTATTTCATTAGGGCTTCTGCATAGGTCACCTCCTCAAATAGGCCTTAAAGTAGCAACCCTCTCAATATTCTGCCCCTACTCCTTGCTTCTTCCTTATAGCACCTCATACTATATTTTTGCTTATATTTTTATTGTCTGCCTTTTCCAAAGGGATGTAGTAAATCTACAAAAGCAGTACTTTGTATTGGTCACAGCTATACAACCAGCACACAAAAGAATATCTGCCACACAGTAAGCTAGATAAATATGTATTGAATCAAAAAATGAATTGGATTCTAGTCTGAACACTACCTAATAATAAAGAGTTTTGTTTTGCTTTAAAGGAAAAACAAGAACCATAAGAATGTGCCCTTAAAAACAAAAGTAAAATCAGCTTAATTTCTCTCAAGTGATATGAATTTTACTAGAAGAGAAGTTACTCGGTAGTGGTGAGGCTGAATTTTCAGCAAAATATTCTAGCTACTGTAAAATTTTTTTAAAGCTTCAGAATTATCCCCGAAAATAAAGTATGTTTACTTGGACCTGACCACTTAAAAATGGGCATATAACATAAACATACACACACAAAATAGTATAGTTTTCTGAAATCAAACTGGACTAAATAGGAACATTTTAGATTATCCCACAATCCTCTCCACTTCCTTATCAAATTGCTACTAGTGAAGGCCCAGGAAGCTACCAATGAGTTAGAGTTAGAAATATATCCTGTTAACTTGAAGATGCTGACACTGTTGTTCACAATAAGGAAAATGGCAATATCCCCAGAGGTTTCAGAGGCAGGGCATTTTGCATGAGCATGTCTGTGGCTTAACTGCCACTATATATTACCTGCTCTCTTCCATCAATGCAACTTACAGTACACAAGAATGTGAAAAATCCTGTCACATAACAGATATATCTACATATAATTTGGTGGAAGGCAGAGCCTGATGATGAAGTCATTTTTTACTAGTGGGCTAAAGAATCTAGATCCTGAAAAATAAAGTTAGCCACACTGAGGCTCTCCTGGGGGCACGCAGAGAAGGCCAGTCCAAATACTCCCTGAGGATGGCAATCTGTTGATGCAAAGATAATGGAAACTCAAGTTGAACCGCTTGGCCTCTCTAGCAACAAGGAAAAGAATTTAGTCCGGTATGGTCAGTCGTTTCAGTCAAAATTCACTTAATGTTGATGCTGCAGTTTAAGCTCTCTGATCAGGGGACAGAAGAATGATGAATACTACTTCTTATGAAAAGTTTCAAGCCTTGTAACCCCTCTGAAAATAAATAGTCCAAATACCAGTTCCATTTCTTTCCCTGCAGGCACAAAAAACGGAAAATTACTCATCAAATATTTACTATGCATATTCTCTACCTCTTCTTCTTTCCCTAGGAAAAGTTCCCAATGTCCTAAATGCACATACCAAGAGTTAGCTGAGAGGGGCCAGGTTCCTAACTGGAACTCAGGCACTAAAGTGACATCCAAATCAGAAAGTACCCAAACTTTAAGGGTTAAACATTCCTTTCATTATACTGGCAAAAAATTTTAGCTGTTCAACTGAACAAGTATTATGAAATGGGTCATCATCCCCATGCTCTACAAATTCAACATCTAAAATGGAAAACACGGGAGCAGAAATTATTATATTACTGCCTTCATTAAATATGTACACAGTAGAGTTTCTATAATAATGAGACAACTGTGTTAGGTTTTGTTAAATCACCCTCATTACAGTCACACTTTGAATACATGCAACTGTACTATAAAATGAGATAATGCACGGATCCAAGAGCAAGAGTCAAACTGTGAATAGCTCTATCTTAGAGAAGACTGTAGAGGGTATGTGCCAACAAATTCACATAAAAGTCACTAGAAATACTTCAGGAGGCAAACATTTCACTCTGACTTTGTGGAAGCAATAGGCTTAAGACTGGGGGAAAGGAAAAGTATAAATTTTTTGGTGAAATGAAGCTATAGTAAATCCCTGAACGTGATGAAAATAAATTTATTTACCCGAATAGAGCTCACGCTTACTGTCCTTTCTTCTGGCCATTCCTTAAAAAAACAAACAAAAAAAAGGTGGGGAGATAGGAGATGAAAATGTTTGGTTACCAAAGATTACCAGAAAATTAAGATGGCTCTTCACTGTCTGATTCATTTGCTACATTTTATTCCTACTATCACTCCAGCATTCCTTCTGAGTAAACATTCACAATAACCTTCCACATTTCTCCCTACTAGCATAAACAGAAGGAAAATAAGATTACAGTGAGTAAAGTGAGTACCATTTTGCTAATTTATGGCCTCAAAATCTACTCAGCCATTAGAATGAAGATAAAAGATGTTAGAGAAGGCATCTTCTGAGGTAAAGGATACCTGAACTGAGTTTTGAAGCATGAGGAGGACGTCTGGTGAGGCAGTCTGTGTACACAGTAGATTCTATAAAAACTGATATGAAAACTCAGACCTAGTTGATCCCATTTATTTCCCATCTTTAATTATCACCCACTGTATTTCAATGAAAAGTCATCAATTCTAAAACAAACATTTTTATATATTCCTAAGAATAAACTAGGCCTATTAAGCTATGTATAACATAATGTGTTCTTAACACTTAGAATTTTTTATTTTACTACGATTGAGTTTTAGATGTAGGCAGATTTTGATCATACATCATTTTTATAAACATGAAATGGTAAATATAAACAAAATTAAGTAGTGAAAGTATTTCTAAAATTTTACATTTGGAGTCCTATTCTTCTGAATTACTTTTCTACTCAAGAGCTGTAGATAACTATGTTTTTTCACACAATACCATCTTTACTGCCAGAGTGTTGGCAATGCAACGTTTCTTAAAAGATACTAGTGTTGGGGTCCCAATTACATAAACCTAACCTACTTTTGGTTCCTGCTTCAAGGAAAGTCCATATCATGTATGATATACTGCTTCCTTGCCCTCTTCCTCTAAGACATTTGGTTTTTGGGGCTTAAAAGAGTGTTCCAATATTTTCTCCAAGTTTTTTCCACCTGGTGACAACCATCCTGCAAGGTCTGATTCTGGCAATCTGCCTGGGTGCACTGAAAAACAGCAAATGACAACTATATTTTCATTGCTCCCTGGCTGACATCGCAAGATGTATCCTGATCTCTGAGAAGTTAGAAAGTGAAAAGAACATGCAGTTTTACTGATTAAATATACTCCATGCTTATAAATTTTATATTTATTTCTCTAGTTCCAACTTCTCACCTGAACTCCAAGCCCAGCTTCAAACTGCCTATACTTAGACTTCCTGGATGTCTATCAGGAATCTCAAACTTAAGGTCAAAAGAGAACTTGAGTCTCAACTTGCCTTCCCACCAAACCAAAATAACCTCTTCTGTTCTTTCATTAGTATTCCTCTTATTAATACATGGAAACACCATCTACCTAGTTGCTCAGTTAATAAAACTCAGAAATCCTTTTCTTCATTCCTACTTTTTTACTGGTTTCAGAGGTAGAATTTATTGATTTATCAGTCTCATATAACACCCAGTGCTCATTACATCAAGGGCCCGCCTTAATGCCTGTCTCCCAGTTTCCTCAAGTTCAGCGTCTCTTATGGTTTGCCTCCTACTTCTAAAGAAGCCATTCATTAAGTCCTGTCTGTTCTACCTTTGCAATATATCTCAAGTCAGTCCACTTCCATCCATTCCACTACCACCACATTTATACAAATCTCTACCAGTATCTCTGTCCAGACTCTATCAACAACCTAACTGGTGCCCCTGCAGTCACTTGGGCCTCTTATAGCTCTATCCTCCACAAAAAAAGCCAAATTGATCTCTATTAAACATAAACTCAGACCGTATTATGACTTTGCTTTAAAAATTTTCAATTGTTTCCCATGGCACTCCCAACAGATCTATAAGAGAGATAGCCCCTGAATCTCTGCCAGCTTATTTCATTCCATTCTCACTCTTGTTCCTTAAGCTATAAGCCACACTGGCCTTCCTTTTTTTCCTTGAACTCCTTGAGCCACTGTACCATTTCTACCACCTAGAATGCTCTTATTCCAGCCATTCTTCAGCTGGCTTATTCTCATCTTTTAGAAGAAATCTTAGACCAAATGCCACCTCCTCAAAACCTTTCTTGAACACCCATTCCTGGCAACTCCTCAGTCACTCCTTCTCTTACTCTACCCTGTTTATATTCTTCATAGCATTTCTCAAAATTCAAAATTATCATGTTTACTTATTTCATTACTGGTTTACTATTTGTTCTTATTTGAATATAAACTCCATTTGGGCAGAGATGGTATCTGTCTTCTTAAGTACTATATTCCCAGTTTGAAAAGCATAGTGAATACAGAATAAATAAATATTTGTTGAATGAATAAAGAAACAGCTACTGATTCAAAGGTAATTATGATAATAAAATCTAGAGCTTCAGAATTTCCTGAAATGTAGGCTCTACAAATGTTCAAAATATTTTGACTCATTAACTGAGTGGAGCTCTTTGATACTAAGAATGGATTGGCCAAATTAAATTTACTAAATTATCTCTAAAAAGCTGACTAGTTTGAAGTATTTACAATGTTAAAATTCCATAAAGTAAAAATGTCAGCATTAAATCATATTGCCATGGTATCAGAGGTTATTTTTACCATCTTGAAGGTAAGATACTTAGCAGTTAGTTGGTGACAAGGGCTCAAAAAGCACTCTTCTAAAACACAGCCTGACATTTAAAACCTAGCATTTTCAGAACCACACAGAAACATCATCAGTTACAAAAATGTCAGTTTCACATTTTGCCAAATGTGCTCTATGCTACTAGAATTTAAAACTTCCAGTCAGAACTAACCTTCCTTAAACATTTTAAAAACTATTTTCTGATTTAAAAGAATATATCGATCAATTCCTGATCCCCCAAAATGAGCCTGCTTACCTATGTTCAAGTTGGTATTTACTACTTTAGAGACTGAGTCTTCTAACATACACACACACAGTCTATAAGAAAAATTATTTAAGAAAATCAATCTCACTCTATATGTAATTCATTACAGGCTTTACCAATTAAGAACTGGATGCAACCACGTTGACAGGGTATGGAGAAACCAACAAATCAATCATTGTTAGCAGTAATGTAAATTCGAATAACTTCTACTAAAAGCTAAAATTTGTTTTTTTAAAAGATTTTTATTTATTTGAGAGAGAGGAGAAAGAACATGAGCTGGGGGAGGGGTCTCGGGAGAGGGAGAAGCAGACTCCCACTGAGCAGGGAGCCCAACACGGGTCTCAATCCCAGGACCTCGAGATCATAACCCAAGCTGAAGGCAGACACTTAACCGACTGAGCCACCCAGGTACCCGTAAAAGCTAATATTTAAGGACACCCAACAAAATAAAAAAAGATACACACTTTGAAAACAATTCCACTTAGAACAATTTTATCCACACTTATATATGTACGAAATGATGTATATGGTTGAAGAATATTCATTAGAGCACAATTTCATAAAAGAACTAGAAACAGCTTAAATGCTCAACTTACATGCTTAACTTTAACATAGATTCATAAGAGAGAATACTATGGAGACATCAAAAAGAATGAGGCAGCCCTTTACATACAAAAATGAAACAAAAGTCTAGACATTAAGTCAAAAATCCAAGAGGCAGAAAAGTAAATATGGTATATAGTGTTGTAAAAGATCATTTACACAGAAATATGCAGTATGTCTCTAGAAGGATATTCAAGAAACTGAATGTGGTTGCTTTTATGATAAAAAGTGTCCACATAGAGTTCCACTTCCAGGATGAGATCATGAGTTCTGTGGACCCACTCCCCAGAAAATGAGAAAACTTGGCAAAGACTATTTTTAAAAACCCAGCATTTAAAGTCTCTGAAGGATGATCTCAATTCAACAACCTAACCTACTGCTTCAAGAAACTAGAAACAAGAAAGCAAACTAAACCCAAAGTAAGAAGAAAGTACAGGTGACCCTTGAATTACATGCAGTTAGGGGTGCCAACCCTGGTGCAGTAAAAAATCTGTGTATAACTTTGGCTCCTCAAAAACTTAACTACTGACAGCCTGTTGGCCAGAAGCCTGGCCAATAACATAAATAATTGATAAGCACATACTTTATATGCATTATATACTGTATTCTTACAACAGAGTAAGCTAGAGAAAAGAAAACGTTACAACCTTACACCAGTTAGAATGGCTAAGACAAGGCAGGACACAACAAATGTTGGAGTCGTTGTGGAGAAAGGGGAACCCTCTTACACTGTTGGTGGGAATGCAAGCTGGTGCAGCCACTCTGGAAAACAATATGGATGTTCCTCTAGGACATTAAAAATAGAGCTACCCTACACCCCAGCAATTGCACTACTGGGTATTTACCCCAATGATACAGATGTAGTGAAAAGAAGGAGCACATGATGTGATGAGCACTGGGTGCTGAATTATTGAACACTACATCTGTAACTAATGATGTACCACATATTAGCTAACTGAATTTAAATTTTAAAAATGTTATTAGGGGCACCTGGGTGGCTCAGCGGGTTAAAGCCTCTGCCTTCAGCTCAGGTCATGATCCCAGGGTCCTGGGATCAAGCCTCGCATCGGGCTCTCTACTCAGCAGGGAGCCTGCTTCCTCCTCTCTCTCTCTGCCTGCCTCTCTGACTACTTGTGATCTCTGCCTGTCAAATAAAAAATAAATAAAATCTTTAAAAATAAAAAATAAAAGTGTTATTATAAAAATCATAAGGAAAATACATTTACAGTACTATGCTGTATTTACTGAAAAAAATCTGCATGAAATGGATTCATGCAGTTCAAACCTCTGTTGTACAAGGGTCAATCATAAATAATAAAGATTAGAGCAAGATATAAATGAAATAAAGAATAAAAAACAGGGGCGTCTGGGTGGCTCAGTTGGTTAAGCATCAGCCTTCAGCTCAAGTCATAATCCTGGGGTCCTGGGATCAAGTCCCACATCAGGCTTCCTGCTCAGCAGGGGATCTGCTTCTCCCGCTCCCTCTGCTCCTCCCCCCACTCATGTTCTCTTTCTCTCTCTCTCAAATAAGTAAAATCTTTTTTAAAAAAGGAATATTGGGGCACCTGAGTGGCTCAGCGGGTTAAAGCCTCTGCTTTCGGCTCAGGTCATGATCCCAGGGTCCTGGGATCGAGCCCCGCATTGGGCTCTCTGCTCGGCAGGGAGCCTGCTTCCCTTCCTCTCTCTGCCTGTGATCTCTGTCTGTCAAATAAATAAAATCTTTAAAAAAAAAAAAGGAATATCGGGGTGCTTGGGTGGCCCAGTCGTTAAGTGACTGCCTTTGGCTCAGGTCATGATCCCAGGGTCCTAGGATCAAGCCCCACATCGGGCTCCCTGATCTGACGAAAGCCTGCTTCTACCTCTCCCACTCCCCCTGTTCATGTTCTCTCTCCCTGTGTCTCCCTCTGTCAAATAAATAAATAAAATCTTAAAAAAAAGAATATCAAAACAAAGAGTCTCACACTTCCTGACTTCAAAACTTACCATAAAGTTACAGTAATTAAAACAGTGCGGTACTGGCATGAAGACAGACTTATAGATCGGTGGAACAGAATAGAGAGCGGAGAAATAAACTCTCGTGTAGTATACGGTCAAAAGATCTTTGACAAAGGTGTCAAGACCACTTAGGAAAGAACAGTCTCTCCAACAAATAGTGCTGAGGAAACGGGATATCCAGAAACAGAAGAATGAAGTTGACCACTTATTTTATACCACAGACAAGAATTAACTCAAAATTAAAAACTTAACTATAAAATCCCTACAAGAAAACATAGGAGAAAAGTTTTATGACATTGGACTGTGCAATGATTTCTTGGATATGACACCAAAAGCAAAGGAAACAAAAGTAAAAACAAAACAAAACAAAAAGACAACAAAACAAACTTAAAAACTTCTACACATCAATGGATACAATTAACAGAATGAAAAGTCATCCTATGGAATGAGAGAGAATATTTGTAAATCACTTACCTGATAAGGGGTAAATATCAAGACTTTTTATATAAAGAACTCCTACAACTCAACAACAAAATAACAACCTGATTTGAAAAAATGGGCAAAGGACTTGAATAGACATTCCTCCAAAATTATACACATGACCAATAAGCACATGAAAAGATGCTCTATATCACAAATCATTAGGGAAATGAGAATCAGAACAACAATGAGATAACCACTCCACATCTATAGGATGGCTATTTAAAAAATGGATAAACAGATAAACAGAATGTGGTAAACACCTACCATGGAATATTATTCAGCCTTTAAAAAGGAAGGATATTTCTACACATGCTATATTAGGGATGAACCCTGAAGACATGCTAAGTGAAGTAAGCTACTTACAAGAGGACAAATACTGTATGATTCCACTTATATGAAGTACGTAGAGTAGACTCAAACTCAGACTAAAAATAGGATAAAGTCTACAAAGGGCTGTGGGGAGGAGGGAATAGGGAGTTATTGTTTAATAGGTAGAGTTTGTTTTACAAGATGAAAGAGTTCTGTGGATGGACGGTGGTAATGGTAGCAAAACAATGTAAATGTATTTAATATCACTAAATTATATACTTAAAAATAGTTAAAATGGTAAGTTTTATGTTATGTATATTTAATTACAATTAAAATTTTAAAAAATTTAAGTAGAGAAAAAGCAATGAAACCAAACTGGTTCTTTGAAAAGGTCAGCAATATCGACAAACTATCTAGGTTAAACACATAAAAAAAGAGAGAAAATTCAAATCACTAAAATCAGGAATGAAAGGGCGAAATCATTACCAACTTTGCAGAAATAAAAGGTATCATAAGGTATATCAATAAATTAGGATAAAGTATATGAAATGGACAAATTCTAGATAAACAACTAAATATTGAGCATGACTCAAGAAGAAATAGAACAGCTGAACGGAACTATAACAAGAGGTTGAATAGTAACTAAAAATTTTCCCACTAGAACCCTCCTACACTGTTGGTGGGAATAAAAGCTGGTGCAACCACTCTGAAAAACAGCATGGAAGTTCCTCAAAAAGTTGAAAATAGAGCTACCCTATGACCCAGCAACTGCACTACAGGGTATTCACCCTAAAGATACAAATGTAGTGATCTGAAGGGGCACGTGCACCCGAATGTTTATAGCAGCAATGTCCACAATAGCCAAACTATGGAAAGAACCTAGATGTCCATCAACAGATGAATGGATAAAGAAGACGTGGTATAATATACAATGGAATACTATGCAGCCATCAAAAGAAATGAAATCTTGCCATTTGCGACGACGTGGATGGAACTAGAGGGTATTAGGCTTAGCGAAATAAGTCAATCGGAGAAAGACAACTATCATATGATCTCCCTGATATGAGGAAGTGGAGATGCAATGTGGCGGGTTTGGGGGGTAGGAAAAGAATAAATGAAACAAGATGGGATCGGGAGGGAGATAAACCATAAGAGACTCAATCTCACAAAACAAACTGAGGGTTGCTGGGGATAGGGGAGTAGGGAGAGGGTGGTGGGGTTATGGACATTGGGGAGGGTATATGCTATGGTGAGTGCTGTGAAGTATGTAAACCTGGCGATTCACAGACCTGTACCCCTGGAGATAATAATACATTATATATTAATAAAAAAAATTTTTTTTAAATCTTCCCACTAATAAAAGCCCATGACCAGATGGCTTCACTGGTAAAATCTATAAGATATTTAAAGAAGAATTAATGCCAATCCTTCACAAATTTTCCAAAGGGTATGAGAAAGGATGCTTCCTAACTTTTTCTATGAGATGAGAATTAACCTGAAACCAAAACCAGACAAAGATATCCAAGGAAAAATCAATATCCCTTATCATCCACAAGCTACTAAGAAATCAAATCTGGCAACATCTAAAAGGGATTGTTCTCCATGACCAAGTGGGATTTATCCCAGGAATGCATGGTTGGCTAAATATCTAAATATTTAGCAGATTAATATTATCAGGAAAAGAAAGGGCAGGAACCACATGATCACATTTGTAGATACAGAAAATAGCACTTCACAAAATCCAACAGTTTCATGATAAAAATACTCAATGAACTAAAAATAGAAAGGCAGTTCCTCAAGCTGATAAGGGGCATCCACGGGAATTCCTAATATCACACTGCAGAAAAATGAAATTATTTCCCCAATAATCAAGAAAAAAAAACAAACTTGTCCATTCTTGCCACTTTTCTTCAACATTAATTGTACCTGAAGTTCCAAGGAATGAAATTAGGTAAGAAAAAAAAAAGATCCAGATTTTAAAGGAGGAAATAAAATCATCTGTTTGCAGAAAACATAATCTTGTGTATAGAAAATACTAAGGGATCCACTGAAAAGTGTACAAGCTAAAAAAATGAATTTAACAAAATAAAAATGAGTTCAACAAGGTTTTAGGATATAAGATCAATATACACAAAACTGCATTTCTATACAGCATTAAAGAGTAAAATGAACATGAAATTAAGAAAGCAATTCTAAAACAATGTCTTTGAGTGACACATTGGACCAAATGGCCATACACAGAATATTCTAGCCAAAAACAACAGAATACACATTCTTTTCTACTGCACATGGAACATTCTGTAGGACAGATCACATATTAGGCCACAAAACAAGCCTCAATAAATTTACAAAGACTGAAATCATATCATGCTCCTTTTCCAACCACAGTGGTATGACACTAGAAAAAAAATCACAAGAAAAAAAAACTGGAGAAGAAAATCACAGGGAGACCAAACAGCATAATATTAAACAACCAATGGGTCAATGAAGCAATCAAAGAAGAAATAAAAAATACATGGAGACAAATGAAAACGAAAACACAATAGTCCAAAATCTTTGTGACACAGTGAAAGTACTGCTAAGAGGGAAATGTATAGCCATGCAGGCCCACCTCAAGAACAAGAGAAAGCTCAAAAAAACAATCTAACTTTACTCCTAAAAAAACTAGAAAAAGAAGAACAAACAAATCTCAAGGTAAGTAGAGGAAAGGAAATAATAGAGATGAAAGCAGAAATAAATGACAGAGACTAAAAAAAGGGGAAAAAAGCAATGAAACTAAGAGCTGGCTCTTTGAAAAGATAAACAAAATTGATAAACCCTCACCAGACTCATTAAGAAAAAGAGAAAGAACCCAAACAAATAAAATCAGAAATGAGAGAAAGTAATAACTAACATCACAGAAATACAAAGGATTATAAGAGAATAACTATGAAAACTTAGATACCAAGAGCTGGCTCTTTGAAAAGATAAACAAAATTGATAAACCCTCACCAGACTCATTAAGAAAAAGAGAAAGAACCCAAACAAATAAAATCAGAAATGAGAGAAAGTAATAACTAACATCACAGAAATACAAAGGATTATAAGAGAATAACTATGAAAACTTAGATACCAACAAAGTGGACAACCTAGAATAAATGGATAAATACCTAGAAACATACAATTTTCCAAAAGTGAACCAGGAAGAAATAGAAAATATCAACAGACTAATTACAAGTAACAAAACTGAATTGGTAATAAAACAACTACCAAAAAATAAAAGTCCAGGACCAGATGGTTTCACAGATGAATTCTATCAAACTTGTTTTTTTAAAGATTTATTTATGGGCCACCTGTGCGGCTCAGTCAGTTAACCATCTACCTTCAGCTCAGGTCATGATCTTAGAGTCCTGGGATCGAGCCCTGTTTGGGCTCCTTGCTCAACGGGGAACCTTCTTCTCCCTCTCCCTCTGCCTGCTGCTCCTCCTGCTTGTGTTCTCTCTCTCACTATCTCTCTCTCCCTGTCAAATAAATAAAATCTTTTAAAAAATAAAAAATATTTATTTACTTGAGAGACTGAGAGAGTGCAAGGGGTAGGGGCAAAAAGAGATAATTCTAAGCAGACTCCGTGCTGAGCATAGAGCCTGTCACAGGGCCAATCTCATGACCACGAGATCATGACCTGAGCCAAAAGTGAGAGTTGGACGCTTAACTGACTGAGCTACCCAGGCACCCTGATTTCTACCAAACTTTTGAAGAAAACTCAATACCTATTCTCCTCAAACTATTCCGAAAACTGTAAGAGCAAGGAAAGCTTCCAAATACATTCTACAAGGCCAGCATTACCCTGATACCAAAACCACACAAAGGTGCCACAAAAGAAAACATCAGACCAATATCCCTAATGTACACAGATGGAAAAAATCCTCCACAGAATACGAGCAAACTGCATACAACAAGAGATTAAAACGATCATTCCCTATTTCCAGATGACATGGTACTATATACAGAAAACCTTAAAGACTTTTCACCAAAAAACTAGGACTGATAAATTAATTCAGTAAGGTCACAGGATACAAAATTAATATAGAGAAATCAATTGCATTTCTATACACCAATAATGAGGTAGCAGAAAGAGAAATTAAGAAAGCAACATCATTGATAACTGTACCAAAAAGAATAAAATATCTAGGAATAAATTTAACCAAAGGGTAGAAAGACCTATACTCTGAAAACTATAAAACACTGATAAAAGAAATTAAAGATAACACAAAGAAATGGAAAACCATTCCATGTTCATGGACTGGAAGAACAAGCATTGTTTAAATGTCTATACTACCAGGAAGGAGCCCTAATGTCCATCAGCAGATGAATGGATAAAGAAGCTATGGTATATATATATACAATGGAATATTACTCGGCGGTCAGAAAAAATGAAATCTTGCCACTTACAATGGCATGGGTGGAATTAGAGGGTATTATGCTAAGTAAAATAAGTCAGAGAAAGACAAATACCATATGATTTCATTCATATGTGAAATTTAAGAAATGAAACATGAACATGGGGAAGGGAAGGAAAAATAAAATAGATGAAAATAGGGAGGCAAACCATAAGAGATGCTTAACTCTAGGAAACAACTAGAAGGTTGCTGGAGAGGAGGTAGGTGAGGGGAAGGGATAATTGGGTGATGGGCATTAAGGAGGACACTTGATGTAATGAGCACTGGATGTTATATGTAACTGATAAATCACTAAGTTCTACCTCTGAAACTAATTTTTAAAATTAATTAATTAATTTTAAAATATTTATATTATCTAAAGGAATCTACAGATTTAATGAAATCCCCATCAAAATACCAACAGCAATTTTTTTCAAGTGGCAACATTTATCAGACTTTGTTTGGTTTATTGATTTCTGATATATATATGATAATAGGCTACTATATGCAAAATTTTCAACTGAAAAACAGAAACTTTTTTAAAAATAAAAATTTCAAATTGTTTTTCTAATATTCACCATGTTAAGATTCCACTACTATGCACTGAATATTCCCCATAATCATCCAGTTAATATATCACTTTAACACAGTTACTGTTATTTACAATGTGCAATGCATTTTTTTAGGTTTTGTGGTATACACACAGAATATACAAAGCATATATGATAAAGTCTGATGTATACAGAAAACACATGGCTCAGTACAATCATAGAGGTAGATGAGATGCTTATAAGAGGAAGTAAGGTTCAATTCTGAGTGGAAAGAAAGTTTGGGGAGCTCCTGAAATTTGAGTTTTGAAGGATGGGATTAGAGGCATAAAGACAGGAAGGGAGTAGTCAACAAAGGCACAGAAGTAAGAAAGTATGAGAAATGATATGGAGTATGTGCTTAGTCATTAATTCATTCAATACACATTGTGCCAGGCACTACTCAAGGGGAGAGAAAGGGCTCCTGCCCTCACACTCAAGTGCTTTTGCAAATAATGACTAAAACATGTACTTAAGAGAGTAAGAATAAGGTGGAAATCAAAATGAAGTATGAGAAAAGACTGTTAAGGAGTATGATGCTAAATGAGTGGGCACTTCAACTTTCTGGCATTTAGTATCATGTAAAATGGAAGAGTACTAGTTATGATAGGATTGAGTTTCATATTTCTGCATTTGTTCTCAAGGTAATGAAAAGCCATTGAGGTCTCTGAACGAAGAAATGGCATGATCATCTTACTGCCTTCAGAAGAGTAAAATTAAGGAAGAAGCAGAGAGAAAAACTATTTTGGAAGTCTGGACATAAAAGCATGAGGGTCACAAGTAGAAGAGCTAAGAGGCAGTGACATGACAATACGTTGAGAAGGGAGTAGGAAAAAGTATAATTAATCAGCATCTGCTCTTTGGGGAATTAAAGTAAAGAAATAGGATGATGAAATTTATATGAAGTTTACCCCTCTGTCCTGAGGATAAATTTTTTAAAAAAAAGGTTTTATTGATTTATTTTGTGTGTGTGTGTGTATTTTATTTTAATTAATTTATTTTTTATTAACATATAATGTATTATTAGCCCCAGGGGTACAGGTCTGTGAATCACCAGGTTTACACACTTCACAGCACTCACCATAGCACATACCCTCCCCAATGTCCATAACCCAACCACCCTCTCCCTACCCCCCTCCCCTCAGCAGCCCTCAGTTTGTTTTGTGAGATTAAGAATCTCTTATGATTTGTCTCCCTCCTGATCCCATCTTGTTTCATTTTTTCCTTCCCTACCCACCCAAAGTCCCCCCTCCCCATTGCCCCTCAAATTCTTCATATCAGGGAGATCATATGATAATTGTCTTTCACTGATTGACTTATTTTGCTCAGCATAATACCCTCTAGTTCCATCCACATCGTTGCAAATGGCAAGATTTCATTTCTTTTGATGGGTGCGTAGTATTCCTGTGTGTGTGTGTGTGTGTGTGTGTGTGTGTGTGTGTGTGTGTGTGTGTGTGTATACCACATCTTCTTTATCCATTCATCTGTTTATGGACATCTAGGTTCTTTCCACAGTTTGGCTATTGTGGACATTGCTGCTATAAACATTCGGGTGCACGTGCCCCTTCTGATCACTACATTTGTATCTTTAGGGTAAATAATAGTGCGATTTCTGGGTCGTAGAGTAGCTCTAACAGCAATTTTTAATGGAACTAGAACAAATGATCCTAAAATTTATATGGAACCACAATAGACCCAGAGTAGCCAAAGCAATCTTGAAAAAGAATAAAGCTAGAAGTATCATAATTCCAGATTCCAAGATATACTACAAAGCTGTATTAATCAAAATGTATGGAAGTGGCATAAAAACAGACACACAGATCAATGGAACAGAATAAAGAGTCCAGAAATAAAAGAACAATTACATGGCCAATTAACCTATGTCAAAGGAGGCAAGATTATACAATGAGGAAGACATTCTCTTCAACAAATGGTGCTGGGAAAACTGGACAGCTACATGCAAAAGAATCAAATTGGACCACTTTCTTAGACCGTATACAAAAATAAACTCAAAATGAATTAAAGACCTAAATGTGAGACTTTAAACCATAAAAACCCTAGTAGAAAACATAGGCAGTAATTTCTCTGACATGGGCGATAGCAATTTTTTTTTAGATATGTCTCCTAAGGCAAGGGAATCAAAACCAGAAATAAACTATTTGGGGGCACCTGGGTGCCTCAGTAGGTTAAGTGTCTGCCTCCAGCTCAGGTCATAATCTCAGGGTCCTGGAATCCAGCCCCACATCAGGCTTCCTGCTAAGAATGCAATCAGCTTCTCCCTCTTGCCGCCTCCCTGGTTCATACTCTCTCAAATAAGTGAATAAAATCTTTTTAAAAATTAAATTAAATTTAAAAATAAACTATTGGGCCACGTCAAAATAAAAAGCTTTTGCACAGCAAAGGAAACTTTCAACAAAACAAAAAGGCAACCTAACTAAATAGGAGAAGATATTTATAAATGATATAGCTGATAAGTGGTTAGTATCCAAAATGTACACCGACTTGACACCAAAAAACACAAATAATCCAATTCAAAAATGGGCAGAGGACATGAATAAATATTTTTCCAAAGATATACAGGTGGTCAACAGACAAATGAAAAGATGTTCAGCATCCCTTATCATCAGGGAAATGCAAATCAAAACCACAATGGGGTATCACCTCACACCTCTCAGAAAGGCTAAAATCAAAAAGTCAAGAAATAAGAAATGTTGGCAAGGATGTGGAGAAAAGGAAACCTTTGTACACTGTTGGTGGAAATACAAGTTCGTACAGCCACTGTGGAAAGCAGTATGTAAGTTCCTCAAAAAATTAAAAACAGAATTGTCACATTATCCAGTATTTCCTCTACTGGGTATTTATTTACAAAGAAAATGAGAACACTAATTTGAAAAGATATATACACCCCTATGTTTACTGCAGCATTATTTACAATAGCCAACAGATGGAACCAATCCAAATGTCTATCCAGATGAATGGATAAAGATGTGGGATACATAATATGTGTGTGTGTATGTGCATGTGTATGTATGTATGTGTGTATATATATCTATATATATATATATCTCACATATCTCACACATGCTGCAATATTACTCAGCCATAAAAGAATGAGATTGTGCCATTTGCAATAACATGGGTGGCTCTACAGGGTAAAATGTTAAGTAAAATAAGTCAGTCAGAGAAAGACAAATACCATATGATTTCACTCAAAAGTGGTATCCCAAAAAAACTACAGAATAAATACAACAAATTTATAAACAATAAGCAGAATCGAGCTATAAATATAGAGAACTGATAGTTGCCAAAGGGGAGGGGGTGGGAGGTTGGGCAAATTAGGTGAAGGTATGTGAGGGATATAGGCTTCCAGTTATGAAAGAAGTAAGTCATGTGAATAAAAGACCAACATAAGCAATATAGTCAATGACAGTGTAATAGCCATGTAATGGGACAGATAGTAGATACACCTGTGGTGAACATAGCTAATGCATAAACTTGTTGAATGGCTATGTTATACATCTGCAACTAACATAACTTTTTGTGCCAACTATACTCAAAAAAAAGAAAACAATTCCATTTGTAATAATATAAAAAATAATCAGGAATAAATTTAACAAAAGAAGTATAAAACTTATACTACGAAAACTATAAAACATTGTTAACAAAAACTAAAGGGGACGCAAATAATTGGAAATACATTCTATGTTCACAGATCAGAAGACAACATTTTCAGATGGCAATACTATTCAAAGTGATCTAGGGATTACCTATCAGAATCCGAGCTGGTTCTTTGTGGAAACTGGTAAGCTAATTCTAAAATTCACATGGAATTTCAAGGGAACAAAACAATCTTGGAAAAGAACAAAGCTGGAGGTCCCATATTTCCTGATTTCAAAGCTGATTTCAAAAGCTACAATCAAGACAGTTTTGTACTGGCAGACACAGATTAATGGAAAAGAATCAAGAATCCAAAAATAAATCCATACATCTATGGTCAATTGAGTTTTGAGGGTTCCAGTACATTTTAATAGGAAAAGAATAATCTTTTCAACAAATGGCATTGGGAAAACTGAAGAGTCACATGCAAAAAAAAATGGAGTTAGATACTTGTATCACATCCTACACAAAAATTAACACAAAATAGATTTTAAAAATCTAAATAAAAGAGCTAAAGCTATAAAACTCTTACACAAAACCTGGGAATAAATTCATGATTTTGGATTAGGCAGTGATTTCTAAGCTATGACATAAAAAGCACAAGTAATATACTAACAATCATTTATCCACAAAGGAAATTAAGAGGGTGCCTGGGTGACTCAGGCAGTTAAGCTTCCAACTCTTGGTTTCAGCTGAGGTCATGATCTCAGGGTCATGAGATAGAGCTCCATGTCAGTCTCCATGCTCAGTACAGACTCTGCTTGGGATTCCTTCCCCCCTCTCTCCCTCCCCCTAGGCTCCTCCCCCTGGTCACACTATCTCTAATAAATAAAATCTTCAAAAAGGAAATTAAAATCCTATTTACAGTAGTTTTAAAGAGAATGAAATATTTAGGAATAAATGTAACCAAAGAAGACGAATGACTTACACACTGAGAAACTATAAAACAGCAGTAAAAGAAATTAAAACATGTGCAAAAAATGTAAAGACAGCCTATGTTCATGGATTCAGAGAATTAATATTAGTAAAATATCCGTACTAGCCAAAGCAATGTACAGATTCAATGCAATCCCTACCAAAACCCCAATGGCATTCTTTTTTAAGATTTTATTTATTTGTCAGAGAGAGAGAGAGAGAGAGAGAGAGCACAAGCAGGAGGAAGCAGCAGGCAGAGGGAGAAGCAGGCTCAATCCCAGACCCTGGGATCATGACCTGAGCCAAAGGCAGACACTTAACCAACTGAGCCATCCAGGGGCCTCTCCCAATGCCATTCTTTACAGAAAGAAAAAATATCATGAGATTCAAAGGGAACTACAAAAGACCCTGATTAGTCAAAGTAACTCTGAACAAGAACAAAGCTAGAGAACTCATACTTCGTGATTTCAAAATATATAACAAAGCCGCAGTAATCAAAACAGTATGGTATTATATAAAAACAGACACAAACCAATGGAACAGAATACAGCTCAGAAATTACAAGGGTGCCAAGAATCACAATTGGGAGAGTCTTTTCAATAAATGGTGCTGGAAAAGCTGGGTATCCACATGGAAAGAATGAAATTGGACCCTACCTTATACCACTCACAAAAATTAACCTGAAATAAATCAAAGACTTCTATATAAATTATTTTATTAAAATAATTTATTAACATTTTAAATAAATAACATTAAATAATTAGTAAATAATAAATAAATGACTATAAAAATATAAAAATTTATAAAATATAAATTTATTATTTATAAAAAATAAAATAAATTTATTAAAATAAATTAAATACTTAAATGTAAGACCTAAAATTGTAAAACTCCTGAAAGAAAATATAGGAAAAGGCTTCTGGACATTGGCCTTGGCAATGATTTCTTGGATAGGACACCAAAAGCACAGACAACAAAAGCAGAAATAGACAAGTGGGGTAACATCAAACTAAAACCTTCTATATAAGAAAAGAAAAAAAATCAACAAAGTGAAAAATCAGCCATAATGAATGGAAAAGAATTTGCAAACCATATATTTAACAAAGGGTTAATATCTGAAATCCTACAACTCAACAGCCAAAAAAAAAAAAAAAAACCCCAGGGACGCCTGGGTGGCTCAGTTGGTTAAGCCGCTGCCTTCGGCTCAGGTCATGATCCCAGCGTCCTGGGATCAAGTCCCACATCGGGCTCCTTGTTCTGTGGAGAGCCTGCTTCTCCCTCTGCCTCTGCCTGCCACTCTGTCTGCCTGTGCTCGCTCTCTCTCTCTCTGACAAATAAATAAATAAAATCTTTAAAAAAATAAATAAATAAAATAAAAAATAAAAAAAATAAAAAGAAAAACCCAAATAACCCAATTAAGAAACAGGTAAGGGAACTGAAGAGACATTTCTCCCAAGAAGACATATAAATGGCCAGCAGATACATGAAAAGGTGCCCAATATCACTAATCATCAGGGAAATGCAAAACAAAACCACAATGAGATACCACCTTACACCTGCTAAGATTAATTTTATGAAAAAACAAACAATAACAAGTGTTGGCAAGAATGTAGAGAAGAGGCAACCCTTGTACACTATTAATGGGAATGTAAATTGGTGCCCTGCTATGGAAAACAGTATGGCGATTCCTCAAAAAATTAAAAATAGACCTACCATATGCTCCAGCAATTCCACTCTTGGGTATACACCCAAAGGAATTGAAATTAGGATCTTGAAGACCTCTCTAAACTCACATCTTCACTACAGCAGTATTCACAATAGCCTAGACAGGGAAGCAACCTAAATATCCATCAACAGATGAATGGATCAAGAAAATGTGGTATATACATACAATGGAATACTATGCAGCCTTTCAGAAGAAGGAAATTCTGCCATTTATGATAACATGGATAAACCTGAAGGAGATTATGCTAGGTGAAATAAGCAAAACACAGAAGGACAAATACTACATGATACCACTTACATGTTGAAACTAAAACAATCAAACTCATAGAAGCTAAAAGCAGAATGGTGGTTGCCAGGGGCTGGAGGGGATAGGGACATAGGAAATCATTTTTAAAAAGCACAAGAGACAAAAGAAAAAAATTCATAAATTAAAAGTTCACCAAAATTAAGAACTTCTGTCCTTCAAGAGATCAATGAAAAAATGAAAAGACAACCCACAGAATAGAAAACATTTGTAAATCATGTATCTGAGAAGTAACTTGAAACTAGAATGTAGAAATGACTCTCAATGAGTCAATAACAATAACACAACCTAATTTAAAAATGGGCAAAGGGTCTGAATAGACATTTCTCCAAAGAAAATATTTAATGGGCAACAGGCAATAAGCACATAAAAAGACACTGAACATAAACAGCTATCAGGGAAATGAAAACTGAAACCGCAATAAGTTACTACATCATACCCTCTAGGATGGCTGGAATAAATAAAAAACAGAGAATAACAAATGTCGGGAGGATATGGAGAAAATGGAACACTTCCACACTGTTGGTAGGAAAGTAAAATGGTGCAGCTACTTTGGAAAACAGTCTGGAAGTTCCTCCAGTAGTTAAACATAGAGGTACTGTAAAATCCAGCATTTCACCCCTAAGTATATGCCCAAGAGAAAGGAAAACATGTTCACACAAAACCTTGTATACAAATCTTTATAGAAGATCAATCATAATAGCCAAAAAGTGGAAATAACCCAGAAGTCCATCAACTGATGGATAAGCAAAATGAAGCACATCTGTACTAAAAAGTATTAGTTGGCAATAAAAACAAATGAAGTACAGATACATGCTATGCCACAGATGCACCTTGAAAACATTATGCTAAGTGAAAGCAGCCAGTCACAGAATAACATGTATGAGTTCATTTTTATGAATTTTCAGAGTAAGTGAATCTACATAGATATAAAAATAGGTTAGTATTTGCCAGGATGGGGGCAGGGAATGAGGAGACAGGGGTGACAGCTAAGGGTTTTAGGGTTTCTTTTTGGGATAATAAAAATATTATAAAATATATTATGATGAAGCACAGCTCTGTGAATACACTTTAGAAGACACTGAACTGTATATTTTAAATGTGTGAATTATAAATTATATTTGAATCGTATCTTAATAAAGCTGTTTTAAAAAGACAAATTTTTAAAAAGTGTCCCTATCTTTTAAAGGTATATAATGAAGCATTTACAGCAAGATTGTATAACCTTTGGTTTTTGCTTCAAAATAATTGTGTGGGGTGAGAGGGTAACACTGGATGGGAGTAGAGACTGAACTGGGCGATGGGTATGTGGGGGTCTATTATACTATTCTCTCTACTTGTGTATGTTTGAAATTTACAACACAAAAGAAATTTGTAAAAAAAAAAAAAAAAGGTAAAAAAGACCTAACTCTATGGTAAGGAAAGCCAAAATCTATGGTAAGGCAAGCCAATATCTAGAAGATGAGAACCCAGATGGCTAAACCTAATTCTCAAAGTCACTCTTGGCTTTTGCCAATTTGCCAATCCAGAGGCATCAGCTGCAAAATTGAGCTGCACTTCCACAGCTTCAAAGGGCTAAGGTACCTAAAGTCAAAGCACAGGGTTTGCCAAAATTGTGAACTTTTATAAACCAACCCCCACTTTACACCGCAAACTCAAAAGGCTATATCTCAAGGTAAGAATTCACCAGAAGTAAATTAGCCTTCTCTCAGGCTGGCAGTCTAATCACCTACGATCCAAGGAACCTTAGGCAGAGAACTTGGATTAGGGTAGTCCCAGACAAACAGAACTCCTAGGTATCTGCAGGAAGCAAATTAAAGTTCTCTCTGCAGGAAGATCTCACTCTAATCTTCTGATCCTTTCTACAAATAATATTCCAGGTATCCAGCACATGGCCAAAGATAACCAGACACACAACATGAGGAAGCAGCAGCAGAAAAAGGAGGTAACAGATACACATGAAAACTTCTGGTACTAGAATTATCAGACACAGATTATAAAACAATGCTTACTAAATTTATTTATTTTTTAAAGATTTTTATTTATTTATTTGACACAGAAAAAGAGAGAGTACAATCAGGGGGAACTCCAGGCAGAGGGAGAGGGAGAAGCAGGATCCCCACAGAGCAGGGAGCCCGATGCAGGGCTCAGTCCCAGGACCCTGGGATCATGACCCAAGCTGAAGGCAGATGCTTAACTGACTGAGCCACCCAGGTGCCCCAAACAATGCTTACTAAGTTTAAAGAAAGGAAACAGTTGATGGGAAAAACAAGAAGCAATAAAAATGGCTACCTAAAGACAAAGAAGAGAAAAGAAGGAGACAAGGATGGAAGCGAGATTTCTATAGTTTAGAATTTGGAATCAGGTAAATGCTTTACATATTCTAGGAATGAAATTAAATTTTAAAAAGCAACCTCTAAGACATGAAAAGAAATTGAAACCAGGGGCACCTGGGTGGCTTAGTGGGTTAAACCTCTGCCTTCGGCTCAGGTCATGATCTCAGGGTCCTGGGAAGGAGCCCTGCATCGGACTCTCTGCTCAGCACAGAGCCTGGTTCCCCCTCTCTCTCTGCCTGCCTCTCTGCCTACTTGTGATCTTTGTCAAATAAATAAATAAAATCTTCAAAAAAAACAAGAAACTGAAACCAGTATATCTAAATATATATAAAATATAGTACATGCACTGTGCAGTATAAGTAGGATTTAGTCCAGAGGCAAAAAGAACTAAAATTATTTCAAATTTCATCCACTAGTCTCATTATTAACAGTAAATACTATTAATTTGAAACAAGTTTTCATATATGATTAATCAGACAAGTTATGAAGGTGAAAAAAGAATATCAGAAAATCACTAAACTCTACAGCTCTGAAATCCCTCTATGTATTTAAAAATGTAATTTTTATTCCAATACTGAAATCAATCAATATGTTTTTGAAGGCCTGTATAATATTTTTTTCACTATCTGGTCCCTGACTACATTTCAAGACCTCATCTCCTATCATGCTACGGGCTAGCCCAGTGGTTTTTCAACCCCTGTTGTATATCAGAATAATTATTTTAAAAAGGAGATTCTGGATGTCACCCTAGAGTTATTTAATCAGAATCAGACTCTCAGGGTGGGAGCAATCAAGGAGGTACACTTTGAAAAAGCACCCTGGATGCTTCTGCTCAGCTAGGGTCAAACCCCTGCTCAAGCCCTATGGTTACTACTTCAGTTCCTCAAACATGACAGGCTCTAAATAGAGGCCAGCAAACCACAGCCCATGGCTCACATCCAACCCAATACCTGTTTCTGTAAATAAACTTTCATTAGCACACAACTCTGTCCATTGTTTACCCACTGTCTATGGCTACTTTCACACTACACTGGCAAGGCTGAGTAGTCCTGACAGAGACAACATGGTTTAAAAACCAAAAATATTTACCATCTAGCCCTGTAACAGAAAAAAATCTACTGTCTCCTGCTCTATCTTTGCACTTTTCTTCAAATACTTCTCCTGTCTTAACAAGATCATGCTCATCATTCAAAGCTCTGATTAGCATCATTTCTCTAACGCCTGAACTGGGTGAGCATCCCTATACGTTTTTTCATCATCCTCTGTACTTTCCCTGTATTACTCATCAGTATTTATTCTACGATGTCTATTTAATGACTACCTCCCCAACTAGACTGTAAGCTCTGTGAGGACAACACCCAGATGTGTCTTACTCACCACAGTGCCTGGTTCATTGCATGTACATATTAAGCAATTATTCAATGAATATCTCCCCCATTCTGTACATTTCTTTTTCATTTTGTTTGATTCCTCAATGTTCCGATCTGTTAAGGGAATTCTGAATCTAGATTCTATCAGTGTATTTGTAATCTCATCCTGTTTTGTCATCCACATGTTTGATAAGCACACCATCTGAATTCCTCAAGTCACTGATAAAGGAATGAAGTAACAAAGATCTAACACTACAGTAAGAAATGAAAATGACTGGGCTGATGATGAAGTCCTGAGAAAACCACACTCCCTCCCTTCCAGAATATTGATATCCATTAGATCAGCAGTCTTTGGTAAAGATTCCAACTCTAATTATAATATTATCTAGCCTACATTTTCTGTCTTGTCTAGAAGGATTTTTGAGAGCTTCTACTTCTCCACAGCCTTATCTTACCTGGTACCATCTCTACCCACGCAGAACTGAATTAATAATCACTCCCCCAGCTTTCTCACAACTGTACCTTTTCTCATTTCACCTCTCTGTATTATAGTAACATTTACAAGTTTGTCTCTGCCACAAGCCCAAGCTCGAGAGGGTAGAAACTTAAATTAACTTTGAATCTCCAGAACCTAGCACAATACCCAAAATCAAACTAACACTTTAAAAGGAATGACTGAACATGTCTTACAATTCAGACACGCTAAATTTATGGCACTTCCTATTTCTGCTATTGTAGTATTCCTATATAAAATCTAACAATCTTTCAAATGTCCTTACCTGTAGCAGAAAGGAAACAGCATAACTCAGTAGAGCAGGGTGATGAACTACATTTAAACTGTTTTTATACTCTGCTATTCCAGCTTTTTCTAAGACTTCAGGGTCAATATATAATCCTTTCTGGAAAGGTTTGGATGTCCACAGACAACCAACCATGGCTGTCAAATAGTGATTAAATTCTTGATAGGTCTTGCTGCTGAAATTGAACTCTGATTTTGTCTATTGGGAAAGAAAAAGAATATTCTCATTATCACCTAGCCTCCCTTTCCTTCTTATTCCCAGATCATATATATCCAAAACTCAATTTTTAAACACTGGTGATTTAACACAGAGCTTTATCATCCATACCTTTTGTACCAACTCATTTTTCTTGGCAGCTGTCAAATTGTTACGATACCTAAAAGGGAGAACAGAATGAAATTCTGAACTTTAAGTGCTTTTGAAATGTAAACATAAACAAAAGTGTACATTTTAAATGTAAATATATGCAGATGTACATGTACACAAATACCCAGCTGTCTAATTAAGGATGTTATTCTTCTGTGCTACACTCTTCTCAAAGAATAAAAATTAATAGAGACTCAAACATTGAGTTATATATTTAAGATATGCCACTTGACTGCATGTAAATTATACCTGAATAAAAAATAAAAAACAATGAATAAAATGCTTTTAATGTTTCATTATAAAAAAAATTAATAGAGACTCAATACCAGAAACTGATGGGGCACCTGGGTAGCTGAGTAGATTAAGCACCTGACTTCTGCTCAGGTCATGATCACAGGGTCCTGGAATTGAACACTGTCTAGGGCTCCCCACTCTAGGGGGAGTCAGCTTCTCCCTCTCCCTCTGTCCCTCCCTCTCCCCCCATTCATGCTTTTTATGTCTCTCCCTCTCAAATAAATAAATAAAATCTTTTTAAAAAAAGAGCAGTCACTGATTTAAAACATGTTTTCTTAATGTAAAAAGGTACAGTAGAAAGGATAAAGGAGAAACATAAAAATTTTTTCTGGCCCAGGAACTATTAATTAGTTTACAAAATTCTAACCTTGGCATATTCCTACAAGTTTTGCCAAAAGGGTCTACAACACTTGTGGACTAAAAAGTGTAATTTAAGCCTATAAATGAAAGAACTAGATGGGATTAGAAATAATACTTAGTTTCATATAATTGGCAATAAAATAGTTTCCCCAATCTCCCAAAAAATGTTCGTTTTATCAGAGAAGCTACATAGACCCAAATCGGTTGTCAGTAAATGACTAATTTTTCTTTAAGACACAGCAATGAGAATGAAAAATGCTGAGTGCACCACTACCATTGCACAAAAAATTCTTCAACTATGAATATTTAATTTTTAAAAATGAGTGTTAGCTGATATACAATGTTACCTTAGTTTCCTTAGTTTCAAGTGTACAACACAGTGATTTGACAAGTCTATACATTATGCTATGCTCACCACTCACTGTAGCTATCACCTGTTACCATACAATGCTATTATAATATCACTGACTATATTCCCTATGCTGTGCCTTTTATTCCCATTAACTATGAATTTTTAAAATCCATATCCCCCACAGTGACACCTCAAAAACACAGTTAAAATATACCCTTTTGGAAGGTCATTACCAAAAGAAAGACATATTTCCTATTTCCATAGCTTCTGGCAGAAAATGGAAATAGTTTTATTGTATTTAATATTTTATTACATCTTATATAAAGTTTATTATAGTGTATTTATAAATTATAATTTATTGTACAGTTGAAAAACAAAGATAGAAGTATGACGTGTTCATTTAAAAACACAAGAAATGCTTTGTACCTGTGCATGATATAACATAGCTGATTCAGGATACTGGAATCTAGGCTAAGGAGAGCAGAATAGAAGATCCCCGGAGGAAACAACACCACTAATGGAAGGTTGTAATTTATATATATGTCACACACCTTTTGGAAAGAATGATAACATCAGAATATAGATTATTCCCCAGAACTCCTGAACCAAGTTCACCCAAAGTAGCAATAGAGAATAAGCAATAATAGAACATTAGATTTGGGCCTCACTGATTCATAATATAATTCATAATAGAATATAATTCATAAAATAGGGAGCCATAAGCCTGCTTAAAAATATACCTCACTAAACATCACACTTGCCATAGAGGATTATTTCTACAAGGTCATTACTAAAATATCCCATTTTTTTTTCTGGGAAGAGATCTTTGAATTGGGAAGAAAGAGGAAGGGAGAGCTTCTTTCACCTTAAGTCCCATTAATACTGATTTGTCATATTAGTTAGCTGTCAAGCTAGAAAACAAAGGAGCATACTTCTACATAAATATCTAACACAAAACATTTAGTACAGGGAGGAAGCCAGGAAAACTGGGATTAGTGGGTACTTCTAGGATAATAGTTCTCTCTACATCAAATACTATAAAAAATTGAAGAAGACCAGAATTATAGGTACTATGAGAAATAAGGCAGTTGAAAGGTAGCAGTGGAGAGCTGAAGAAAAAACAGGGTATTTTTGTGTTTTTGCCAGGGGTCTGGGATGTACAATGAATTAGCAAAAAGTGATGCTAGAGACAGACTTCTGTCTAGGGTCTGCATTCTTCCGGGGAATGTCTATTAAAGCACTACCTGAACTCTTCAAGAAAAGCACTTGTTTCTCCACTTTATGAACGTCAGTTATTCAGGTAAGAATATGATCATTAACTTCAAAATAAGTAGCTTATTTTAACTATGCTAATAAGGTCAAAACCCAACTAAGAGTCATACATAAAATTTAAATAATAGAGCAGTAAAGCAGACCACCGTCACAAAAATCTAAATAGAAAAAAACTGGGAAGTGTACTACCTTCTCATAGAAATCCAAAATAAAGTGCAGTAAGAAAGTACTGTTGTTTTCCAAGCGCACTGCAGTAATGGACAGCTGCCCCACGTAGTGAATCAGTTCAGACACAGAGTTCATGGATCCACCTAAAGTTGTCTCTCTGAAATAAGAAATCATGACATTCAGATCCATATTAGCAAATGTTTTCACAATTTCCAAGCTAGAGGTAAATAATACATAGCAAAAAGTTGTTAAGGATTTCAGAAAACAATCAGTGCTCCAATGTATAATTGACTTTTTTTAAAACCAAAGTGATCAACCATAAAACTACACAGCCCTCCAGGGAATCATTAAGATCAACTCACAGAACATCTTCAGCAACCATTCTACTAAATACCAGAGAAATAAAGTATTAAGCTCCACAAAGACTTTTGATAATATTCCCTATGTCCAGGAACCACAGCATTTAGCAAATTAGTTTCTAAGTATACAAATCAAGACCCAGTTTTAGCTGAATTCCTGAGCTGAAATGCTATTAAAAATATTTTCACTTTAACTGGAATTCAATTCAATCTGAAAACTGAATTAGAAAAATTTTTGGCATCTTTCTATCTTCCACTAAAAACCAAATTAGATACGTCATATTCTTCCCAAATCAATGAACTGTGTCTCTTTAAATTATACCTGGGTATAACTGGTTCAATTTATCCATCTACTCACCCCTGTCCTTCAATCCACTGTTGAGTGGATTAGGAAAAGATCTAGAAATGTGATTTCACAGCTTTATCCTCTGATCTAGGTAGCCAACAATGGTTATGCACAAGAAATAAAGAACATCATATAGTCTTAGAGCCAGAGAAATGATGACTCTAACCACTACCCACCACTGTGATAGCTCAGTGCCAGAGTGAGCAGGGAAAGATTAGGAGACCATTCACATAGGTGGGCATCCATATACTCAGCTGGCCATTTGAAAACTATATTTTAACTATGATTTTTGGTAGCACCTGGGAAATGTGTCTAAAATAACTTGAACAATGATGATTGCTCAGAACAGCTTCCTTTGAAGTCTTTCTCCACAGGACACCAGAGGCATTTTGGATGAAACAATTCCCTATTCAGGATTGTCTCCTACTCTCCCCACCCACAGTAGTACATTTACCATCCTTGGCTCCCACCTACTAAATACTGGTACCACACTCTTCCCATTCACTATACCAACCAAAAATGCCCAATGAAGGACCACTTCTGAGAATGGTTTCCTACCCTACATAATACGACTACAGTTCACTCCCTTTGACAGTCATGTGGCATATGGTCATATGAGAGGGACATGGCATTACTTCAATATGTCCAAATAAAAGAAGTTACTGAGAACCTAAGAACTATATTATAGATAGCAGCTCTTTCTGCCCACTGGTCCTGTCCCCGCACTTTAATAAAACCACCATTTTACACTCAAAAACCCCCTGTATTATATAATACCAAATGGTATTATGACATTAAAGTTATCTACATTTATGTCCATTTGTTTAAGAATTTTAGAAAACAAAGCTCCTTTTATTTTTTTAAATATTTTTTTCAAATTTATTTATTTGAGAGAGAATGAGAGAGAGAGAGAGAGAGAGAAAGCATGAGCAGGGTGAGGGTCAGAGGAAGAAGCAGACTCCCTGTTGAGCGGGGAGACCAATGCAGGACTTGATCCTGGGACTCCTGGATCATAACCCAAGCCAAAGGCAGACGCTCAACTGACTGAACCACCCAAGTGCCTAACAGAGCTCCTTTTAAAATGCCCTCCCATGATGTAATGAGCACCGGGTATTATATAAAGCTGATAAATCTCTGAACTCTACCTCTGAAACTAATTAACACACTATATGTTCATTGAATTTAAATAAAAATAAATAAATAAGTGCCCTCCCAAAATTTATGACACTAATTTTAAAAGGCTGCTAGGAATTTTGGAAATAAAGGAATTGTAAAGTTCCTATATCAGGGTGGCTAAAGACTCACATTGTAAATTTCCCAAAGATTATAAACTCAAACATAGTCTTCTTAATAGAACTGAGACGTTTGAAGAGGCCAAACATTTAAATTAATTTATGATCATGGTTCTCAAACTTTAGCTAACACCAAAATCATGAGAACATTTGTTAAAACATAGATTACTAAATCCTACCTCCAGAGTTTATTTCAGTAGGTCTAGGTTAAGGCCTGAGACTTTGTATCTCTAACAAGTTCCCAGTGATGCTGATGCTACTGGTCCAGGGACCAGACTTTGAGAAGCACAGCCTTACAAGATGCTCTTACCACTCATAATGCTCCATTTCCTTCTAAAAGTAAAAGACATACATAGTATACAGACACACTGCAAAAATGAATATGAAGAACTAAAAACAATTTCCAGGCAACTCCCAAGAAGTTTCTATTCACCATGCTCATTTCAAAGTAAAAGATCACTATAGGGGTAAGAACATATAGAAAAGTAGGTGCTAATCTTGGGGCGCCTGGGTGGCTCAGTGGGTTAAAGCCTCTGCCTTCGGCTCAGATCATGATCCCAGGGTCTTGAGATTGAGTCCCGCATCGGGCTCTCTGCTCAGCGGGAAGCCTGCTTCCTCCTCTCTCTGCCTGCCTCTCTGCCTACTTGTGATCTCTCTCTCTGTCAAATAAATAAATAAATAAAAATCTTTAAAAAAAACAAAAAAGTAGGAGCTAATCTAACCAAGCTAACCACTAACTACATGCAACTGAAGCTGAAGGATCCTTATACTTTGTATAAGGAAGATTATGTAAGATTATGTATAAATAAGATTAAGTAAGATTATGACTGATAATATAGGGAATTTGAATGATGATTAGATATTTAAAGATATTAAGAACTATTTATTTTTTATACATCCGAGAAAGACAAATACCATATGATGTCACTTATATGTGGAAAAACAAATGAATAAAGAAACAAAAAAACGGAACAGACTCATAAATACAGAGAACTAATGGCTGCCAGAAGAGATGGAGGTGGTGGGGGTGGGGGGAGACAAAAGAGGTGAAGGAGATTAAAAGGTATAATAACTTCTAGTTATAAAATAAGTCACAGGGTTGAAAAGAACAGCATAGGGAATATAGTCAATAATATAGCAATAACTTTGGTGACAGATGGCAACTACACTTATCATGATTAGTACTGTATAGTATATAGAATTGTCAAATCACCATGTTGTACACTAATATAATATTGCATGTCAATTGTATTTCAATTAAAAATGTTTCTAGGTGGGCGCCTGGGTGGCTCAGTGGGTTAAGCCTCTGCCTTAGGCTCAGGTCGTGATCTCAGGGTCCTGGGATCGAGTCCAGCATCGGGCTCTCTGCTCAGCAGGAAGCCTACATCTCCCTCTCTCTCTGCCTGCCTCTCTGCTTAATAAATAAATAAAATCTTTTAAAAAAATGTTTTTAGGGCACCTGGATGGCTCAGTTGGTTAAGTGTCTGACTTCAACTCAGATCGTGATCCTAGGGTCCTGGGATCAAGCCCCATATCGGGCTCCCTGCTTGGCGGGGAGTCTTCTTCTCCCTCTTCTTCTGCTTCTCCCCCTGCTTGTGCTCTTGCTCATTCTCTCTCACTCAAATAAATAAATAAATAAATAAATCTTTTTTAAAATTAGAACGTTTTTAAATGATGATAAAATAAACAATTAATTCTTTTGGTGTTATACTCGTTATCATTTTTCAACAGCTGAAATGATGTCTGGGTTTTGCTTTTTGCTTAAGAAAATCTAGAACAGGGCGCCTGGGGGGCTTAGTTGTTAAGCAGCTGCCTTCAGCTCAGGTCATGATCCCAGAGTCCTGGGATCGAGTCCCATATCAGGCTCCCAGCTCCATGGGGAGTCTGCTTCTCCCTCTGACCTTCTTCCCTCTCATGCTCCTTCTCTCTCTCTCTCTCTCTTTCTCGCTCAAATAAATAAAATCTTAAAAAAAGATTTAAGAAAATCTAGAACAATGAATCTTAAAACATTACGTCAAAAACTAATGATGTATGGTGACTAACATAACACAATAAAAAAAGATATACTGCAAAAAAAAGAAAGAAAGAAAGAAAGAAAGAAAGAAAGAAAGAAAATCTGGAACAGAGGAAGAAGAAAGTGAGGAGTGTTAGAAATTTTTTAAAAATTAGGGGTGCCTGGGTGGCTCAGTCAGTTAAGCATCTGATTTCAGCTCAGGTCATAATCTCGGGGTCCTGGGATCAGGACCCGTGTCAGGCTCCCTGCTCAGCAGAGAGTCTGGTTGGCCCTCCCCCAGCTTGTGTGTGTGTGCATTCTCTCACTCTCTCTCAAATAAATAAATATATAAAATCTTTAAAAAAATTAATCATGACCTGGTAACTGTTGAAGTTGGATGATGCACATATAGGGGTAACACTGTATCATTTTCTATACTTTTTTAAAAAGATTTTATTTGGGGGCACCTGGGTGGCTCAGTTGGTTAAATGTCTGCCTTCCACTCAGGTCACAATCCCAGGGTCCTGGAATCAAGTCCCACATTGGGCTCCCTGCTAGGTGGGAAGTCTGCTTTTCCCTCTCACCACACCCCCCTCCCCCCGCTTACTCTCTCTCGTTCTCACAAAAATAAATAAAATCCTTTAAAAAATAAAATAAAAGATGTATTTATTTTAGAAAGGGGGGAGGGGCAGAGAGGGAGGAGGAGCAGAGAGGGAGAGAGGCAGGGGGAGGGGCAGAGAAGGAAAGAATCCCACTATTTCCTATACTTTTGATTATGTTTGCAGTTTTCTACAATAGAAGATTTTTAAAAATAAATGTTAAAGAATAATGTGGCTGATAATATAGGGGAAACCAAGGATTTTAGTAGAAAGAATCAAAGCACACCTTTAATAATAATCGACATAATGGAAATCTGGGGCTCTTTATTCCACAGTGAAAATACTATACATAATCAAGTAATTAACTGATTAATGTATATAATCAAAAGACACCAAAGAAACAAAAAAAAACCCAAAACTGTACTGCAAAATTACAGATTTTCCTAGCCATTATCAGACTGATTTTACATATAAGTAAGAACATGTTTTCTAAAGTGAGCTAAACTGAATGGAAGTCAAATATGTAAGTTCTAACATCACCTCTCCAATATTTTGCTACAATAACTCTTGCAAGTCACTTAAGAGGCTTAGGGGTTGTTTTCTGATTTACAGAACTGAACTTGAGGAATTACCCTTCCTCACAGGATTGTAGGGAAAAGAGCGAAAAGTTACCAAAAAAATTTTTTTAGAAAACTATGATTAAGCATTTACAATAAGGTCTCATGACACACTATTAAACTCTACATGCAAACATTTTTGTACAGATCATTTCTTGTGGAGTGTTTTAAGACTCACAGAGGACTGTTCATCACAGGTTTCATGTGAATATCTGTAGAAAGCCACAACAGCCAATTCTGCAGTAGTTCTTTCAGACACTGGAGAACACTACACTGAGAAGGCAAAAGAAAACAAAACAAAAAAAAATCATTCATAAAATCATTCAGACACACTTTAGTGTTGAGAACTAACAAATTAAACCAGAGGCTTAAAGATGGACGGGACCATGGGGATGATTGTATCCAGCTACTGCATCTTGCATCAGAGCCCAATAGCTACTACTACAGCCTGATCAGTCTCCAAGAGATAGATGAATGCGAGTACAAGTTTATTGCTGTTTTCTCTACAAGACTGCCCCCCAGCTTATCAGCCCAGGAACAGACTCTTGTTTCTCTAAATTACATTCATTTATAACATATATCTTCAAATACAGTATCACCCACTACTTACTATCTCCCCTCAGAGATCCTTTGAAGTTGCTATGGAAATGAGTTGCCTATCCTTTTCACCCTGTGTCACAACTATAATTTACTCCCTTTTTGATAGTCAAAAAATTTATCTTACCTTCTGTAACTGGAAAACAAACAATTCTAGTCTTTCCTTTCTCAGGCTTTGCCTTGATTTCTCAGGGCCTCATTTACATAGAAACACAGTCTTAACAGAGATGTGCTTAGAGCATTCATGAGGATAAATCTATAAATTTGAAAGCTCTCCACATCATCCCAAAACCTAATACAGGAAACCTTTATTACATATCCTTAACAAATACTGGCCTAGATGCTATCTGAGTATCTCCAGTGATAGGATGCTCACTTCACAGAACAGTTCAATTAATACTTCTTAAAGAAACTGACACCTTGAATTCAATCCACCAATTATTTGAAAGGACCCGCAAAATCTTAGTTGTTTTCCTCCAGGCAAAATATCCCTGCTTCCTTTACTATACCAAGCTAGAAATCATAAAGCCATCTTGTGTCCTTCATGCTTTTCTTCGCCTCCAAATCCTATCATTTTTCTTTCTTTTCAAAATGTCCAACTTTTCCATCTCCAATCCCACTATAACTACCCTTGCCCCGTCCTTCACATCTCTGAGATTACTTTGTCCTCCTAGTCAGTCTTCTTTACTCTAGTCTCATCTTCCAAACCCCAATTCTTTCTCCATGGCTGCCAGACCCTTGTTATTTAAGTACTCTACCCATTTTATCCATCTGCCCTCAAAGAACTGTGTATGGCAAAGGAATACCAGCCTGTAACAAGGTCATGAAAAATATTCAAACTCTTTTCTTTCATCCAGTAACTTCATTCCTGGAAATGTATGCCAAAAGAATGAAGAAATCTGTATTATGAAGATGATCAACATAGTTATCTACTCCTACAAAGAAACAAATTAGAAATAATAATAGAAAAAAATTCACTGTGGTATAACATCTATGGACTATGAATACATTTGACTATATTTGACAAATCTTGTATCCTGGTTTTTAAATTTATTTTTTTTTCAGTATTTCATTTATTTATTTGCCAGAGAGAGAAGGAAAGCACAAGCAGGAGGAGTGGCAGGCAGAGAGAGAGGCAAACACCCTGCTGAGCAAGGAGCCCAACACGGGACTCAATCGTAGGACCCCAAGATCATGACCTGAGCCAAAGGCGGACGCATAACTGACCGAGATACCCAGGCATCCCAGTTTTTAAATTGATATATACTCTTTTTGTAATTATACAGGAGACATAAATCAATGTGGACAGAAATGAGAAAATTAACATGCCACAATGAAAATAGCATTGTTACAGTAGATTTGTAGACTTTTCTCATTCATAATTCTTCAGTGAGAAAAGTTGTTTGCTGATAGACACGACCAGCTAAGCACAAACAAAAGCATTGGAAATGTTTTAATAGACTTTTTAAAATATTATTTATTTGTTATATTAAGCTAAATAATCAAGTTATACAACAGCTAAAATAATAGTCATTAAAAATCCTCATAAACTATACTCTGGTTCCTCTTCAGATCATATAAATCTTTTACCTTTTAAAATCCTCATAAACTGGGCCACCTGGGTGGCTCATTCAGTTGAGCATCTGACTCTTGATTTCAGCTCAGGTCACGATCTCAGTCAGGGTGCAATAGAGCCCCACATCAGGCTCTGCGCATAGCGTGGAGTCTGCTAAGACTCTCTCTCTCCCCCTCTTCCTCTGCTCCTCCCCCCATATAATTTTAAAACAATAATAATAATAATAAAAGCCTCATAAACTAACTGAATCTCTAGCTAATTCTACTACCATGTCACACTGCTGTTATCCTTAGCCACCTACCAAAATGAAAGCCCCTTTCATCACTTATCCTTTCTTTTACTCTGTACTTCTCTGTGATTCTTTCCCCCTTTCATCCTTCTTTCCCCCTTCTCATCCTTCCCAAATCTTTCTGGGCTACAAGGATGGTTCAACATTTGCAAATCAATCAATATGATAGAACAAATTAATAAGAGAAGAGAGAAGAACCACATGGTCCTCTCAATTGATGCAGGAAAAGCACTGGACAAAATCCAGCATCCGTTCCTGATTAAAACACTTCAAAGTATAGGGATAGAGGGAACATTCCTGAACTTCATAAAATCTGTCTATGAAAGACCCACAGCAAATAACATCCTCAATGGGAAAAAGCTTGCAGCCTTCCCGTTGAGATCAGGAACACAACAATGATGCCCACTCTCACCACTCTTGTTCAACATAGTATTAGAAGTCCTAGCAACAGGGGCGCCTGGGTGGCTCAGTGGGTTAAGCCTCTGCCTTTGGCTCAGGTCATGATCCCAGGGTGCTGGGATCGAGCCCCACATGGGGCTCTCTGCTCAGCGGGGAGCCTGCTTCCTCCTCTCTCTCTGTCTGCCTCTCTGCCTACTTGTGATCTCTCTCTCTGTCCAATAAATAAATAAAATCTTTAAAAAAAAGAAAAAAAGAAAAGAAAGTATGATGGCTTAAAATATTAAAAAAAAAAAAAAGAAGTCCTAGCAACAGCAACCAGACAACAAAGAGAAATAAAAGGTATCCAAATTGGCAATGAAGAAGTCAAACTCTCTCTCTTCGCAGATGACATGATTCTTTATATGGAAAACCCAAAAAAGACTCCACCCCCAAACTACTAGAACTCATACAGCAATTCAGCAACATGGCAGGATACAAAGTCAATGTACAGAAATCAGTGGCTTTCGGGGCGCCTGGGTGGCTCAGTGGGTTAAGCTGCTGCCTTCTGCTCAGGTCATGATCTCAGGGTCCTGGGATTGACCCCCGCATCGGGGTCTCTGCTCGGCAGGGAGCCTGCTTACTCCTCTCTCTCTACCTGCCTCTCTGCCTGCTTGTGATCTCTCTCTGTCAAATAAATAAATAAAATCTTTAAAAAAAAAAAAAGAAATCAGTGGCTTTCTTATACACTAACAATGAAAATACAGAAAGGGAAATTAGAGAATCGATTCCATTTACTATAGCACCAAGAATCATAAGATACCTGGGAATAAACCTAACCAAAGATGTAAAGGAACTGTACTCGAGGAACTACAGAACACTCATGAAAGAAATTAAAGAAGACACAAAAAGATGGAAGACCAATCCATGCTCTTGGATCGGAAGAATAAACATTGTTAAAATGTCTATACTGCCTAGAGCAATCTATACTTTTAATGCCATTCCAATCAAAATTCCACTGGTATTTTTCAAAGAGCTGGAGCAAATAATCCTAAAATGTGTATGGAATCAGAAGAGACCCCGAATCGCTAAGGAAATGTTGAAAAACAAAAATAAAACTGGGGGCATCACGTTATCTGATTTCAAGCTTTACTACAAAGCTCTGATCACCATGACAGCATTTAACTGGCATAAAAACAGACACATAGACCAGTGGAACAGAGTAGAGAGCCCAGATATGGACCTTCAACTCTATGGGCAAATAATCTTCGACAAAACAGGAAAAAATACAGTGGAAAAAAGACAGTCTCTTCAATAAATGGTGCTGGGAAAATTGGACAGCTATATACAGAATGAAACTTGACAATTCTCTTACACCATACACAAAGATAAACTCTAAATAGATGAAAGAACTCAGTGTGAGACAAGAATCCATCAAAATCCTAAGGAGAACATAGTAATCTCTTCGACATCAGCCACAGCAACTTCTTTCAAGACAGGTTTCCAAAGGCAAGGGAAACAAAAGTGAAAATGAACTTTTGGGACTTCGTCAAGATAAAAAACTTCTGCACAGCAAAGGAAACAGTCAACAAAACAAAGAGAACCCACGGAATGGGAGATGATATTTGCAAGTGACACTACAGATAAAGGGCTGATATTCAAGATCTATAAAGAACTCCTCAAACTCAACACAAACAAAACAGATAATCACGTCAAAAAATGGGCAGAAGACATGAACAGACACTTCTCCACAGAAGACATACAAATGGCTATCAGACACATGAAAAAATGTTCATCATCAATTACAGTTTCCAGAACTTCTATTCCATGGTAATCTAAACCTATACCTTCAATATTCTTCAACGTATGCTTTCTGTCTTATTATAGTCATATCCTGGCTCTCCCTCAACACCCAAGGACACTGTTTTCTCTGAATACATTTTCTTATTCCACTTCAACATCTGGAAGTAAGCACTGCCCTTGCTTCCCATTGCTAACATGAGAATATAAGCCTCTTCCTTGAGAAGGTAAATATAAAATCAGAATGACTCTCCCTTTAAGAAAAAAGAAATCTGGTTCTTCCCCCACCTTCCATTAAAACTGCTCACAAAGGTAGCACAAAACTTCTGTATTATCAATTTCAAAAGAAACTTTCGGGCGCCTGGGTGGCTCAGTGGGTTGGGCCGCTGCCTTCGGCTCAGGTCATGATCTCAGGGTCCTGGGATCGAGCCCCGCATCGGGCTCTCTGCTCAGCGGGGAGCCTGCTTCCTCCTCTCTCTCTGCCTGCCTCTCTGCCTGCTTGTGATCTCTCTCTGTCAAATAAATAAATAAAATCTTTAAAAAAAATTAAAAAAAAAGAAACTTTCTTTGGTCCTCATTTTTCTGGATCTTCCTGGGATATATGGCAACATTATTCCTTCACTACTTCTTGATATCCTGTATTCCCTTTGTTTCCTTGGCACTACTGTTCTTTTGGTTCTTTTCATACCTCTTGAAAAGGTTCTTTCACAGACTCATCTTTTTAGCTAAGAATACTGAGTATTCCCGAGTTCTGTCCTTGGCCCACCAACTATTTAATTTCCTCTATCCCTTTTTCTCCTCAGACTCCCGTTCTCAAATATATGTATATGTGTATAAATGTATACATAGTTATTAGGTTAGACCATATGAAATTGCCATTGATCAAACATCTTTGACCTATAAAAATGGCAATTTCAGGGGCACCGGGATGGCTCAGTTAGTTAAGTCACTGCCTTTGGCTCAGGTCATGATCCTGGGCTCCTGGGATCGAGCCCCACATCGGGCTCCTTGCTGAGCAGGAAGCCTGCTTCTCTGTTGCCTGCCACTCTCCCTACTTGTGCTTGCCCTCTCCCTCCCTCCCTCCCCACCCCCGTCAAATAAATAAACACAAATCTTTCAAAAATTGACAATTTCGTATGGTTTGACCTAATATTTATAGATAAACAGCTCTCTAGATTGGTGGAGTAAGAGAAGAGTTAAAAAAATAACCCAATTGTAAGATAGGAAGAAAATCACAAAAGGCTGCAAAATGAAGTCCCTAAAAATGCATTAGCTTGGAGAAGTGGTATGTACTGTCACATGAATGATGCTATTGGTCAGGTAGTAAGTACAAGTAATATAAATAAACCTCAAATCCAAGTTATTGTAACAGGTAATTAATAAAGTGCCATTTGAACATGACAAACACTAACCAGGACAAAACATCTTCCTGTAAATGTGGCCAACAGTAAGTGATTTAAGGTGAAAACAATGTTACAAAAGAAACATTGCTTTTATTGTCATTCTCCTGGAATAGGAATAACCATTCTATACAAAGTGGTTCTCAAACTCACTTGGGTAAAACTCTTGGAAGCCACAGTGGTCTTTTTGGAGAATACCCCAAAATGGTAACACATTTTAATTTTATTGTATAAAGTTGGAACAATGTTATTAGCAGAAAATGAGTATGTAATAAATATACAATATGAATGTCACAGGGGTTTTGTTTTCTTTGGCATTACTGTATTCCCAGTGTCAAGAAGGGCATCTAGTACATGGTAGGTTCTCAATAAGTATTTGTAAAATAAGTCTATCTATAAAAATATCAACCACAACTATCAAAGTAAGGTTAAGCACTTCCCACTTTTTTTTTTATTAACACAAAGTTGCCACCTGTTCATTCACTTTGTTGTCTGCTACAAGTGAAAACAATCCAGGAAAATTATATGCAACAAAACCTTTAAAACAGAAAATTCTGTGCATTTACTTTGATCTGAGGATTGCAACACCTCAAGTCCAGGTCCAAGGGAATCCTGCTGAAAAACCACCACTTCAGTATGGGTTTGTAATCATGTACCACTGGCCATAAAACAGTACTTCCTATTCAATTTAAACAAGACAGTTTTTTTTTACCTTGAAATAAATGGTTGATGTAAAGAAGAGCTGTGCTAGATGGTCAAAAAGAAGTGGTTTCATCTCTAGGAATTTAAAAAAAAAAGATTATTCAAGATTCCTTTAATTAATATTACACTGAGTTAAAAGACCCCAAATTTTCATGATACATACCAGAGAAGCTACTAAAAGGAATCCAGGTCACAAGTTGAAGGAACTGTGATCGACAACAGAAGCCATCCCAGAGAGGAAGGCTCTTGTACAGGAATGTTTCACAGGAATAAAACCCCTCCTATAACAAAAGTCAATAACAAAAACTCATATGAAACTCCTCAAAGGGCACCTGGGTGGCTCAGTCATTAAGTGCCTGCCTTCGGCTTGGGTCATGATCCCAGGGTCCTGGGATCGAGCCCCGCATGGGGCTCCCTGCTCAGCAGGAAGGCTGTTCTCCCTCTCCCACTCCCCCTGCTTGTGTTCCCTCTCTGGCTCTCTCTCTGTCAAATAAATAAATAAAATCTTAAAAAAAAAAAGAAAAGAAACTCCTCGGTCCATAACTACTCTCTAAACAACCAGTTTAGGGGTGCCTGGGTGCCTCAGTGGGTTAAGCCTCTGCCTTCGGAGATTGAGCCCTGCATCGGGCTCTCTGCTCAGCAGGGAGCCTGCTTCCCCTTTTCTCTGCCTACTTGTGATCTCTCTCTCTCTGTCAAATAAATAAATAAAAAGTCTTTAAAAAATTAAAGCAAGCTGTTTATTCTGTGCTATAGTTGTTTTACTCTTAGACTAAATTTTTTGTCATCAATATAATAAAAGCCTTGGGTTAGGTCCAGAGTTTCTCACAAAAAGGACCAGATGATTAACATTTGGATACGTTACCATCTTCATCAACATACTTCTCAAATACCATAAAATAGCAATTGGAAAGAAGGTAAAAAGTCAAGTTATGGAATATTTTTAAAGATAAATAAAATGGTACTACTCTGGAGTATATGCAGTCATGTATACAACGTTTGGACGCCTGGGTTGCTCAGTCGGTTAAGCGTCCAGCTCTTGATTTCGGCTCAGGTCATGATCTTAGGGTTGTGAAATCAAACCCCCGTGTCAGGCTCTGCTCCTCCCCTCTGCTCACTCACTCTCAAAGAAATAAATAAAATCCTTTTAAAAACGTATGCAATGTTATAATAGGGCTATAATTTCTTTAGAGGCCATAGACCAAATCCAAACTCTGGGCAGCTCCATCTGAAGGAACACTTGAGTGTGTAGACTGCTTATATTTTCACCAAAGATTTAGGGCTTTCCTTTCTTCCCTGTGTTGCCCTGAGCCTTAAAGAATGGCATGCACCAGGACTCCATCCTAGACTTTCTTTTCATGACATGAATTCTCTGGATAATCTCATCTACAACATAGCTAAAACCACCACCTGTATCATGAGGAGTCCTAAAGCTATATATCAAGCTCAAATCTCATTCCTCAGCTCTAGACTCATTATCTAACTATCTACTGGATACGACCTTTCAGATATCCCATGGGCATCTTTTAAGTCAAATTTCTGAGGCACCTGGGTGGTTCAGTCAGTTAAGCATCTGACTTCGGCTCACCTCAATGACCCCAAGGTCCTAGGATCAAGCCTGTATTGGGCTCCCCACTCAGCAGTGAGTCTGCTTGTCCCCTACCCCTCCCTCTGCTCATGCTCTCTCTCTCTCAAATAAATAAAATCTTCAAAAACGTAAGTCAAAATTCTTTCCTTCCAAGCCTGTTCCTTCTATATCCTCTTTCTTACCGAATGCCAAGCAGGAAACCTAAAAGTTAACCTAAACGTATCCCTTTATCATCATTACCATAATATACATCCAACTTCCAATTCAATGGCTTCACATCAAATCCTTAAGATTTAGTCATTTATTATGCACCTCTTTTGTACCAGGTACCAAGCTTAACACTTGTACAGGAAGAAAAGTTAGACAAGGTTCCCACCAGCTGGGAGCTCATAATATGTGGAAAGACAGATACTGAAAGTGCCATGATACAGGTAAGCACAGTGAACTAAGGAAGCACATAAAATAAACATCTAAACCAGACTAGGGCAATGAGTATAGGCTTCTTTATGGTGCTGATAAATGAGCTGCAGCTTAAAGTACAACTAGGGTTACTTACGTACATGAAATAATTAATTGGCTAAAACGTTAAAAAATATTGTTGATAATGAGAACACAATTATTAACCCTATGAGGTCTATGTTACCAGCTAATTCAATTAATTGAATGCATTCAATTACATCTTCAGTTTGTTCTCTTATAGACCTTTCTTATTTGCATAAATTAACAAATTATTTCCTCAAATCCAACAGTACAAAGATAAACGTCAATTCAACTCAACTCTATTTATAACGAGCTTTGAACTGAGCAAATACTGTTTACAAATTATGCCACACACCAACAAAGGGTATTCAGTGGATATCTAAATAAATTTTAGTAAGAAGTGGTGGAGTATATATGAAGAAAGTGGAATCTTACTTGTAAGAAGCACTGTGCCCTGATGATAGTGTCCAGGAAGTTGGTAAATTGTTTTCCATGTTCATAATTATTCATCTTGTACCAAATGCACTCTGGAATAGAAATATGAAACATAAGTATCTGGGTGAATGACAATAAAAACTATACAAATAATTACCACTTTTCTAAAGTGACGTGACAAATACAAACAAGTAATTAGTCTTACACACCCTAACCAACTTGCACTACAGACTGTAACAGGTAGGTGGAAGTGATAGTGAGATGTTTCTCAAGAACTTAATGATATAGGGAAAGCTTACAGTGAAAAAATAAACTAGTAAAACTGATATATAATAAATGTGATTAGCAGGGCGCCTGGATGGCTCAGTTGGTTGAGCGACAGCCTTCAACTCAGGTCATGATCCTGGAGTCCCAGGATCGAGTCCCACATCAGGCTCCCAGCTCATGGGGAGTCTGTTTCTCCCTCTGACCTTCTCCTCACTCATGCTCTCTCTCACTGTCTCCCAAATAAATAAATAAAACATTTAAAAAAAATAAATGTGATTAGCTTCAGTCACATAGTAGTCCAAAAGACTATACAGGTATGACTTTTAGTAAGTGGTAATCTAATTATATCATATCCAATCTAATGAAAAACTGAGCAGGAAAAGGAGAATTAGCCTGGAACTAACTAAAACCAACTTTAAATACTTCAAGACAGGGCACCTGAATGGCTCAGTGGGTTAAGCCTCTGCCTTCAGCTCAGGTCATGATCTCAGGGTCCTGAGATCAAGCCCCACATCAGGCTCTCTGCTTGGCAGGGAGCCTGCTTCCCCCTCTCTCTCTGCCTGCTGCTCTGCCTACTTGTGATCTCTCTCTCTCTCTCTGTCAAATGAATAAATAAAATCTTTTTTAAAAATTACAAAGAAATCAGTAAATAAATACTTCAAGAGTCAGGAGTTGCTTACCCAAGAAAGAAACAATCCGGTCAACAGAAATACGATCTCTAGAGAAACTGACCCCCTTAGAGGAATACAATGATCAGGCTTTATTTAACTACGGCCTGGATGAAAAACTCCCTTATTGCTCTTTCCTTCAATTCTGTAATTAAGAAATCTTCTAATGACTAATTTGGCTCTCATCTATACTGATGGCAGAGAGGAGATACTATTGTTGGCAGACATGAACATTTTGGTCACCAAAAAGAATTACTTCTATTATAAAATACTAAGCTGATATTCTGACTTATATATTAGTCTTCTCTGAGTGTGTTTAGCACTAGTCTGATGATTCTGGGGCCTGAACAGTAAGTTCCTAGACATATATAGATGAAGATTGTGATGGTCATCAAAATGGAGACACACAGTGAGTTTAGGTGGCCATCCAGCAATGTTTCCTTAACAACACACCTCCTTTCTTATTGTCTCCTAAAATTACAAGGAAAGCATAGCAGCTCTAAATATATGATTATCAGAGAAATAGTTACAGCATATAAAGCCTCCTCCTATTTAGAATTTGTTACCCTTATAAAAGATATGAACTATTTTGTTCCTTCCTCATTCACCTAATGCTTTTAAGTAACAATTTTTACCTTCTTGTAATGTTTGACTCAACCAGTGATAAAGCCTCAGTAAGATAGACTCATCTTTGACACAGTTAAGATAGTGAAGTAACAGAGAGTTGTTCAACACTGCACCCATCTGAGAAGGCAGCTGCAAAGAGATAAGTCAACTGTAAGTATATGAAAAGTAGGTTATAGCAACAAGGAAATCATCAGAAAGCAAATATATAACAAAAATAAAGGGTATGAAAATCAAATGAAAAATGCAGATAAGCACATGGTCCAGTCCCATACCTCTAAGCAGTGGATGTTCTGTAAGAGCTGAGGGAAGCTTTTAAGCTGTTCTAGTGGAAACGATTCATTGCTACTGAGATAATCAGAAAGAGTCCTCTCTTTTTTCCCACATTCTTTAATGCAGCTACTAGAATTTAGCACTGGTATAACTGAGTAAGAATTCCATTTCTAAAGAAGAAAGACAATAAAACAATCTATCAATAGACTAAACAGACTACAAACTAAATGTAAAAGCAATTGTTGAGGTTGTTCAATTAATGAGGTCTGAATGTGGTTTGCATAGAATCCTGGGCAGTTGAAATGTATTTAAATATCTATAATCTCTTCAAACATCTGAATGTTTATTGTTTGGATTTAAGAAAAGAACATGCACAAATCATCTGGGCTATTAAATACTTACCCTTTTTACAGGACGGACTTGACCTGGACCTAACATCAATTTTAGAGGTTCAGGAGGGGGTCCCTGATTCCTTTGCCTCACAGCAAATAGAGCTGCTTTCCACAAATTCTCTGAATTCTTAAAATAGATCTATAAAAAATTGGATTAAAGTTCATGAGTAGGTACCCATAACCCAAAGCAATATAAAATCCCAAACTCTTCATTAACTGAAAGCATATTAATTATGAAACATTTTGCAGCCATGCAAATTCATTTAGGATTTTTTCTGATCAAGAATCTATTAAATACATCAAATAGAATCAAAACAAAGTTCCAATCCCTAAAAAAACTTTCCAGAAACAGTGCTGCAATACTAAATCTTTTTTTTTTTAAGATTTTATTTATTTATTTGTCAGAGAGAAAAGAACACAAGCAGGGGAGTGGCAGGCAGAGGGAGAAGCAGGCTCCCTGCCAAGCATGGGACTCGATCCCAGGACTCTGGGATTATGATCTGAGCCAAAGGCAGATACTTAACCGAATGAGACACCCAGGCATCCCTGCAATACTAGATCTTAAAACAGTATGCTGTAAACATTTCAGTTCAAATGTGCAAATTGACTTAATAAAAAATAACACATTTCAATCTCAATATGATTTACCACTCCTTAATCCCTTACCTTCTTCCTTGCAGGCAAAGTTACAGAAATCAACGTAGGAGCAAAGAACTTATACAACGACAATAAAGCCTGGAGATGAGGCTGCATTCCCTGAAATGAAATAGGAAAATTGAAAATTTTCAATTTTCAAGCCTATGGCATAAGGAAAAAAGTAATGATAAAGTAAACAGATTAAGTGCCCTAATTTTACTATGTGATATGGTATAGGAAGATGATATAGAAAATCAAAGAATAGGGGTGCCTGGGTGGCTCAGTCGTTAAGTATCTGCCTTTGGCTCAGGTCATGATCTCAGGGTCCTGGAATCGAGCCCCGCATCAGGCTCCCTACTCAGTGGGAAGCCTGCTTCTCCCTCTCCCACTCCCCCTGCTTGTGTTCCCTCTCTCATAGTGTCTCTCTCTGTTGAATAAATAAAATCTTTTTTTAAAAAAGAAAATCAAAGAATAAATAACCAGACATTTAAATCAATGGTCATAAAACTACCCTCGCCAGCCTGTGGACTTCTCTTTTATGACCTTTTCTCCTACTTTACTTCTTATATTTTCTCTCTTCTTCTCTGTCCATGCCTTAGGTCTACCACTTATACTGCTAGCATGGCTTACATTCACTGGTAGCATACTCAGGACTCAAAGTTGATTCATTCTTGATTTAGACAGAAAGGTGGGAAGACAAAAAGGGAAGCCAAGAAAACAGGGCAAAAGAAATATTAAAATCTTATTATCATAGTTCCTGGAAAATTAACTAGGAAATCCAACAACTGCAGTGGTCAAGCAGCTTGATAGAACTAAAACAAGTCTTAATATAAACATTAATATTATAAAGACAGAAGTCTTTACTGCTGGATACCTGTGTTAGATTATCTGGCTATCCAGAGAAAGCATACCACTAAAATGAATTCCAAGAAAATAACCAAACTGCTTTTATTATATTACAATTTTGTTGAATCAAATACTGTTCAAAATAAGGAAGACAGAAATGGGGCTTAGAAATACAGTATTCTTATTTTTATAACAGCTTCTTTTTTTAAGATTTTATTCATTTATTTGACAGAGATCACAAGTAGGCAGACAGGCAGGCAGAGAGAGAGAGGGAAACAGGCTCCCTGCTGAGCAGAGAGCCTGATGTGGGGCTCGATCCCAGGACTCTGGGATCATGACCTGAGCCGAAAGCAGAGGCTTTAACTCACTGAGCCACCCAGGCGCTCCTATAACAGCTTCTTGAAATTAAATTTGTTATAACAAAACCAAAATAATCCAGTTTATCTATGCTGAAATACCTTCCAATCTCTGTACTCATTGTCAATTAGTATAAGTGTTTGTTTTGACTGGGAACGTTCTTTGATAGAGCAAATATTTAGTAGAGGAGAGACCTTTAGCATTTATTGTCTAGTTAAATGAATATATCTTAGTTGTTAAAAAGTTAACATTCTCTGCTTTTTTAAAAAGAATTCCAGTTAAACATGGCATATTGAACATATGGATTTAACTCTGGGTCCTCCCAAAGCCCCACTGAAAACTAAAGGAATGAAAAAGGCATAAAGCACACATTCGAAGAGAACAAGAGAAGACACAACAGCAAATGAAAAGATCCCTAAAAGATTTTAGAGCCTAGAATGAAAAGAAAATGGACAAAGAGTAGTGAATTTAGCAAAACAGAGAAAACAAAACCTAAAGTAGCAACAGAAAAAGGCTCAAAAGCAGCAGATTCAGGTTTGAGAACTCTCAAAAAGGCTCAAGAATTTGAGGGACCAGATACCTCTGAAAAGTGGAGGTAGCAGAATTACAAGAGGCAGAAAACAGGATTGGTTGAAAACCTAAGAAGTACAGCCCCAAATTCCTTCCTCACCCCCTTTCAGGGGGCTAGTAGCCAAGTTTATAACCTATGATGGTAAATTTTATATGTCAACTTGGCTGGGTCCCAGAGTGCCCAGATATTTAGTCAAACATTATTTGGGGTGCACCTGTGAGAGTGTTTTACATGAGATTAACACTTAAATTGACGGACTTTGAGTAGACTGCCCTTCATAATGTGGGTGGCCCTCATTCAATCAGTTGAAAGCCCTTATAGAACAAAAAGACCAGCCTCCCGCAAGCAAGAAAGAATTCTCCAGCAGCCTACTTAAAAGACTATCTGTAACACCAGCTCTTTCTGGTTCTACAGCAGACTGCCTTTGGACTCAAACTGAAACATCAGCTCTCCAGGGTCTCTAGCCTGTTGGCCCCCCACAGACTACGGACTTGCTAGCTTCATGATCATACAAGTCAATTCCTTATAATAAATACCCTTCTATATATCTATACATGCATCCTATTGGTTCTGTTTCTCTAGAGAAGCCTAATACAACCCCTAGGCAGGAAATAAGAGAATTCCTCTCCGGGGAAAGTGACACAGCCATCTATGGGGCTCCCTAGTGAAACATCAAGATCCTACAATGAACAAATCCTGCTCACATGCAAAACCTTCCAATCACCACTTTAGTTCTTTACTATTAAATATGGAAAAACAAGGTTTGCCAGGCATTTGAGAAGGCCTCTACTATGAAAGACCAAACTAACTAAAGAAAGGAATTCTGAGGAAGCAGAGACAAAGCTGGAAATAGGGGGAAAAAATCATAGCCCAAGTCACATAGGCTCATGCTGGGCAGAGAGGAGAATCCTAGAAACCATTCTTACCAACCCTCAGGGGAGAGCTAACTCCCCACCTCTGTTCCAAAAACTGGTCTCAACAGAGCCTGGTGTATGTATGGATAACAACATGCCTGCTCCACTTCCCACCATTCATGTTTGCCTCCAGAAAGACAATTTCTGTATTTTGTTTCATTCATGGATCAGGAATTATGGGTATGAATGGGTATAGAGGAAATACATGCCATTGCAGGTGTCAGAAATTCACATATTCAATTTATTTGCTCTAACATGCAGATTATGCCTGTAACCACTAGACATGTTGGGTTACATGTAAGCACACTATGCCTTCTTGGTTTGATATTGTTGGACTTAACCAAATTCACCAAAATTCAGCTAATTAAAACAATTATAAATGCACCTTATAGGGGTGCCTGGGTGGCTCAGTTGGTTAAGCGTCTGCCTTTGGCTCAGGTCATGATCACAGGGGCCTGGGATGGAAGCCCACGTCAGGCTCCCTGCTCAGCAGGTAGTCTGCTTTTCCGCTGTCTCTGACCCTCCCCCTTGCTCATGCTCTCGCTCTCTCTCTCTCTCAAATGAATTAAAATCTTTTAAAAATGCATCTCTATAAATGGCCATTGAGAATGGGATAATTTAATAATATACTATATAAAATGTTATTAATGAAGTCATACATTCAATGTCTGGGTTTAAAATTTTTTATACAATCATGTACTAAATCATTTTCTAAACTTGAACATATGCTGTTGTTTCAGTTAATACAAATCAATAAGATCTTATTTATGCTAAGAATTTTCAGTAGTCCTCTGAAATACTTTGCTGTTCACATGGAAAAATGTACAACTTTTTCACCATTCATATTATTGTGAAATACAATTCAATTTGGACAGAAACATCACTGACATCTTCAGAGAACTTAGAGAAGATATTGCACTGATAGAACCAAAACAGGGAGCTATGAAACAAGAATGATCGTTGAATTGTCCTAACAGGAAAGCATGTTACATGCACTGGAGAAGCATGAATGTGCACATGTGTTTGTGCTTTTCATTAAATTTGAATGCCTTCAGTTAGATCATGCAGGCTCCAACAGTTAGGATAGACACTACAACTTCCTACTGTTTCATACTCAAAGCTTCATAGACTTCTGTTACCTGACAGGTATAGTGGAAATAACAATGTAAGAGAGCTGTAAGGACAAGAGATAACAGTCAGGGAATATACTGAAGTTTATGTGTCTAGAAAGGAATGCTTTCCTAGATCATATCCACAAAAACTTAAGCAAACAAACAAACAAACCAGCCATGTTACTTAAATAGAGGAAGTTTTTAATTACTCCCTGACACTTGTTTTCCAGCCATGGCAACCCAGTTCCCTAAACAGTTTTGCTGTTTGCCATCTATGTGTCTTTATTTATGCTGTTCCCTCTGCCCTTCTCTTCCTTCTTGGCCTAGTTAAATCATATTAATTCCTTAAAATTTCTCTCAAGCATCACCATTCCTTCTTGAATCCAATCTTACTCTGATTTTTTATTCCATTGACTAAGCTCCCCAGACAGTAAGTTCCTTGAAGATCATGACTCATTCAATTTTATATTCCCCAAAGCCCAGTAACACAGAGTACACTGGCCAATTTTAGGGCTTTTTAATACTCACCATTTTGGCCTGAAGATCAAGCAATTTTCTCACCCGAAATGGTTTAACTAGAAAAGGTAAAAAAAAGTACAACACATGGGGTTCAAAATAAAAACAAACTATGTGGCTCATATAGCACCTTCTTACAACACATCAAAAATATAAACACCCTGTTCAGTTAAACCAGTAAGCAGATGCTCTAAAAGTACTAAAATACAATTCCCACAAAATCTTGACATAGAACTAATGCTACTAGTTAACTTTGTAAAGGCCAACACAAATGCTAATTCTACAGAGTAAATGTAATACAACTGGAATGAAAATACTCACCATTCTCTTTTTTGGTAAGTAAATATAACAAATGGCAGACATAAGGGCACTGTTAAAATATGAAAAATTTAAAAAGAGAAATGACAATATATCTTGAACAGAGTGGCAACACATTTTCCTCAAATGTCAATTTTCTACTGATTAAGTAAAAAAGGCTTCAGGATTTTGCTGAACAATAGTTCTAAAAGCTTCCATTTTTCATACTACAACATAGTGGTAAAAGCCAATAGTGTTCATTGGTATCTCATTATACCATTTTAAGGTACTTTTGGAATATAGAAACACTGCAGACAACTTGGAAAACAGAAAAAGATCCTCTAATCTAACAAAAATTCATGTATTCCCCCCTCCAGTAGTCCATATTTATTATGACATAAACTTAAAACTTTTATCTTGATTCCCCACTTAAAAGCATTTTCCTGGGACGCCTGGGTAGCTCAGTTGGTCAAGTGTCTGCCTTTGGCTCAGGTCATTATCCCAGGGTCCTGGGATAGAGCCCTGCATCAGGCTCCCTCCTCAGCAGGGAATCTGTCTTCCTCTCCCTCTGCTCCTCCTCCCTGCTTGTTCTCTCTCTCTCTCTGTCAGATAAATAAAATCTTTTTAAAAAGCATTTTCCTGGGCACCTGGGTGGCTCAGTGGGTTGAGCCTCTGCCTTCGGCTCAGGTCATGATCTCAGGGTCCTGGGATCAAGCCCCACATGGGGCTCTCTGCTGGGCAGGGAGCCTGCTTCCCCCTCTCCCGCTGCCTGCCCCTCTGCTTACTTGTGCTCTCTCTATCTCTCTCTCTCTAATAAATTTTTTTAAAAATCTAAAAAAAAAAAAGCATTTTCCCAAGTTGTTTAGTCTTCAAATGATCATTTTCAATGATGTTAGTATTCCAGGGAGTGGATATACCATAATTTAATTAACCATTTAGCTCTGTTTGGCAAATAACATACATGCAACAAATTTGTTACTTAGGTTACTGAATGATTGGTTCCTTTGTACCGTTTCATTTTTGAGGGTCCACTTGTTGAGGTTTTATTCTAGACCATGGGTCAGCAAACTACAGTTCATGTTTTAGTGAATCAAGTTTTACTGGAACATAGCCACACGCATTCATTTATGAATTATCTATAGCTGCTTTCTGACTACAACAGCAGAGCTGAGTAGTTGTGACAGAGTAACAGTTGTGACAGAGTTGTGACAGACTCTATGGCCCACAAAGCCTAAAATATTTACTATCTGGCCCTTCACAGGAAAAGTTTACCACTACCTGTTCTAGAAAAAAACATAAGAGAAAATCTTTATGACCAGAGGGTAGCACTTTTTCTCTTTCAGAAAAGAAAATGATAGCTACAAAATAAAAAATAAAGGAAAACCCTCCATAAATTAGAGATCGTTAAATTAAGAACACCTGTTTATCAGACAAGGCAATAATCTACCACAGTGATGAGTAAACAACCTGTGGGTCAAATCCAGTCCAGCACTGGTTATTATAAATAAAGTTTTATTGAACACTGTCTCAGTTGCTTATGTATTGTCTATAGCTACTTTCACACTACACCAGTGGAGTAAGTAGTTGTGAGAGGTAGTATGGCCCTTACATCTGAATATTTACTTCCTGGCACTTTAAGAAAAAATTTGCCAACACTTGCCTTAGATGTTAGGAAATCAAAAAAGTAAATTATGTATTGGAACTAGAGAAGACAATGAAAGCAAAGACTTTCTTTATACAAACTTGTATCACGAATCTAAACTTTAAAGTCCAAAGTACAGCATTCTATATTGCCTATTCTCTACTTAGAAGTGGTTTCAGATTCTGGACATACTTGTTAAGAAGCATGAATTTAGATACAGGATTTTTTTTAAAAGAGAAGAACATATACTATGACCAAGTTTGATATATCCTACACAAAATACAGTTAACTATCAGTTAAAAAACTCACAACCTTACATCCCTAGGATATAAACCATTAGCAACACAATTTGTCATGTTGGATATAAAATGAGTGTCACACAATCACTTGCTCTAGGCTCCAGCATTATAGTAAATCTGATGTTCTATTTTAATCACATCATACACATTTAAGACTTTACAATTGCCTTTCTGACAAATAGTAACCACTGCTTCTGAGTCACTAAAGAGTCAGGCTCCCACCAAATTACATGAAAATGACTTTAAGAAGTAACACTTGTGGCATGTCTGGCATGTTATTAGAAGTAACACTTCTAAAAGTTAGGTTTCCTACTTCTCGATCGGGGTGATGTTTATACAAATGCATTCAGTTTAGGATAATTAATTGAGCTGATCACTTATGATACAAGCTATTTTCTTTACATATATCATATTTCAACAAATATTTTTAAGAGAGACAGAAAAAGGGTAAAGAAAAAAAACTAGGTCCCCTTCCCTCTTGCCAAACTGAGTAAGAAACTCGGCAACATCATGAAAACTATTCAAATATACTGCAATTGATTTGACAAACATTTATGAGTATCTTCTATTCATTCATTCATTCATTCATGAAAAAATATTTATTGCACAGTGACTAAAACAGACAAAAAGGACTGCTCTTAGGAAGTTTACATTCTAAGTGCTATGAATTGTGTTAATAATTCTTGGGTTATAAAAGGCTCTGTCCCTACCTAAAAGAACTCAGTCTCAGTCTATTAAGCTATTACAAGAAAGGGGAAAGCATGCTTTTAGTATTTCTCACTCTTTACAAAGTATGCTAAAATACAGAATTCATCTGTTCTGCAATTTGGTTAGTTTATCAAAAAAAAAATAATATGAAGGACCCCTCTCCCTACTCTCTCCCTCAATTAAATAAATAAAAAATCTTAGAGGCGCCTAGGTGGCTCAGATGGTTAGGCATCTGCCTTTGTCTCGGGTCATGATTTCCGGGTCCTGGGACTGAGCCCCTTATCGGCTCTAAGCTCAGTGGAGAGTCTGCTTCTCCTTCTTCCTCTTCCTCTGCCTCTCTCTCTCAAATGAATAAATAAAATCTTAAAAATAAATAAATAAATAAATAATCTTAAAAGGAAAACATGAGGTTAAGAGAGATGTCAAAGTTAAGGAGGAGTCAATCACATGCTACTCATCATTCATCCATTCCTGTGTATCACAGGGTAAGCAGGAGAGATGAGCATCCTTATGTTCTCTTGCTACTTCAAGGTACTACTCTTTCATTCTTGTATACAAAGAGACTTCCTTAGTCCACCCAACCTCACTTCCTCCAACCAACCTACACCCTATCTATTCACTACTAACCTCTCACTAAATTCCAAAAATTCACACAGGGTTTAGGCATCTGATCCAGTCTTCCATTCTAATCCTAATCCCAATAACATGCCAGAATATTTTAATATCTATATCAACAAATCACCTTGGCCTTAGAACTTACTGACCTTCTCACCTGATTACCATTTATAAAAATAATGTATATTAGACAACCCAAATGACCCTACCTTTCTTACCAACTCAGCAATGTTTTTTTAAACCATGTAACCAGTTCTTTAAGTACATTTCTGAGCTGGCATGAAAGCAAAGAAACTGCAGTTCCCAAAAACAAAGTTTAAAAGGAAACACTGAATACTGAACAAGATCTCTCCCTAAAATTTCTACCAAACCTTATAAATCTTGAATTTATAGCTTTAATAGCTACAAAAGGAGGTAGGAGCTGGGTAGCTGATGGTAAAGCTTAGGGCCCACCCTGGGAACAGGCACACGTGGGTGGCTCAGTTGGTTAAGTGACTGCCTTCACCTCGGGACATGATCCCAGGGTCCTGGGATCAAGCCCTGCATCAGGCTCTCTGTTCAGCAGGGAGCCTGCTTCCCTCCACCCCTGCCTGCCTCTCTGCCTACTTGTGATCTCTGTCTGTCAAATAAATAAATAAAATCTTAAAAATATATATATTATAAAAAAATAGTTCAGGTGGTAAATTTTAAGTTATGAAAAAATATAACAGGTTAAAAAATGAAGCACTAATATGTGCTACATGGACGAACCTTGAAAACATTATGTTACAAAGCCAGTCATAAAAGACTACATATGATTTCATTTATATGCAATGTCCAGAATACACAAATCTCTGAGACAGAAAATAGATTAAAAATAGGCATCTTTAAAGACAGAAAAAAGATTAGGTGTTATTTAGGAACCGCTGAATAGGAAGATAGGGGAATGATAAAGGGCTTGGGGTTTTTGAAGTGATGAAAATGTCCTAAAATTGACTATTCTCATGGTTACACCTATCTGTGAACATACTGAAAGCCAGCTGAATTGTATACCTTAAGAGGGTAGATTGTATTATACATGAATTACATTTCAATAAAGCTGTTCTTAAAAAGTATCCAGAGAGAAAAGAAAAAATGACAGATTACAATTAGACTGACTCAACAACTGTGGAAAGGAGCCAGTGGAATAATATTGTCAATGTCCTAAGAGAATTTAACTGTTACCCTAGAGTTCTACACACAGCAAAAACAACTTTCAAAACAAGGGCATTGTAAAGACATTTTCAGAAAAAGACAATTTACTAGCAAAAGATTCTCACTGAAAGAATATTCTAAAGTATATATTTCTATACAGAAAAATGATCTCAGATTGAAGGTCTAAGATACAAAAATAAATAGTAAGCAAAGATATTGGTAAATATGTAGGCAAATCAAAACAAACACAAACTGTGAAGATAATAATGATACCTACTTCACCTGTATGTGGAGAAGGACGGAGAAGAACCAGCTAGAACTAAAACAAGACAATAGCATGAAATCTGGGAGGGCTGTGATCAAAGCTAAAGCGTTCTAAGGTCCTTGCCTCATTTAAGATAAAGGTAAAGATACTGGTTACCTTTACACCCTAAGAAAAACCATATTAGGGTGCCTGGGTGGCTCAGTCGGTTAAGCCTCTGCCTTTGGCTTGGGTCATGATCTCGGGGTCCTCGGATCAAGTCCCACATCGGGCTCTCTGCTCCGGAGGGAGCCTGCTTCCCCGCCCCCCGCCTGCCTCTCTGCCTACTTGTGATCTCTTTCTCTGTGTGTCAAATAAATAAATAAAATCTTTTTTAAAAAAAGAAAGAAAAACCATATTAGAAATTAAAACTGAGAGGGGAGGAGTCAAGATGGCGGAGAAGTAGCAGGCTGAGAGGACATCAGGTAGCAGGAGATCAGCTAGATAGTTTATCAAACCATTGCAAACACCTACAAATCCAACAGGAGATCGAAGAGAAGAGGAGCAACAATTGTAGAAACAGAAAACCGACCACTTTCTGAAAGGTAGGACTGGTGGAGAAGTGAATCCAAAGCGAGGGGAAGATAGACCACGGGGCGGGGCTGGCTGCCGGCAAGTGGCGGAACAATGGAGCACAAAATCAGGACTTTTAAAAGTCTGCTCCATGTTTGCAAATGTTTATAGCAGCAATGTCTACAATAGCCAAACTATGGAAAGAACCTAGATGTCCATCAACAGATGAATGGATAAAGAAGATGTGGTATATATATACAATGGAATACTATGCAGCCATCAAAAGAAATGAAATCTTGCCATTCGCGACAACATGGATGGGATTAGAGGGTATCATGCTTAGCGAAATAAGTCAATCAGAGAAAGACAACTATCATATGATCTCCCTGATATGAGGAAGTGGAGATGCAACATGGGGGGTTAAGGGGGTAGGAGAAGAATAAATGAAACAAGATGGGATTGGGAGGGAGACAAACCGTAAGTGACTCTGAATCTCACAAAACAAACTGAGGGTTGCTGGGGGGAGGGGGGTTGGGAGAGGGTGGTGGGGTTATGGACACTGGGGAGGGTATGTGCTAAGGTTAGTGCTGTGAAATGTGTAAACCTGGTGATTCACAGACCTGTACCCCTGGGGATAAAAATATATTATATGCTTATAAAAAATAAAAATTAAAAAATAAATAAATAAATAAATAAATAAATAAACGTCTGCTCCACTGAGAGACATCGCTCCAGAGGCTAAACCAAGGTGAAGCTCACGCAGGGTCAGTGTGGCCGCAGGTCCCATGGGGTCACAGAAGGATCAGGGGTGTCTGAGTGTCGCAGAGCACCCAGGTATTAGAGCAGGGAAGCCGGATACAGAGACAGAGCCGAGGAGTGAGCTCTCAACTCGGGGTTACCTTGAACCGTAATCCGTGGCACAGGACACTGCTCTGTGAGTGGGGACCCCACAAGATCCAGGGAGACACGCCCTGGAAGAGCTCAGGGACCCACGTGGTTCGGACACTGCAGGCAGAGCTGTGTGCCAGAGACAGAGATGCTTGGTCACGGGCTAGGTGAGCTCGGATCGCAGCCGGAGGACAGGGAAACGGGAGTGATTGAGCGCTTTTCTCTGAGGACGCACTGAGGAATGGGACCCCAAGCTCTCGGCTCCTCTAGGCCAGACATTGGGAGACGACCATTTTCATTCCCATCCTCCGGAAATCTATGGAAAGCGTTCAGGGAACAAAAGCTCCGAAAGCAAACCCAAGCGAATTACTTAGCCTGGCCCATGGTAAGGGCGGTGCAATTCTGCCTCGGGCAAAGACACTTGAGAATCATTACAACAGATCCCTCCCCCAGAAGATCAACAAGAAATCCAGCCAAGACCAAATTCACTTACCAAGGAGAACAGCAGAATTCCAGAGGAGGAGGAAGCAAAGCATGGAATTCATGGCTTTCTCCCCATGATTCTTTAGTCTTGCAGTTTATTTTTTTTAATTTTATTTTTTTTCTTCTGCTAAATTTTTTTTTACTTTTACCCTTTCCTCTTTTAAAGTTCTTTAACTAGTTTATCTTAACAATACCTTTCATTAAAAAATATTAATAATCTTTTTTGAACCTTCATTATTATAGTCATATTTTATTCTTCATTGTACCTAACTTTATTTTTTGTATACACATAAGGTTTTCCCTTCTAAAAAGTTTGGGGTATGACTTCTTCTAATAGATCAAAATAAACCCTAAATCTAGTTCAGGGCTTATTCTAGTCTCCAGCCCGAGCAAATTTTCTCCACTTTCTTTTTCTTTATACTCCCAACCAACTCACTTTATCAACTCTCTTATAAAAATTTTAAAAAAATTTTTTCATCTTTATAGTCATTCCATCGCTTCATTGTGTTTACCCTTATATATGTTTTTCATTCTTTAAAATTTTGGGAGGTAGTTTCTTCTAAGAGACCAAAATACTCCCAAAATTAAGTGGGTGACCCTGTCCTAGTCACCAGTCTAATATGTATATATATATTTTTCTTCTTTATATTTTTTCTTTATTTGTTTTCCTTCATTATTTTTTTTTTCTGAACTTCTTTTTATCCCCTATCTCCCTACACGATTTAGGGTCTCTTCTGATTTGGTTAAAGCACATTTTCCTAGGTCTTTGCCACCCTTTTAGTATTTTATTTGCTCCTTCATATATTCTTATCTGGACAAAATGACAAGGCAGAAAAACTCACCACAAAAAAAAGAACAAGAGGCAGTACCGAAGGCTAGGGACCTAATCAATACATACATGCGTAATATGTCAGATCTAGAGTTCAGAATGACAATTCTCAAGGTTCTAGCCGGGCTCAAAAAAGGCATGGAAGATATTAGAGAAACCCTCTCCAGAGAGATAAAAGCCCTTTCTGGAGAAATAAAAGAACTAAAATCTAAACAAGTTGAAATAAAAAAAGCTATTAATGAGGTGCAATAAAAAATGGTGGCTCTTACTGCTAGGATGAATGAGGCAGAAGAAAGAATTAGTGATATAGACCAAATGACAGAGAATAAAGAAGCTGAGCAAAAGAGAGACAAACAACTACTGGACCACGAGGGGAGAATTCGAGAGATAAGTGACAACATAAGATGAAAGAACATTAGAATAATTGGGATTCCAGAAGAAGAAAGAGAGAGGGGAGCAGAAGGTATATTGGAGAGAATTATTGGAGAGAATTTCCCCAATATGGCAAAGGGAACAAGCATCAAAATCCAGGAGGTGCAGAGAACCCCCCTCAAAATCAACAAGAATAGGTCCACACCCCGTCACCTAATAGTAAAATTTACAAGTCTTAGTGACAAAGAGAAAATCCTGAAAGCAGCCCAGGAAAAGAAGTCTGTAACATACAATGGTAAAAATATTAGGTTGGCAACAGACTTATCCACAGAGACCTGGCAGGCCAGAAAGAACTGGCATGATATATTCAGAGCACTAAACGAGAAAAACATGCAGCCAAGAATACTACATCCAGCTAGGCTATCATTGAAAGTAGGAGAGACAAAAAGCTTCCAGGACAAACAAAAAGTGAAAGAATTTGCAAATACCAAACCAGCTTTACAGGAAATACTGAAAGGGGTCCTCTAAGCAAAGAGAGACCCTAAAAGTAGTAGATCAGAAAGGAACAGAGACAATATACAGGAACAGTCACCTTACAGGCAATACAATGGCACTAAATTCATATCTCTCAATAGTTACCCTGAATGTAAATGGGCTAAATGCCCCAATCAAAAGACACAGGGTATCAGAATGGATTAAAAAAAAAAAAAAACCTAAAGCTTCTTGGGCGCCTGGGTGGCTCGGTCATTAAGCGTCTGCCTTCGGCTCAGGTCGTGATCCCAGGGTCCTGGGATTGAGCCCCACATTGGGCTCTCCGCTCGGCGGGGAGCCTGCTTCCTCCTCTCTCTCTGCCTGCCTCTCTGCCTGCCTGTGATCTCTGTCAAATAAATAAATAAAATCTTTAAAAAAAAAAACCCTACAAGAAACTCATTTTAGAGCTGAAGATACCTCCAGATTTAAAGTGAGGGGGTAGAAAACAATTTACCATGCTAATGGACATCAGAAGAAAGCAGGAGTGGCAATCCTTATATCAGATCAATTAGATTTTAAGCCAAAGACTATAATAAGAGATGAGGAAGGACACTATATCATACTCAAAGGGTCTGTCCAACAAGAAGATCTAACAATTTTAAATATCTATGCCCCTAATATGGGAGCAGCCAACTATATAAACTAATTAATAACAAAACCAAAGAAATACATCGCAATAACACAATAATAGTAGGGGACTTTAACACTCCCCTCGCTGAAATGGACAGATCATCCAAGCAAAAGATCAACAAGGAAATAAAGGCCTTAAATGACACAACGGACCAGATGGACATCACAGATATATTCAGAACATTCCATCCCAAAGCAACAGAATACACATTCTGCTCTAGTGCACATGGAACATTCTCCAGAATAGATCACATCCTGGCTCATAAATCAGGTCTCAACTGGTATCAAAAGATTGGGATCCTTTCCTGCATATTTTCAGACCACAATGCTCTAAAGCTAGAACTCAATCACAAGAGGAAATTTGGAAAGAACCCAAATACATGGAGACTAAAGACCATCCTTCTAAAGAATGAATGGAAATTAAAGGAAGGATTAAAGGAAATTAAAGAAGAATTGAAAAAATTAATGGAAACAAATGATAATGAAAACACAACAGTTCAAAATCTGGGACACAGCAAAGGCAGTCCTGAGAGAAAAATATATAGCGATACAAGTCTTTCTCAAGAAACAAGAAAGGTCTCAAATACACAAACTAACCCTACACCTAAAGGAGCTGGACAAAGACCTAGAAAGAAAGCCTAAACCCAGCAGGAGAAGAGGGATAATAAAGATCAGAGCAGAGGGACGCCTGTGTGGCTCAGCTGGTTAAGCAGCTGCCTTCGGCTCAGGTCATGATCCCAGCGTCCTGGGATCAAGTCCCACATCGGGCTCCTTGTTCTGTGGGGAGCCTGCTTCTCCCTCTGCTTCTGCCTGCCACTCTGTCTGCCTGTGCTCGCTCTCTCTCTCTCTTTCTGACAAATAAATAAATAAAATCTTTAAAAAAAAAAAAGATCAGAGCAGAAATCAATGAAATAGAAACCAAAAAAAAAAAAAAAAAATAGAACAAATTAACGAAACTAGGAGCTGGTTCTATGAAAGAATTAATAAGATTGATAAGCCCCTGGCCAGACTTATCAAAAAGAATAGAGAAAGGACCCAAATAAATAAAATCATGAATGAAAGAGGAGAGATCACAACCAACACCAAAGAAATACAGACAATTATCAGAACATACTATGAGCAACTCTACGCCAACAAATTCGACAATCTGGAAGAAATGGATGCATTCCTAGAGACATATAAACTACCACAACTGAACCAGGAAGAAATAAAAAACATGAACAGACCAATAACCAGTAAGGAGATTGAAACAGTCATCAAAAATCTCCAAACAAACAAAAGCCCAGGGACAGATGGCTTCCCAGGGGAATTCTACCAAATATTTAAAGGAGAATTAATTCCTATTCTCCTGAAACTGTTCCAAAAAATAGAAATGGAAGGAAAATTTCCAAACTCATTTTATGAGGCCACCATTACCATGATCCCAAAACCAGACAAGGATCCCATCAAAAAAGAGAATTACAGACCAATATCCTTGATGAACACACATGCAAAAATTCTCACCAAAATACTAGCCAATAGGATCCAACAGTACATTAAAAGGATTATTCTCCATGACCAAGTGCGATTTATTCCAGGGCTACAAGGTTGGTTCAACATCTGCAAATCAATCAATATGATACAACACGTTAATAAAAGAAAGAACAAGAACCATATGATACTCTCCATAGATGCTGAAAAAGCATTTGACAAAGTACAGCATCCCTTCCTGATCAAAACTCTTCAAAGTGTAGGGATAGAGGGTACATACCTCAATATTGTCAAAGCCATCTATGAAAAACCCACCGCAAATATCATTCTCAATGGAGAAAAACTGAAAGCTTTTCTGCTAAGGTCAGGAACACGGCAGGGATGTCCATTATCACCACTGCTATTCAACATAGTACTAGAAGTCCTAGCCTCAGCAATCAGACAAAAAAAGGAAATTAAAGGCATCCAAATAGGCAAAGAAGAAGTCAAACTACCACTCTTCAGAGATGATATGATACTATATGTGGAAAACCCAAAAGACTCCACTCCAAAACTGCTAGAACTTGTACAGGAATTCAGTAAAGTGTCAGGATATAAAATCAATGCACAGAAATCAGTTGCATTTCTCTACACCAACAACAAGACAGAAGAAAGAGAAATTAAAGAGCCGATCCCATTTACAATTGCACCCAAAACCGTAAGATATCCAGGAATAAACCTAACCAAAGAGGCAAAGAATCTATACTCAGAAAAATATAAAGTACTCATGAAAAGAAATTGAGGAAGACACAAAGAAAGGGAAAACTGTTCCATTCTCCTGGATTGGAAGAACAAATATTGTGAAAATGTCTATGCTACCTAAAGCAATCTACACATTTCATGCAATCCCTATTAAAATCCCATCCATTTTTTTCAAAGAAATGGAACAAATAATCCTAAAATTTATATGGAACCAGAAAAGACCTCGAATAGCCAAAGGAATATTGAAAAAGAAAGCCAAAGTTGGTGGCATCACAATTCCGGACTTCAAGCTCTAGTACAAAGCTGTCATCATCAAGACAGTACGGTACTGGCACAAAAACAGACACATAGATCAATGGAACAGAATAGAGAGTCCAGAAAGAGACCCTCAACTCTATGGTCAACTAATCTTCGACAAAGCAGGAAAGAATGTCCAATGGAAAAAAGCCTCTTCAACAAATGGTGTTGGGAAAATTGGACAGCCACATGCAGAAAAATGAAACTGAACCATTTCATTACACCACACATGAAAACAGACTCAAAATGGATGAAGAACCTCAATGTTGGAAAGGAATCCATCAAAATCCTTGAGGAGAACACAGGCAACAACCTCTTCGACCTCAGCCGCAGCAACATCTTCCTAGGAACATCGCCAAAGGCAAGGGAAGCATGGGCAAAAATGAACTATTGGGACTTCATCAAGATCAAAAGCTTCTGCACAGCAAAGGAAACAGTCAAGAAAAACAAGACAACTGACAGAATGGGAGAAGTTATTTGCAAACGGCATATCAGATAAAGGGCTAGTATCCAAAATCTATAAATAGCTTAGCAAACTCAACACCCAAAGAACAAATAATCCAATCAACAAATGGGCAGAGGACATGAACAGACATTTCTGCAAAGAAGACATCCAGATGGCCAAAAGACACATGAAAAAATGCTCCACGTCGCTCGGCATCAGGGAAATACAAATCAAAACCACAATGATATACCACCTCACACCAGTCAGAATGGCTAAAATTAACAAGTCAGGAAATGACAGATGCTGGCGAGGATGTGGAGAAAGGGGAACCCTCTTACACTGTTGGTGGGAATGCAAGCTGGTGCAACCACTCTGGAAAACAGCATGGAGGTTCCTCAAAAAGTTGAAAATAGAGCTACCCTATGATGCAGCAATTGCACTACTGGGCGTTTACCCTAAAGATACAAACATAGTGATCTGAAGGGGCACATGCACCCGAATGTTTATAGCAGCAATGTCCACAATAGCCAAACTATGGAAAGAACCTAGATGTCCATCAACAGATGAATGGATAAAGAAGATATGGAGTATATATACAATGGAATACTATGCAGCCATCAAAAGAAATGAAATCTTGCCATTTGCAATGACGTGGATGGAACTAGAGGGTATTAAGCTAAGCGAAATAAATCAATCAGAGAAAGACAACTATCATATGATCTCCCTGATATGAGGAAGTGGAGATGCAACGTGGCGGGTTTGGGGGGTAGGAAAAGAATAAATGAAACAAGATGGGATCGGGAGGGAGACAAACCATAAGAGACTCTTAATCTCACAAAACAAACTGAGGGTTGCTGGGGGGAAAGGGGTCGGGAGAGGGTGGTGGGGTTATGGACACTGGGAAGGGTATGTGCTATGGTGAGTGCTGTGAAGTGTGTAAACCTGGCGGTTCACAGACCTGTACCCTTGGGGCTAATAATACATTATATGTTTATAAAAAAAATTTAAAAATTAAAAAAAAATTAAACTGAGAGAAATTTTTATGTTTAATAATTCATTAAAAAATAATATACCCATGACATGCTAGCATAATTGACATATTCTATGAAAAATAACTAAATCTGCTAAAAGAAAAATAGTAAGAAGAGTGATGTACATTTTTACATTAAATATTTAGCATATTAAAATACTCACAGTAACACCTAAAGGAACATATACAGAATGTATAACTTACTTCCAAACTAGAATAGGGGGAATCAATCCAAAAGTAAGAGAGAAATAAGGGAAAAGGCAGAAAAAAAGCAGATCATTTAGAAAGCTCAAAATAAGAGATTTGAAAAAAAAAATTTTTTTAAAGATATTTGAATTTGTTCCTATTATTTCAATAATCACTACATAGGTAAATAAACTAATTATCCAGGTTAAGGAAAAATCCTCAAACAGGATTTAAAAATAAAATCTAGTTATATGCTATTTAAAAGAGGCATCTATGGGATGCCTGGGTGGCTCAGTGGGTTAAGCCTCTGCCTTCCGCTCAGGTCATGATCTCAGGGTCCTGGGCTCGAGCCCCACATCGGGCTTTCTGCTCAGCAGGGAGTCTGCTTCCCCTTCATTCTCTGCCTGCCTCTCTGCCTACTTGTGATCTCTGTCAGTTAAATAAATTAATAAAATATTAAAAAAAGAGGCATCTAAGACATGAGGACAAAAGAAGACTAAATAAAACCCTAAACGATGGAAATATACCAAGTAGCTACCAGCCAAAATAAAGCCAGAGTAGTAATGTCAATCCCATACAAAACAGACTAAACAAAAAGCATTTCTAACAACAGAGTTACTCCATGATCACAGGTTTGATTCATCAGAAGTGTAAGAAAACCCTGTGTACATACCTAATAACAGATGCAAAATATATAGCAAAAATTGACAAAACTTTGAAGAAAAATTGACAAATACTTCACAGTGGGAGATTTTCAACATTTTCATTCAGTAATTGGTAGATGGGTAGCAACAACAAATCCATAAGAACACAGAAATTTTCAGTTCCAGTAATCTTCATTTCCTCACTCTACTTCAACAACTCTCACCCCATGGTCACTCTGAATCTTGTCATTACATTGAACCATCCCCTCCTGAAATCTTAAACTTCAAAGCTATAATTTTGTATTAGTCCATCTTTTAATGCCACTACATACTGTGACAATCACCAAGGCATCCCAAACCTCAGCTGTATGTGTATGTTCCCAATCTGCCATCTTCTGTCTTCACCTTCTTCCCTTTTCAGTCTCAACTCCCTGGTCCTTCAACCCAATCACTCTCATGCATCCTTGTCCAACCCTAGAGGGACTGCCTGTCCTTGCATGTTAGTAATATCACATATCCATGTTCTCTAATCACATCTGGGCCTTCAAAACTTGTCTTTAATCATCTCCTATTCCCATCTCCATCAGGAGCTATTTCAAAATTTATACTGTCCCCTCAAATATATTTTATCATCCTGGGGCACCTGGGTGGCTCAGTGGGTTAAAGCCTCTGCCTTCGGCTCAGGTCATGATTCCAGGGTCCTGGGATCAAGCCCCACATCGGGCTCTCTGCTCAGCAGGGAGCCTGCTTCCTCCTCTCTCTCTCTCTCTGCCTGCCTCTCTGCCTACTTGTTATCTGTATCTGTGAAATAAATAAATAAATAAAATCTTTAAAATATATATATTTTTTATCATCCCCTCCTCATTGTTAGCAGAAGACTTTGCCTCCTACTTGAGTGAAAAAAATGAAAGAAATATCACCAAGACCACTACGCAGGAACTCCCTCAATTGTATCCCTTATTGACCCACACATTTATTACCATCAACGCCCACCCTTTTTGCTTGTCAGGAGAGGTATCTCTCTTCCTATAGAGAGCAAATTCCTATAGTTTTTAAGAAATTTTTTTAAAAATTTTGTTTATTTATTTGACAGAGAGAGAAATCACAATTAGGCAGAAAGGCAGGCAGAGAGAGGAGGGAAGCAGGTTCCCTGCTGAGCAGAGAGCCGGATGCGAAGCTCGATCCCAGGACCCTGAGACCATGAGGTGAGCCAAAGGCAGAGGCTTAACCCACTGCGCCACCCAGGCGCTCCTAAATTCCTATAGTTTTAACTCGGATTGCTAGTCTTATTTTGCTACTTCTCTATACTCTCACAGAACCCTGTGTATTCTATCATAGGATTTATCACACTGTACTTATCTTCTCCCCTGCTACATTTAAAAGATCTTCCAGGTTAGGGATGCCTGGGTGGCTCAGTCAGTTAGGCGTCTGCCTTTGGCTCAGGTCATGATCCCAGGGTCTTGGAATTGAGTCCCACATTGGGCTCCTTGTTCAGCAGGGAGCCTGCTTCTCCCTCTGCCTGCTGCTCCCCCTGCTTGTGCTCTCTCTCTCTGACAAATAAATAAAATCTTTAAAAAAATAAAATAAAATAGGGATAGAAGTGTATACTTCATAAGGTTGCCAAGAGGTTTAAATGGGTTAAAACCACATTTTATCAAGTGTGTATTTTGTACTTACAACACATGTCAGTTTGGCCCAGCCATATTTCCATTGTTCACTAGTCACATGAAATTAATGGCTACCATTCTGGACAGCATAAGTACAGAAACTAGTAGGTGCTCAATAAATATTTTTTAAAAAGTAAGCTCTACACCAAACATGGGGCTTGAACCCACGACCCCAAGATCAAGAGTTGCTACTGAGTTCTACTGACTGAGCCAGGCAGGAGAACCTCAATAAATAATTTCTAAAGAATACTGGTGTCAGAACACAAAGAACTTCCAGAATGCCAGGACCAGAAAAAAAAATACTTTACATAGTCTAACACTTTTTTTTTTACATTTTAACATCTCTGAAAATAATAATCTTATAATTGATGCCATCTGAGAGTTTCAATGACAGTACTATTTTGTAGTGGTTCATAAGATAAAGATGCATCTTATAACTGATGGCATCTTAGAGTTGATAAAATAACTGTGTATATAAAGCACCTAGTACCTGGCATATAGGCCTCACATAAATTATTTATTATGACTTACTCATATTTCCATTTCCAATACTAAATTCACTGTCAGGCATAGTACATAGTTAATATTCATTAAGTGAACTTCTACAGGATACCCTGTGACCTTTGTACATCTATCCAAATATATTATATGGCTTCCAAAACTACCTTCTTCTCACAAACTTCCTTTTATGGTCAAAGATACCATCATTCTGGGCCATATTGACTTAAAAACCTCAGATCTTTATCTCTTGACCCTTCCCTTAATCCAGTTTAGGGATCAGATCCTGTCAATTCTTCCTTTATAACTTCTCCCCCAATTTGCCCTGAGAAACTTAAAAATGCTTATTAATCCATTAAAAAATAATAAACCCATTACATGTTAACATGACATATTTGATGAAAAACTATATTTTCCAAAAAAAGACTAGAGTAACATAGTTTTACATTTCTAAATTCTATTTAATGTTTCTGACTTAATAGAATACAGCTGGATTCTCTGCTTTAGCACTAAACCTGCTATGTTGTTTTAATTGAAGTACATGAAGACAATCCAGCCTCACACAGATATGTGTAGTTGGAAAAGAAAGCAATATTTTAGTAGCTTTTTCAGAAAACTGTGTATTAGTCTTGATAAATGGTAGTCTCTTAAGGATTAGCCACAATGTAGAATCTGAAACCTTACCAATGGACTCTCTTTGTACTATTCCCTTACAGTTCATTGCTATATAAAATTAAAGTCTACTGAAAAAAATGTTAAATACACACATACATACATAAAATTCATTGATATATCTTTCATTGTGAATTGATCTTTTACCCATGCATAATTTTACAACATCATACTTGGTCATCTGGAAAATATGGGTTCATTGAGTTACACCAACCTTCCAAATATTGACACATTTCATTATACAATATCTAAAAATCACATTCATTAATACTGTTACCAATTTCATTTGAAAAGTTTAAGTATTGGGAAGTTGTCAAGTTCATAGTGGTAGATACAAATTTTCCAAACTCATAATTTTCACTTGAAAGTTCAAATCTTATCACTGGCAACAAATACTGTGAGTTGTTTTCTTTGAAATGACAGGCTGGCTTTTCATTTTTGAAAAAAACATCTGCCAAATACCCATGTCTGGATAATCATAGTTTATACGTCAGTCATTCTTGCAAGTAAAAATGGTATTCCATGAAGAAAGCAGCTAGTTTAGCTCACAACTCAATAACACAAGTGCTTTTCCTGAGGACAACTGCAGTTTAGTATACAGAAGGGATTTATTTGTACTCCCCACTTTATCACACAGAATATTAAAGACATGTCTCAAAGGCTGAAATTTAATAAAATTAATGAATTTTTACTGCTTCATTTGGGACACTGAGAGAAACTAGCTTTTTTTTTTTTAAACTATAGTGAAGAATAAAATGACCATTAATACAGTTTGGCCCCACTGCCCTGATTCTTGCTAAGGCACCAGCAGTTTTATTCACCACTACTTTAGCGCTATCAGTGCAAATGTCAACTCAATGAAAATACCAGATAATATCTTGATATTGCTATGAAAATAATTTTGACCTCTCAGAACTCCTGTATCAGGGAGCCGCAAGAGGTCCACAGATCAAATTTGAGAACTGCTAGTCTAGGACTTCATCATGTTATACCTGGATTATCATGTTAGTCTCCTATTTTTCCCAACACTAGCCTCTCTCCTTATTCATATTGTTTGGCATTACTAAACACAACTTCCTTACAATTCTGCTTTCAACATGTTCTGCCCAAAAATTATGTGATTTCCCCCAATGGATAGAGGCTAAAGTTCAAATCAGCTAGCATCACCTTCAAAGACCTCTACAATCTTTCCTCATCTAACCTTTTCAGCCTTACCTTCCACCACTCCCTGACAACTGTAAGTCAGTCTGATCTATTTAAGGTCTCTGGAAACAAAATTTAGACAGTTCACAACTTTGCTTGAAATATTCCCATTACATAAAATATTATTTCCTTTTATCAAATCTTAAATCCTATTCCACCTCAAGGCCTAGCTCAATGCCCAAATACTTTATTATACTTTTTCTAATCATTGGTTTACAGTGCTCTCTTCCTTCCTGGAAATATCACCACAATTACTATCCTCACATTATCATATACTGTCTTTGATAATTTAACTTCTGAGTTGTTTATTTAATTTTACATGCTTTCCTTAATCTACCAACTGGATTAAAAACCCTGGAATACAGACACTCTGCTAAACTTTTTTTTTTTAAGATTTTATTTATTTATTTGACAGATAGAGATCACAAGTAGGCAGAGAGGCAGGCAGAGAGAGAGGAAGGGAAGCAGGCTCCCTGCTGAGCAGAGAGCCCCATGTGGGGCTCGATCCCAGAACCCTGAGATCATGACCTGAGCCGAAGGCAGAGGCTTTAACCCCCTGAGCCACCCAGGTGCCCCTAAACTTTTTTTTTTTTAAAGTAGGCTCCACACCCAGTGTGGAGCCCAACGAGGGGCGTGAACTCACAACCCTGAGATCAAGACCTGAGCTGAGATCAAGTCAGACACTTAACCAACTGTGCTACCCAGGTGCCCCAGCACTTTGAGTCTTCTACAGCACCTAGTACAATTTAACAAACAGAGTGAAAACATCAGTTTTTAAAAATGAAATCAATGGGGGCGCCTGGGTGGCTCAGTGGGTTAAGCCGCTGCCTTCGGCTCAGGTCATGATCTCAGGGTCCTGGGATCAAGTCCCGCATCGGGCTCTCTGCTCAGCAGGGAGCCTGCTTCCCCCTCTCTCTCTCTCTCTGCCTGCCTCTCCGTCTACTTGTGAGCTCTCTCTGTCAAATAAATAAATAAAATCTTTAAAAAAAAATGAAATCAATGAATGAATTCCCTTTCCAAAGGCAAGAGGAATTTGGTTAGATGAATGATTCACATGGTCTATGAACTACTGATGGTCCTTGAACGTCTTGTCTTCCAGGTGGACAATAGATTGATTTCTTAGAGTTATTAATGTTTTCAATGGGAATAATTATGCTATTTAATCAAAATCAGCCCATTGGCATCTCATCAAAAGCAATCCTCTCTTTCTCATTAATTGTGATGAGGTTTTTGCAGTGTTAATCAAGAAAATGTAGAATAAGTGACCCATAGGACCTGTTGAAGTGGTTTTAGAGAGAAAAGATGGCAATCATTGCTCTAAATTAGCAGAGACTCCAATGTGGAGTCAATTCTATCCATAACATTTTTATTTCCTTAAAAGAAGATATAAATAAATATGATAAAAACATTTTATTTGTTAATATGAGAGGTGCAAGGGTGTTTGTTATGTTATGCTTTCTCCTTTTCTATATGTTTGATATATTTTAAAATAAGGAAAAATGCATTGTGTGACTCTTTGAAGTATACATGGTACATCAACATACAAGAACATGTCATTTGACTGATACATGATGTTGTCCAGTTTTTACTTACCAGTGCATCATCTTGCAATGAAGCAAAAAAGAAGCCATAGAGCAAGTTAATTTGATCCTTGTGATCAATGAAGTCAAACATCGCAACCAGCCAACGATAAAAAAGTACCTATTGAGAGACAAAATGCTTATCTTTAGAGAAATATAACTGGCACAAGAGAGAGCTTAATTCCCCACTCAGGGCTGTTTTAGAAGCTTCTAACACAAAGTAGGATAATAGGTTTTATTTCTCAGTAAAAATTTCTGCTTGAGCAAAGTCCCTGCATCAAGCTATATTGTTCCAAAACTACAGCCTTCGCACAAAAGGCCACTGCCATTACTCTATAAGTGGCTTTTCCTTGCCAGCCCTTAAGTGGTTCTGAAGGGCTTATCATCAAACTGTTTAAAAAGATTACCTTGGTGCTACCAGAACACTTGCCCACACAAAGCCAGGAGACCGCCTTAACCACAGAATCTTCTGCTATTAGAGTTGTTGGAATCATACACTTCAATATCCGAGTGTTTACAGCACTCCCTAGAAAGCAAACTCCAAATTAAACTACATTTTAGAAACTTGATTGTTCCTTTACTATTATTCACTTAGTCCTAAAATCTCACTATACTAAAGGCAATAAAAAAGTAGTATTTGATATCTCTTATCATCTTTACAAAACAGTTTCAAACAAAAATGTATCTTTAAGTTCTAATATAACAATAAAGCAAATTCTTAGGCTCTGTATTTCTATTTAAAAAGGAAGGATGCCTACAAGGTTTCTTTTTGGCATGATGAATATGTTTGGGAATTAGAGAGTGGTGATGGTTGTACAACTCTGTGAATAAGCTAAAAAATATCCTGAATTGCATGCTTTAAAAGAGTGAATTCAGGGGTGCCTGGGTGGCTCAGTGGGTTAAGCCTCTGCCTTCGGCTCAGGTCATGGTCTCAGGGTCCTGGGATCGAGCCCCACATCGGGCTCTCTGCTCAGGAGGGAGCCTGCTTCCCCCTCTCTCTCTGCCTGCCTCTCTGCCTACTTGTGATCTGTCAAATAAATAAAATCTTTAAAAAAGAGTGAATTCTATGGTATGTGAATTATACTTCAAAAAAAGTCTTAAGAAAATTTCAAGGTTTTTTTTAAAGATTTATTTATTTATTTCAGAGAGAGAGCATATGTGTGCCAGAGCAGGGGAAGGGCAGAGTGAGAGGGAGAGAAATCCTCAAATTGACTCCCTACTGACGGCAGAGGCTGACAGGGAGCTCAATCCCAAGACCCTGAGATAATGACCTAAGCCAAAACCAAGAGTCGGATGCTTAGCCAACTGAGCCACCCAGGAACCCCAAGATTATTTCTTATTTTGTTATTATTTTTTAATGGCACAATAGATTCTGACTTATTTAAAACTGTTGACAGACATCTTGCATGAGCTGGTTCATTTAAGAATAAACAAACTAAATAAATATATTTGTATTCTCCATCCCTCCCAAAAAGTGGGGAGGATAGCAGAATGGAATAGCTATTCTTGGAATTAGCTAGCAGTAATAATATTTTATACTGGTCCAATCTTTCCATCATACTCTCTGGGCTTCCATGGAATTCTCCCATCTGGTAATAGAAGTGATGTTGGAAATAACTTTTTATACACCCTGTATCAATTTCTGCTTATTAAGTCTTCAAGAATTAAATGTATATCTCATCAATATTTTTTGTATGTAAGCATTGTTTCATTTACATTATAATGTGGTGATCACAACCACTCACTGAAAAAACATTGTTCTCAACTTCTCATGCAAATAGAATTCTCAAAAACATATTGGATCCGTACATCTTTAACCACTGTTTAACGTGCATTACAGTGTGCTGATCACATCCATTCGCTATAATAATACTGTTCTCAAGTTCTGCAAGTAGCATTCTTATAAATATATGTGTCTTTAAACACTGTTTTATATGTATTATAGCATGACAATCACATCCACTCACTGAAATAGCACTGATCTTAACTTTGCCTGCAAGTAGCATTCTCAGAAACATCTTATACACATCTTTTTCCCCCTGAGGGTAAAGACTTCTCTTTATTTTTTTATTTTTGAAATAAAAAGTGTGTAGGCAAGCCTGGGTGGCTCAGTAGGTTAAGCGTTTGCCTTTGGCTCAGGTCAGGATCCCAGGGTCCTTGGATCAAATTCTGCATCGCATAGGGCTTCCCGCTCAGCAGGGAGCCTGCTTCTCCCTCTGCCGGCTGCTCCCACTACTTGTGCGTGCTCGCACTCTCTCTCTCCAACAAATAAAATCTTTAAAAAGAAAAATGAATAAACTTTGCCAAACGTAAAACAAACAAAAAAAATCTACCTAAAATCAAGAAGAAAAGAAAAGAACTCTAGCTACACATCTTGACAAGCTGTGTGATCTTAGACAAGGTTCTTCAGCCACCTGAGCCTTGGCTTTTCTATAAGTAAAATGGGGATAAAGTATCTACCTCCTAGGGTTGTGAAATGGTAAATGTCCATCACTCAGCCTATGACTGACTATGAGATAGTAATTTCCCAAGGAACTGTATCTACTATTATTATCCAGTCAAGGATAAGTAGGATGTTCCAGATTTCCTAGCTCAATGCTATATATTATAGACTCAATAAATGCTATTAAATTTTAAAAATTTTTAAAAATAAAATAAAAAGTAAAATTTATATTTCAGATGTACGTGATATGATATACATATACATAGTGGAAACGATTATTACAGCCACACTAATTTACATATTATCTCCTCACGTTGTTACCATTTTTTGTGTGGTGAGGGCGCCTGAAATCTACTCTCTTACCAAATTTCCAGTATTCAATACAGTATTATTAACTATAATCATCATGCTGTACATTAGATCTCTAAATTTGTTCATGATACATACATTCTCAGTTTCTACCCCATCATCCTGCAGAGAAGGAAGAAAGCAGTAATGGCAGGTAATGAATCATAAGAATAAAAATTTCTGTATTCCACTATGGTTTCTTGTTTTCATTTTCTTTTTTTCCCCCACTCCCATCCCCTAACCCTTCTAAAGCTTAAAACAGTCTGACCACTAACACTTCACACATGTACCAAATTCAAGGGGTGAATTCAATACAGACTCAATACTTAACTTCCCAGTGACTTTATAACTTCTAAAGTGTCTGAAGTCCTTTTGTACTTAATATGACATTTCAAACACACCTGCCCCTGAATATGAATTTAAACTTAGCAAAAGATCTACAGGTAAAGATACAGTGGTGATGGAAGATATCACAGAAATAACTTAAAGGAGATAAACAATTAAGGGGGCCCTATCTGACATCACCAATTCCAGCTTAAGGGAAAAATGAAAAGTAAGAATAAAAAGCCAGAGATTATGTTTAAAATTGTCATATATAAGCTTCCAAAGCTGAGGCATGCATTTGCCACAAGACCTGGTAAACATCATGAAAACCTTTTAACCATTCATTTCTGAGATATCAAAAAAGAGAAATTCCAATATAGAAAACACTTGTATATCCCATACATGTTTTAAGAGAAGGGAGAAAATTCTCAATAGACACTCATCAGTTAAACATGGGTTCCTGGGAAGATAACAGAACCAAACAATCTGAAACCACTTATAAGAGCCAATTCAAATTTCACTTTGTAGGAAAACACAGAGAACTAATCTAGTAAAAGTAGAGAACTAAAATACCTGAGAGTCATATTTTGAATTCGGCTAGTAATGTGTTATTGCTTTAAAACACACACCCCTGCAAAACATGATGTTAGGGTATACACAAAGGAACCCAATATGCAAGACCTAGGAAAGAGTATATAAATCATCCAGTTTTGATAAATGTCTTAATATTTCAAAAAAAAAAAAAAAAAACAGTAGAAAACCCAGTAGCAGTATGATGCGGTATAAACACTAGAAGGGGAGTTAGGAGACCTGAGCTCCTCAGTTCTAGCTCTGACATTAAACAAGTCTCTTTAACAACCCTGGGTCTCTGTTTCCTCGCCTTTAAAATGAGGATAGATGTTCAAGGCCTAAAATACCTTCTGAGTCTGAAAAAATAAATAATAATACTGGCCAGGTGTTCTTTCTTTCTAAGAACCTCTCCCTCTCCATTAAGTCCTCCCCAAGGCACTTAGAACAGGAAAGGAAGCATTTCCACAAAACAAAAAGCATCTTTACTGTTAAGGTCAAACACAATGGAATGGAGACAGTTTCAAAAGGGACTTGCCATAGTAAGTGATCCTAAAAGCAATGAAAGAGACTAAGTGATCTCTTAAGCTGTCTTATCTATGCTTCTTAAGAGAAATACTAAAAATGACTCCCATGTATTTGGTGACAAGAGTCTATACATTCTATTTGTAAAGACAGGTAATAACTAACCATTCTCAGTATATGTACACAGAAACTTCTGGTTCATAAGATAACTTAAACACAAAAAAAGGCCCACTTTATGATCTTACCAGATTGGTTTTATGAAGAAAATAATACAAATAAAGTACTGCAACTGATTCCAATAATCTATTTCAAAGTCTGGAAGGCAAAATTAATAGCAAACTGACAAATGTATCCCCTTATCATACCAAATTTGCCATTGAGTGCCACATTTAATAGAACATCAATTTCTTCTGGAGCTAACCCATTCTTCCACGCCACATTTTCCACAGTTTTCAAGTGCTTTTCCAAGATTTTATCTTTACTCTGTGAAGTTTTAGTGGAATCTGGAAAAAGGAACAATATTAAATAGTGGGACCTTTAAAATTTTTTCAGTCCTCAACGCCAACAGTTACAACTTAGGATACTTAAAAGAAATAGCTTTTTTTTTTTTAAAGTAGGCTCTACACCCACCATGGAACCCAATATGAGGCTTGAACTCACAACCCTGAGATCAAGACATGTGCTAAGATTGAGAGCCAGACACTTAACCAACTGAGTCATCCAGGTGCTCCTAAACAAATAGATGTATGTTAAAAATGCCTTCCCCAAAACCTTTCAAAGCCTTTAAAGTTCTAGAATATTTAACAGCAATAGAGGAATAGCACCGTCAGTAAGGAAAACTGAACCATGCCCTGGCATGTCTGCTCTAAACTAACTAAAAGTACTGAACTTAGACTATAAGCAGATTAAATACTAGGACCGTAGTTCCCAAACTTCGCTGAAATTGGAATCACCCAGGGAGCCTTTTAAAAATCCTGATGCTCAGACTGCATTCCATGCCAATAAAAACAGAATGTCTTACAGTGGATGCCAGGCATCAGTGTTTTTTAAAGATTCCGAGATAAGGGGTTCCTGGGGGGCTCAGTGGGTTACGGCCTCTATTTTCAGTTCAGGTCATGATCCCAGGGTTCTGGAATGGAGCCCCGCATCGGGCTCTCTGCTCAGCAGGGAGCCTGCTTCCCCCCCACCTTCTCTCTCTCTCTCTCTCTCTGCCTGCCTCTCTGTCTACTTGTGATCTCTGTCTGTCAAATAAATAAATAAAATCTTAAAAAAAAAAAAAAAGATTCCGAGATAATCCCAATGTGCAACAGCTTGGAAACTACCTTGCCAAGAATTTTCTTTGTTGTTGTATCCCCAGTACCCAGCATACTGATATTAGGAAGCACTTAATAAATGCCTATTAAATAAAGAAAAGCATAAATTGAGCAAAAATATGCTCTCCTTTAAAAATCCATAAGAGGGGCGCCTGGGTGGCTCAGTGGGTTAAGCCGCTGCCTTCGGCTCAGGTCATGATCTCAGGATCCTGGGATCGAGCCCCGCGTCAGGCTCTCTGCTCAGCAGGGAGCCTGCTTCCTCCTCTCTCTCTGCCTCTCTGCCTGCTTGTGATCTCTCTCTGTCAGATAAATAAATAAAATCTTAAAAAAAATAAAAATAAATAAAAATAAAAATCCATAAGAAAAAGTCTAGGACATTTTTACAGCAATAGAACTTTCATAAGGAAAATTATCTGTCTTACCCTTCTCAAAGTATCTCACTGCTATTTGCAGAGCATCTTCTCCTTGATCATCAGCATGTCCATAATCCTCTGGTGGATTGTCTTGTTCATCATTCAAGTTGCACTTTGAGTCATCCAGGTCTTCTTTTTCTTCCCCCGCCAGATTAGTCTGATAACTATCACTAACTTGGGAAGTCCTCTTTTGAGCCTGAGAGTCCTTAACTCTCTTTTGGGATGACATTATTGCACATGCTCTATACAGAAACAAGTGTCAAGTTACCATTAAACAAACCATCCCTTTTTACTCCACAAAGACAGGAAGCATATCTGCTTTGTGTTCCCAACAGTTAGTACACAATACCTAGGATACAAATAATACAGACACACACAAACACAAAAACCCTAACAACCATCCAGGCAACAAAAAGGCTAACTTTCACAGATGCCCTTGACCTAAACAGGAATAGGGAGAAACAACTCTCCAGGGTAATACTCACCAGTTGAACAGGACTTCTTGTGGAAAAAAATCAAGCACAAGCAACATAGCAAGTTCTCTTAAAATGGCTCTACCACAAAATCAAGTCCAAAACTACTCCATTTCATACATTCAATCTTACTTTTTCCACTCACTCCTATTTTTCTCCACCCCCCCCTTGATTTTGTTTTTAGTCTTTACACTCTTCACTTCATGAGTGCTAAGTTAAAACAGCTTAGTTCAAAAGTGAAACTGGTGACCAAACCAAGGACTCTCACAACAGAATCATTCCCCATTAATTAAGTCATTTATTCAGTAAATAATTATTGAACATCATCAAAAACAAAGCACAGTTTTAGTTACTAAGGATAAAATAAAACAGTCAAGGTCTCGGATCTCCTGAAACTTATGGGGGTAGGGTGGGAGGAGTGTGAGAGAGGAGAGTGACACCATCTGATTTAAGACTTTCTAGCTGCAGTGTGGAGAACAGAATGTTGGGAGTCGAGGAGTGAAAACAGACGAATTTTTATTTTTATTTTTTTACTTTTTTATTTTTTTAAAAAGATTTTACTTACTTATTTGACAGAGAGAGAGAGTGCAAGAGAGGGAATACAAGCAGGGGGAGTGGGAAAGGAAGAAGCAGGCTCCCAGCTGAGCAGGGAGCCCCATGCAGGACTCAGTCCCAGGACTCTGGGATCATGACCTGAGCCGAAGGCAGATGGTTAACACACTGAGCCACCCAAGTGCCCTGAAGGCTTTTTAAAAAATTCGTCTGGGGGCGTCTGGGTGACTCGGTCGATTAAGCGGCTGCCTGTATTCCGTCTCTCGCTGTCTCTCTCTGTCATATAAATAAATAAAATCTTTTTTAAAAAGTAATTAGTTAAAATTTAAAAGCCTTCACCAGTCCAGAAGAAATATGACTGTAGTCTGAACTAGGCCTAGTCTGAACTACGGTGGACAACGTAAAAAATGACTGATACGTTTTGGAGATATACTGGGCAAGGCCGTGATAAAAGAACAGGATGTACGAAAAAGGAAAGAGAAGAACCCAGAAAGACTTAAGTTTTGGCTTCAAATGGGAAAAACTAAGGAAATCGTTGGAATGACAGTTACTCAATCACACCTCCCTAGAACATGAGGCCAGAGCTTGAGAGCGATATGTGTATCTAACCCAATGGGGGGTTCCGAGTTCCAAGTAGTTTCCTGGGGGGTCCAAAAAAAGAAGGACGGGAGAGCAGCTTCTCACCCCATCCAGCTGAACTGTCCCATCGCCTCCCAGAAACCCAGCCCCTCACAGACCGCCACTGCAGAGAGCAAACTCGGCCAGGACGACCGACCCAATGGACAGTTATCTGAGCTGGGGAAAAAGCCCGATCCCTGCCACATCTTGCAGAAGAGTTGCTCAGAAATCAGGAGAGTCCCTCTGCTCTGAGAGTCCCCACTTCGCGCGGTCTTTAAAAGTAAAAGTACCTCACCTAACACACTCCTCAGTCGCAAAGCCTCAGGAATCCGAACGCCGCCTCTCGGATTCAAAAGAGCGGGTCCCGCCCCGCGCATGCGCTTCTTCAGAGACCCAGGCTGCCCTAGGCGGAGCGGCGCGCTCTGCTGAAGCCTGATTGGTTGGGTTACGACTCAACGGCGCGAGGAGGCGCGCGGGCGCCGACGCTGACGCAGATCCAATCCCGAGAATCTCTTGCCCCGCCCGCCGCGGGTAGGGGACCCGCCCCTTGTAGACCGTTGCTGCTGGAGCTAGGTGATTGGCTGGCGTTTCCACTGTCCTAATAATGTTCGCATTCGTCATTTTGCGTATTTTGCTGCAATTACTGTCCTTATTCCTGAATTTAACAAGAGTAATTACAGTGATAATTTTGCTCAGATTGACCCTCAAGTATCGGAACTTTATAGGAAAATATGAAACTGCAAACTTCGCAATAAGGGCTGCTTATCTCTTGCTGAACAAGAGACTTAGGTTATTGAGTCTATGACTTCTGAAGCCGTCGCTTTTCCCAGGCAAAGTTCCGGGGTGGGAGGAAAGAACGGCTGGAACTGCCCTCTTTTCACCGAGGGCGGGCATACATATCTTCCAGGATTTGCCAAAAACCTGCGTCTTAAGCTAGATGTGGCACCTTTCACGTAACCTACAAGGCAACACATACAGATTTCTAACTTTGAGGAATCAATGAGTCTTAAAAAGAAACTGGCGGAAACAGCAACAAGGGTTTAGTTTGAGACCTGAGCCTAGTCCCTACTTTAATCTCTTACTAGGTAGGAATTAAAGAGGAAAGGTAAATTAAATGGCTCTCACTGATTTTTTGAGGCCAAAACATACCCATGAACTGAGCAAAACTGTAGAAGGAAACTGCAATCAGGGAGAAATGAAAAATCAAAGATTAAGTTGTTATAATTGGGAAAGACTACACCAGAAATTACTATTTACCACATCTTATATGATTTTCAGAGTACTTTAATGAACTCTTGTTTAATCAAGCATAAGAACTGAATGTTTGATATTTTATTAGTACATAAACTGCTCTTATCTAGGAAAACTGAAAATTTCTCGAGTCATTTTTCATACTCTTAATGATTTCATAGATTCAACTGTGTATTAGAAGGGATTTTAAGCCTTCAATCCCCTTCTCTTTTGTAGATGATGAAACTGGGGCTCTGAGTGGTGAAATAACTTGCTTAACATGACAAGTCTGTGGCACTGGAACATGTGCCAGTTTGTGGATACACATAGTGAGAGAGCACTGGTTCGCCTTTGTTTCCTAGACCTGCAATTTTCTCTGAACTCATTCTTCCACCTTCCCTTGGCATCACCTAGTGAAGCAGAACTCCCTAAACCTGAAAATTGTATTGATCCTAATGCTCTGGCTTTCTGTCTTTATATGCTGACATTACCGAAGTGTGGGAGAACTTAAGTGAGATTGGAAAGTTGGTAACCTCGTTAGTATACTATGTGATATACAATTCCTTGTCTTTCACTTTCTCATCCAGAATCAAAAATAAAAGGGCGTGAATTGCTTCATACGAACTTTTCTTCCCAGATTTTCATTACCTGTCCAGACAGTTTCCTCCAAATTTCAAAAATGTTTATTTTGAAAGAATGAGAGAAATAAGACAGAGGTATCAATTAACAAGAACAATGGCACTGAAGAAAATACAATAATATGTACTCCCCCCACACACAATGCCCCACCCCTCTCCCCATCCCTGGCACAATAATAGTAAAACCATCAAAGCACATCAAACAAGGAGAAACAGCAGTACTGAATGAAGAAAGCAAAGTTTCATACTGCTCAATCCAACCAATCCATATCAAATATCCTTCCCCCAACTAGACTCCAGCCACTGTAATGATAAAGAGGTGTAGAGGAGACAACCACAGGAGTAACTGCGATCTCAGTTTACACTAGCAAAGTTCAGTGAAGATTCAATAGGAGTAATGAATCTGTTTGGCAGGGAAACACTGGATACAGCTCCTCTGTCAAGTTTCAGATGATTTAAGAGAACAACTAGAGTTTGAGATTCACAGATTTCTAATGGAACTAATCCCTGCTCCCTCAACCGTAATGGAGCAGCTGCCAAATCCTGGTTAGTTGCTGAGAGTAGTAGGAAGTGAGGCAACTTTTGGCTTAAGAAAATCCAAAAAAGATGTCTGGTAAAAGTTTACTGCTTCGATTTCAAACTGTGAGCAAAGGTGCTTAGTAGGTTGAGTTGGGGCAAAGGCAAGGTGAAACTTCCAATTTTATCACTTGAATTAGATTATGTATTGACTGCATATATCCCTTATTTTAATTAAACTCAATATGGAGTATTTAAAATTTCAACAACTGTTACAGTGGAGGCTAACCAGTATAACTCAGTGTCTTGAATTGAAGCAACTGTCTCCTAAAGTGGTAAATTAAAGTTTTCAGCTGAATTTCCCTCATCCCACAGGAATACATCACTTGATTTATACCAGAAGTAAGTAGGATTCTCTTTAGAAGAGGTTTATTTTATTCTGCCCTCACTAGAATCAGTTTGTAAAGGGAAGGATACCTGTGCAGGATTAGTTCAAGATCAGAGCCTTATCCTCACACCTGCGTGCACAAGTGTGCACGCGTGTATGTGCACACACACACACGCACAGACAGTAAATACATTTTCCCACACATAATCTTATAGTCACATGCTTGCTGGAGTCCATCTCACAAATACACATCAACAGTTAGCCATATACATGTACATGCAGCAAGATGTGAGTTGCCCCAAAGTGATTAAAGGTGGTGCACATATGTCTATGTGGGGAGGTCATTTTAGGGTATAGGTGTACACAAGCCAGTAAGACCATTAACTTGCAGATTATATTTTTCCCTTTCCCTCAAGATAAATAAATCAAATGAAAAACACACACTGACATCTTCCTGGGTGTCATGGAGGCAACTGCCTGGAAGGTCCACTTTTTGCACTTCTGCTTTCCTATGACAACTTCATTTTGCCCTGAGGGGCCTTCTCATATAAGGAGGGCTGCTCCTCCGCATTCCCGGCATTCCCCGCTTGCCCCGGCAGTGGCAAGGGCTTCTTCTCAGAAGACCGGTCTTCAGGCTTGCGAGCAATCAGCAGGCGGCAGGTGAGCAGGATTCCAAACACCAGAGCATGGGCGTAGCGTTTGAGAGGATCACCGACTAGCTGATGGAAGAAGAGCACAGCCAACACCAGCAAGAGTAGGAAGAAGTTGGCCACATCTTTGGGACGCCCAGGCACAAGGGTCATGACAATGCCACAGGCCACCTCAAGAGCACCAATGCTTTTGCGGAGGAGAATGGAATTGATCCCCATTTTCTTCAGCAGAGGGAGGGCTCGGACATAGCTCTTGTAAGCACGTTTCTAGAGTGAAATACCACAAGGAATGCCACATTAACGTTGATTTTAACGTTAGAATGAAGAACACACAAGCAAGGGCTTCCTTCTGTCCCCACCAGGTTCCCCCCCCTTTTTTTTTACTGTGGCTCCTAAATAAAAGCCTTGTAATGAAGATAAGAAAAAAATAAGTGATCTTCTGAGATCCCTGTGGTTTAAACCTTAGTAACAGCAGGGCACCTGGGTGGCTCAGTTAGTTGAGGGTCCAAAACTTGATTTCAGCTCAGGTTATGATCTCAGGGCCATGGGACTGGACTCTGCCCTCAGCATAGAGTCTGCATGTCCCTCTCCCTCTGCTCCTCCCCCCACTCGCACTCGCTTTCTCTCTCTAAAATAAATGTTAAAATAAATAAATAAATAAAACTTAGTAACAACACCAAAGAGAATTTGGCTTTATAGTTAAAAATTATGTTCTGATTATAAATCATAAACAACACTAAAAGCATTTATAAGAAAATTTATTGGGCCCATAAAATCTGTTACAGATTAGCCACATTCACATTTTCTAGTGCCTGCCTCGTTCAAACCCAGATGCATACGAACACCAACAAAAATGAAACAAGGCAAGGTGCAGTATGATAAAGCCTCACTAATTTGGACTTCCCAAATTTGGAATCTGTGATAATTCGAAAAAAGCTAGGCAGGAGTTTACACTTGCAGAATCTGCAAAAATTAAAAAGTGAGTACTAAGTAAATAGAAAAATTAAAATGTGTGCAAATGTTAGCCCCTTATATATATTTAAAATATAGTAAGATAAAAACTAGTCTCATGGTCAGTGAGATAAAAGTCCCAGGCCTTTACAAGATGCAACTTTGTTAGCCTGGTGCAAGTTCATTAATTTTAATCTAACAAATATGTATTGAACACCTACAATGGATTATGCGATGGAGATTAAAAGGTAAATAAGCCAGGGTCAAGAAGCTCTTGGTCTGGTGCGGGGAAATGGATACACAAAACGCCAGTATAAAGCAATATGGTTAAGGACACATAATTGACATCTGTATGAGGTCTAATTGTAGCCCAAAGGGAGACATCATACAACAGAGGAGGGAGTCACGGGATATATTACAAATTAATAAGATTATATTGACCTTAGGGTAATAGATAATCATATTTTTCACTGTATCCAGATGGGCCTGATCCTCATTTTGTAGTAAATCGATGAGATTTTATCAAGTGTCTTATTAGGTTGGCCCACCGCTTTGTTTTCAGTAAGTATCCATTAACCCATTCAATATTTATTAAGTGCTTCCTTGCACTAGGCACTGTCTAGGTACTTTGGATACAGATATCAATCATTCAAAGGCTCTTCTTTCCTGAAGCTTGAGTTTATATGAAGAGAATTTATGGGTACCAAACAAAATTATGCAGTAGAAACAGTGGAGGCATACCAGAGTGGTCAAGTCTCCCTAGATGGAAACAGAGAAAAGCTAGAGTGGAATATTAAAGGACGAGCAGGTGTTGGCAAATCAATAAGCAAAGGGCATTGCAGGCAGAAGAAACTGGATGAGCAAAGGCCCTGAAGCACCAAACAGACTTGTGTGTTTCAAACACTGCCCCAGTTCAGCATAGGTTGGGAGAGGGAGGGATGAGAGTGAGACATGAAACAGGGGAGATAGATATGAATCATGGATCCTGAGAACTATATACATCCTCTTATATATGTCTATATATGTGTCACCAGGAGATCTTGGAGAACTATATATGTTGTGCTGTGGAGGTGGGTTTTATCCTATAAGCCAGGGCAAGCACCATAATTTGCTTTTGAGGAAGGTCCTTCTGGAAATAGTGTGGAGGGTGCATTGGGAGAAGTATGCCTGGAAGCAAGGAGACCAAATAAGAGACTTAGATTAATGATAGGAGGGATAGAGGGAAGGGGACAGAGTCAAGAATATTTTTTTTAAAGATTTTATTTATTTATTTGACAGAGAGAGATCACAAGTAGACGGAGAGGCAGGCAGAGAGAGAGAGAGAGAGAGAGAGAGAGAAGCAGGCTCCCTGCTGAGCAGAGAGCCCGATGCTGGGCTCGATCCCAGGACCCTGAGATCATGACCTGAGCCGAAGGCAGCGGCTTAACCCACTGAGCCACCCAGGCGCCCCGAGTCAAGAATATTTTTTTTAAAGATTTTTTATTTATTATTTATTTGACAGAGAGAGAGATCACAAGTAGACGGAGAGGCAGGCAGAGAGAGAGAGAGAGGGAAGCAGGCTTCTTGCTGAGCAGAGAGCCCGATGCGGGACTCGATCCCAGGACCCTGAGATCATGACCTGAGCCGAAGGCAGCGGCTTAACCCACTGAGCCACCCAGGCGCCCCATGAAGAATATTTTTAATGCAATATCATAGAACTTAGTGTTATACTGGATGTGGACACTGGGGGAAAGGGATAAGTCAAGAAAGATTCTCTGGTCTCTGGCTTGGGTATGTGGGTAGAAGGGTGTTACCATTCTCCAGGTTTGGGTATGCATCTGGAAGATCATATTGGGGGTGGGGCAAGGGGTAGGAAGGAGTAAGGGATTCAATTTGGGTTTTTTAGTTGAAGTATCTCTAAGACATCTAAGTGGAGATGTCTAGTAGGCAGCTCAGTAATAGAGGTCTAGAATAATGATACAGAATGGATAGTCATCAGTATCCATCCTGATGTATATATACATCAATATGTATATATACAGTCTATATACAGCAGAATGTATATATGTATATATATATAGTATAAATACAGCAGTATATGTATATATACAGTATATGTGTATATATGTATGTGTACATATATATACAGCAGAATGTATATATAGTGGGAAAAATTGTGTGACTGACATTTAAGAAATGGAAAGAGGAAGATGGTCCACAAAGCAGACAGAAGAGAGTGTGGTCAGAAAAGTAGAGGGAAAACCAAGAAAGACAGGGTCATGGGGGTCAAGGTTTTCAAGAAGAGAATAGTCAAAAGTTCCAGATGCAAGGCAAGTATCATGAGAATCAGGCAGAAAGCCAACTTGACCTCTTAGAAGCATCTGGCACTTAGAATAGTGTTCACACACTCTAGATTTGGAACAAACGTCGTCATCTCTCTCACTTCTGGATCAGTGAATGCAACTTATTTCATGGATTAACTATCATAAGTGGCACAAGATAATCCTCTATGAGGACTGTTAAAAGACCAATGGTTTAGTGGGGAAAAAAAAACATAATTTTTATTCAGACAGACTTGGCTTTAAATCTCATCTCTGTCACTTTCTAGTGGGGTGTCCATAGGCAAATTATTTGACCTCTCTGAGCCTCATTTTCCTGAGCAGGGTTAAGAATAAAGTGAAATGAGCCAGGCTATTTGCCTTGAATGTAAAATTTAAGAAGGCACCAAAAGGATTTCTTGAATAAGGTAAATGATATCATTAATGAGTAAAATATCAAAGCTTCAGATAAAGGCAGGATCCAGCTCTGCACTTACACAACCCTGCCTCATTTATCTCTTCCCAGTCCTGGCCCTGTCAGATCCTGTCTTTAAAATTTCACCTCACCCTAGTCCCTATCCTATTCCTGAGCATGTAAAGAAACACAGAGGGTTAGTCATTCTTCCTCCCTCTTCCCATTTTAGGTTAAATCAGGGAGTCCCAGAGAAATTAGGAGAGATGTTGATGAGTTGGCAGAGTAAAACCCTGGGTTGAACTGTGGGAGACCCATATGGAGCAGAGCAGAAGTGGTGAGGAGAAGTGTACCCATTTCCTCTCACTATTAATCTAGATGCCACCTGCCCACTCTCTCCCTCTCTGCACTCTGGTGAGAGTAGCAGGGCAACATCAGGGAAAGAGGTCTAGACACAAGAGTCTTCTTCAACACTTTTAAATGAGGACCATTTCTAATTAACAACACAAAGCTTCCCAAAAGGCAGTTCCTAAATCCCAAATGTAAGCTTCTGACATGATGAAGGCAGGAGGCAAGATGAGTTTCTTACAGTTGGTTCAGAGCCAAGACTTCCAGATGCTGGCTGAGTGGCTTCTGGAAACACTCCTTTTTTGGCTAAGGCTAACCACCCATCATTCAAGAATAGATTCTTAACTATACTATAGTGGAATCCGTAGCCTGGGGCCAAATTCCAGGTCTTTAAATCAAGTTCCCGTGACTTCAGTGATCTTTTTTTTTTTTTCTTTACATTTGGTATAACTCCATATTACTTTTTCAGTTGTTTATCTAACTTCTTAAACTACCACTGTGGATCTTTAATGCAGCTGTTGCCTCTTTTTTTTTCCCTTTCTTTTCTCCAGAGGAAACTGCACATGGATAAGCCATTTCATCAAATCTTTAGTGCAAAGCTGAGTAGGTACAGATAGCATCTATTCTCCAGGACTCCAGACAGGGAATGTTTAATTTGTTAGAAATGGGACTAAGCTTGGATGGAGTCTTGACATTATAGGAAGGCCTTTATTCTTTCTCCTGTGGAGTAGGATGGAGACATCAAAAGAATCCTACTATTGCCAGCTCCATCAGTGTTTGGTCTGGGCCACATCAGTTCTAACAATAGAAGGGTCACATGTCTTGAATCTATAGTAACTAGAGCTCTAAAGACTTTAATTGTCCTGATGGTAAGAATAAAGAGAGTTGACTGAGTCACTCTCCCAAAAGGCTCTCACAATTCACTTTGTTAGGTCTGTTTCCCTTCCATTGCAATGACCCAGACCCTGTAACCATAGTTTCCTTATAGGGCAAGGAAGCAGGGAAGAAGAGTGTTTAGTCAAATGTTTCAAATCCCTTTCATAGAAAGCAATTGTCCAACAATATCCTTGGGCTGAGATTTTTAAGATAAGCTTAATTTCAATTTTAGTTTTGCCCCTAAGTTGCTTAGAGAAAATCACTAAGCATTTTACTATCTGGGTTTCCCCTTTTGTAAATTAAATGAACATTTTGGAGATTTAATTAAAAAAATCATAACATCATGGTATCAGACAAGGGCCACACAGAGACACACACACACATTTCATTATCAGTGAACCATACAATGAGAAGTCCATGCATTTGCAAGCAAACCATGGTGATTATTTTAATGATAATAGCGGTGAATCAAACAGGTCCATTCTTATGGTATGAGAAGATATGATTCAGACATGAATCAAAAGCATATGGAGCCTTTCTTTAGTCATACCCTTTCTCTTTTTGTCATTTACTCTTCAGAACAACGTAGGGTCCATGATCTCATATTAATGACATTTATTTGAAGAGCTCAAAACCATCTAATTGCATTTATCTTCAATTGCAGTTAATTACTGATCCAAGTCAGCTAACAGGACAAAATGGGAACAGAGACCAAGTGGTTTGATCCACTTCAGTACACTTATGCCAGTTAGGTAAAGAAAAAAATGGCTAATCCACTGTAAATTCCATTTATATAAAGTTCAAAAACAGTAAAACTAACTTATGTTGTTAGAAGTCGGGAAGATAATAACCCTTGGGGAGGTAGTAACTGGAAGGGGCCATGGGGAGGCGGGTTTCGGGAGAGCTGGTGTGTTCTTGATATGGGTGCTGGTTACACAGGAGTATTCTGAAAATTCCTTGAGCTGTACACTTACGTTAGATGCACATTTCAGAATGTATGTTACACTTCACTAAAATTTACAGAGGGGAAAAAAAAAACTATGAAAGCCAAAGAGGACACTGACAAAAATACATTTTGGCTAAACTTCTCAGCTTCGTTGATATCTTAGACCATAAAGGCTCATAAATGCTGCAAAATATGCTGACTCGAATATGATTTCCCTGCATCTTTGTAGGGGAAAAAGCCAAATGTGAGTTATTGATTATTTCTTCAATGCAATAAAAAGCCATCATGTGTTTAATTGCCAAATATCCATGTGAATTATAAACACATTTTAAGCAATTCCACTTTCTGCTGTCATATAGTACCAACCTACAGAGGAAGCTGGCAAATCTTGTCCTACTAACCAAAGTGGATCCTTCCCAGATTGCATTTTAGGGCAGAAGGCTTCAACTATTAGTCAAAGGTCACTTTGAAACAAGCATAGCTCTTGGCCATTGAGAAGCTACACGTTCCCTGGCATCACCTCCCGTGGAGTTTAGCTTGAGATGGTTGACTGTATGAATTAAGCAAAGTCACTTTCCATCTCTGGGTCAGTTTCCTCTCTGATGGAATAAATGTACTGTACCACCTCAGAGAGCAGTCTAAGCATCAGTGAATTACTATCTTATTACCTAGCTGGAAAGCAATTAATCGCAGTGATTGGAAGCATAAAAGATTACCTAAGGACATTAAATAAACTACCCAAACATCTGGAGTGTTTCCCCAGGGATATACAAACCCTAGGGCATTTAACTCTAGATAAGCCAATCAACCAAAAAACAAACCTTCACTTTGAGGGGATAAGAAGAAGCAGAGCCTTGCCCTGTTCTTAGCGCCAAAATCCCTTGGCTTCATTGTGACAGGATTTTGGTGTTTTCTCACTATTCTGCGTGTAGCCCCTTTTGATTACAGAATGGAACCACTGCCTCAAAGAGCTGAATACCAAATTTAGAGCAAGTCAACCATTTCTTTGTTCCCCATCACTGCCCAGGAAACTGCTTAGCAGCATTTCTATGTGCTGTCTCCCAATTTCAAGTGAATTAATGAAGGCATTTAGTCAAGGGAGTGATCAGTCATGTTGAGTTCATGTGGGCTTTAGAGTACTCTATAATGACATTTGCTAAATCTGGAGGAGGTATGGGGCGACACACACCAAATGGGCAATTCAGAGACATCTGGAAGTTCTGCATGGAATCCACTGTGCATTAACCGGCAGCAAGTGTGGAGCTTTCAAAATTAGCTAATTGCGTAAAGGTCTGTTCACCAGGGCACATGAAAATAACATCTTGCTCTTTTAAGTGCCTGATTTCAATCCCTTAAACTGACCGTTCAGATTAGTCAGGAAGCCCCTGCATAATGCAGAATCAATTATTACCATCACTTCACCCGGAACATTTCTTGAACACTGGCTATATGTAAATTACCATTGTACCAGATGCTTCCATATATAATCTCAACTAATACTTACAACAACCTTCTAAGGGAAGAATCATTATCCTCATCTCACAGATAAGGAAACTGAGGCACTAGGAATGTCAGGACTCAAGCACTAACCTATATGACTGAAAGTCTGTGCTCTTTCCATTAACCATTCCTGGTTTCTGCAGTATACAGGAAAGAAGTTAATAATCATTGGTCCGTAGGGTTTTCAGCCATGATTCCTCACAGAGGGGACAACACCTAAGCATAACACTAATGGTTTTAGAACAAGAAAAATAAACAGTGACAAAAAAGAAAAAAAAAAACCAAAATCTAAATTTGAAATTGGTTTCAAAGTAAAGGTTTGAATTGGTGTAGTTGAACGGTTATAAAAAAGAAGCAAGAATGTGCCAGATATGTTCAAGAATCAGTTGCAAGTTCTGACATCCAAAAAGGCAGTTGTAATCATTAATGACCCCTCTACTGAGAAGATTCAGTCACGGACTTGGTTTCTAATCTCTGCTCCCACAACAGCGTACCCTATGATATTGGATCAGTTTGATCCATCAGTAAAATAAGAATAACTAATAAGATGAATTTACCTCACTGATATGTTTTAAAGAACAAATAATCTTTAAACAACGACACTTTGAGATCTTGTAAGAAAAGCTGCTGCAGTCAATGAATGACTGTCAATGCAGAGGAATCACTCCTAAATGGAAAACAGAAAATCCCAGATAATCAGCCTAGCTGATCTAGAGTTGGGTTCCTTAGGGGCCATACCGCCTTCTGAGAGCAAGAAATGGCTCCTAAACTACATAATCAAGATCGAACCAGAGAACTCTGAAGGGTGGTGACCAGCCAAGACAATGCTCCAATGACTCATTCATTCACTCATCCATTCAACAAATATAAATCGAGTCCCTTCTTTGTACTAGAACTTAATTTTTCCCATTTCCTTTGGACTTAAGAATAAAGCTTGGCCAGCTCAGAACTGGTGCAGTGGCCCCTATGCTGGACAGCCCTCCCCAGCCTGGGGCCAATGTTCAGTGCAGGAGGGGACCCTGGAAAAGGCAATCTGAAAATCCTCCTCAAGCTTCATACTACTGTGAAGTCTATCTCCCAGCTAGATATAGTTCCTCCATTCTTTCCAGATACCCCTGAACACATAAGCTCAGAACTGTGCTTGTACACACACACACACACACACACACACACACACACACTCACAATGGTTCTATACTGCTGTATTAGCTTATACTTATATAAATATGTTCCTTTGTATGATACGAAATCTTGACATTGGTTTCTTCTGCCTTTCAGGAGACTGCAAAACACAGCTCCACTCCCTAGGAAGAAACCTACTGTAAACCCATTTGTGGCTGGTCCTCCTCGTGAGCTCCTGCCAAGCTGGTAAGAAGCTTCCCGGTGACTCCATTTTAGCTGGATTGCCTGCAGATCCTAACAGTGTACTTAGGGTACAGGTTGGGGGGACCTCTAACACAGTGGAGGAGGGCCTGAGGGCCGGGAAGTATATTGAAGAAGGCTACTATGTCCTAAGAAAAGGAAAAGTCAAAAATACCTAAGGTTCACACACAAACATATTAATACATGTATATATGAAAAGTAAAGAAAAGCAATAGCATTTCATTTACTTGTAATCTAAACTAAACTACTACACTGAAACCAAAATATAGTGGCGTTTCACCTCCACCAGGTCCCTCTGCATTTGGTGGCATCTGCTACCCCACCTCCCCTCCCCTCCCCAGTGCAGGCTGCCTTGGATTCTCATTTTGACCTGATTTCAATCCCATCTGGCCAAACATGCTGGGAGGAGGGGAAGGGAGAAGGAGAAATACATTAGTATTTGCCATTGGGGCTAGACCTAGGCGCTGGAGTCCCAGCCACCCTCCCCCACCTCCAGGGTGATCCTGTGGTGAGAGAGACATGGAAAGCACCAGCTCAAACCCTGAGTCAGAAACCAGAGCTGCCTGCAAACATTTTCTAGCATCTACAATTCACCAGTCTCCATCTATTTGCAGCTCACGTTGAGGGGCTCTGGAAGGCTCCGCAGTGGGCTCCAGGAGAGCGCTATTTATTCCTCTCAACGTGTGGGGCTATTCCTCCTTGACTCAGCCCTAATGGAGAGACCCTCTTCCCTCTTTTCTCTCTCCCTTCCTGTTCCTCCCCTAAGCTCCTTTCCTTCTTGACCTTGAGAGCCCAGTAATGGGTTTGGCAGTCAGGCAAAGGCAGTGAGAAGCAGGTTCTCTTCAGCCAGGGCGGGGAAATGAAGAGGCAAAGTGACAGGGGGAGAGACGCGAGACCGAAAGTGCTGGAAACATACCCTGCCATCTCCTCACACTCTACAGCATAGGAACAAGTCCTCTTCACGCCCAACTGGGGAGAGCAGCCCAGCCCCCAGGTTGCAGAGGAAATGTTTTGGCCAGTCACCTTCGGTGATTCCAACTCTGCAGAGGGGAAAAACTGCAGAGGACCTGACCCTGGGCATCCACAAGAGGCAAGGTGGGGATTATGGATTATTTTGCAGGAGAGCAGAGGCAGACTTTGCAGATTTTGCAGATTAGCCCAGAAACAAAACAAACAAAACATCAAGGTCTCCCTTGAGAGAAGAGGAAGAAGCAGGCACTCAGTGACCTTTATTTGGGCCAAGACTGCTTTGTCTCAAGGATACAGACACACACCCAGGCAGCTAGAGATCAGCTCTCATCCAGGGATGAGTGCCTTTCCCGCCCCTAAGAAAGGCTTGTTTTAGTAGCCTGTTCTCCCCCAGCTCTTTCCGTCCTTCCCCTTTGTTCTTCCCTAAGATAAATAAACTCTCCAGCCTGCTAAACTCTTAGCTCCAAGGGAAGGAATCAGACTTGCAGACTGCTTGCCCGGACTTTGGGTGTGCTAGAAGAAGGGAAGGATTCCTGCCAATGACAGGTGTTACGCAGGTCTCAGCCTTCTGGTTTACTTGGAGGTGGGGGTGTACTCGCTGGGCAACCCCTCCCCCAACTGGCATCCAGTGGCTCCAAAACAGTTGCTCCCAGCATAGCCTACAAATGAAATCGCTCTTGTCCAGCTGCACCTTCGAAGCTGCAAAGTTGTTGGGGAGAAGGATGGTCCGTGGTGGGGGTAGGGGTTAAGGGGACGGGACCATGGACTGGGAAGGAAAGAAGGGGAGAGGTACTCGCAATCTCTGGGGGGTGCGTCCCTCGTCACCCGTTTGCTTCACTTACCATCTCAGTGTAGGCATCCTTGCTGAGCCTGGGGGTCAACTTGATAGTTCCCATGAAAACAAAGAAGAGTCCCAGGGCCACTGAGAGGGCCACAACAGTTACGGTTCTGGGGGATGCCATGGGGTCACCAAGGCAGGTCCCAACTAATCCTTCTGCTTTGCGCACCCCGTCTGTCTAAGGCGCAGGCAGTTAGCACAGAGAGAGCTAGAGGGACGCTGCGGAGGCAGCAGGCAGCTAGAATGACAAAGGGAGAGGAGGGAGCTCGAGAGAAAAATTGAGAGATCGAGATTCAACCTCTCTCACTACAACAATCTCTGGGTCCTAATGCCCTACTCTTACTCCTGGCCAAAAGCACAGTCTGGAAGTTAAAGAAGACCTAAACTGAGGTGGGAACTTCACGTCTTAAAATGGGGGGAAACTAGGTTATGCTTCGAGTTCAGTCCCTGGGCTGCCTCTGGAATGAGGAATCAGGGAAGACCTCCTTCCCACCACTTCCCACCAGGCGCACTTTTCATCTCTAAGTTATTTACTCCCTTTTTGCCACCTCCCTCCTTTTCTCCCCTTTTCCTTTCCCTCAGTCAAAACAGGAGTCCTCAGTTTGCTTGTTTCTGCAGTGGGTAACACTCAAGGATAAAATGGCAAAGTTATCAGGCTCCATTGCTACTGAAGAAAGCTTTATCTTTCTCTTCCTGGAAAACCGTTAATGGCTCCCATTGCCCAGAGATTAACTCCAGAGTTTTAAATTTGGCATTTTGACCTCTACCTCTCTTTGGAAGTTTATCTTCCAATAGCTCCCATGCCACCCTTTCTCTCCTATCTCCTCAGGGCCCCAGACAACCTGAGCTTTCCCACCTCCCCTACGTTCCCTTTCCCTAAGCCATCACTCTTCTCTAACATTTAACCTTGTCTTCAATGTTATCTCTTCCATAAAGACTTTCCTGATCCATTCCCAGCAGGATATGGTTTCTCCCTCCTCTGATTTCCTGAAATAATAACCAATATCTGTTTACTAAGTTTACTAAGTGCGAGACAACCACCCTTTACCTGTATTAACTCATTTAGTCTTTACAGCAACACTATGAGCTAGGTATGAGCTCCCACTTTATGGATGGACCTCTGAGGCACAGGAAAATAACTTGCTCAAGAGTATATGCTAACTAGAAAGTGGAGAGCCAGAATTCAAACCTAAGCAATCTTAACCTGGGTTAAGAGCCCAGGTTCTTGGGCACCTGGGTGACTCAGTCACTGGGCGTCTGCCTTTGGCTCTGGTTGTGATCCCAGGGTTCTGGGATGGAGCCCTGCCTTGGGCTCCCCGCTGGGCAGGAGGCCCACTTCTCCCTCTCCCTTTGCCGCTCCCCCTGCTTATGCTCTCTCCTCTGTCAGATAAATAAATAAAATCTTAAAAAAAAAAAAGAGGGGCGCCTGGGTGGCTCAGTTGTTAAACGTCTGATTTCAGCTCAGGTCATGGTTCTAGGGTCCTAGGATCAAGCCCCATATCAGGCTCCCTGCTCAGCAGGAAGCCTGCTTCTCCCTCTCCCACCCCCCCTGCTTGTGTTCCCTCTCTGTCTCTCTCTCCTTGTCAAATAAATAAAATATTTTAAAAATAAAATAAAATAAAGAGCCCAGGTTCTTAACCATTGCTCTATTGTCTCCCCATATACTTCATACTCTGCATCGTAATTATGGCACTGACCTGATTCTGCTTTGCACTATAATTACACACACACACACACACACACACACACACACACACCCCTTTTTGATGAGGCAGTGTTCATTAAGTGAAATAATAGTCTGGAGTCAGGTCCAGAAGGTCCAGGGTTTAAATGCCAGCTCTGCCACTAACTCTGTAAACTTGTCACTTAAGTTCTCTGAGCCTCCATTTCCACATTTATAAAATGTCTATGAAAATTCCACCTCAAAAGTTTGTTGTAAGAATTTGATATAAGTAAATCGCCTAGCACAGTGTCTAACATAAAATGATGTAGTTCCCTTCTGTGTCTTTTGCCTTCCTAATCTGCTCCACAGTTTAGCTTATAAGCATTTCAAAAGTAGGAACAACTTTTCTATATCCCATAGTACCTAAAACAATGTCTTCTGTGCACCAGATCCTGATAAATTTTCCTTGGAGGGGGAACTGAAGAAATTTAAATACACATATTATCCCTGGGAGTGGTAACACTTGAAGGTTTAGCAATCATTTACATCTTATTGTGAAAGATTTTCAGCCTTTGTGGTTATGATTCGACCTATAAATTACTGAGTTCTACAATGCACATACAAGTGAATTAGGCACTATAGGAATTATATACCATTTTGCTTTCAAATTACATGATAACGGGAATAATAATATTCCTCATAAAATGAACAAAATACTGAATAATAATACTACTAATAAATATAAGAGAAAAATAATTCCTGATCCCAACATGCCGAAATGAACATTGTTATTCTGATTGGTCAATATTCTAATTGACCTTTTTCTTAAATATTTCTCTATGTACAAAATATATACAAATTAGTTTTTCAAAATTTGATCTTACTATAGAATCAGTTTTATACCCTGCTTTTCTTTTTTCACTTGTTAGCATTTTTCCATATCATTAAACCGTCTTCATAAACATTATCTTTCTGGGCGCCTGGGTAGCTCAGTCAGTTAAGTGTCTGCTTCAGCTCAGGTCATGATCTCAGGGTCCTGGGATGGAGTATCAAATCCAATTGGGCTCCACCCTGCTCAGTGGGGAGTCTGCTTCTCCCTCTGCCCCACCCCCCATTTGTGTACACAGGCGTGCACACTCTCTCTCTCTCAAAAATAAATAAAATCTTAAAAAAATCTTTCTGAAATGATTGTATAATACTTCAACATCATTTGAATGTACTATGTATATTTCATTTGACTCTTCTCCTATTGCTAGGTATTGTTTTCATGGTTTTTGCTTCTGCAAGTGAAGTTTCAGTGCACACCCTTATATATCAATCTTTGTCTAAATTCTTGAATTTTTCCTTAGGATAAATTTCTAGAAGTTGGATGGGTCAAAATTATGATCTTTTTATATGTGCATATTTTTTATATGTATATATTTAGTAATAGCTAACATTTACTTATCACCTAGAGGATGCCAGACATTTTGCTAAGTGACTTGCATGTATTGTGAGATTAGTACTATTAATTCCCTCCATTTTATAAATGAGAAAACGAAGCAAGGAGTGAAGCAGCTCCCCAGATCCAGAACAGGGCCACCAGCTATTGGGGTATTCAACTTAAACCTCTGCTGTTCCTCCATTTACTGTTGCTGCTCCTTTAAATCATTTAAAGATATGAATGTTTAAAAGACTCTTGATACATATTACCAATGGGCTTTCCAAAAACAAAATTTACCTTCCCATCAGCAGTTTAGAAGTATGTACACATCACCACATCCGATCTGCATTAAGGACTTCAGTGTTTTTCATCCTCACCAATTTCATTCATAAAAATTTGTCTTTTGTGGGTTATTAGCATTAGAACATTTTTTCATATATTCATTGGTCAAATGTATACCTTCTGTTTATGTCATTTTCCATTTTTATTCCATTTCCATTTTTATTTTGACCGTTGGTGTTTTTTTTTTAAGATTTTATTTATTTATTTGACAGATATAGAGCACAAGTAGGCAGAGAGGCAGGCAGAGAGAGAGGAAGGGAAGCAGGCTCCCTGCTGAGCAGAGTCTGATGTGGGGCTCAATCCCAGGACCCTGGGATCATGACTTGAGCCAAAGGCAGAGGCTTTAACCCACTGAGACACCCAGGTGCCCCGCATTGGTGTTTTTTGATCGATTCATGAGAGCTCTTTATATCATACTGACATCGATTATCTTTTAAATATCTTTCCCAGGAGCCCTGTGTAGTTCAGTCGTTAAGCATCTGCCTTTGGCTGAGGTCATGATCCCAGTGTCCTGGGATGGAGTCCCACATTGGTGAGGAGAAGCGGGGATGAGTCTGCTTCTCCCTCTCCCACTCCCTCTGCTTGTGTTTCCTCTCTCACTCTCTCTCTCTCTCTCTGTCAAATAGATAAATAAAATCTTTAAAAAAATTTTTTAAGAATAAATAAATACCAGGGTGCATGGGTGGCTCAGTGGGTTAAGGCCTCTGCCTTAGGCTCAGGTCATGATCTCAGGGCCCTGGGATCGAGCCCTGAGTAGGGCTCTCTGTTCAGCAGGGAGCCTGCTTCTCCCTCTCTCTCTCTGCCTGCCTCTCTGTCTACTTGTGATCTCTGTCTGTCAAATAAATAAATAAAATCTTTAAAAAAAAAGAATAAATAAATATTTTTCCCAGTTTATGTTTGCCAATAAATTTAATGGAGTCAAGTCTAGCAATACTTTTATGGCTTTTCCATTGCTTTTTTGTTTAGAAAATTCTTCCCCATCTCAAAATTTAACATTTGCTTCTACTTTTTAAAGCTGTTTTATGCTTTCTTTCTTTTTTTCCACATTTCATATGTTGATGAATTCTGTCCTTGTTGGTTTGTGATGCTTCCTTTATTGTATATTGGGTTCTTATCTTTTTACTTGGTCAGTCTGAAGGCTTCTAGTCCATTGATTCGTTTGTTGATTCTTGTGACAATATAATAATGTGGTTTTTTGTTTTGTTTTTAAAGATTTTATTTATTTATTTATTTGTCAGACTGAGAAAGCGCTAGCACACACAAGCAGGCAGAGGCAGAGAGAGAAGCAGGCTCCCTGGAGAGCAAGGAGCCCGATGTGGGACTCGATCCCAGAACCCTGGGATCCTGACCTGAGACGAAATCAGCAGCTTAACTGACTGAGCCACCCAGGCGCCGAAAATAATGTTTTAAGTGTTATAACTTATGTATACATTTTAATATCTTGTAAGCCAAGTATCTCATCATTGTTCTTTTTTTGAAAATTTCTTTGCTATTCTCTCTGTTTATTCTTTTAGGTGAACTTAGAATCACCTCATCGCTGTAAAATAACTTTGAATCTTGACTGGATTGACTTAAACATATAATTAATTTTTAAAAGCTGTCGTCTTATAAAATTTAGCTTTCCCATCCAGAAATATGGCATCAATTTCCATTTATTCAAATCCTAGTTGCTCAGAGATATACAAATATCCTTGTTTTCTTTGTGTAAAGTATATGCCTTTTTTAAAAAAGTTATTTCTAGGGGCACCTAGTTGGCTCAGTCAGTTGGGCGTCTGCTTTTGGCTTGGTCATGATCTCAGGGTCCTGGGATCAATCAGGGTCCTGGAATTGAGCCCCACATTAGACTCTGCTCAGCGGGAAGCCTGTTTCTCCCTGTCCCTCCTGCTCCCCTGCTTGTACTTTCTCTCTGTCAAATAAATAAATAAAGTTTTTTAAAAAGCTATTCCTAGGGATTCTATACTATTTTTTGTCGTCATCACAAATGGATTTTTTTTCTCCATTATATCTTCTGGCCGGTTGTTGCTGTCTTACAGGAAAACTATTGACTGCCATTCATTCCACCACTTTGCAGAACTCTTTTCTGAACTCTCTTTTCTGAGTTAAACCTGAGTGTTTCAACTGATTCCCTTGGGTGCTCTCTGGAGTGACAAACGCATCAGTTACAAATAATAGTGGTTTTTGTTTCCTTTCCAATAGTTATACCTCATTCCTCTTTCACATCTTACTGTGTTAGCTACAGGCTAGCTTCTAAGATTTGCCTGGCCTGGGCCAAGAATACAAATGGAGGCCCACTTACCACATCTCAAGGAGCCATGAGTTGGAAAGCAAAGAGAAGCTAGAAAGCCAATGCTTGTTACTACTGGGAAACAATCATTGTTATGGAAGACTCTATTGCTATTGAGAGAAGAAGGGCTTGACAAGTTGATTTATGTTTTCTCTTACTAAGCACTTCTGTTGCTCAAAACCTCCCTGCACACTAAAGCAGTGTCTGATATAAGCAGCAGCATAATACACACCTTCACGGCACTTGGATGCATTGGCCCTTTGTTTCAAGTACACAGGGCAAGCAATATGAAGTACTCCCCTTGCATTTGAATGATGTTAATTATGAGAGCAGAGGGTTAGGGTTATATGTTCTGCCACACTGAGCATTGGATCCTGAGTGACACAGATGCCCATGTCTTTAAATACATTTATTTGTATGTGTATGTAATATGAGGGACCCTCCAAATTATGGGTGCCAGAGCAGAAGCCCCTCTTGCCCCGGTCTGAGAATAGTGCTGGTTACTCAGAACATTTTTTTTTAAAGATTATATGTATTATTTGTCAGAGAGAGGGCACAAGCAGGGGTAACAGCAGGCAGAGAGAGAGAGGGAGAAACAGTCTCCCTGCTGCGCAGAGAGTCAGATGCAGGGCTAGATCCAAGGACCCTGGGATCAGGACCTAAGCTGAAGGCAGATGCTTAATGACTAAGCCACACAGGCGCCCACTCAGAACATTTCTAAGCACTTTTAAATGGTAGCAGCTTAGCTTTGTCTTCAATCCTAGTAAGAATGCTTTTAGTAATAGTTATCATTTACTGAGGGGTTACCATGTGTCAAATGCTGTTATAAGTGCTTTACATACATTATCTCATTCATTCCCTACAGCAACGCCCCAAAATAGGAACTATCATTACTGGGCTTTGTTTGGCTAAGTAACTTGCTCAAAGTCACATGTCTGTATGTTACTGAGCTGGGTATGTTACTGTTTGAAACCTGGGTATGTCTGAAAAAAGTCCATTTTATTAATGGCTACATCATGCTACACTCCTATTTTATCATTTATCATAATGTTAGCTATTGGTTTGAGATGATTCTTTATCTTTATTTGGCTCCGGAGGCAAAATAGAATACCAGATTTTTTTTTAAGATTTTATTTATTTATTTGACAGAGAGAGAGATCACAAGTAGGCAGAGAGACAGGCAGAGAGAGAAACAGGCTCCCCACTCAGCAGAGAGCCTGATGCGGGGCTCAATCCCAGGACCCCGAGATCATGACCTGAGCCGAAGGCAGAGGCTTAACCCACTGAGCCACCCAGGTGCCCCAGAATACCGGATTTTTTAAACTTGAACTTGAAACTGAACCGAGATCCAGTGCCTGGTTCCTAGAGAGTTGGCCCTCCTTGTTGTCTCTTAAGGAATGAGATATTCTATTCTCTTTTTAAAGATTTATTTATTTATTTTTAGAGAGAGAGGGAGAGAAAATCTCCTGCAGACTCCCCACTGAGCGTGGAGCCCCATGTGGGGCTCAGTCCTAAGAATCCTGAGATCATGACTTGAGTTGAAACCAAGAGTCAGATGCTCAACCGACCAAGCCACCAGGCACCCAAAGAAATTTTATTCTTGATCTATACCATTCCTTACATTCTATCATTTGCATATTTGTAGGTTTTTGCTCCACCTGTGAAGGTCTCTGGGTAGTGACTATACCAGGGGTCATGAACTCACATGCCTACAGCAGGTGAAGAGTTCATGTTAATATGTTAATCTCATGAGACATTAGGCAACAGATACTAAGTTTTTTTGTATAGTGATCCCCGAATGCTCTGAAAATTCTGTCCAGTGAGTTCTGTTATTGGGCCAATGTTTATAGATGGGAAAATTGAGGCTCAAAGAGGTTAGGCCATTTCCTCAAGGTCATCTTCTCATGAGTGGCAGAGCTAGAAATAGAGTATGCCTAACAGCAGAGCCTATTTTTTGGACCATTATTAGTTTTTAAACTTGGCTGGCCTTAGAATTACCTGGAAGTTTCTTTTTTAAGGCATCTGCAGAGATTCTGATTTAATTGGTCTGGGCCAGGGTCCCCACCCCTGGTATTTTTAAAAAGCTTTCCAGCTGATTCTTATGTGGGACCACACTAATGAACCCTGGACTCTGTTGCCTCAAAACTCAGCAACCTCAGCGTGTCTCAGGGAAACACAAGGCACGTGGTGGGAAAAGAGCAAAAAGTGAAAAGAGAAACAAGGTTATGGTAGGGTGAGTGCCTCTGTCTACTGTAGGCAACATATGGTCTTTATAAGGCAGGTGTGAACAATGAACTCTGAGGACAGCTTGCACGGTAATGGCTCTTTCCTCAGCTTCGCAAGTAGTGCTAATCGAGACCCTCTACAGCACTGGACTGAATGTGTCAGTTATATCAAAATCCCAACTGACAGGTAGCTATAGTCAGCAAATGCAGCTCTTCAATTTTAACCCTTTGAGTTACTTCCAAAAGAGAACCAGCTGTCAGAACCAAGTTAAAAAAACTGAGCCTAATCCAGGATGTGTCCATTTCCGGCAATCCTGTGTTCTGTGAGCACAGCCCCCGCACTGTGTTCTCCTCCAGGGTGGAATCTCTTGTCTGGTCTTCCTGGAGAGGCTGAGCCCTGAATAGAACCTGCAGTTCAGAACATCCCCAGGGTCCTTGAGCACTGAGCCATGTGGAGAAAGCAAGATTTCTGCCTGTCCTTACAGCTAGAGGCTCTTCTGTCCTTGATGGAAGGCCATAGAAGGCAGAGTACAGGTCCTCCGCTCTAGCAACAACAGCATTACTAGGAAACTTGTTAGAAATGCAAATTTTCTGGGGCGCCTGGGTGGCTCCGTGGGTTAAAGCCTCTGCCTTAGGTTTGGGTCATGGTCCCAGGGTCCTGGGATCGATGGAGCCCCACATCCGGCTCTCTGCTCAGCTGGGAGCCTGCTTCCTCCTCCCTCTCTCTCTCTCTGCCTACTTGTGATAGCTGTCAAATAAATAAAATAAAATCTTTTTAAAAATGCAAATTTTCTGGCCCTACCCTATACCCACTGAATCAGAAGCTCTGGAAAGGGGCCCCAGCAATCTGTTCTATCAATTCCTCCAGGGAATTTGGAGGAACACTAAAATTTGAGAACCACCGATGAAAAGCTAAAAGATTAAAAGTGGAGACACAGGCAGCAGACGACTGAATTCAAGTTCTGGTTGCACCATTTACTGTGTGACCTTGGGCAAGTTGTTTCTTCCTCACTAAATGTCAGTTACCTCATCTGTAAAATACAGCTACAATTTTCTTTTCTGTAAAATATGTACCTACGTGGGATAATGCACATAGAACACCAAGCACAGAGTGAGGCACAGAATAAGGATTCAATACATGTTGAATACTTATTATTATTATTATTATTATTATTATTAGGGCTGTTCTGGAAAATCACTTTTATTTCCAACATATTGGATTCCTTTGGAAAAGATCTTAATAAAAGATCAGAAGCCAAGCAAAGTTTCTTAAACAACTCAGTAGGGACAGAACAGAAAGTATTTCAGGTACGTTTTGTCACAGAATCATGAAACATAAAAGCATAGGGGAGTATCTAAAAAACAATCTAGTCCTACCATTCCATTCAACTTGATAATGGCTTTTGAAAGAAATATAGGCATATAGCATCAGAAAAAGAAAGTAGAGAGGAATGTCATTATTATTGAAGATTTGCTGGAGATGGTGATTTGGAGAGCATGGAAACTGTAACCCCTAGGTTGTTGTAGAATTTGTGCCCTTGGGTTGAATCCGAGGCATGAAAGCTGAGATTCATGTACTCATGATGTTCCAATGTGGATCAGGACATGGGAGAGGTGTCCCCATGTTATTTCTCTATATCTAGCTTTAAGGGAAGAGAAGCCAGTGTTGGAATGCTACTAATATTGAACTGCAAATTCCAACATTATAAAAAGCAAAGGGTTGGGACCTTTTTAAGTGAGAAAATGAACATCAGCACCAACCATATAAATGTGAGGTAGTAAATATCTTTGTTACCTTAGAAACCAGAAGATAAAGGTAGCTAGGTAGTTTGGTGACAGTTTCCAGGGTAATTCCTCCCACATACAACATGAGAGCTTTCCTATTACATTAACTCTTTTTCTACAATCCCATGGGACCCTCACTCAATGTTCCACTATCACCTCTCTCTCTCTCAAAAAACTCCCTTTCTGACTTCCCTATTTTTGTAAGTGCCAATGCCATTCTCCTAAGTACTCTCTTCAAAAACCCTTGATGTTTATCAGAGAACTGAAGGGCCCCAAAAGTAATATGTATCTCCAAACCTAAGAGATACAGTTTAGAAAAAATTAGAAACATAAATCGGGAAATGATAGACTCTTCAATTGAAAAAAAAATTTTTTTAAAAAGCTCACAGTGAATGAAACTAACCATCTGTGACTCTTCCCTGAAGCAACTTCTTGTAAATATAATTTGTAGATATACTGCAGATGAGATTAAGATGCTTCCCAATATCTCACCTGGGAGCAACCAACCCAGAATGTAATTCATGTAAGATGAGCTGTTACCTTGGTAACTGTGACATGAGGATAGGGGGCAGGTAATATTGTAATGACAGAAAATTCTGGTAAGTAGTTAGAGGTGATGGAAAAAAGAACAGTGGAGAGTCAGCGTTTATCCAACACTGTTCAAGTAATAAGAACGCCAGTCTGGAAAGCATGTTACAATTAACCCAAAGACCTCTATCAAAACCATTCATCTCTGTCTGTTTAAGTTGCAAGTGACCTTCTGATTGCTAGTTTGGTTTCTCCAGTACATATAGCTGATAGTTATAACCCTAGATAGGAGATAAGAATATTTCAGCCACTAGAAACTGGCCTGTAAGCCAGTATCCTACAAATCTGCTTCGTCTGTAAGCCAGTATCCTACAAATCTGCTTCATGTATGTTAGTCCCTCAGAGTCTAAATCACTTTCACGGGAACTGATAAAATCTAGTTCTCATTTTCACAGTCTGGACTATGGGGGCTTTACCAAGATGCATCAATTTGCTTTTTTCTCTGATATTTTACTCTTTTTCCTTATTATCAATGTAATGCCTGTCTATTGTAAAACAAAATTTGAAAAGTACAAAAATGAAAAGGAAACTGACAAATGATTCATTCCTAGGCCTGCTATCTAGAGGCAACAATTATAAATAGTTGGTGTATTGCCTTCCAATGCATTTTTTGCTTTATATATATAGAATCGTACTGAATGGGTAATTCTTTATCCTGTTTTTTTTTCATTTAAGGTTGCCTTCTACACGTATTTCGATGTCATTACAAACTTTTCAAAGACACAGTTTTAAGTTAAATTCTTCCTGAAGTGTAACACACCTACAGAAAAGTGCACATATCAAGAGTATAGACTGATCATTTTTTGCAAAGTGAACACACCTCTATAACCAGCACCCAGATGAGGAAATTGAATATTATCAGCACCTCAGAATACCCCTCATTCTGCCTGCCAGCTACTCCCCACACCCTAGAGGTAATGCCATTCTGACTTCTAACACCATACTATGGGTGTCATTTTTAGTATCTCTGAAATTGTCTATGGATAGACCATATTTTAGGTAATCATCCCTGTTTTCTAATGTTGGACCTTAAAGATGCTTTTTTGTTTATTTTATTTTATTTTATTTTATTTGAGAGAGAGAGAGAGACAGAGATAGAGAGAGCACAAGTGGAGAGGAAAGGAAGAAGCAGGCTTCTTCCGACCCAGGGCTCCATCCCAGGATCCTAGGATCATGATCTGAGTAGAAGGCAGATGCTTAACCACTTAACCAACTGAGCCACCCAGGTGCCCCGATGCTTTTAAAATTTTTAACTGTGAGACCCTTTAGGCATATCTTTGTTCACATCTCTGTCTCCTTAGAATAAACTCCAGAGATGAAATTTCGGGGGCAAATAGTGTGATATTTTAAAAGATTCTTGATTCTGGGGTGCCTGGGTGGCTCAGTGGGTTAAGCCTCTGCCCTCGGCTTGGGCCCTGGTCTTAGGGTCCCGGGATCGAGCCCTGCATCGGGCGCTCTGCTTCACAGGCAGCCTGCTACCCCATTCCCCCTGCCTGCCTCTCTGCCTACTTGTGATCTTTCTCTCTGTGTCAAATAAATAAATAAGTAAATAAATAAATAAATAAATCTATCTATCTATCTATCTATCTTTAAAAAAAAGATTCTTGATTCTAATTGCTATCCAGGAACTTTATATCAATTTATAATCCAACCAGCAATGCACAAGAGCATCTGCCTCACCGTCCATGGTCTACTTCAAGGAATAACAGATCTTTTCAAATCTTTGCTCATCTATATACTTTGCATGTTTTGTCATTACTAGTGAGGTAGAACAATTATGTTTCTCTTCCTGTGAATGAATTCTCTCTTCAAACCTTTGCCAAGGTCTCTGTTAGGGTCACTGTGTTTTTCTTATCCATTTATATAAGCTCTTTATACAATAAAGATAATGATCCTTTGCCATACTTGTATATCTTTTTCTGTCTGTTGTATATTTTTTAATTTGTTCATTATATCTTTGTCATATAGAAATTCTTAGGGTTTATGTAGTAAACTCTACCTACTTGGTGTTTTTTTTTTCCCTACTGGTTTTCAGTTTAGAAGGTCCTCCTATGTCCAAATTTCAGATGCATAATTATCTATATTCTATTTTAGGGCTTTTATAATTTGAGTTTTTTTTTAACTTTCGACTAATCATCTAGTATTTCAGTTGATGCGTGGAGGTAAGTCTCAAAATTTGATGAACATCACTATCAGTGCTTGTTAAAAACTCAAATATGGGATGCCTTGGGTGTCTCAGTCGGTTCAGAGTCTGCCTTGAGCTCAAGACATGATCCCGGGGTTCTGGGACTCCCACATGGGGCTCCTTGCTCAGCAGGGAGCCTGCTTCTCCCTCAGTGTGCCTCTCCGCCTGCTTGTGCTCTCTCTCTCTCTCTGACAAATAAATAAATAAATAAAATCTTAATAAAAACAAATATTTCTGAGTTCTATCCCCCTGAGATTTTGATTCTGTAGGTACAGGGCGGGGCTCACGAATGAGTACTTGTTACAGTCACCCCAGCTAATTACATTGTAGATGAGCCCTTGTCCACATTTTGTGAAATTCTTTTTTTTTTAAGATTTTATTTATGTATTTGAGAGAGAGAGAGAGAGAGAGAGTGCATGAGCATGGGGGAGGATCAGAGGGAGAGGGAGAAGCAGACTCCCCGCTGAGCAGGGACCCTCCCCCCACAATAGGACTCCAATCCGGGACTCAGGTCAGAGCGGTAGGCAGATGCATAGCGGACTGAGCCACCCAGGTGCCCTACACATTTTGAGAAATTCTTACAAAACGCAGTGTAGGAGCGCCCGGGTGGCTCAGTCCTTAAGCATCTGCCTTCCACTATGACCTGAGTCCTGGGATGGAGTCCTATGGGAAGGGGGTGTCCCTGCTCAGCGGGGAGTCTGCTCTCCCTCTCCCACTCCCCCTGCTTGAATTCCCTCTCTCGATGTCTCTCTCTCTCTCTGTGTGAAATAAATAAATGCAATCTTAAAAAAAAAATAGAACGCAGTGTAACCTGCCTTGGTACAGAGAGAGACCTAATGCCTCCCATCTGGATGACTGCAGCAGTCTCCCTCAGCTTCCAAGCCAATACACCCTAAAATCTTTTTCTTTTTTCTTTTTTTTTTAAGATTTTATTCATTTATTTGACAGACAGAGATCACAAGTAGGCAGAGAGGCAGGCAGAGAGAGAGGAGGAAGCAGGCTACCCGCTGAGCAGAGAGCCTTATGCGGGACTCGATTCCAGGACTCTGAGACCATGACCTGAGCCGAAGGCAGAGGCTTTAACCCACTGAGCCACTCAGGCGCCCCAATACACCCTAAAATCTATCCTACACACAGCATCCAGAGTTCTGTTCCAGAAACATCTCCTGAAAAACTCTTCATTAGCTGCCTATTGTTAAAAAAACTAAGGGGCACCTGGGTGGCTCAGTGGGTTAAAGCCTCTGTCTTCAGCTCAGGTCATAATCCTGGAGTCCTGGGATTGAACCCCGCATCGGGCTCTCTGTTCAATGGGAAGCCTGCTTCCCTTCCTCTCTCTCTGCCTGCCTCTCTGCCTACTTGTGATCTCTGTCAAATAAATAAAAATAAAAATCTTAAAAAAAAAAAAAAAACTAAATCAAATCTCTCATCCAGCACTCCAGGCCCTTCATTATCCTTCCTGACCTAGTGACCTCATCAGCCTTCTAGAACGCTAACGACTTCTGCACAACCCTCCCATCTAGCCTGGCCTGCCTCCTCCTGGGCCTTGGACACAAATTGCTCATTCTTCTTTTCCTGCTGCAGCTCCTACCTCTTCTCGGGTTATTTAAATCTTAAGCATTAAACTCAATCCTCACATTCTTTTCCTTCCCTCACTACCGGGATGATCCCCTGCTTTGCTAGAATTACCAAGGCCCATTGTTGTGTATTCTTCCCTTGTGAGTCTTCCCATTGGGTCTTGCAATTTAGAGGGCATGGTCTGTGCATCTATTCCTCTCAGCCTCTAAGGCGGTCGCACCTGAAGAAATGTGGTTAATGGAAGTGATTATAATACCTGTTATTTCTGAAAGCTAATGAGGTAGCCTCTCTGAAATCTCTAGACCAAAACAAGAATGACAAATTTTTAGAAACTTCACGTTGTTGTGATTTGGTTTGCTGATAACCCAGTTAAGCAAAGGTTGTCTTGGCTTCAACTCTTATTTAATTAAACAATATTGCTTGTCACCTATGACATGTCCATTTATTGACTTTTCCAGTTGAAGAGTCTAACCTTTTCTTTAATATGGGATATTTCTTTTCCCTCTTACAAATGTGATGATTTCTCTTTTATAGAAGAATATGCTTTATTAGATTAAATAAATATAAAAGGATTAATGGCTAAATAATTACATTATAGCTTCCTTAATTTCTTTTCTCTCTGTACCCCTCAGGGTTCTCTGCCTTCTCAAATGACAGACTTGCTTTAAAGGAGTTCACTTGGATGCTCAGAACAGGTGGGGGATGCCCTTCCCTTTCAAATAGACAAGGGAAGGATTCAATTCAAAGCATCAAATATTCATGGAGCTTCTATTAGGGCACCTGGCTAAGTACTAGGCACAATAATGAATGCCAAGATGAGAAATGATAATGGAGCAGAAGGATATGGGAAGGAGAAGAAAAGGAAAGAAGAGGTGGAGAAAGGAATAGAGCTGTCTATCTGCATAAAAGGGGTCTAAGAGGATGGGACGCCTGGGTGGCTCAGTTGGTTAAGCAGCTGCCTTCAGCTCAGGTCATGATCCCAGCATCCTCGGATGGAGTCCCACATCGGGCTCCTTGCTGGGCAGGGAGCCTGCTTCTCCCTCTGACTCTGCCTGCCACTCTGTCTGCCTGTGCTTGCTCTCTCTCTCTCTCTCTCTGACAAATAAATAAATAAAATCTTTAAAAAAAAGGGGGGTCTAAGAGGAGAGAAAGGGAGAAGAGAACCAAAGGTGCATTCTCCAGCCTGGTCTCACTTGATAGCAATGTGCAGGCCTAGAAATATGAAGCAATGGTTTGAGTTAAAATCGTGCTTAAGAACTGTTAGAGTGTTTAGGAAAGGCCATAAATCGGGGGTACCTGGGTGACTCAGTCATTAGGCATCTGCCTTCGGCTTAGGTCATGGTCCTAGATCAGCCCCACATTGAGCTCCCTGCTCCATGAGAAGCCTGTTCTCCCTCTCCCACTCCCCCTGGTTGTGTTCCCTCTCTTGCTGTGTCTCTCTCTGTGAAAAAAAAAAAAAAAGAATCTTAAAAAAAAAAAGGAAAGGCCATAAATTGAGTCAAGGCTTTACCTGCTCAAGCCTTTGGAATGGGGAGTAAAAGATCTCTGTCTCTTTTTTTTAAAGGGTATATATGTATGAGTGTGCAAGTGTGTATACATATACAATATATAAAATTATTTTTGGATGGTAATAGCTAACACTTAACAAGTGTGTGCTTACTCTGTTCTAAGTACTTTATTAACTATTTACTCTATCACAACCCTGTGAGGTAGGTGCAATTACTATGGACATTTTTTCAGATGAGGAAACTGAGGCATTGAGCAATTAAGTTGCCCAAGTTCACACACCTTCTATCTGGCAGGTCAGACTTTTAACTTTGGTCTGGCTGACTTAATGTATGCTGTTATTTGAGGCACTTTGCCATGTATAACCTACTGCTGCACTCACTAGGGCTAATGCATTGCCTTGCACATAACAGGCATATTATGCTTTGAATAAATAACTGAAATTTTAGCTATAAAGTGCTTTCCACTAAAGTCTAATTACTATTAAAAATAAAAATTAAGTGTCATTAAATGTGGACTTACTTTGCTGTAAATTTTAATTTTATTTTTTTTTTTTTTTTTTTTTTTTTTTTTTTTTTTTTTTTTTTTTTTTTTTTTTTTTTTTTTAAAGATTTTATTTATTTATTTGACAGAGAGAGATCACAAGTAGACGGAGAGGCAGGCAGAGAGAGAGAGAGAGGGAAGCAGGCTCCCTGCTGAGCAGAGAGCCCGATGCGGGCCTCGATCCCAGGACCCTGAGATCATGACCTGAGCCGAAGGCAGCGGCTTAACCCACTGAGCCACCCAGGCGCCCAAATTTTAATTTTATTAAAAACATTTTTTTTAACAGCAAACGCATGTGTGTATATTTCAACATTCTCTTACTCATTTGGCTGGGCTCCCGACCCCTCTAAAAATTAGAGGAATCACTGAATGTAGTCCAGGAGCTGGTAAATGAATTATTGGTATCTGATGTATTTTTGGAGTAGTGCTGTGTTGGTGGGGTCCGGAGCCGATGGCCAAGAGACAATTCTTGAGACATCTTTGATGCATAAAGGTTGTTTTACTAAAGCATGGGACTGGTCCCGCCAGCAGAAATAGCTGCTGTTGCGGGGGGTGGGGGTGTTGTGAGGAGGACAGATTATATACTTTGGAGTTGGGGGAAGTAAAGATAAGGGAAGTTCTAAAAGGATTTTCATATGCTAACAAAGATTGACAGGGTCCTGGAGACCTTGGTAGTGTCAAACTAAGGTTGTTTTCACCTCTAGCAAGGCATTTAAGACAGTTGGGAGCTTCCTGGAGAAAGGTTATACTCCTCCTGCCTCAAGTATTTGTCATTAGGCTACGGGTTATAAGGATATTTAATTTTATCTGCATTTCCTTCTGCCTTTGTTTCCCACATCAGTAGCTAGTCTCCTTCTGTCTTTTGAAGTTGAAAAGCAATTCTTGCCCTGAGGATTTAGTAGCCTCGCGTGGGATCCACTTAAGAAACCAGGTTTACCATGTCATGAGAATGTAACACTTTTCTGAAGCAGTGTAAAATATAGAGGGAGAACGAATGCCGGAAAGTCCCTATGGCCCCAAGGAAGGCCGACTCAAAAAAAAGTTGCGATTTGAAGAAACCGCCCTACCCTTCATCTCCCAATCTTCCAACCAATCCATCATGGATCTGAGCCCATAATTTTGGTTGAGTTGAATCGCAAGCACCCTGAGATAGGCAGCACTATTCACACAGTAGTTCAAATTTCTTTGTGATTTTTTTAGGCTTATCCAGATCCACCAATGGGACTGGGAGAAGAGCAGGCGGTGGGCGGGGTCGCTGGGAGGGGAGGAGAGGGCACCTTGGGGAGAAACCTTGGTGCGGGGCGGGGGGTGAGGGGGCAACAGGGCGTTGGGTGATTTTGAGGAAGGTCTGTAGAGAAGCGCCGCGTTAAAGTAGGGAGGAGGGCTCCCAGAAACTGGCGGCCCTGGCAGGGCCGGCTGACCCGCGCCTGGGAGGAGCCCCGCGTCCCGTTGCGCCTGCCCCGGTCTGGCTGCGTGTGCGTCGGGAGTCGAGCAGCCGTGCAGCACCAGGAAGTGACTCTCCCCAGCGGCAGCTATCCAGGCCGCCCGCTGGCTTTTTCGCGTGCCGCCTCAGGTTTGTAAGAGGACTTACTGGTTGCAAAGGTATGGGGGGGGGGGGTACGTGAAGAGCTCGGAAAGCCCGGTGGAACCCTTACGGTAGAGAAAACTGCTTAGTGAGCCCAGTTGCCCGCGGGGCGGAGAATTGAGGCCGGAGGAGGTGGGAACGGACGGGACATACGCTAGCTGTCCAAGGTTGCGGCCAGCCCGGCGTCTGCCTGTGCTGTGACCTCAGCCCTCTCTTGGCCCAAATTCAGTGATAGTCTTTCCTACAGACACGGTGGGTAGAATTTGCCCGAAGAAGAGGGGGATGGAGGGGCTGGTGAAGGGGTCTGGTGGGGGAAGGACCTGAATGAACGTGCAATGCAGTGAGGACTCTGCAATACACCCCTATGTCCGTCTCATTTTGCCGAGAACCTTGTCGGGGGCCAGGCCAGCTGAAGGAAGGATGAACAGAGAATGTAAGCAGGACCCTGGTCTGTGTGTAAACATTTTGGTCCAAGAAGCTCCTTGGCCCCACACGGATCAGGACCTACCACATAATATCGGATTGGAACCTCTCTGAGCATTTCAGGCAGGTTAGCTATTCCAACCCTAGAGACTTAGTCTACGTTCCTATCTGGCATCTCTGGACCCAGAGTCCCTTTCCGATTAATTCCTATAGGAGAAACTGAGTAGATGTCACACATTTTTTTTTTTTTTAACCAAGCATTTTTTTTTTTTTTTTGATAGGAAAAACTCTGAAATGAAACCAGACTTTTCTGTGGGCAAATGCCCCCTCTGACATCAAGAAACAATCATAATTCACTTTGACTGGTATTATTATGCTGCCTTGAAAAATATATTTCACTACAGAAATTACTAAATATGGTAAAAAGGTCTTTACCAGGAGCCGTGACTTGTTGGCAATAGTAGGGTCCTATTTTAGACCATATCTGATAATTTGGAGGAAGAAACAAAGATGCACAAGACCCCTCTGCTGGGATACAGGGCAAGTGGAACACAGTCATGGTGGCATTCACCAGTGAGAGGACCCCACACACTCAAAATAAGTCTAAATGTTGTGGGGTACAGATGGCTGTCTTCAGTCCTCAGCTCCCCTGTCCCTCCTGTGCCAACCCCTAAATGGGCCTGCAGCACACCCTCCCCCTTCAGTCTGCCTCTACTCTGCCCAGTCCTTTTTTGTCTCCTACCTCTTCACTCATTCCCTCTCTCCAGTTTTTGCTTTTCTTCATATCAAATACATACTTTTGTCTCACTTTAGAAAAATGTTTGTCACAGATCACACACTTTTGGTGGTATTAATAGGTGGTCCAGGGCAGGCCTTAAGCCCACCACACTCCAGCAGGCACTAAATCAGAATGTTATGAAAGTTGTTTTGTTTGTGTTTTGTTTTATAAGTTTCCTGCATAATTTTACTTATCCTAGCAGCACTCACATGCTTTATTACATTTCGCCAGTTTTGTAGGTCAGACACATCGAGGCATAAAGAAGTCAAGTGATGTGCTTTGAATCAGAGCCTAAGGAGAGATAATGACACATATCAAATTCCTGCTGTGTTAGGCGCTGTCCTGAGCACTTTGTATATATGAGCTCATTTAATTCTTTTTTAAAAATTTAATTTATTATTATTTTTTAATTCTTTTTTTTTTTAAAGATTTATTTGACAGAGAGAGACACAGCGAGAGAGAGAACACAAGCAGGGGGAGTGGAAGAGGGAGAAGCAGGCTTTCCTCTGAGGAGGGAGCCCAGTGGGGGGAGCTGGATCCCAGGACCCTGGGATCATGACCTCAGCTGAAGGCAGATGCTTAGCGACTGAGCCACCCAGGCGCCCCTGAAGCCCATTTTCTTAGTAACTTGCCTTTTCCTGGGTGCTATCTGTGAACACCTCAACTTTGAGACAGCTTAAATCTGTTTTGTTAGAAATTTGTGAAGTCCCCCCCTGCACCCTGCAAATGCCTCCATGTTGTGACAGTTACTTTCTTTAGTAGTTGGTAAACACACACAATGGTATATGGGCTAAATATTATGGCACCCATGTCAGCATCCTTTAAGTACCCAGTGGACTTAGCATACGAATTTCACAGTAATAAGAGGAAGCCATGGGGGAATTTCTGTCAATAAATCTGTTACATACGTCGGGGATACTGTGTGTGTTCTGAATTAAGGTATGACTTAACATTGGGATATAATCCAATGTAGAGGACAAGGGCAAAAAGGTAATTTCACAGCTCATCATGCCATGATCAGGCACCATAAAGTAAATAGGCAACAACACTGACTCTTGTGTTGGAGGCAAAGGGATCCCTTCCTCCATCCAAAGTGTGGCCCTCACCTGTTCTAGTTCTTGCTGCTTTTGTCTTATAGTTACTCCTCCTTGTCCTCCCACCCCCATCAGTATTGCCACCACCACCCAGTCCTCTACTGTCTTTAAGCATCATGACAGTTAACTGAGTTTTCGCCAGGTACTGGGTGCTATGCTCAGAGCTTAACAAACATCATTTGTATGTATGTATTTATGTATGTATTTTGTTGATCATCTGTATTTAATCTGCTGAGTACTTTTTATTAATTATCCTTTATTTAACTCTTACAACCACTATATGAGGTAGGTACTATTATTATCTTGATTTTACAGATAAAAAAAAGGAAAGCCATGGGGAATGATTGACGTGCCAAAGCCCACTTAACTAGTAAGTGATAGAGTCAGGGGACCACTCAGGTCTGCCTGACTCTAGGGTCTACACGCCTAAGATTTCAGACCTTCATTTGGTCTTCCTGTCTGCCACTTAGTACTGCCTTATTTCCCTTCTTTCTTTGGCCTCGGACTTACTGGATATGTCAGGGCCTTACCTAAGCCATCTTCCTTGGCCTCTAAGCTCCATGTTCTCCTGGGTCACAAGCATCTCTTCTTGTTCTCCAGATACTGCCTTTTTCCCAGGTGTAGTCATTGGTCTTTTGCTCTTTTTACTGAAAGCTCGCATTTATTTATTTATAAATTTTTTAAAAAAGATTTTATTTATGTGACACAGAGAAATAGTACAAGCAGGGGGGTGTGGCAAGGAGAGGGAGAAGCAGGCTCCCACAGAGCAGGAAGCCCGATGTGGGGCTTGATCCCAGGACTCTGGGATTATGACCTGAGCCAAAGTCAGATGCTTAACCAACTGAGCCACCCAGGTGCCCCTGAAAGCTCTTAAAAAAAAAAATCTTACAACTTATACTTACAGACACTCAACCAAATCCCTAACCCCAACTTCTGTCATGACTCATACTATTTCTTCTCTACTTGTTAGATGTTTCCATTTGGATATTTTCCTTACCATTGAAAACACATGCCTCAAACATGAATTTACTTTTTTTTTTTTTTTAAAGATTTATCTATTTATTTGAGAGAGAGAGAGTGTGAGCAAGAGCATGTGTGAGTAGGGGGAGAGGTAGAGGGATAGAATTCTTCAAGCAGTCTCTCCACTGAGTGCAGAGCCTGATGCAGGGCCTGATCTCATGACTCATGAGATCATGACCTGAACCCAAACCAAGAGTGAGCCACCCAGGCCCTCCTGAGCTCACTTTTTTCCCCTCTTTTTAAATTTTTTTTAATTTTTATTTATTTTTTTTTATTTTTAAAGATTTTATTTATTTATTTGACAGACAGAGATCACAAGTAGGCAGAGAGGCAGGCAGAGAGAGAGGAGGAAGCAGGCTCACTGCTGAGCAGAGAGCCCAATGCGGGGCTCGATTCCAGGACCCTGGGATCATGACCTGAGCCAAAGGCAGAGGCTTTAACCCACTGAGCCACCCAGGTGCCCCTTATTTTTAATTTTTAATTAAATTTTTGATTTAGAATTAGAATAATAGAATTTTATTAAGTTCTTGATTTAAATTCTTTGTATGTTCAATTTAATTAACATATACTGTATTAATTAGTTTCAGGGGTGGAATTTATGTTTCATCAGTTGCATATTACACCCAGTGCTCATTACTTCAAGTGCCCTCCTTAATGCCAATTACCTTTTCCCCTACCCACCTCCCCTCCAGCAACCCTCTATTTGTTTCCTAGATTTAAGCATCTCATATGGTTTACCTTGCTCTCTATTTTCACCTTAACTTTATTTTTCTTTCCCTTCCCCTATGTTCATCTGTTTTGTTTCTTAAATCCCACATATGAGTGAAATCATATGGTATTTGTCTTTCTCTGATTGACTTACTTTGCTTAGCATAATACCTTCTAGTTCCATCCATGTCATTGCATATGTCAAGATTTCATTCTTTTTGATGGCTGAGTAATATTCCATTGTGCATACACACACTACATCTTCTTTATCCATTCATCGTCAGTGGACATCTTAGCTCTTTCTATAGTTTGGCTATTATGGAACATTGCTGCTATAAACATTGGGGAGCAGGTGCCCCTTTGGATCACCACATTTGTATCTTTGGGTAAATACCTAGTGCAGATTCTAGGTCATAGGGTAGCTCTATTTTCAACTTTTTAAGGAACCTCCATACTGTTTTCCAGAGTGGCTGCACCACTTTTCATTCCCACCAACATTTTGAGAACTTTCCCCTTTCTCTGCATCCTTGCCAACATCTGTTGTTTCCTGATTTGTTAATTGTAGTCATTTGGACTGGTGTGAGGTAGTATCTCATTGTGATTTTGATTTGTGTGTGATTTGGAGTGATTTGGAGTGATGTTGAGCACTTTTTCATGTGTCTGTTGGCCATTTGTATGTCTTCTTTGTAGAAATGTCTTTATGTCTTCTGCCCATTTCTTGACTGGATTTTTTGGGTTTTTTGGGTGTTGAGTTTGATAAGTGCTTTACAGATTATGGATACTAGCCCTTTATCTGATAAGATATTTGCAAATATCTTTTCCCATTCCATATGCTGCCTTTTAGTTTGTTTACTGTTTCCTCAGGTGTGCAAAAGCTTTTTATCTTGGTGAAGTCCCAATAGTTCATTTTTGCTTTTGTTTCTCTTACCTTTGGAGACATGTCCAACAAGAAGTTGCTGAGGCCAAGGTCAAAGAAGTTGCTGCCTGTGTTCTCTAGAATTTTGATGGATTCCTCTCTCACATTTAGGTCTTTCATCCCTTTTGAGTTTATTTTTGTGTACAGTGTAAGAAAGTGGCCCAGTTTCATTCTTTTGCATGTGGCTGTCCAGTTTTCCCAACATCACTTGTTGAAGAGACTGCCTATTTTATTTTATTTATTTTATTCATTTGAGAGAGAGAGAGGGTGAGAGCACAAGCAAGGGGGAGGGTCAGAGGGAGAGGAAGAAGCAGACTCTACTAAGCAGGAAGCCTGATGTGGGTCTCAATTCCAGGACCCCAGGATTATGACCTGAGCCAAAGGCAGATGCTTAACCAACTAAGCCACCCAGGCACCCCAAGGCTGTCTTTTTTAAATTGGATATTTTTTCCTGCTTTGTAGAAGATTAGTTGACCATAGAGTTGGGGGTCCATTTCTGGGTTCTCTATTCTGTTCCATTGATCTGTGTGTCTGTTTTTGGGCCAGTACCATACTGTCTTGAGGATTACAGCTTTGTAATACAGCTTGAAGTCCAGAATTGTGATGCCATCAGCTTTGGTTTTCTTTTTCAACATTCCTTTGGCTGTTTGGGGTCTTTTCTGGTTCCATACAAATTTTAGGATTATTTGTTCCAGCTCTGTGAAAAAAGTTGATGGTATTTTGATAGGGATTGCACTGAATGTGTAGATTGCTCTAGGTAGCATAGACATTTTATTTTGTTTTATTTTTTTAAAGATTTTATTTACTTATTTGACAGAGAGAGACACAGAGAAAGAGGAAACACAAGCAGGGAGAGTGGGAGAGGGGAAGCAGGCTTCCTGCCAAGCAGGGAGCCCAATGCGGGCCTTGATCCCAAGACCCTGGGATCACGACCTGTGCCCAAGGCAGGTGCCTAAAGACTGAGCCACCCAGGCACCCTAGCATAGACATTTTGCCAATATTTCTTCTTCCAGTCCATGAGCATGGAATGTTTCCATTTCTTTGTGTCTTCTTCAGTTTCTTTAATAAGTGTTCTATAGTTTTCTGAATACAGATCCTCTACCTCTTTTTTTAAAAAGATTTTATTTATTTATTTGATGGAGAGACACACAGCAAGAGAGGGAACACAAGTAGGGGGAGTGGGAGAGAGAGAAGCAGGCTTCCCTCGGACCAGGGAGCCTGATGCAGGGCTTGATCCCAGCACCCTGGAGTCATGACCTGAGCCAAAGGCAGAGGCTTAATGACTGAGTCACCCAGGTGCCCCCAGATCCTCTACCTCTTTGGTTAGGTTTATTCCTAGGTATCTTAAGGTTTTTGGTGTAGTTGTAAATGGGAAGGACTCCTTGATTTCTCTTTTTTTTTCTTTTTTATTAAAGATTTTATTTATTTATTTCACAGAGAGAGAGAGTGAGCACACAGGCAGGGGGAGCAGCAGGCAAAGTGAGCTGAAGGCAGATGCCCAACTGACTGAGACACCCAGGCACCCCATGGACTTCTCTTTTTCTGCCTCATTGTAAGTATATATAAATGTAACTGACTTCTGTGCATTGATTTTTTAAAGATTATTTATTTGTTTATTTGAGAGACAGAGTGAGTCATATAGAGAGACAGAGAGTGCAAGCACACAAGCTGGTGGCGGGGCAGTGGGAGAGGGAGAAGCCGGCTTCCCGCTGAGCAGGGAGCCAGGACCTTGGGATCATGACCTGAGCCAAAGGCAGACGCTTAAACGACTGAGCCACCCAGGCACCCCTGTGCATTGATTGTATGTCCTGCCACTTTGCTCAATTCCTGTATCAGTTCTTTTTTTTTTTTTAAGAAGTTATTTTTTGTAAAGATTTTATTTATTTGAATGAGAGCGAGAGAGTGCGACAGAGAGCACAAGCAGGAAAGAGAGGGAGAAGCAGGCTCCCTGCTGAGTAGGGATCCTGCTGCGGGGCTCTATCCCAGGACCCTGGAATCATGACCTGAGACTAAGGCAGCTGCTTAACCGATTAAGTCACCCAGGCGCCCCTTCCTGTATCAGTTCTAGCAATTCTTTGGTAGAGTCTTTTGGGTTTTCTGTGTAGAGTATCATTTTGTCTGGGAAGAGTGACAGTTTGGCTGTTTCTTTGCTGATTTGGATGCCTTTTATTTCTTTTTGTTGTCTGATTGCTGAGGCTAGGACTTCTAGTTCCATTTTGAATGACAGTGGTGAGAGTGGACATCCTGTTGAACTTCCTTTTTATTAACCTCCCTATTTCATCTTTATTTCTCTATATAAAGCCTCCATCAACTCACTGTTGCCTTCACAATAAATAATAATATTAATATATAATAATATATATTGTATGTAATAAATACTATATCATATTCTATATATCATATAATATATAATATATAATAAACAATAATTAATATTATTATAATATTAATATAATAATTCAGGCATTAACTTTCTTCTAGATCTCACTTTGATGTAACTTTTCAACCTCATTTCCTCTGTTCCCCAAAATGAATTACTGTTTTAGCCAGACTGGTCTAGCCATTGCCCTATAAATATCTGATTCACCTCCCTACCGTCCTTTAAGACCTGGTACAAGGCTTACTTGCTCTGGGAAGCTTTTCCTGGGCATTTGTCAGGAACTAATCACATTGTGTTATTTATTCTCATCTTTTCCTGCATCTGGACTTGATCTTCTCTATTAGATTGTAATCTTGTGTGGCACGATGTCTTGCACATAGCACTTACTGAATAGTAGTTCACCGATTGGTTTTTGGGTCGGAGGGTAGAATATGGAGAGGGTCTAGCCATTGGAGTGTATACAGAGAGTTAAACTCTTCCCTGGAGGACAAAGAGTATACTTTCCTCATCTTTTTATTTTGGGAACCTAAGCCAGTACCTGATATGCAGTAATTCAGTTCCATTCAGAGGCCTGCTTTTACCCAGTGTTGACTCCATGCCAGGCGCTGTGCTGGGTGCCGAGCTTCTGTAAGGGTTTGTAAATGAATGAAGGGGTTTGGGAGTTGTGCTTCTGTTTCCCAACTTCTGTTTGTTCACCTTTCATGCAGGTGAATGTCAGCGTTTCTGTGGTTGGCAGAGATCAAGAGAAGAGTCCCAATGCATAGCCCGAGGTGTTTCCTCTCCAGGGTGGGTCCCCTCTCCAAACCAGGATTGCTCCCCTGGTGTGCCACAAAACATCCAGGTTGGTCAAAGCTCTTTTTGGGCTCAGCAGGTGAGGGAAACTTCACCAACGTGATAACCAAGAAGTTTCAAAGAGGACAGAAAAGTCAGAGGAAACCAGGCTACATTGGACCACTTGATGGTTCCTGGCAGGAAAGGTAAGGTCCAGGCAGATACCGTTTTCCATTAGCAAGTCTGAATCTCTGGGCCTACTGAAATTCTGTATTCCTGATGCAACTAATATGGCATTGCAAGTGTTCAAGGGGGCGCCTAAGATAGGATACCCAGGGCAACTTTGAAGACACCCGAATAATGTTGGTGGAAATGCTTTTTGATGGCAGAAAATATTCTCCTTGCCTCTAAGTATGTTTTTCACAGAAATGAGATATTAAACTGGGACCTTGTCTCTATAAAGGTCCAGGGCAGATACACTGAAAACCAGGAATCCAGGGAGTCATCAGATGGCTTACAAATGAATAGTCCCATTGCAGCTATGCAAACACAAATATACCTCATTTTATGCAACAAATGTATTTTCTAAATCAAATTATATTTTAAAAGCATTAGGGAGGTGAACTATTTAAAGGAACCCAACAGTGAAGCCTTTTGTAATATGATTAATTACCTCCTGATAAATCTGGATTTTTCTTATATTAAGTTTGCCCATCTGTTTTGCTTTGTTAAGTAGACAGCACCAAAATGGGCTCTTCTCCCAGACTGTATCTCCCCAGGGGCACGAGAGTTAGGTTTCCTGAATAAGTAAAATGCCAGAGAAAATGGTGGCAGGAAGTACTTATGCATAGTAGGTGCTCAGTACATATTTATATAATGAACGAAGTGCCTGAATTATTTTTTTTAAAGGCTAGCTGATGTTGTGACACCACTCTGGAGGCTGAGCTACGAGGAACAGCTCAAGGTTGGTACCCAGCTTACGTTTTCACTCCCTGATTCCATCAGGGGGAATGATGCCAGACTTCTAGGAAGCTTGACTGGACAGCTCTACTCAGATGCCCCAACAGGTGCTTAAAATCAGTATGTTAATGAATCTAGAAAAGTTTTTTTTTTCAAATGCAGTTATTTCTTTATATTAACATATACTGTATTATTAGTTTCAGAGGTAGAATTTAGTGATTCATCAGTTGCAAACAACACCCAGTGCTCATCACTTAGTGGCCTCCTTAATGCCCATGACCCAGTTACTCCATCCCCACACCACCTCCCGTCCAGCAACCCTCAGTTTGTTTCCTAGAGTTAGGAGTCTTTATGGTTTGTCTCCCTCTCTGATTTCATCCTAATTTATTTTTTCTTCCCTTCCCCTCTGTTCATCTGTTTTGTTTCTTAAATCCTACATATGAGTGAAATTGTATGCTATTTGTCTTTTTCTGACTGATTTTGCTTAGCATAATACCCTCCAGTTCCATCCATGTCATTGCAAATGGCAAGATTTCATTCTTTTGGTGGTTGAGTAATATGGATCTGAAATTTTAACTTTACACCTGTTACGTCTTCCAAACTCTGAAGCCATATCGGGAAATGCCTGTTTCCTTTCTTCCTTGCTTTTTTGTTATTCTCTGTACGTGTGAGTAGTAAGTACTCTTGCTGCTTTATACGTAGCTGCACTTTCCAGCCTGGTAGCCATGAGCTACATGTGGCTATTTGATTTCAAATACAGTCAATTCTGCTGTAATGCTTATCTTAAAAATACAAATTTCTTCCAAGGGATTGATAGATTAAGGAACAATTTGAACATAATGCAAATTTCACAGTGGCTTACAAGTGATTCTTTTTTTTTTTCTTTTTTTTTTTTTTTTGTCCACAAGAAACACCAGATGAAAGAAGCAAACTGTACCCAGCAGAACTGAGTTGCATTAAGAATACAGAAAATGGGGGCGCCTGGGTGGCTCAGTGGGTTAAGCCTCTGCCTTCGGCTCAGGTCATGATCACAGGGTCCTGGGATCAAGCTCCACATCGGGCTCTCTGCTCAGCAGGGAGTCTGCTTCCCCCTCTCTCTCCACCTGCCTCTGTGCCTACTTGTGATCTCTCTCTCTCTCTGTGTCAAATAAATAAATACAATCTTAAAAAAAAAGGAACACATAAAATGAACACATGCACACGCCTCAAACATCCACAGGTTCCCACAGTTCACTGAATGTGGCATGGGCCGCTCTCATCCATGTCTGCTGCTAGATCTTTCTGTGTGTGACACATAACCATCCTTTCACTGCTTTAGGATCATTCACAAGTGGCAGCCACCTCCACAAGCAAACTTCAGGTCTTTGTCAGGGTAAAGGACTATTCTTACTGTAGTATGTATGTATACATTTCTTAACCATTTATTATCTTTAATTTTTAAGTTTTTAAAAATATTTATTTATTTGACAGAGAGACCCAGTGAGAGAGGGAACACAAACAGGGGGAGTAAGAGAAGGAGAAGCAGGCTTCCCACCAAGCAAGGAGCCTGATGTGGGGCTCAATCCCAGGATCCTGGAATTATGACATGAGCTGAAGGCAATGCTTAATGACTGAGCCACCCAGGCACCCCTAATTTTTAATTTTTTATTATTTTTAAAGATTTTATTTATTTGAGAGAGAGTGCACAAGCAGCGGGAAGGTTGGGGAGGGGGAGGCAGACTCCCCACTGGGCAGGGAGCCTGGAGCCTGATGCAGGGCTCCATCCCAGGGCCCTGAGATCACGACCCAAGCCGAAGGCAGACGCTTAGCCAATTGAGGTACCCAGGTGCCTCATTTCTTAGCCATTTAACGTGTAAAACTGTATTACCCTTTTTGTTAGGTTCCTATCCTTTCTATGTGCGTTACTGATAAAGTTGTGGAATGTGTGTGCCTAACCCCATTTTTCCCATGAGCTCTTTGATTTCTTTTTTTTTTAATTTTAATTCCAGTATAGTTAGCATATAGCATTAAATTAGTTTCCAGTGTACAGTATAGTGATTCAATAATTATATATATTAGTGCTCATCAAGATAAGTATATTCTTAATGCCCTGTAATTTCCTTCGCGTTATTTTACATAGCATAGCATAGAAATGCTTATGTCCTGTTTCAGCAGAGGTGACTGACTGTATACATTAACTAAAATTAAATGAGATTAAAGGGGCCCCTGGGTGGGTCAGTTGTTGAGCATTTGCCTTCAGCTCAGGTCATGATTCTAGGATCCTGGAATCGTGCCCCACATCGAGCCCCGCATCAGGCTCCCTGCTAGGCCGGAAGCCTGCTTCTCCCTCCCCCACTCCCCTGGCTTCTGTTTCCTCTCTCCCTGTGTGTCTCTCTGTCAAAATAAATAAATAAAATCTTTAAAAAAAGAGAAATGAGATTAAAAATTCAGTTCCTTAGTCACATGAGCCTCATCTCAAGTGCTCATTAGCCACATGTGGCTAGTGGTTACTAAATTATATAGCACATAATACCAGCATAAAACATTTCTATTATCACAGCACTGACCTATAGCTTGGGTGTTCAATCTGAAAGATCGTTTAAAATGAAGAGCTTACACAAGAGCTCACTCTTTTCTCCCAATACCTTCTTAGGTCTGTTGCTGTCCCATCATTATGGGTTCCTTATCTGCTAAGACCATGACCCAGTCATCTGTGGGACAGCCTTCTCTTTTCCTCTTTGTTTTCCATTCTTTGCGGTGATACTGCATAAGTCTCTTTGTTTCATTACATACGTTCTTTTGCAGGTTAAATTTGAAGCTCAGAAGAAAATTTTACGGAGACTGGAGTCTTACCTCCAGAAGCTCAATGGAGTCAATGTGACAACATCTGCACCCAGAGCTGAGGGGCTCTCTTGTCTTCTCCATCCTATTATCCCCTCTGTAAGCCACCACTTCCCTATCCTTCATCTACTAAGTCCCCTTAATAGCTAATAATATCAGCCACTACCTACTGGGCACTTTCTGGGGATGAGGCCCTCTGCTAAGTGATTAGCATGCATCATCACTGACTGTTTATAGGCACCCTAAGGGGTGGACACTATGGTTTTACAGATGAAGATGTTGAGGTTCAAAGAGATTAAGTAATTTGCCCAAGGACACACATCTAGAAAGTGCTGGAGCTGAAGCTCACACTCAGGTCTGTTTGATGCAAAGCTCACTGTCTCAGCCACTACAGTATTACCTCTGTAGAAAGATTTCAGACTTTGGAAACCTAATGAGGCCTCAAAGAGGCAGAACTTAATTTATGGCAGAGGTTGGCAAACTATGGTCCTTAGGCCGTATCTGTCCCCCACCCCTGCTTTATTTTGTAAAGTTTTATTGGAACACAGCTGAGCTTGCTTGTTTATGGATTGTTTGGGGCTGCTTTTGCACTGCATGGCAGAGTTAAGTAGTTGTGATAAGGACCATATAACTTGTAAAGCCTAAAATAACTTGTTATCTGGCCTTTACTGAGAAAGTTTGCTGACCCCTGCTTCACGGCAAGATTGAAACTCCTTTCCACTATGGAGTGTCTGTGGAGTGTCCTAACCTCAGCTATGCACTTTCACAAATGCCACACTTTCCGAGCAAGCACCATTTATTTGTCCTTATCCAGAGAACATTCTCACGTTCCTTTTATTGCTGTTCTCTTTGGTTTTGTTTGTCCTGTTGTGCTTCTCCTGCCCCGCCTTCTTCAGCCTGTCATCAATGGCTACCGAAATAAGTCCACCTTCTCTGTGAACCGAGGTCCAGATGGCAACCCAAAGACTGTGGGGTACTACCTGGGAACTTGGAGAGGTCAGTTGAAGGCAATGACTAGTAGAAATAGCAAACCAAGAGCTGCGAGGAGAGGGAAGGTGCAGGAACAGCATCAGTGGGCATGGAGAGGAGTGGAAAATACGGCAGCCTTGAAGGAGAAGGATGAAGTCCTTGATGTAGAATGGGATCACAAAGTTAATGGTGGATGCCTTCTGGAGGGTGGCCATTGTCACGTAGTAGTGGGAATCACAACTTTCACCCTTTCTTCCTCTAAAAGTCATATGCCTGAGGCCCAGTTAGCACCTAGTAAATGTTAATGTTGCCACTGCTCACTCACCATTGTCCTCATCATCATTTTATGCTCCTTTTCTGTACTGGGAGCAGTCTCCTCTTTATTAGAGAGTTGCCTTTTCTATTTCATATCTCCATATCCCTGAAAACTAGAGCTTTCTGTGATAAATATGCCTTAAAGTAATTGGTAAAGGAGGTGAGTGGTGGTAAGGGAGTTCACAGTGGCATATTTCTGAGACTTAATCCCTATACCCATTCCCAGATTCCATTCCTGAACTTTCCATTTGCCCATTTTCAATAAATACACTTGAAACACCATTATTTTTTTTTTATTAGTCACACTGTTTAATACCCATATGCCTTAAACTACAGTTCATTAGGGCAGGCACTTGTCCTCCCCCGACCATGTGCTCGATAAAATGAGTATATGACGTCAGTGTTCTATTATTCAGTTATAAAAACAAAACCCATTACATTTTATTTCCCTCTTAAAATCTGAACAGAAAGCAGACCTTGTCATACTGTGCATTTGTGGCAAGAAAGAAAATATCACAGACTAGCTCTGTTAAGAATCAGTTTTGTAATGGCTAGACCAGGAAACAGGTTTTCTCTGAAAAATGAACTTGAGCTTGAATTAGGTACTTCTTAAATCTGCATATGCCTCTCTGAAGGAGGGGATTTGAATGGCCAGACATTTCTAAATAATCTTTCATCAAGAAAACCATATAAATCAAATTTGTTTTCTTTCTTTAGACAGAAGTATCGTCTGTGTACGGTCTAACCATCTGAAAAACATCCCTGAGAAACACAATCAAGTGGCACAGGTAATGAGAAACAAGGGCTGGCTGAAGATAACCCTAGGCATTGCAATCTGTAACAGTAATGTCCTTGACATTTTAATAATAGAGCGGCCTCTGGTGCTATAGGGGAGGAGGGGCTCTGTTCTGAAAGTGTACCTTATAACACAGAGAGAATATTGCTATGGTTGCATTTTAGGGAGGGTGGCGAGCAGGAGAGAGAACTTCATCCATTACTGCACATGTCAGGCATCCAATGAATTTTTTTTTTAAGATTTTATTTATTTGGCAGAAGGAGACACAGTGAGAAAGGGAGCACAAGCAGGGGGAGTGGGAGAGGGAGAAGCAGGCTTCCCGCTGAGCAGGGAGTCTGATGTGGGGGCTCAATCCCAGTACCCTGGGATCATGACCTGAGCTGAAGGCAGACGCTTAACGACTGAGCCACCCAACTGCCCCATCCAAGGAATTTAATAAGAAGGAAGTATTAGGAAAAAGGGGTATGGGTGAGGGCAGTCTAATAGGTGACAAGTGTCTGAAATATTTGGATGGCTACTGTTTTCGGCCGAACAGAACTTAGAAATACCATGGGAGATGTAAGTGATAAGGCATCTACATGGTGAGGTTGGCCTCTAAGACATTTTTATATCCTTCCCTTTTCATGCACCTACTATTTATTGAGAGCCTGTTATGCATTTGATACTCTGCCAGGTGCTGGAGATCCAATGGCTCACATAGGCATGATACCTGCCCCTGTGGAACTTAAAAAAACAAGTCAAAAGCCTTGCTCATGAGGACTGAGCAGGACTCCCTAGCTGACACTCTTGTTCCCTATTGGTTCTTACCAGCACCCACCCTCCTAGTGATTTAAATTCCTGACACTTGGGTGGTGCCTTCTAATAGGACACATTTTGACCTCCAGGATTTTGCTGCTAGGATGCAGCTTCCTTTTAGAATTGTTCTCCAAAAGTCTTTCTATATGGGCCTCATCAATTTCTTCTCCTATTCTCTTCAGTAAAACCCTTACCTCTCCTCAATTCCCTCCCCTTCACTTCTGCTCTTGCCCTTAGCAGATGATTGTACCTCATTCTTCCCTGAAAAGTTAAGGGTATCACATGAGAGCTCTCTTAGCTGCTTCTAACATCTACCAATTTCACTGAAATCTTATCCCTCTTTTTCTCCTATTTCAGTGAAAGAGGTGGGTTGGCCTTTCCCTGTCTAAGTCTGTCTATCCTTCCTTGAAACACCATTTTGGACTCATCTCCTCCCTCCGTTAGATCCTTGCTCCTTCATTATGTACCCTCTCTCTCCTGTTTCTGTACCTCCTTCCCTATGACCCCTATTGGCTCTGTTCTTGTCTGTCTTCAGCTCAGGTCGTGATCTCAGGGTTCTGGGATCGAACCCTGCTTTGGGCTCCCTGCTTGACGGGAGGCCTACATCTCCCTCTCCAACGCCCCTGCTTCTGTTCCCTCTCTTGCTGTCTCTCTCTCGTCAAATAAATAAATATCATAAAAAAAATCTCATGGTTCTTCCACCCTTAATACCCCATAGAGATTGATTTTGTTAAAGTCATCAGTGACCTCTATGTTGCCAACTCCAGTGGAAACTTGCCCTAACTCAACTTTTCTCTGCCTTTGACACCACTTATTTATCTTTCTTCTTTCCTTGAAACATTTTCTTTCTTTGATTTCTGTGATTTCTTTCTCTGATGGTTTTCCTCCTGTCTTGCTGGCCACTACTTAGTCTTTCCCATGTCATCTTTTACCCCCTCTCCTTTCCTACTATAAGCATTGGTACCCCCCAGGACTCTGTCCTTAACCTTCTTTTCAAAACATTCATGGGAGATTGCACCCAAGTAGAGTTGTAGGTGGAATGACCACCTACAAATTGATAAACTTATATTTGCATTCTGGTTCCCTCTTGAGCTTTAGGAGGTGCATTTCTAAAAGTCTCTCAAACTTCCTTACTTAACTGGCCTACACATTCAGATCAGCATTGCCCTAGATCATGGTTTCTCCACTTCTGCCCTAATGACATTTTGGGTTGGATCATTTTTTGTTGTGTGGAGCTGTTAGGTGCATTATAGGACTTCAGCAGCATCCCTGGCCTCTACCCACTAGATGTCATTAGTTGTGACAACCAGAAATATCTCCAGATGTCTCTTGGGGGGAAAAGTTGCCTCTAGTTGAGAAATACTGCCCTAAACCAAATTTATCCTCTTTGAGAATCTGCTTCTTTTTTCTCACCTTAGGAAATGGTAGCACCATGTACTAGAAACACGTCATCCTAGACTCCTCTATCTTAATCCTCACCTTCGTCCTCCAGCCATATCTAATCAGTCTCCCAAGTCCCCTCATTTTTCCTTTCTAAAAATGCCTTGACTCCATCCTCTTCTGTTTCTACCACCGTTACCACCACTACCACTCAATTCCAAGCTACCATCTTCTCTTGCTTAAACTACTACAGCAACCTCCAAAGTGGTCTCACTAGTTCCAGCCCCTTACCTTGGTTTATTCTCTACAATGCAGCTGGAGGTGTCCTTAAAATGCAAATAAAATCATACCACAATGTTGCTTAAAATTCTTCTGTAGTTACCCAATAGCTTTTAGAATAAAGCTTAAATTTGTTGTCTTTGCACCGACAGATCTTCATGAGAAGCTCCCTAGCTTCATCTTCTGCCACATCCTCATCTGCTTTCATCTCTCCATTCGTGTGGAACTCAAGTTACCCGCTGAGCTCTCTCACTCCTGCCTGAACTTGTCCTTTCTCCATAGTGCCTTCAGTCTTCTCCCCTTGGCTTCTGCTTATGTTCAAAGATTCATGTCAAACATTAGATCCTGTAGAAAACCTGATCTGACTCCTCAGTCTGATTAGGGCTCCCCCTTTTCTGTACCCTCACCTAATCTCCCGTTGCTTATCTCCTATTGTTGCATTTGTTACACCAGATTGCATTGTTGTGTGTCAGTGCTTCCCACAGGAGACTGCAGAGGTAGCCACTGTGTATTATTTAATTTTGTAGCCCAGCACTTAGCATAGATTCCTACACATAGTAGGTGCTCATCAAATGTTTGGTGAATGGATACCTCTTTGCAATATTTGCCCCAGTTGCTAGCCCTTCCAGCTTCTGTGAGGCAAATAGTTTACCCTCCACATCTATCCAGAGGAACTCTCTTTCCCTGCAAAATTTGTACTGGGATCTAAGAACCAATCTAGTAGGTACTCAAATATAGGCCAGATGTCCACTGTAATAAAAGTAATACCATATGTATAGCTCTAGGTTGTTCTCATTTTTTAAATACCTTGATCTCTCTTTCCTCGTTCCTGGTAGTGACATTGCATTCCATTATGATGATAGGATAACCCCAGTTTGCCCTGATATGAGGTTTCAGTATCTCTTCTTGAGTCTTGAGTCAAAATACAAATTTTATGGTTGCTGATAGCCAGAGCTCCAAGACCTAAGAAGCAGTTTATAAATAAAATGCTATCAAGGAAATACAAGTACATAATTTTAAAAGTCAAATAATAGGGGCGCCTGGGTGGCTCAGTCAGTTAGGCATTTGTCTTTGGCTTGGGTCATGATCCCGGGGTCCTGGGATGGAGCCACACATAGGGCTCTCTGCTTAGTGGGGAGCCTACTTCTCCCTCTCCCTCTGGCTGCCTCTCTCTCTCTCTCTCTCTCAAATAAATAAAATAAAAAAGTCAAATAGTAATAGGTTAGTAAGGAAAAGTGATGCTCCTCTGTCCTACCCTTCCTTGCTCTTGAGTCTTGCTTTCCAGAAACCACAGCATTTATTTTACGTATTTCTTCTGTTGTTCTTATTTCTAAGTAGTACACTATTCTGATGCGTTTTGCTTTATCCAAGTTACATATTATTTGTTGACTTCCAGTTATGGCATATAAGAATTTCTCTCCCTTACTTTGTCTCTCTTCCTGAAGTGCCCTTCTTCGGTATTTATAGCACAATTCTTGGTTAAATTAATATTTAGTGTTTCTATTGTTATGACCACGTAGATCATCATAGATTCATTCCTGAGCCAAGTACATGTACTAAGATTTTGTTTTCCTTCGTTGTACAAATTTTCCTTTCATTTAATATTGTGAAAAATTGCAAACATATAAAAGTAGAGAATGGTGCAATGAACTCCATATACCCATTCCCAAGGTTCAACAACTATCAGTATGTGTCCAGTCTTATTTTTATCTATACTCTCACCCATCCCACATTCTACCAACCCATTTGGATTAGTTTGAGGTAAATTCCAGATATTATATATCATATAAAATGTGAATACTTCAGTGTGAGTTCTAAAAGAATGAACTTAATTTTTTTTAATTTAATTTTTTTTCAGTGTTCCAAGATTCATTGTTTATGTACCACACCCAGTGCTACATGCAATACGTGCCCTCCTTAATACCTACTACCAGGCTCACTCAACCACCCACACCCTCCCCTCCAAAACCCTCAGTTTGTTTCTCAGAGTCCACAGTTTCTCATGGTTCGTCTCCCCCTCTGATTTCCCCCAGATCACTTCTCCTCTCTAACTCTCAATGTCCTTCCTGTTATTCCTTATGCTCCACAAGTCAGTGAAACCATTTGATAATTGACTCTCTCTGCTTGACTTATTTCACTCAGTATAATCTCCTCCAGTTCCGTCCATGTTGATACAAAAGTTGGGTATTCATCCTTTCTGATGGAGGCATAATATTCCATTGTATATATGGACCATATCTTCTTTATCCATTCCTCTGTTGAAGGGCATCTTGGCTCTTTCCACAGTTTGATGACTGTGGCCATTGCTGCTATGAACATTGGGGTACAGATGGCCCTTCTTTTCACTACATCTGTATCTTTGGGGTAAATACCCAGTTGTGCAATTGCAGGGTCATAGGGTAGCTCTATTTTTTAAAAAAGATTTTATTTATTTATTTATTTATTTGACACACAGAGAGAGAGAGGGAGAGTGAGAGAGAGAGTGAGTGCACATGAGCTGGGGCAGAGGGAGAGGGAGAAGCAGGCTCCCTGCTGAGCAAGGAGCCCAACGTGGGACTCAATCCCAGGACACTGGGATCATGACCTGAGCCGAAGGCAGCTGCTTAACAGATTGAGCCACCCAGGCATCCTGGGTAGCTCTATTTTTAATTTCTTAAGGTATCTCCACAGTGTTTTCCAAAGTGGCTGCACCAACTTGCATTCCCACTTAATTTTTTAAACATAACTTCATGGGCACCTGAGTGGCTCAGTCGTTAAGCATCTGCCTTTGCTCAGGTCATGATCTCAGGGTCCTGGGATGGAGCCCCCCATCAGGCTCCCTGCTAAGTGGAAGCCTGCTTCTCCTCTCCGTCTGCTGCTCCCCCTGCTTGTGCTCTCCCTGTGTCTGTCTCTATCTCTCTCTCTCTGTGTCAAATAAATAAATAAAATCTTTAAATAAATAAATAAATAGGGACTCCTGGGTGGCTCAGTCAGTTAAGTGGCTGCCTTCAGCTCAGGTCATGATCCCCTGCAGTGGGCTCCCTGCTTGGTGGAGAGCCTGCTTCTCTCACTCCCTCTGCCTGCCACTCTGCCTAGTTGTGCTCTCTGTCAGATAAATAAATAAAATCTTTAAAAATATATAAATAAACATAACTTCATACCATTATTACATCCAGAAATAAACATTTATCCCATAATATCATCAAATATCCAGTAAATGTTTAGGTTTGACACTGATGTATCATATAAATAGTTGGAATTTTATAGGTGGTTTATTCAAATCAGGATTCAAACAAGGCATACACATTGCATTTTACTAACATGTCTCTTCATTCTCTTTTAATTTGTAAGTACCCTTCCCTCTTAATTTTTTTGTCCTTGCAATTTATTTTTTGAAGAAACTGGTTGGTTTTCCTGTGGAAATTCTTGTTCTGGATTTTGCTGACTGAATTCTCATGATGTCATTTAATGTTTTTTCTCTGTCCTCTGTATTTCCTGTAAACTGGTAGATCTACATGATTAGATTCAGATTTAACTTGAGGTGAGAAAATTTTTTAACACATATATGTCTGATGGGCTCTCTTTCAGTGACGTTAAAATTGAACCATCTATTCAGTGTCATCAGCCTGATCCACTCATTAAAAAATTTCTTGTCAGATTTTCACCTAATGGTTTTTGAGTCATTGGTGATCATTGACTACTCTATCACATCTTCATTTATTAGTTAGAATTCTTCTAAAAATGACTTTTCCTTATCAGCCATTTGGTTACTTTGATGTACTGATACAATCAAGACAGGGTAAATCCTAGGTTCTTTTTTTTTTTTTTAAAGATTTTATTTATTTATTTGACAGAGATCACAAGTAGGCAGAGAGAGAGAGAGAGAGAGAGGAGGAAGCAGGCTCCCTGCTGAGCAGAGAGCCCGATACAGGGCTCGATCCCAGGACTCTGGGATCATGACCTGAGCTGAAGTTAGAGGCTTAACCCACTGAGCCACCCAGGCGCCCCTGCGCTTCTTTTTTTTTTTTTTTAAGATTTTATTTTTTTATTTGAGAGAAAGAGTGAGCGAGAGTGAGAAAGAGAGAGCACGAGTGGAAGAAGGGACAAAGGGAGAGGGAGAAGCAGATGCCCTGTTGCTGAACAGGGAACGCAATGCCAGGCTCAATCCTGGGACTCAGGGATCATGACCTGAGCCAAAGGCAGACACTTAACCAACTGAGCCACCCAGGTGCCCCTGCACTTCCTTTTTTTTTTCGCCCCTTTTCATAGCCGCATTCTTCTGTTCGGTATGATGGATTTTTAGAACTTTTTATTGGCATGGATAATTACCTTATTTTTCCATTGGTTTAGTTTTCTAGAACCTATTGCTAATTTTTCCCAAGTACTCTAAAAGCTCTGCCAAACATTCATCTGCATTCTCCATATGCTCAACAACTTGAGTTGTTTTTCCCTGAAGACCTTTTTTCTTGGAATCTTCCATCCTAGGCTCCTGAGGCCTTCAGCATGGCTTATTATCCCAGGACTCCTTTTGCTGCTCTCCTGTCTTCCTTTTTCTGGTTTATACCCCCATTTGGCTGGAATACAAGCTCTATTAGCTTCCTGAGGAAGAGTGCCTAGGAGGTAAAGTTTTAGAGTCTTTTCATGTCTATAAATGTCTTTTCTTCCCTGACATCTGACTGAAACTTTTTCTAGATTTCTAGATTTGGGTTTGAATAATTTGCTTTTATAAATTTGAAGATATGGTTTTGTCATCTGGCCACCAGTGTTGTGTGAGTCTAAATGCTACTTTAAGTCCTGATCCTTTGTAGGTAATTTCTCTCCTCTTTTTCTCTAAAAGCTCTTAGGGAATCTCTTTATCTCTGAAACTTCATGACCCAGTGGGCCTTTTTTTCTCATTCATTGTGGTGGGTACAAATTAGGACTTATCAATCTGGAAGCTAATGCTTTCCTTTCAGATGTGGGAAAATTTCCTGTATTATTTCTTACTTCATTTTCTGTATTTTCTTTATATCTCCTATTATTTGAATTTAGGACATCATGGATTGAGCCAGTAATCTGCTTCTCATTCTTCTCCTATTTTCTGTCTCTGCCTTTTTGTTTTCCTTTCTGTGAAATTTTTTTATATAAAAGCCAACATCTTTAATGAAATATTTTCTATTATCCTACCTTTAATTTTCAAAAGATTTTTCTTGTTCTCTGATCCTTTTCTATAACTACTTTTTTTGGTAATATAATTAAGTAATGTAGTGTGTGTGTATGTGTGTGTGTGTTTTCTGTTCTTTGAATTGTTTGTTCCTTCAGGAATTTTTTCCTGTTTTAGTCATTGTCTTTCACAATGGAGACTTTAACCGAAGAGCTGATGATACTTGACTATTATTTAAGAGTGAGGTCTTAAAAACCTGAATGGCAGTTCAGCATAAGTGGGTTTGTTGATTCTTGGCTTTACTGTTGGTGATTATGTTGGGGTGTCCCCATATGTTTGTCTCAGGAGATCTTTCCTCTGGAGCTATTCAGTTTCTTGAGAGAATTATCTCGAAGTTTCTTGCCTGGCTGCTGGCTTTTTAGAATTAAGGCATGGAAAAGGGGTAGGATCTCCACCATTCAGAATACAGACTTAATGGAATCTGCCTGTTCCCACCCCTCTGTTACTACAATGCCTGGTATCTCCAAATTCAGGGCTTTTGTGGGTTCATTTTCTCCTGAAAAAAAGATCTCCAGTCTCTTGCTACAGGAAGATGGATGTTCTTGGTAGGATGAGGGTATTTACCAGTTTTGTGTCTAGACTTCCAGTCACACCTTCTTTTTAAAAACAATTTTGTTTATTTATTAGAGAGAGAGCAGCAGTGGGAGGAACAGAGGGAGAGAGTCAAGCAAACTCCACACTGAGCATGAAGTGTGATATGGGGCTCTGTCTTAGGACTGTGAGATCATGACCTGAGCTGAACTCAAGAGTCCGAGGCTCAACCAACTTAGCCACCCAGGCCCTGCCCACACCCTCTTTCAAACCTTGTGCCTTAATTGGACCTTCTGGTTTGAGCCTTCCCAGGGTTGTATATAGCAGATAAGCCTTATATCTCATCAGGTCCCCCTTTGTAGGCAGTCTGGATATAGTTTCCTTCATCTTGCTTCAGTTGGCACTTGAATCTGCTTTCCATCTCCTAAGACTTTATTTTGCTCTTTTCTACTCTATCATTATCTTTGTTCTTCCTTTCATGTATTAATTCAACAAGTACTGTGGAGTACCTACAAGTGCTTAGGGTATAATAATGAAGAAAATATCCCTTCCCTTGTAGAACTTATATTTTAGTCAGAGAGATAGACTTTTAAAAAACATAATAAAATAACTTATATGGTATGTTTGAAGTTTATAAGTGTGGCTGTGGTCTGAAACTATGTGTGACCTCAAATATCATATGTTGAAATCCTAACACCCAAGGTGATAGTATTAGGAGGTGGGGCCTTTGGGAGATGATTAGGTCATGAGGGCAGAGCCCTTATGATTAGGATTAGTGCCCTTATGAAAGAGACCCCAGAGAGCTAGCTTGTCCTTTCCTCCATGGGAGGTTATGTGAAAAGACAGTCATTAGTGAGGAAACAGGTTTATTTTTATTTTTATTATTTTACTTTAAAAATTTTTTTAAAGATTTTTAAAGATTTATTTATTTATTTATTTATTTGACACAGAGAGAGCCAGAACGAGCAGGGGGTGTGGCAGAGAGAGGGAGAAGCAGGCTCCTGTAGAGCAGGAAGCCTGATGTGAGGCTTGATCTCAGGACCTGAGCCGAAGGCAGATGCTTAAACAACTGAGCCACTGAGGCACCCCTATTTTCTATTTTTTATTTTAATTCCATTAATTAACATATAGTGTAATATTAGTTTCAGAGGTAGAATTCAGTGATTCTTCAGTCTTACATAGCACCCAGTGCTCATTATATCATGTGCCCTCCTTAATGTCCATCACCTAGTTACCCTATCCCCCCACCTGTCTCCCCTCCCCTCCAGCAACCGTAAGTTTGTTTCCTATGATTTAGAGTCTTTTATGGTTTGTCTCCTTCCCTGATTTCATCTTTTGTTTCTCCCTTCCCCTATGCTCCTCTGTTTTGTTTCTTAATTTCCACACATGAATGAGATCATATGGTAATTTTCTTTCTCTGATTGACTTATTTCACTTAGCATTATACCCTCTAGTTCCATCCACATTGTTGCAAACGGCAAGATTTCTTTCTTTTTGATGACTGAGTACTATTTCATTACACACACATGTACACACACGCACGCATGCACGCACGCACACCCCTTATCTTCTTCTTTATGCATTCATCTGTTGATGGACATCTGGGCTCTTTCTATAGTTTAGGTATTGTGGACATTGCTGCTATAAACATTAGGGTGCAGGTGCCCCTTTGGATCACTACATTTGTATCTTTGGTGTAAATACCTAGTGGTACAATTGCTGGATCATAGGGTAGCTCTGTTTTCAACTTTTTGAGGAACCTCCATACTGTTTTCCAGAGTGGCTACACCAGCTTGCATCCCCACCAGCAGTGCAGGAAGGTTCCCCTTTCTCCACATCCTCGCCAGCATCTGTTGTTTCCTGACTTGTTAATTGTAGCCATTCTGATTGGTGTGAGGTGGTATCTCATTGTGGCTTTGATTTGTATTTTCTTTGCAGAAATGTCTGTTCATGTCTTCTGCCCATTTCTTGATTGGATTATTTGTTCTTTGGGTGTTGAGTTTGATAAGTTCTTTATAGATTTTGGATACTTGCCCTTTATCTGATAGGTCATTTGGAAATATCTCCCATTGTTGTGTTTTGGTTTTGTTGAATGTTTCCTTTGCTGGGCAAAAACTTTTTATCTTGATGAAGTCCCAGTAGTTCATTTTTGCCTTTGTTTCCCTTGCCTTTGGAGATGTGTCTAGCAGGAAGTTGCTGTGACCGAGGTCAAAGAGTTTGTTGTTGCCTGCATTCTCCTGTAGGATTTTGATAGATTCTTCTCTCACATTTAGGTCTTTCATCTGTTTTGACTCTATTTTTGTGTATGGTGTAAGGAAATGGTCCAGTTTCGTTCTTCTGCATATGGCTGTCTAATTTTCCCCAACACCATTTTTTTGAAGAGACTGTCTTCAGTCATTGGACATTCTTTCTTGCTTTGTTGAAGGTTAGTTGACCATAGAGTTGAGAGTCCATTTCTGAGTTCTCTATTCTGTTCCATTGATTTATGTGTCTGTTGTTGTGCCTGTACAGTACTGTCTTGATGATTACAGCTTTGTAATACAGCTTGAAGTCCAAAGTTGTGATGCCACCAGCTTTGGTTTTCTTTTTCAACATTTCTTTGGCTATTTGGGGTCTTTTATGGTTCCAAACAAATTTTAGGATTATTTGTTCTAGCTCTGTGATAAAAGTTGATGATATTTTGATAGGGATTGTGTTGAATGTGTAGATTGCTCTATGTAGCATAGACATTTAAATAATATTTGTTCTTTCAGTCCATGAGCATGGAATATTTTTCCATTTCTTTGTGTCTTCCTCAATTTCTTTCGTAAGTGTTCTATAGTTTTCTGAGTACAGATCCTTTGCCTCTTTGGTTAGGTTTATTTCTAGGTATCTTGTGGTTTTGAGTAGAATTATAAATAGGATCAATTCCTTGATTTCTCTTTCTTCTGTCTCATTTTTAGTGTATAGAAATGCAACTGATTTCTTTGCATTGATTTTATATCCTGCCACATTCCTGAATTGCTATATGACTTCCAGCAATTTGGGGGTGGAGTCTTTTGGGTTTTCCACATAGAATATCATGTCATCTGCCAAGAGTGAGAGTTTGACGACTTCTTTCCTGGTTTGGATACCTTTAATTTCTTTTGTTGTCTGAAGCTAGGACTTCTAGTACTATGTTGGGTCACAGTGGTGAGAGTGGACATCCCTGTCATGTTCCTGACCTTAGAGGAATAGCTCTTGGTTTTTCCCCATTGAGAATGATATTTGCTGTGGGCTTTTTGTTTATGGCTTTTATGATATTGAGGTTTGTTCCCTCTATCCCTACATGCTGGAGAGTTTTAATCAAGAAAAGATGCTGTATTTTGTCAAATGCTTTTTCTGCATCTTTTCAGAGGATCATATGGTTCTTGTCCTTTCTTTTATTAATGTGATATATCACATTGATTTGCTGTTGTTGAACCACTCTTGCATCCCAGGAATAAATCCCACTTGGTCCTGATGAATAATCCTTTTAATGTACTGTTGGATCCTATTGGCTAGTATCTTGGTGATAATTTTTGCATCCGTGTTCATCAGGGATATTGGTTTGCAATTCTCCTTTTTGGTGGGGTCTTTGGTTTTAGGATCAAGGTAATGCTGGCCTCATAGAGTTTGGAAGTTTTCCTTCCCTTTCTAGTTTTTGAAACAGCTTCAGAAGAATAGGTATTAATTCTTCTTTAAATGTTTGGTAGAATTCCCCTGGGAAGCCATCGGGCTCTGGACTCTGATTTGTTGGGAGTTTTTTGATTGCTGCTTCAGTTTCCTTGCTGGTTATAGGCCTTTTCAGGTTTTCTATTTCTTCCTGTCTTAGTTTTATAGTTTATATGTTTCTAGGAATGAATCCATTTCTTCCAGATTGCCCAATTTGTAGGCATATAGTTCTTCATAATATGTTCTTATAATTGTATTTCCTTGGTGTTGGTCATGATCTCTCCTCTTTAATTCATGATTTTATTAATCTGGGTCCTTTCTCTCTTCTTTTGGTAAGTTTGGCCAGGGGTTTGTTGATCTTATCAGTTCTTTCAAAGAACTAGCTTCTACTTTTGCTGATCTGTGCTACTGTTCTTTTGGTTTCTATTTCATTGATTTCTGCTCTGATCTTTAGAAGTTCTCTTCTCCTGCTGGGTTTAGACTTTATTTGCTATTCTTTTTCTAGCTCCTTTAGGTGCAAGGTTAGGTTGTGTACTTGAGACCTTTCTTATTTCTTGAGAAAGTCATGTATTGCTATATACTTCCGTCTTAGGACCGCCTTTGCTGCATCCTAAGGGTTTTGAACAGCTGTGTTTTTATTTTCATTTGTTTCCATGCATTTAAAAAAATTCTTCTTTAATTTCCTGGTTGACCCATTCATTCTTTAGTAGGATGCTCTTTAACCTCCATGTATTTGAGTTCTTTCCAAATTTCTTCTTGTGATTGAGTTCAAGTTTCAAACCATTGTGGTCTGAAAATATACAGGGAATATGAGGAAACAGATTCTTGTAAGACATTGCATCTGCCAGTGTCTTGATCTTGGACTTCCCAGCCTCCAGAACTGTGAGACATAAATTTCTCTTGTTTATAAACCACCCAGTTTGCATTATTTTTGTTATAGGGGCCCAGCCAGATTAAGACAAGTGCCATGAGAAAAGTACAGCAGTATCAGGAGGATAAGAAATGCTAGGGTTAGGGGAAGCATAGCTTGTAATTTTGTTGTTGTTCTAGAACTTAAAAATACTAAGTAAGCTTATTTAGAGAAGAGGTAGAGCATTAAATCTTGATTCTATTCAGTGTTTATCCTTTGAGATGATAAAAATATGGAATGTTTCATGAATTTGTATGTCCTTCTTCCACAGGGGCCATGCTAATCTCAATATCATTCCAATCCTAGTATATGTACTCCTGAAGCGAGCATGGGTTGTAATTTTAGATGGGGTCAAGGATAGGGTTCATGAAGAAGACAGTATTTGAATAAAGCAGTGGCTCTCAACCGGGGAGGGGCAGTTTTGCCTTGCATAGGACATTTGGCATTTTCTAGAGACATTTTTGGTTTTTATCACTAGGGGATGATTGGGCATTGCTACTGGCATCTAGTGCGTAGAGGCCAGAGATGCTGTTAAACGTCCTCCAGCACATGTGACAGCTCCTCACAACAAAGAATCAGACAGCCCAAAATGTCAGTAGTGCTGAGGATGGGAAACCTTGCATTTAAAACTTAGAGGCTGAAAGGGTGTGGGCTATGTAGAGGTCTGAGGGAGGAGCTTCTGGGAAAAGAGAAAACCCATCCTAAGGTGGGAACGTGACAGGCTTTTTAGAGGAACTGAAAGTAGGCCCAGAAGTGTTGGACATGGGGTGAGATGGTAAATGAAGGCAAGGTTATGTAGTGCCCCGGGGTGGTCATTGTAAGGACTTTGACTTTTATCCTGAGCCATGAGTGGTTTTGTTGGTGTGGGGGGTTATGTCATGATATGATTTAGGTTTTACAGAATCACTGTGGCTATTGTGTTGTGTATGGATTATTGGAGGAAAGGATTGAAACAAGGAGAGACCAGATGGGAGGCTGTTGCAGTACTCCAAGTGAGAGATGATGTAGAGCAGTGATAGTAGTGGTGGGACGGAAGGATATTGAATTGTATAACAAGGACATCATTGGTGACCTTAACATGAACCATTTTGGTGGAGTGGTGGGGACCCGATTCTAGTGGGTGAACAGAAGGAGAGGAGTGGGAGGCAGTGAATATATATGGTTCTTTTGAGTTTTTCTGCAAAGACGAACAGCAAAATGTAACAGTGACAGTAGGGAAAGTGGGGTCAGGAAGTTCCCTTTCTTTGTTAAAGGTGGAAGAGTAAGAGCATGCTTATATATTTATGGAGATGTTCTAGTAGTGAGGCAGGAAAATGATGGTGCAGGAGAAAGAGAAGGGAGAATTGGTAAGTAATGAGCTTAAATAAGCTTGTGTCTTTTTTATTCCTTTATTTCATTTTAGTAGGATTTCTTTAGGAGAGAGCAAGTGAGCACACTTGCATGCAGGGGCAGGGAGGGGCTGAGGGAGAGGGAGAGAGAGAATCTTAAGCGGGCTTCCTGCCCAATATGGTGCCCAATGCGGGGCTCGATCTCACGACCTGGGATGATGACGTGAGCCACAGTCAAAAAGTCAGATGTTTAACTGACTGGGCCACCCAGGCAACCCCATTTTAGTAGGATTTCTATGAGGATTTTTCTGTTATTTTAACCAGAAGTCCCTTTCATTCTTTATTCTTAGGGATTGCCGTATAGGAATTGGAGTTTCAGTCTCCATTTTATAAATGAAGAAACCAAGGTCTCAGTTCATACAGTGGCGGAGTTGTATTTCTTATCTATTTACCATTATCTTTTTACCATTATCTTTTAGGTCAGACTCAGTTTTTCAATTTCCCATCCTTCCAGGACCCCAGTGACCTTTGAATCTTGCTTCCAGAAAACATTGCTTTCTAACCAGCCAGTAACAAACAGATGAACTGGTCTTTTTTCAAATCACCAACCTCAAAATTTGAAAAATATGTTCAGTGTAGTTAAGCATGTCCTCTATTGCATGTATGTGACAGCATAGCAAAAGTGATTAAGTGCAGCCTTAATTGATTTTACCCTCTCAGGCAGCATTATTTTTTCGTATAACTCCTCTTTCCATGCATCATTTGGGGTATATTTGAAAATACAGTGGAACTAGAACACATGTGTCTTGTTGTGATAGCAACTGGCTTGTGTTTGAAAAGTTTAGCTTTAAGGATTTTTGCTATCCCGACCACTAAATCAGGATTGCCTCTGACTTGTACTCAAAAGGAGGAAATGAAGCATCCAGATAAGCCGTGGTGTAGTTGGTACCTGGTTATCTGACGGAATATAGAACTGATGGGTTTCTATCAGGGAGTTATAAGAGTGGAATCATGGCAACCTAGTGCTATATTAGGAATTGCTTCCAGGAATTCACAGAAATAGAAGATTATTGTCATTCATACTCTATATAGAATAAGTTGAGACTCTCCATAGAAATACCTTTCCTGTTCATTCAGTCATACTTTCCATGAATAACAATTATTGAGCACCTACTGTGTGCCAGACTAAGGCTACAGCTCTAAGCCTTCATGGAACTTAGTGTTTGGAATACAATGGGTAATATTCCTCTGTAAGGTCGCAGGGCAGGGATCATGTTTCTTACACCACTGCATTAGTTTGGTAGAGCTGCCATAACGAAATACCACAGACTTGGCAGCTTAAACAATAGAAATTTATTTCCTCAAATTCTGGAAGCTGGAAGTCTAAGATTAGGGTGTCAGCAGGTTTGGATCCTTCTGGGCTTCTTCCCTTGCCCTGCACATGGCCACTTTCTCACTATGTCTCTACACACAGTCTTTTTTTCTCTGTTTATACCTGCATCCCTGATAGCTTTTTATGTCCAAATTTCCTCTTCCTATAAGGACAACAGTCAGATTAGATTAGGGTCCATCTGAACTACCTCTTTTTTTTTAAGCAGGGGGAATGGGAGAGGGAGAAGCAGGCTTCCCACTGAGCAGGGAGCCTGATGCGGGGCTCGATCCCAGGACCCGAGATCATGACCCGAGCCGAAGGCAGATGCTCAATGACTGAGCCACCCAGGCACCCCCTAACTACCTCTTTTTAACTTAATCACCTCTTTAAAGGCCCTATTTCTAAACATAATCACATTCTGAGGTGTTGGAGATTAGGACTTCCAATATATGAATTTTAGGGGGACACAATTCAGCCTCTCTCTATCCTTTGGACCCCCCAAATTCATGCTCTCCTAACATGCAAAAGACATCCACCCCTTCCTAACAGCTCCCTGTTTTTTAAGCTCTACACCCAACATAGGGCTTGAACTCATGACCCCAAGATTAAGAGTCACATGCCAGCCAGGTATCTCTAACAGTCCCAGATTTTTTATTTTTTTAATTTTTTAAATTAACATATAATGTATTATTTGCCCCAGGGCTACAGGTCTGTGAATCATCAGTCTTACACATTTCGCAGCACTCACTATAGCAATACCTTCCCCAATGTCCATAACCCAGCCACCGTATCCCTACCCCTCACCCCCTAGCAACTCTGTTTTGTGAGATTAAGAGTATCTTATGGTTTGTCTCTCGATCCCATTTTGTTTCATTTTTTCTTTCCCTACCCCCCACAACCCTCCCTCAAATTCCTCATATCAGAGAGATCATATGATAATTGTCTTTCTCTGATTGACTTATTTCGCTCACCATAATACCCTCTAGTTCTATCCACATCGTTGCAAATGGCAAGATTTCATTTCTTTTGATCAGCCCCAGATTTTTTTTTAAGATTCTATTTATTTGACAGACATAGATCACAAGTAGGCAGAGAGGCAGGCAGAGAGAGGGGAGGGGAAGAAGCAGGCTCCCTGCTGAGCAGAGAGCCCGATGATGCAGGGCTCAGGGCTCGATCCCAGGACCCTGAAATCATGACCTGAGCCAAAGGCAGAGGCTTTAACCCACTGAGCCATCCAGGCACCCCCAGCCCCAGATTTTTAACCCATTACAATATCAACTCTCAACCCCAAGGCTTATCTGAATATCATCTAAATCAAATGTGGATGAGACTCAAGGTATAATTCATCCTAAGGCAAAAACCTTCAAGGGCACCTGGGTGGCTCATTCGGTTAAGTGTCTACCTTAGGCTCAGGTCATGATCTCAGGGTCCTGGGATTGAGCCCCTCATTGGGCTGCCTGCTCAGTGGGGAGCCTGCTTCTTCTCTATCTGCCCCGCCCACTGTTCATGCTCTCTCTTTCGCTCTCTCTCTCTGAAATAAATAAAATCTTTTAAAAAACTTTTCAGCTGTGAACATGTTAAACCATACAAGTTATCGGCTTCCAAAATACAAAGGTAGGACAGACAAGAGGGTGGTCATTCCCATTCCAAAAGGGAGAAATTGGAAAGATGAGAGATATTATAGGTTCCAAACAAGTTTGAAACCTAGCAGTGCAAATTCCATTAGATTTTAAGGCTCAATTAGATTTTTTGGCTTGATGCTCTGTCCTTTGGTCTACTGGTGCGTTGGTGTGGCAGGCTGATGCTTCAGGCCCTGGACATTGGCAGTCTGGCCCACTGAAAGTGAGGATACAGCCTTGCTCTCCTGGGGCCTGTCCCCTCTGGGCCTATAGTGGCAGCATCAGCCCTGCTGATCTCTGAATTGCCTTGGGGGTCATTCTCTTTTCTTGAGTGGTAACACCTGCTGGCAGTCAGATAGGTCTATTGTCCTGTCTAGTGGAATCCCAGAAGTCTGATAGCCTTCCTTCATTATATCTTATGCCTGTCCTCATTATACCTTATGTCTGTCCACTTTAGTCTAAGCTAGCAGTTTCTGTTGATCAGACTTCTCTGTATTCCTGGGTTCTGCTGAGATGGCTGATTGGATCCGTGAGTCACACCTGTAATCTCTTTATCAAAAGATTGTCCAGCCTTAAAAAAAAAAAGATTGTCCAGCCTTAACCTCGGTTTTGTCTGCTGAACAGGCTTCATATTATATGGATAAGCTGAGATTTTTCCAAATCTTCAAGTTCTGGTTCATTTTTGCTTAATAATTTCTTCTTCTTCTTTTTTGAGAAGCAGGCTCCCTGCTGGACAAGGAGCCTGATGCAGGACTCGATCCCAGGATCCTGGGATCATGACCTGAGCCGAAGACAGCGGCTTAACCAACTGAGCCAACCAGGCGTCACTTAATAATTCCTTCTTCAATTTATTTTTCTCTTCTCTATACATTTTACTATGAGCAGCAAGCAGAAACCGGGCCACACCTTCAACACTGCTTAGAAATCTCCTTAGCTAAATATCCATGTTCAGCACTTAGAATTATTACCTTCCACCCAACACTGGGACACCATTCGTCCAAGTTCTTTTTTACTTTATAACAATCAACTTTGGTCAAGTTTCCAATAGCATGCTTGTCATTTCTTCCTGAGATCTCACCAGATCACCTCTAATATCCATATTCCTACCCATAGTCTCTTTAAGACAATCTAGGCTTTTTCCAGCATGTACCTCAAAATGCTTCCGGCCTTTACCCATTCCCAGTTTCAAAGCCACTTCCATAGTTTTAAGTATTTTTTACAATAGCATGCCACTTCTTGGTACCAAAATGTGTATCAATCTGCCAGGTACATAACAAAGGATCACAGACTGTGTGGCTTAACCAACAGAAATGTATTTTCTCACAGTTCTGAAGGCTAGAAGTCCTAGATAGAAGTTTCTTCTGAGGCCTGCCTCCTGGCTTGTAGGTGGCCATCTTCTGTGATTTCACATGATCTTTCATCTCTTTGGGCATCCCTGGTGTCTCTGTGTATGTCCCAATTTTCTCTTTCTTAAAAGGACACCAGTCAGTTGTATTAGGGCCTCATTTTAATTTAATCACCTCTTTAAAGACCTTATCTCCAACTATGGTCATGTTCTGAGATACGGTGGGTAAGGCTTCAACGTATACATGGGGCTGGTTGCAATTTAGCCTAACAATCACTCAGCAGGAATAATCAGCTGTGAAACTTGTTAGATTTGTCTGCATAACAATGCTGTTTTCTTCCTAGTATTATGAAGTATTCCTTCGACAGTCCCCACTGGAACCCTGCCTTCTGTTTCATGAAGGTGGGTACTGGCGTGAGCTCATAGTGCGCACCAATAGCCAAGGGCACACGATGGCCATCGTCACTTTCCATCCCCAGGAATTAAGACAGGTGAGACTCACAGAATGGTAAGGGGCGACTTATTTACACTACCCTGCAGTTGGTTTTGGAAGTTTCAGGTCAGACAGCAGAAACTGCACATCCACAGACTATAGTGTGGGTTGGGAAGAGGAGTCGTGGGTGAGGAGGAGCAGATAGTGAGGATACTCTTTAACCGCACTGCTGGCATAATGAAACCACAGACTGAGGTGACGTTACCAAGTTAATTATCAGGTAAGGACTCCCAAGTATTTTCATAAGAACTTTGCCTGTGGAAGTTGGTAGGTATTCTACTGACTCTAAAAGCCAATTAAAGGGCGCCTGGGTGGCTCAGTGGGTTAAGCCTCTGCCTTCGGCTCAGGTCATGATCTCAGGGTCCTGGGATCGAGGCCCGCATCGGGCTCTCTGCTCAGCGGGGAGCCTGCTTTCTCCTCTCTCTCTCTATGCCTGCCTCTCTGCATACTTGTGATCTCTCTCTCTGTTTCAAATAAATAAATAAAATCTTTAAAAAAAAATAAAAGCCAATTAAAGAGAGGAGAACAGAATTTCATAACTCAAATAATACTTTACATTTATAATTCACTTAGGGCTTTCAAACATTCCCATGTTAAAGTATTCCTATACTTAATGTGATCATCTCAACCCATTTGTAAAGTAGGCAAGAGAAGGAAAAGTATTGTCATCCTCATTTAGATGAGCAAATGGAGGCATAGAAGGCATAGAAATGGGGCACCTGGGTGGCTCAGTCCATTAAGCATCTGCCTTTGGCTCCGGTCATGATCCCAGGGTCCTGGGATCAAGCCCCATGTGGGGCTCCCTACTCAGCAGTGAGCCTGCTTCTCCTTCTGTTTCTGCAGCTTCCTCTGCTTGTGCTTTCTCTCTGTGTGTCTGTCAAATGAATAAATAAGATCTTAAAAAAAAAATGAAGTACCCAATGTTGAAGAGCCAGTAAATAGCCAAGCTGGGGCATAAACCCATGTCATTGATTTCTGAACTTTTTTTTTTTTTGTAATTAAAAAAATTGAGTATAGTTGACACCATTCCTGGCCTTTTATTTTTATGCATATTTTTATGCATATGCAAATATGCATATTTGTTTAAACAGATACAACTGTTAATATCAAAGTAGATTCTAAGGCAGCGGGTATTACTAGAGATAAAAAAAGAAGACTAGAAGGTTCGATTTAAAAGGAAAATAAAACAATTTGAAATTACATACACCTAATAGCTGAGAGAACTACAGGAAAATATACAATGTTAATTTAATGAGAGATTCAATAAGTACTGGTGAGATAACAATAAAATATATTAGTAAGTTTAATTTACATATGTCAAAAAAACCATTCATTCATTCATTCATTTAATTCCAGTGTAGTGAACATACAGTGTTATATTGGGCTTGGGTGTACAATATAGTGATTCGACAATTCCATACATATCACCAGTGCTCATCACAACAACTGTACTCCTTAATCCCCACCACCTATTTCACCTGTCCCCTTACCCACCTCCCCTGTGGTAACCATCAGATTGTTCTCTATAGTTAAGAGTTTTCTTGGTTTGTCTCTCTCTCTCTTTTTTCCCTTTGCTCATTTGTTTTGTTTCTTAAATGCCACATATGAGTGAAATCATATGGTATTTGTCTTTCTCCGACAGATTTATTTCACTTAGCATTTATACTGTCTAGCTCCATCCGTGTTGTTGCAAATGGCAAGATTTCATTCTTTTTGATGGCTGAATAGTATTCCATTACACACACACATACACACACACACACACACACACACCACCTCTTCTTCATCCATTCATCCATTGACGGACACTTGGGCTGCTTCTATAATTGGGCTATTGTAAATAATACTGCTATAAACATCAGGGTGCATGTATCCCTTTGAATTAGAATTCTTGAATTAAAAAATGGGCAGAAGACATGAATGGATATATCTCTAAAGAAGAAATACAGATGGCTAGCAGACACATGAAAAAATGCTCAATATCACTCATCAATGCAAGTGAAAACCACTATGAGATGATCACCTCATACCTGTCAGAATGGCTAAAACTAGCACGGAGGACATGGGGAGTTAGGAGAAGGGAGTTGGGGGAAATTGGAAGGGGAGATGAACAATGAGAGACTATGGACTCTGAAAAACAATCTGAAGGGTTTGAAGAGGTGGGGTGGTGGGAGGTTGGGGGAACCAGGTGGTGGGTATTAGAGAGGGCACAGATTGCATGGAGCACTGGGTGTGGTACAAAAACAATGAATACTGTTATGTTGAAAATAAATTAAAAAAATGATAAAATAAATAAATAAAACTAAAAATACAAGTGTCGACAAGGATGTGGAGAAAAGGGTACTGCAATGTTGGTAAGAATACAAACTGGTATGACCCCCAGTGTGGAAAACAGAATGGACAGTGTGGAGGTTCCTCAAAAAGTTAAAAATAGAACTACCCTATGATCCAGTAATCACACTACTGGGTATTTATCCCCAAAATACAATTCATGGCCTTTTAACTCTAGAGCTCCGACATAGTTTATTGTGGTATATCCTGTGTCAAGCTAATGTTTAGGCTCTCTGCAGTGATGTAAAAATTTCAGAATGTTTGGAATCCAAAGAAAGAATTTAGTTACCATGATCATTCCCTTCCATGCCCTCTTTCTTTTCTTTGAGGTGGTGTTTGGGTGGGTGTATAAAGGAAATTGAAAAGTTATTGCTTCTTTATAATGAGGCAAAAGCTTAGTTTAGCTCCTTGTTTACAATAGGGATGACTCTCACACTTTCTTTAGAAAACTATTAAGGAGGCTCAAACTAGAGAAAGCACTATGTCTACGGTATAGGATTTGTCAAAAGCTGATAAGCAAAGCAGTGTCTCTGCCAAGATGGGAAAATAGCGTATTCTTTTTTTTTTTTTTTGGTCATACAGAACCTTGCTTTATGTTAAGTGTTATAATAAGACTTGAGAAATGTGCCTTCTTGTCTGACTACTGCAGAGCTGATTACTGTAGAGCTTGGAGAGAAAATTTGTCTGAGATGAGTCTTTGCTTGACTCCTCTGATTTTGTGATCTGAGCAGGAGGAGCTCGGGGTTCAGAAGGAGGCTGTAAAGAAGTTTTTCACCACTGGGCCAGGAGCTGTCTGTGACTTGACATCACTTTACTTCCAGGAAAGGTAAACCTGGGGTAGCCAGACAGCAAGCAGGATGGCTTGCCATATTCTGAGTTGTGGCTTACTGAGGGGAGGGCTTCTGACTGTGGAGGAACTGGACTAACTGATCCCAGCTCTTGTACACCAGTCAGGTCCCGGAAGCCAGGCTGGATTTAGATGAGAGGGCATCTGCATATACTTCTATCCTCTGAGAGGGAACTCCTCTAGACCTCTCAGGGCCATGCCATGGAGGCTGTGTCTTTGGGCTGAGATGCTGCCCACCCCCCAAATCACTAGAGAGGGAACGGCCTGCTATTCCAAAATGCTTTTTTTTTTTTTTTTTTAATTCTTTTCCAGGGGAGCCTGGGTGGCTCGGTTGGTTAAGCGACTGTCTTCGGCTCAGGTCGTAGTCCCCGGGTACTGGGATCGAGCCCCGCATCGGGCTCCCTGCTCAGCGGGACGTCTGCTTCTCCCTCTTCCTTTGCCCCCTGCTTGTGCTCTCTCTCTCAAATGAATAAGTAACATCTTTAAAAAGGATTCTTTTCCAGCACTGTGACACGTTGCAGCCATCAGCAGTCCCCCTATCAGCTCCTATCTGGGGAACCCCACCTCTTTGAAGATCTCCTGGGCTTGAAGATCCGCATCTCCCCAGATGCCTTTTTCCAGATTAACACTGCTGGTGCAGAGGTGCTGTATCGGACAGTGGGGGAGCTGAGCAGAGTGAACTCTAACACCATTCTCCTTGATATCTGCTGTGGAACCGGCAAGTGACGGCTCAGGGCAGAATCTACATGCTGCTTAGCTTCCATCCACCCAGCAGCCAGGGCCCAGGTGGGGAGGCGATGGTGATGGTGCCGACACACCATCATTGGTTTAAAATCCTCAAATAGGGACATCTGAGGGGCTCAGTCAGCGAAGCATCTGCCTTTGGCTCAGGTCGTGATCTCATGGTCCTGGGATCAAGTCCTGCATTGGGCTCCTTGCTTGGTGGGAAGCCTGCTTCTCCCTCTCCCTCTGTCTGCTGCTCCCCCTACTTGTGTGTTCTCTCTCTATCTCTATCTCACAAATAAATAAAAGAAACAAATCCTAAAATACCCTCCTCTTATCCTTTTACTTCCTCAGGTGTGATTGGTCTGTCTCTGGCTCAGTATGCCTCCCAGATCCTTGGGATTGAGTTGGTGGAGCAGGCAGTAGAGGATGCCAGGTGGACTGCAGCCTTCAATGGTACATTGCTCACATTCTGGAGACAAAATGAAGAGCTGCAGTTGTTTCTGTGCTTGTAAAGGATTGTGTGGGCAAGGGCATTGACTGTATCCATGACCTGTGCAGAGGGAGGGAGGGTGTCCTGGAGTGATTGGAGTTGGGTCCTAATTGTTTTCTTAAAGAGGTCCCAATAGCTAATCTCCACCCCCCTGTTTTTCTTCTGTCCGGAAGAAAAGCCCGAGGCAATGAACAGGCCTACATGATAGGAGGAGAACTTGGCAAAACTTTGGGTAACATAGAAGAGCCTTCATGACATTAGACTCATGAGGCATTATAACATAATGCAGTAGATTTCAAACAACTATTAGCAACAGAACCTTTTCTTTGAACAAAATCATATGCCAAACTCTGATGTAGAAAATAGGTCTCCTTGTTCCCTCTACTCTACCTCCAGACAACCCTTGAGGCTCTGAAAATCTCTAATGTAGCAGAAAGAGCACTTGAGTAAAAGTCAAGGTTTTCTTCTTGGTATAGGTACTTATGTGCTACATGTCGCTAAGCTTTAAAATAACATGTTCTAGTATCTCAAGCTGAAAGGCCTACTGAGATATTGGAAAAGAAAGTGTGTTAGCAACAATGAGGCAGGTCCAAAGAGGTTTTTTTTTTCCTCGTTATTCAGAGATGTGCCAGACCCAAAGGGAAGATGGCAGAGCCCTGGCTCCTGTACATATCTGTAAAGCTGAAACACCCCCCTCAACCGCACCCCTTCCCTCACTGTTGGGCTTGAGTGTTGAATTCTGTCATGTGGACCTCTCTTCTATAGGCATCACCAACTGTGAATTCCACACTGGTCGAGCAGAGAAGATTTTACCACAGCTACTAAAATCAAAGGAAGATGGGCAGGTCATTGTTGCTGTGGTGAACCCAGCTCGGGCGGGACTGCGTAAGAATGGGTAGCTTTTCCGTTAACACAGCTAGTTGGGTTTTCTCATGGTGTCCACCATCTTTAGTACCTTACTCCCATACAGTGCTAAAGGGGCTCCCAAGTGGGCTGGCTCTGAACCTACTTCTCTATTCCTAACCAATCCTAGGTGCTAGCCAGGTGGTAGTTTCTGATAACCCAGACCATGATAGTTTAATTACATTAATAGCGGGGTACCTGGGTGATTCCCTTTGTTAAGCGTCTACCTTTGGCTCGGGTCATGATCCCAGGGTCCTGGGATGGAGCCCCATGTGGGGCTCCCTGTTCAGCGGGGAGCCTGCTTCTCCCTCTGCCCCTCCCCCCCCACTTGTGCTCACTCTGTCGTTCTCTCTGTCTCAAATAAACAAAATCTTCAAAACAAAACAAAAATAGTTATAGTAATAGCAATGTGTTTCTTCCTTCAGACTATCAGGTGGTTCGAGCCATTCGAAACTGCAGGGCTATCCACACACTGATTTTTGTTTCCTGCAAGCCCCATGGTGAAGCCACAAGGAACATCATTGAGTGAGTCTTGACTTCTTTTTTAACTATATTTTTAAAATTTTTTTTAGAGATTTTATTTATGGAGAGAGAGCACGAGAAGGGGGGACAGATGGAGAGAGAGGAGAGGGAGAGGCAGACTCTCCACTGAGCACGGAGCCTGATGTAGGACTTGATCCCAGGACCCTGGGATCATGACCTAAGCCGAAGGCAGCTGCTTAACCTACTGAGCCACCAGGCGCCCTGACTGACTTCTTTTTTTTTTTTTTTTAAAGATATTATTTATTTATTTGACACAGAGAGAGAAAGAGAGAGAGATAGCAAGAGAGGGAATACAAGTAGGGGGAGTAGGAGAGGGAGAAGCAGGCTTCCCGCTGAGTAGGGACCCCCCCCCCATGCGGGGCTTGATCCCAGGACCCTGGGATCATGACCTGAGCCTAAGACAGATGCTTAATGACTGAGCCACTCAGGCGCCCCCGATTGACTTCTTTTTTAAATTATTTTTTCCTGATTATCAAAATAATCTGTACTTACTGTACAGATTAAGAAAACAGAGCAATATAAAGAGACAGAAGGAAGTCATTATACTACATCAACAGTTAGTTGTGCGGCCAGGTCCTGAGTAAGGCAAGTAAAGCCACTTACTTTGGGTGGAAAATTTAGTGAGAGGGTACACAAAATCTCGGTAATTAAGATATACTTATAATGCATCACTTTCAAAAGTCAAAATTAGTCCCAAGAAATCCATGATGAAAAACACATTAAGATCTTTAAAAAAAAGCAAGATCCACTCCTGTGCTTGCTAAACCCTGTCTCACTCACCTTATTCTAATCCTGGTCCTGGTTCCAATAAAACTTTATTTTAAAAAGCAGGGAGTCAGTCTGCAGGTTATTTCCAATGTTATTTTCCAAAATGTTGCATTAAAATATATTATTTGTTTTGATTATTGAATTTTTTGACACCCTCTTAAATTTTGCACCCAAGGTGAATGCCTCTTGCTTCACTCCAGTTCTGACCCTGGTCAATTCTTTTGAATTTTGAAAAGTTTTTTCCCTTCTCTCTGTCTCTCTCTTCCTCCCTCCCTCCCTCCCTCTCCCTTTTACATAAGCAATACAATTTGCAATATTTGAGCAACATAGGTGGATATGAAGTAGGGGTGATATACCTGGATGAAATAAGTGAAGTAAATGAAAATTAAAATTAAAATTTTATTTAATTATTTAATTTAATTTAATTATTTAATTAAAAGTAAATTAAAAGTAAATGAATTGAGCTGTTGAGGTAGTTAAGTTTGCCGAGCTGTCAAGTCAGTGATCTAGAAAAAAGTAATAAACCTAAAGGAAACTGAAGGGAAAAATTAATGTTAGATAAAATCCAGAAATGAATGAATGAACTACCCCACAAAAAAACCTGGTAGACTTGACAAATAAGCAAGAAGATGTTATTAAAAGATGAAAAATAAATTAGAAGAATTTAGAAGATTAGAAGAAGAAAATTAAAAAATATATAAATCTAATCAAGAATATAAAGGAATAAAGCATAAAAATAGAAAGCCTTAAATGAGAAAAAGCAGAACTACAGCTATGAGGAAATTTTTAAAAATAATGAGAAAGTACTTTGTACATCTTGCTTACAATACATTTGAAAACCTAGGTGGGCAATTTTCTGGGAAAATGAAAATGGATAGTATTAATTGCAAAGGATGTAAGTAAACCTACACAGATTGGTAACCATGGAAAAGAATTGAGAAAGTTGTCAAAGAGCTTTTACCCAAAATAAAAGCATGAGGCCCGTGTATTTGCACAGTCTCATTTCCTTGTCTATTCTTACGTGTTTACCTCTTCCAGTTGTCCTTTACTTTAATTTTTGTTATACTATTTAAAAATGTTTTTGAGTATATGATAAAGGTGGCACCTCACACCAATGGGAAAAAGATGGACTGTTCAATAAATGGTGATGGACAACTGGGTAGTGAGGGTGAAAAAAAGTTGGATCTGTATTTCACACCTGTTACACCAGGAAAAAGCAGTCAGAAATTGAAATGTAAGAAGGAGAACCATAAATGTACCCTAGGAAATCACAGAATTTCTTTATAATCCTGGAGTGCAGTAGCCCTTTCTAACTATGAACATTCAAAAGCCATATAGTGAAAGGTAGTTAAGTTTGCCGACATAAAAAAATAATTTCTCCCTTTGTTACACCATACACAGAAATGAATTCAAAATGGATCATAGAACTAAATGTAAGAGTTGAAACAGGGATAATCTTTGTGACCTTGGGTTAGGCAAAGCTCTCTTAGATATGACATCAAAAACCCAAGCAACAACAGTAACAGCAAAAAATACATGTATCGGATGTGTGCGTGTATAATTGGACATCATCAAAGTTAAAAAAAAAAAAAGCTTTTGTGCTACAAAATGATACTATCAAGAAAGTGATAAGACAACTCATAGAATGAGAGGAAACATTTGCAAATCATTTATCTAGTAAGAGACAGGTATCCAAAAGCCAGACACAAAGGGCCACATCTTACATGATTCCATTTATAGGAAATGTCCAGACTAGGCAGATCTCAAGAGAGAGAAAGTAGATTTGTGGTTGCCTAGGGCTGAGAGTTGGAGGGTTGCAGAGAAATGGGGAGGGAGGGCTAAAGAGTGCGTGATGCCTTCTTGGGTTAATGAAAATATTCCAAAATTGATTGTTCTGGTAGATGGACAACTCTGTGAGTGTACTAGAAACCACTGAACAGTATAAATGAGTGAGCTGCATGGTATGTGAATCTCAAACTGTTAAAAAAAATCAAGAACTTGCATGACAAAAAGCACCAAAATCAAAGATGGGAGGCAGTATACAAATTGGAAAAATAGTTGTAGTTTATATCATAAAGAATTTTTTTTCCTTAATTTTTAACAAACTCCTAGAGATTGATTTTTAAAAATGACATATCTGGTAAAGGGTTAGTATCCAAAATATACAAAGAACTTAACTGGGATGCATGGGTGGCTCGGTCAGTTGGGTGGCTGCTCTTGGCTCAGGTCATGCTCCCAGGGTCCTGGGATCAAGTCCCACATTGGGCTCCTGGCTCAGTGGGGAGCCTGCTTCTCCCTCTGCCTGCTGCTCCTCCTGCTTGTGCTTTCTCTTTCTCTCTGACAAATGGATAAATAAAATCTTTTTTAAAAAAAGAGCTTACCAAACTCCCAAAAAACAAATAACCCAGTTAAGAAATGGGCAGAAGACATGAATAGACATTTTTCCAAAGAAGACATGCAGATGGCCAACAGACACATGAAAAGATGCTCAACATCACTCATCATCAGGGAAATGCAAATCAAAACTGCACTGAGATAATACCTCATTCCTGTCAGAATGGCTAAAATTAACAACACAGGAAACAGCAGGTGTTGGCAAGGATGCGGGGAAAGGGAACCCTCTTACACTGTTGGTGGGAATGCGAACTGATGCAGCCACTCTGAAAAATAGTGTGGAGGTTCCTCAAAAAGTTAAAAATAGAGCTATTCTGTGATCCAGCAATTGCTCTACTACGTTTTTACCCAAAGGGTACAAAAGTAGTGATTTGAAGGGACATATGCACCCTGATGTTTATAGCAGCATTATCAACAATAGCCAGATTTTGGAAAGAGCCCAAATGTCCATTGACCAATGAATGGATAAAGAAGATGTGGTGTGTATATATATGTGTGTATGTGTGTGTATATATACACATGTACGCACACACACACACGCATGAGAATATTACTCAGCCATCCAAAAGAATGAAATCTTGCCATTTTCAATGACATGGGTGGAGCTAGAGTGTATTATGCTAACCAAAATTAGTCGGTTAGAAAAAGACAAATACCATATGATTTCACTCATATGTGGAATTTAAGAAATAAAACAGATGAACATGGGGGAAAAAAGAGAGGCAAACCATAAAAGAGACTCTTAATTGTGGAAGAACAAACTGAGGGTTGCTGGAGGGGAGGTGGGCAGGGAGATGGGTTAAATGGGTGATGGGGATTAAGAAGGGCACTTGTGATGAACACTGAGTGTTGAATGTAAATGATGTATTACTAAATTCTCTTGAAACTAATATACTATATGTTAACAAACTGGAATTTAAATAAAAGCTTGAAATAAAAAGAAAACATAAGAAAAATGAACAGAAGAAATAATATAAATTTATGAACTATGAAAGGGTGCTCAGTCTCTTTCATTATAATGGAGATGCAAATTAAATGTACCCCGAGATACCGCTTTTTACATTTCAGATTGGCAGAAAGAAGTTCAAAAGTTTGATAATACACTGTTGGCAATACTAAGAGGAAACATGAATTCTAAAAAATTACTAGTCAAAATGTAAATTGGTAGCATCTTTATGGAGGAAAATTTAGCAATATAGATTATAAATGTGTATATATACCCCTTAAACCAGAAATTCCATTCCTGAGGCTTTTTCTTTTTTTTATTAACATATAATATATCATTTGCTTCAGGGGTACAGGTCTGTGAATCATCAGGCTTACACATTTCACAGCACTCACCATAGCACATACCCTCTCCAATGACCATAACCCAGCCACCCTATCCCTACCCCATCACCCCGCAGCAGCCCTCAGTTTGTTTCGTGAGATTAAGAGTCTCTTACAGTTTGTCCCCCTGAGGCTTGTTCTTTCAAATGTAATGACACACACCTAAAATGACATAGATGCAAAGTTATTTATTGCAATATTAAAACAGCAAGCAATGAAATATCCTAAAAGTCCATCAGTGGAGAACTGGTTAAAATCAACGCTCTATCCATACAGTGCAATACTGTGCTGCTATAAAAAGGAATGCAGACAAATGTACAAGATGGGATTGGGAGGGAGACAAACCATAAGTGACTCTTAATCTCACAAAACAAACTGAGGGTTGATGGGGGGAGAGGGTTTGGGAGAGGGGGGGTGGGGTTATGGATATTGGGGAGGGTATGTGCTATGGTGAGTGCTGTGAAGTGTGTAAACCTGGCGATTCGCAGACCTGTACCCCTGGGGATAAAAATATATGTTTATAAAAAATAAAATTTATAAAAAAAAAAGGAATGCAGATGTTCTGTGTACAGATCTAGAGCGATCTCTAAGGTGTGTTATTTTTAAACAGATTGAGACATAATTCACATATTCATCTATTTAAAGTGCACAATTCTGTGGGTTTTAGTATGTTCTTGGACTTGTGTGACCATCACCACTATTTCCAGAACATTTTCCTCACTTCAGAAAGAAACCCTGCACCTCTTACCTGTTACTCCCCATTTTTCCCCAAGCCCCAGGCTTTAGGCAACCACTAATCTACTTTATGTCTTTATGGATTTATGGATTGTTCTGCACACTTCATACAAATGAAGTCATACAAAATGTGGCTCTTTGCACCTGGCTTCTTTCACTTATAATGTTTGCGAGGTTCATCTATGTGGTAGGATATATCAGTTGTTTCATTATTTCATGGCTGAATAATATTGCATTTTGTGGATATATCACATTTTCTTTTTTTTAAGATTTTTTTTTTTTATTTATTCAAGAAAGAAAGCGAGAGGCAGAGCACTAGCAGAGGGGGTGTGGGCACAGGGACAGGAAGAAGCAGACTCCCCACTGAGCAGGGAGCCCAATTTGGGGCTTGATCCCATGACCCTGAGGTCATGACCCAAGCTGAAGGCAGATGTTTAACCAACCCAGGGAGCCACCCAGGCGCCCTAATGTATCACATTTTATATATTCACGTGTTAATTGATGGACATTTGGGTTGTTTCCGCCTTTTACCTCTTGCGAATAAGGCTGCTACGAACATTCATAAGCAATTTTTTCTGTGGATGTTTGCTTTCATTTCTCTTGGGTGCATACCTAGGAGTGGAATTACTAGGTCATGTTGTAACTCTGTTAACCTTTTGAGGAACTGCCAGACTCTTTTGCAAAGAGCTGTCCCACTTTACATTTCCACCAGCAGCCTATTAGGCTTCCAGTTTGTCCACATCCTCCCCAACTCTTGTCAGTGTCTGTCTTTTATATTCATTCTAATGGATAAAAAGTGGTATGTCCTTGTGGTTTTGGTTTCCATTTCTCCAGTGGCTAATGATGTTGAGCATTTTTTCATGTGCTTGTCATCCATTTGTAAATCTCCTTTGGAGAAATGTCTATTCAGATTCTTCCCATTTTTTAACTGGATTGTCTCTTTATTATTGAGTTTTAAGATTTCTTAATATATTCTAGATACCACTCCCTTATCGGATACATGATTTGCCAAAATTGTCTCCCATTCTGTGGGTTCTCTGTTCACTTTCTCGATGATGTCCTTGAAGCATAAGAGTACTAATTTCCTTTTTTTAAAGATTTTATTTATTTATTTGAGAGAGATTGCACAGAGGAAGAGTGAGAGGAAGAAGCAGACTCACTGAGCAGAGTGCCTGATGCGGGGCTTGATCCCAGGACCATGACCTGAGCTGAAGGCAGATTCTTTTTTTTTTTTTTTTTTAAAGATTTTTATTTATTTATTTGACAGGTAGAGATCACAAGTAGGCAGAGAGGCAGGCAGAGACAGAGAGGAGGAAGCAGGCTCCCTGCTGAGCAGAGAGCCCGATGCAGGGCTCGATCCCAGGACTCTGGGATCATGACCTGAGCCGAAGGCAGAGGCTTTAACCCACTGAGCCACCAGGCGCCCCTGAAGGCAGATTCTTAACCAACTGATCCACCCAGGCACCCCAAGAATACTAATTCTCAGTATGTCCAGACTGTTTTTTTTTTTTTGTAACTTGTGATTTTGGTTCTAAGGTCTGTTACTAAGTGGAAATAGTAAGGTGTGCAGAATTGTTTATATAATCGTAAACTGTCTTTGTAAAAAAGTACAAAAGACTAGGAGAATATGGATTTATATTTGTATAGGCATAGAGAAACTGGTAATTTATATAAGAAACTGATAATAGTAGCTATCCATGGTGGGAAAGAACTGTGGAGATGGGTGTCCTAGCTGGGAAGGAGACTTCACTGAATACCGTTTTATATTATTTCGTTTTTGAATATAATGAAAATATTTATTATGCAAGACAATAAATTTAAAAATGTAATGATTTAGAGTAAAGCTAGCATTCTGCTAACATAGTGAGTAAAATAATAAACATGGCCTCAAAAAGGTAAGAAAAATTTATCTTGAAAAGACAGTATGTGGGGCGCCTGGGTGGCTTAGTCGTTGGGCGTCTGCCTTCAGCTCAGGTCATGGTCCCAGGATCCTGGGATCGAGCCCCTCATTGGGCTCCCTGCTCAGTGGGAAGCCTGCTTTTCCCTCTCACCCTCCCCTGCTTGTGTTCCCTCTCTTGCTGTCTCTCTCTCTCTCTCTGTGTCAAATAAATAAAATATTTGTTTAAAAAAAGACAGTACGTGCATATGGTAGAAAAATTCAAACAATACAAGAATATGCAGTGAGTAATGACTCTCTTTCTTACTTCTGACCCCTAATCCTTCAGATGTCACTACTCTTAGGTTTCTTGTGTAGCCTGTCAGAGAGATTGTGTGACTATACAAGTTTGTATGTGTGTTTGTGTGTCTGTACACATATGTGTATGTATACATACCATCCTTCTCTTTTTTTTTAACAAATAGAAACAGACTAAAACACTATACTGCACTATGCTTTTCTTTTTTTACTATTATTTTATTTTATTTATTTTGACTTATTATCGATCCTAGGACCCTGGGATCATGACCTGAGCAGAAGGCAGATGCTTAACTGACTGAGCCACTCAGGCACCCCTGCACCATGCTTTTCACTTTTTTCACTAACATTAGATTGTTGAGATTGTTCTACAATGATGTAGAATCTACATCAATACTTACAGGTCTACTTAATTTTTTAAATAGGCTATGTAATTTTAACTTACCTAAATATGTCATTTAACTAGTCCTTTGCTTATGAATTTTGAGATTGTTTCTATTCTGTTGTTACCACAATGTTACAGTGAATATCCTTGTGTACATAATGTGCAGTATGTAGGTATTATAAGTGATGAGTAAGTGTATGTGATAGTATATATAGTTGATAAAGTCCTGTTCTGGAGTTGCTAAGTTAAAGGATATTTACTTTAAACATTTTCAGCTGTTTTCTAAGAAAGCTCTAGAATCAACTTATCAAAAATATCCTTTTGGGATTGTGATTAGAAGTACATTGAACTTATTAATTTAGGGAGAATTGAAATCTTTACAGTATTTTTTCTGTCCAAGTATATGGTATGTCTCTTCAATTACTCTAGTCTTTTTTTAAGGTTTTATTTATTTATTTGACAGACAGATCACAAGTAAGCAGAGAAGCAGGCAGAGAGAGGTGAGGAAGCAGGCTCCCTGCTGAGCAGAGAGCCCGATGCAGGGCTCGATCCCAGGACTCTGGGATCATGACCGGAGCTGAAGGCAGAGGCTTTAACCCACTGAGCCACCCAGGCACCCTGAATTACTCTAGTCTTACATAATTCTCTAAAGCTATATCTGTATCTATATATCTCTATTTAGATAGATAAAGCTTTTTCTAATTTTTTCCAATATAGGTCTTTTCTTCTTAAGGTTAATATAAGATATTGTAAAGTTTTTATTGCTATTATGAATGGGATCTTTTTCATTACTTTTTCTAAGTGGTTATTGCCAACCTTGTGCCCAGCTTCCTCATTATTTTATTCATTTTATTTGTTTTCTAGTTGATCGTCTTGCTTGGTAGCTGGCCATGTGACCCCCATCTCAAAACCAGTTCTGTCTCTCTCCTTCCAATACATTTTTTTCTTTCTTATTACATTGGATAAGAAAATGTTGCATTTTAGGGACACCTGGGTGGCTCAGATGGTTAAGGGTTGGCCTTTGGCTCAGGTCATCATCTCAGGGTCCTGGGATCAAGCTCCACATCGGGCTCTCTCTGAAATAAATAAGGAAAACCTTTAAAAAAAATTTTTAAGAACATGTTCCATTATAGAAGGAATAGTGAATATCTTGCCTTATTCTGATTTCAGTGGGACAGTGCTATTTAAACTGTTGAGAGTCAGCCAGGGAAACAAGAACTCTTCTCTTTTGTTGGTTTGAGAATAAATTGGTACAACCTTTTTTTAGAACAGTTTAGTGGTATATATGTTAGGGCCTTACAAACATATAGGCCCTTCAACTCAGCAGTTCTACTAAACAACTAAAAATGTATGCAAAGATGTAACTATTAAGGATACTCATGGAAGGACTTTTTGAAATAGCAAAGTGTTAGAAACAGTTTAAATTTCCAGTAGCAAGGGATTAGGCAGATAAACTATGATTAACACATTTAATGGAATACCATATAGCCAATAAATGTGAGGTAATCTGACATATAGTGGAAAGATGGAGATGATCTATGATGAACTGAAGAAACTAGTTATAAAGCAGTATGTACAATATGTACAGTGTGACTTCATTTTAAGAAACCAATTTAAATATACATATTTAGAAAGATACATCCTGAGAAGTCAGCAGTGGTTCTTGGTGAGTTTATAGGTGAATTTTTGTGCTTATTTTTACTTGACTGCCTTTGAGATAAGTGAAAAGAGCAATCTGCTTTGAAACATTTCAATAGAATAACTTAATCCAGTAATATTTGTTAATTAATTACCTTTCATATACAAATTATACAGAAGCATATATGACTTGGACAGCTTGCTCCATTCACTACTGAACTCTCTATCACAAACTGGGAACACAGAGATGAATAATAAGCAGTTAGTGCCTTGTTTCCACCCTTGAAAAGGTTATATTCCACTGAAGAAGAAGGTTTAAAAAAAAAACCCAGGTTAGTTACACTAAATATGATAAATGCTGTTATTGAGAGAAACATAGGGGACTGTCAGAATACAGGGAAGGGCTTAAGTTTTTTTTTTAAAGATTTTATTCATTTATTTGATGGGGGTGGCGGGGAGAGAGCCCACAAGCAGGGAGAGAAGCAGGCAGCCTGATGTGGGGCTCGATCCCAGGACCCTGGGATTATGATCTGAGCCGAAGATAGACACCTAACCGACTGAGCCACCCAGGTGCCCCAGAAGGGCTTAATTTTTAAGAAGTTGTGTTCCTATAGGTTCTCCTTGGTATTGAGGAACTGATATTATGCTCTGTTTCTCTAGGTTGTGCTGTCCTCCAGACTCGGCTAAGAAGCTCCTTGGTGAGCCTTTTGTCTTGAGAAAAGCTGTGCCTGTAGATCTGTTCCCCCACACCCTACACTGTGAGCTGGTGCTCCTCTTCACTCGATAAGCAGCCTCCTGCGGGACTGCAGGCTGTTAAGGCTGAAGTTTCAGTTCCTTCCAGCTTTGTCATCTTGCTACATTGTAGATCCTCAGAGCATTATTGGAGAAACCAGCCTTTGGATCGATCTCAGGACCTGAGATGATGACCCGAGGCAAAGGCAGAGAGGCCTAACCATTGAGCCACCCAGGTGCCCCAAAATCTAGCTTTAAAAAAAAAAAAGCAGAGTAAGCTATAATGTGATTGCGGGGTGACTGCATGATCTCACAGCTTCATTCCTTTGGGTTTTCTAGGCTTTGAAGTTCTAGAATACCCTTTAAAAATGGTAGGAACAATAGCACCAATTAGCTCTCACCTATGGAAGGAGAATTGGTTATAGTAGAGACACTGGGAAAGAAGATCTTCAAAGAAGAGACTGAATACCTATAATTGTGCTATGTAGTGTGAACGCAGAAAGCTCCAGAATCCCCTAATGATCCAGTATATACTATAATAAACTGGATATGGAAACTGACATTCTCTGGTCCATAATTTCTTCAGCTCTGGAGTTGTCCTTGGTTACTTCCCCAACAATTTAGATTATGTTTTGAATCTTTTAATAGCCTAAGGACATGTACAAAAATCTGATTTACAAAATGATATTGGGTCAACTAGTATTTTTCTCAATCCTAAATACTTCTGGAGAAGGCTCCTTCTCAAAAAAAAAATGTGGCTATTAAGGCTACTATATACATATCCATTTTAAAAAATGCTAGAAGGGAATAAAGTGATTAAAAAAAGTGTTGACTTATGGCAGTCAGATAAGTTTTATTTTCATTTCCTGATTTTTCATTTTATGTAATGGGACAACGACTTTTATCTTCTCCTTTTGTTGGCCATATCTGTAAATGGCAAAACTGTCTATCAGTTATCTAAGCCAGAAACCAGAGTTAGCTCTCTCAGTCTCATACCCAACTGCCTACAAAGGGGACTCCACCTGGATATCTTCCAGATACTTCAAACTCAATGTCTAACGTTGCATGCTTCACATCTGTCCCCCAAACTTGTTCTTGCTCCTATATTCCCAGTCTTGATGAATATACCAATCTACTCAGTCACTCAAGTCAAAAACTTGGGAATTATATCTGAGTCCTTCTTCTCTATCTCCTTCCCCTACCCAACATATCACCAAGTCTCCATCCCTGTAGGTTACCATAATTTCTTACTACATTATTGCTCAAAAGGCTATCTTCTTTTTTTTTAAGATTTTATTTATTTTGTTATTTATTTGAGAGAGAGACAGACAGAGCACAAGCTGGGGGCAGAGGAAGAGGGAGAAGCAGCCATCCTGCTGAGCAGGGAGCCTCACTCGGGGCTCAATTCCAGGACTCTGGAATCATGACCTGAGCTGAAGGCAGACGTTTAACCCACCAAGCCACCCAGGCACCCCTCAGAAGGCCATCTTCTTAACTGCTGCTGCTCTATCCACTCTTGCCCCCATCCATTCCATTCTCTGCAGCCGTAGTGTGTTTTCTAAAATGCCAATGTCATTGTGTTTCTCCAGTGCTTAAAATATTATTGACTTCTTACTGCTTTTAAAAAATCCAAAATTCTTTTTTTTTTCAAAAATTTTTTTTAAGATTTTATTTATTTATTTATTTGAGAGAGAGAGTGAGAGCGAGAGAGAGCATGATCGAGGGGTAGGGCCAGAGGGGAAGGGAGAAGCAGACTCCTTGCTGAGTAGGGAGCCTGACTCTGGTGGGGGGGCTTGATCCCAGCACCCTGAGACCACGACCTTGAGCTAAAGGCAGACACCCAACCGACTGAACCACTCAGGTGCCACCAAAAGTCCAAAATTCTTGATGCACCCTCAACATCCCTTCATAATCTGGACAGCCTCATTTTTCTATATGCATTAAATTCCTTTCCCTGGAAAAGATAAATTTCTTCTATTCTGGTCCTTTTCATACTCTGTTCCTCAGCTTGGAATGCACTTTTCATTGCCTCTTCTGGCTAATTTTACTTATCTTTATGTTTTTAACTTAGGTATTCCCCAAGGAATATAGAATTAGCTGTAAATAATCAGCTTCCTGCTAATTTTGTTGGTGTCATTATCTTGTAAGATGATTTTAGAATCATGCTTCTGTCATCTTTATCCTGAAAACTTTGAAATAGACAAGAAAGTTGGAAGACTAGTGCAACGAACACCAGTATATTCACCAAGATTCAACAAATGTTAGTATTTTCCCATATTTGTTTTGTCTGTGTATCTGCTCTTTGGTAAACTATTTGAAAGTAAGTTGTAGACATATCATTTCACCTTAAATCCCTCAGCATACATCTTCTAAGCAGGACCTTTTTCTGTGTAACTGTATGATACATCATACCGTAAGCACAGCTGAAAGAAATTAACTGTACTTCACCAATCTTTGCCTCACCAATCTTTGCAAATATTATCTAATATCTAACCAGTGCTTCTTAAAGTATGGTTTGCAAACTGCCTGATGGTACACAGGGAGTTAAGGAGCTTGGACCGTAGTAAGTCAGTGCACTGCCTACTTCACTGAGAAAGTTTTGTCATAAAAAAATTCAGCTGAAAAAACACAATGTTCTTAGTGACATTGTTCATTTACATTTCTAGGCTGGCTGAGTAGCACTGCTCTGTATTCACATTTCCCCAGCTGTCTCCTAAATGTCTTTTTTTTAAAGTTAGTTTATTTATGTATTTATGTATATATGTATGTATGTATATATTTATTTATTTATTTGACAGAGAGAGAGAGAGAGAACACAAGCAGAGGGAGCATCAGAGGGAGAGGGGAGAAGCAGGCTCTCTGCTGAGCAGGGAGCCTGACAACGAGGCAGGGCTCCATCCTAGGACCCTGGGATCATGACCGAGCTGAAGGGAGGTGCCCAACTAACTGAGCCATCCAGGCACCCCGAATGTCTTTTTTTAAAACGATTTAATATATTTATTAGATAAATATATATAAATTTATTTTATATATTTTATTTAATTATAAAATATTATATATTTTATTTAATATATGAAATATATATTTTATATATTTATTAGAGAGAGTTCACACACACCAGAGGGAGAGGGAGAAAGAAGACTCCCCGCTGAGCAGGGAGGCTGATGCGGGGCTCAATCCTAGGACTCTGGGATCATGACCTGAGCCAAAGCTGCCTTTGGCTCAACCACTGAGCCACCCAGGCACCCTCCTAAATGTCTTTTATAGCCAGTTTATAGGTTGCATTTGGGTGTGGTGTTTCTTTTAATTTACAACAGTCTCTCCACTTTTTTTTTTAATGGTACTAACATTTAGAGACTGGCTCTGCCCCACATTAGGAATCTGACTGTAGTGTCACCAGCCATCCTGGTTTGCCTGTGACTGTCCTGCTTTAAGGACTGATCCTGTATCCCTCCCGGGATCGGATGCTTTGTTTCCTTATGGTGGTCTTTAGCTCTTCCTTCCAGCCCCTGAATGTCCCGTAAATGTGAAGTACTTGGGATCAGAAGCTTGATTTGATTCAATTAAACCATATTTTGATAAGAATGCTTCAAAAGCAATGTTGTGTGCTTTATGTCAGTCACATCTTATCAGGAGACACGTAATGTCAGTTGTCCACTCTTAGGTTGATGATTTAGGTGGTGGCACTCAGAACTCTCCATGTGATTTTCTCTTTGTAATTAACAAGAAATCTGTGGGGTGTTACTTTGGTACAGTGTGATTGTCCTGTCCCCCAGAAACTAAAGATTTTAGCATCATCTGGTGGTTATTGTTTCCTTATTTAGTAATTTGGTTTTCTGATTTTTAAAATGTATTCCCTGGCTTGGTGATTTAATTGGGGTTGGAAAATGTTGATTTCCTAATTCAGTCATCCAGTCTATATTTCTTAGCTGTTTTGTGTTTTGTGTTTCTTGTGTTTTGATGAGATTTTCCTCATCTGTGGAATATGAATCAAAAAGGGGAAGTAAAAACCTAATTCTTTCTCCTTGAACACCAATTTTCAGAGCAAGAAGTTGATGTAATAGTTCCAGTAGTAGCTAGTTTTACTGACTTATTTTCATGTCACTTGACTCAGTGTTTTTCTTATTTAAATTCAGTATTATACACTCATTTCAGACATTTTCTTTGTAATATTAGCTCAAATCTTCTCATTTGTCCAGTGATCTAGTCCCTTGAGGCTGGCTCCCACGTCCTTTTTTTGTACATTTTTAAAACGATTTTTATTATTTGACAGAGATCTCAAGTAGGGGGAGAGGCAGGCAGAGAGAGAGGAGGAAGCAGGCTCCCTGCTGAGCAGAGAGCCTGATGCGGGGCTCAATCCCAGGACCCTGGGATCATGACCTGAGCCGAAGGCAGAGGTTTTAACCCACTGAGCCACCCAGGCACCCCCATTTTTTAAAGCTTTTATTTTAATTTCAGTTAGTTAACATACAATGTAATATTAGTTTCAGGTGTACAATTTGGTGATTCAAGAATTCCATGCACCCCCAGTGCTCGTGCCAACAAGTGCCCTCCCTAATCCCCATCACCTATTTAACGCACCCCCACCTTCCTCCCCTCTGGTAACCACGAGTTTGTTCTCTATCATTAAGAGTCTGTTTCTTGGCTTACCTCTCTCTCTCTTTCTCTCTTTTTTTCTTTGCTTGCTTGTTTTGTTTCTTAAATTCTACATATGAGTGAAGTCTTTCTCTGACCTATTTTGCTTAGCATAATACTCTCTAGCTCCATCCATGTCATTGCAAGTGTCAAGATTTCATTCTCTTTATGGCTGAATAATAGTCTGTGTGTGTGTGTGTGTGTGCATGTATAAAAAACTATGAACACTGGGGTGCATGTATCCTTTTGAATTAGTATTTTTGTATTCTTTGGGTAAATGCCTAGTAGTGCAATTGCTGGATTGTAGGGTAGTTCTATTTTTAACTTTTTGAGGAGCCTCCATACTGTTTTCCAGAGTGACTGCGTGAGTTTGCATTCCCACCAACAACAGTGCAAGAGGTCTCCCCTTTCTCCACATCTTCACCAACACCTGCTCTTTCTTGTGTTGTTGATTGTAGTCACTCAAGAAATGAATAATCCAATTAAAATATGGGCAGAAGACATGAATAGACATTTTTCCAAAAAAGACCTACAGATGGCCAACAGACACATGAAAAGATGTTCAGTGTCACTCATCGCCAGGGAGATGCAAATCAAAACTACAATGAGGTATCACCTCCCCCTCTCAAAATGGCTAAACTGTCATGTCCTTTTGACATTCCTCCATGAGTCTTCAAGCACTTCCTTAGATTCTGGCGCAAGATTCCTAGGCTCAACCATACATTTCCCTGCCCCAGTCCTGGAAACAGCCATTTCCAAGGAACGCTCGTTCCTTTTAATGGAGAATGGTATTTAGAAACCAAGTTCTGGATGCTGAATGTTAGAAGCAAAATTTAATAGTTACTGCATTTCTGTCAGTGAGCTGTAAAGCATTAGTACAGTGACCAACTGTCCTGATTTACTCTGAACCTGGAACTTTCAGTGTTAAAACCAAGAGCATCCTATGCAAACAGGTAGAACAAGGTGGTGACCCTAAATTGGTCACATTGTTAATAGTAATGATTAAGAAGGAACAATGGAAATTGGGGTTGTGATATGTATACTGGTAGTAGCTAAAGTAGCTGTAAATTACCAGGGGATTTAAGGGTTTGTATTAAATCTATTCCAGCTGTAAAATATCTAGGTTTAGAGCAGTGGATCACAAACTTCACTGTGCATTAATATCACCTGGAGAGCAATTTAAAGTACTGAGCCCAAGGGCTGCCTGGGTGGCTCAGTGGGTTGAGCCTCTGCCTTTGGCTTAGGGTCCTGGGATTGAGCCCTGCATTGGGCTCTCTGTTCAGCAGGGAACCTGTGTCCCCTTCTCTCTCTGCCTGCCTCTCTGCCTACTTATGATCTCTCTCTGTGTCAAATAAATAAAATCTTTAAAAAAATAAAGTACTGAGCCCTGGGCCAGGGACTTTACAATTTAATTGGTTTAGGAGGAGTCTCAGGAGTCAGTATTTAAAAATTGTCCCCCCGCCCAATGATTCTCATGCGCTGCCAGGGTTGAGAACCAGTGATCTGGGCAGGGCTTTGCCTTTCCTAGTGTGGCATCTGGACTGGCAGGATTAGCATCATCACTTAGGAGCTTGTTAGAAATGCAAACTTTCAGACTTCATCCCAGCTAGATGAGAAACTGGGGATGGGACCCACCAATCTGTGTTGTAACATACTCCCCAGGTGGTGCTGATGCTCACTCAAGTTTGAGACCCACTTGTTCAGAGCAACTGTTCCTCAGCCTTGGTTGCACACTAGAATCACCTGGAGACCTTTCAAAACAGGTTTCTGGGTGTCACCCCTTCAGAGAGTCAGATTGCCTTCATTTTGGGTGTGGCTCTAGCATTTTTTTTTTCTTAACTTTTTTAAAAAATTTTTTTAATAAACATATAATGTATTTTTATCCCCAGGGGTACAGGTCTGTGAATCACCAGGTTTACACACTTCATAGCACTCACCATAGCACATACCCTCCCCAATGTCCATAACCCCAACCCCTCTCCTGACCCCCCTACCCCCAGCAACCCTCAGTTTGTTTTGTGAGCATTGTTATTTTAAAAACTCCCTAGATGACTCTAAAGTGCAAGTAAGGCTGAAAACCATGAGGGGTTTTTGTCTCCAAGCCCGGTGTTTGACTTGATTAGCAAAAATGCACATCAAATTGCAGATAAAAAAAAAAAACTAACTACAGCAAAGGAAACAGTCAAGAAAACAAAGAGGCAACCCATGGAATGGGAGAAGATATTTGCAAATGATAGTACAGACAAAAGATTGATATCCAGGATCTATAAAGAACTCCTCAAACTCACACACAAAACAGATAATCATATCAAAAAATGGGCAGAAGATATGAACAGACACTTCTCCAATGAAGACATACAAATGTCTATCAGACACATGAAAAAATGTTCATCACCACTAGCCATCAGGGAGATTCAAATTAAAACCACATTGAGATATCACCTTACACCAGTTAGAATGGCCAAAATTAGCAAGACAGGAAACAACATGTGTTGGAGGGGATGTGGAGAAAGGGGAACCCTCTTACACTGTTGGTGGTAATGCAAGTTGGTGCAGCCTCTTTGGAGAACAGTGTGGAGATTCCTCAAGAAATTAAAAATAGAACTTCCCTATGGCCCTGCAATTGCACTACTGGGTATTTACCCCAAAGATACAGATGTAGTGAAAAGAAGGGCCATCGGGGCACCTGGGTGGCTCAGTGGGTTAAAGCCTCTGCCTTCGACTCGGGTCATGATCCCAGGGTCCTGGGATTGAGCCCCGCATCGGGCTCTCTGCTCAGCAGGGAACCTGCTTCCCTCTCTCTCTCTGCCTGCTGCTCTGCCTATTTGTGATCTCTCTCTCTGTCAAATAAATAAATAAAATCTTTAAAAAAAAAAGAAAGAAAAGAAGGGCCATCTGTACCCCAATGTTTATAGCAGCAACGGCCACAGTTGCCAAACTGTGGAAAGAACCAAGATGCCCTTCAACGGATGAATGGATAAGGAAGATGTGGTCCACAGACACTATGGAGTATTATGCCTCCATCAGAAAGGATGAATACCCAACTTTTGTAGCAACATGGACGGGACTGGAAGAGATTATGCTGAGTGAAATAAGTCAAGCAGAGAGAGTCAATTATATGGTTTCACTTATTTGTGGAGCATAACAAATAGCATGGAGGACATGGAGAGTTAGGAGAAGGCATTTGGGGGAAATTGGTAGGGGAGGTGAACCATGAGAGACTATGGACTCTGAAAAACAATCTGAAGGGTTTGAAGAGGTGGGGGGGTGGGAGGTTGGGGGAACCAGGTGGTGGGTATTAGAGAGGGCATGGATTGCATGGAGCACTGGGTGTGGTACAAAAACAATGAATACTGTTATGCTGAAAATTTTAAAAAATGATTAAAAATTAAAAAAAAAAAAACTAACTAGGTGTGTAATGCATAGGCCAAATAGCTTGCTTTTTCGCTTCCTCCTTGTCTAGCCCACCCAGGGTCTCTAAGCACTGGTTTGCACTCCTTTGAAAAGATTTTCATCCCTTGAAAGCATTCCCTTTCCCATTCTTCCAGCAGTTAATTCTGGTGGGTGTGGTAGTGAGCGGGGCTTGAGATACGATCAGTTGCTATTAATTCTAGCCAAGCTTTAATGTAACCCTCAGCCATGGCAAGAGAGAGCACAAGTAGGGGGAGCAGAAGAGGGAGAAGCAGGGTCCCCACTGAGCAGGGAGCCCAATGCAGGGGTCGACCCCAGAACCCCAGGATCATAACCTGAGCTGAAGGCAGACACTTAACCACTGAGTCACCGAGGTAGCCCAAAAAGTGAACTCTTTTAATATTAAAGTAGGACAGTTGTTTTAAGGATTTCTCTTTAGCCTGTCTCTACCTGTCTTCCAGAACTAGCTTCTTCTCATTAGGCTCAACCTAGAGTTGCTGAACCTATGAGTGCGATTTTGGCATTGCCCTGAATGCAGGCTTAGAATTTTACCTATGGCAATGGTTCCTAGTCTTAGCTGCACGATGGACTCATCTGGGAGCTTAAAAAAAAAAGCTCCTGGTTCCTGAGGCTTGGTCCCTAACCCCAGATATTCTGATTTAATTAATCTGAGGTGTGGCTCAAGGATCTGGGGTTTTCAAGGATTCCCCAAGGTGATTGTGCAGTGGGGGTTATGATCCTCTGATTTGGGCTGTGGTTCCCAAACCTGTCCACATAATAAAATTCCCCAGGAATCTTTTAAAGCTTCTAAAACCCAGGCCACACCCTGCACCAGTTAAATAATCACAGCCTCTGGAGTGGGACATAGGCGTTGGTAATTTTGAAGTTTCCCCATGATTTCAATGTGCAGCCAAGTGTTGAGAACCACAGGGTGAGGGTATTTGATTTTGGGGGGTTTGGGAGAGAGAATAGGATGATTGTCATTTGCTGAGATGTAAGTCTTCTAGCCCTTCACCTTCAAAATCATATTGTCAATTTATAATTGACAGGGGCATCATTGTCATTTTTCTAAGAGATGTATTTCAAAATGGCATGGTCATAAAATGCAGTCATCAACCAATTGAAGCTCCCTCAGAGCTTATCAATTAATTCAAGTGCAAAAGGACAATTGAAATGGAATATAATTATGTCCCAGACTTAAAAATTTTCCATCAGCTGATTTGGTTTTTATCACTATATGTATTTCCACATTATATTTCTCATTGTTTCTTGTCAAAGATTAAGTGGGATGGCAATGCTGACATGTAGCCCAGATTCTATATAGTGGAGGAACATGTCAATACCAAGCCCATTCCTAACTTTTAGGGATCCTCAGAGTACATGGAGGGGGAGAGGCCTTTGTTCTCAGGACTGAAAAAAGGAATTTAAATATTTAAAACTGTTGGGATGTACTGCTTGCATTTGACTGATTACCTTTATTTGTAACCAGTCCAAGGAATACCTGAGGAGAGGGCCTTATCATATACTTAACTGTTTGTTTTCCTCCTCCAGTTAGACTGTAAGTTTGAAGGCATAAGGCTATCTCCTGTTCACTGTTGTATCTCTGTTTAGTACCCAGTCCAGTGTCTGAAATGTACAGGTGCTCAGAGAGGCAATATAGCATACCAGCCAAGAGGACCAGATTTGGAATCAGTCTGATCTAGCCTTGAATCCTGACTCCATCACGTACATGCTGTGTGAACTTGGGTGAGTTATTAACCTCTCCAACCTGTTCCTGCTCCCTGTCCCTCTGCCTGTAAAAGAAGGGTAATAATAGTACGTAGCTCATGGGATTGTCGTGACCCATTTAGCAAGACATTATTTGTAAAGCACCTTGCAAATTGCCTGGCATATAGTTTGCATGCAGAAAGGCAGGAGTTACTCTTTTTTTTAAAGATTTTATTTATTTATTTGACAGACAGAGATCACAAGTAGGCAGAGAGGCAGGCAGAGAGAGAGGAGGATACAGGCTTTCTGCTGAGCAGAGAGCCCGATTCGAGGCTCGATCCCAGGACCCTGAGATCATGACCTGAGCCAAAGGCAGAGGCTTTAACCCACTGAGCCACCCAGGTGCCCCTCTTTTTCTTTCATTTTTTTAAAAGATTTTATTTACTTATCTGACAGACAGAAATCATAAGTAGGCAGAGAGGCAGGCAGAGAGAGAGGGGGAAGCAGGCTCCCTGCTGAGCAGAGAGCCCGATGCAGGACTCCATCCCAGGCCCCTGAGATCATGACCTGAGCCAAAAGCAGAGGCTTAACCCACTGCGCCACCCAGGGGCCCCTTGGCAGGAGTTATTAATAATCCAATTACTAGTTAAAGGAATAAATGGATGTCATAGTCTGCTTTCCCTTCCCTCTCTTGAGGTTAACGAACCAAAATAACCTAATCAATTTGGTTTCTGTCGGATTTCAACACTTAATTTCAGGCAAATAAAACCAACCACACATTGGAAAGAGTCTCTTCCCTGTTGGTGTTGGTGTTTCTCAGCATTTATGTTATAGTCAAATAATGCGACTTCTAGTAAAAAGTTTAAATAGAGTTTGGAGGAAAAAATGAAGCATAGAAAACAGATAAGGCCATCCCTCTCATTTTGTCACCCTCAAAATATTGGTTACTAAAATAACCCATTTGTCAAATCCCCTTGTACTGCTGTGAGACGTGCTAATGTAAGACATGTTTTCTGAAAATAACCGTCATGAGGTGTCATGAATTAAGGGCTTTGGTACAGAAGTGATAAAGTTCCCTTCTGGGTAGAATAGCTCAGGATCATAAATTGCACAGAACCTCTCTTGGCTTACCCTTTCCACCTCTTAAAAGGAGGTGCTGCATAGGATTCTAGATTGGATCCTAAACAGAAAAAGGATGTTAGTGGAAAAACCGGTGAAGATGGAATAAAGTCTGTAGCTTAGTAAATAGTATTGTACTATATTGTTATTGTCCTGGTATTGATCACCATACTAGTGTTATGTGAAGTGTTAATGGAAGCTGGGTGAAGTATATACAGTAACTCTGTACTATGTTCACAGCTCTTCTGAATATCTGAAATTATTTTGAAATTTTAAAAAAACACCCTAAACATAGTCTTTTAAAAACTAAGCATACTGATTGAAAGCTAATTCTAGTAAAACAAAGTGTGGGCAGGTGTTCAGGCCAGGGCTCCGGGGATAGAGTAGTGTTCACCCAGATACCTAGTTATTTGCATAAGCATTACCTGTGATAAGGTGACAAGGGGCAGGAGTAGCATATAACAGTTATTTTACAATAAGGAATTTCTGGCAGCCTATCAAAAAACAGTTCCTTTCTTTCAGTATAAGTTAACCTGGCTCAGAACACAGCAGCCTGACCTAAAGAGGCCTAAATATAAATGCTCCAATCAAAAGACATAGGGTGTCAGAATGGATTTAAAAAAAAAAACAAAAACAAGACCCATCTACATGCTGCCTACAAGAGACTCATTTTACACCTAAAATACCACACCATTGAAAATGAGGGGATAGGGGCACCTGGGTGACTCAGTGGGTTAAAGCCTCTGCCTTCGGCTCAGGTCATGATCCCAGGGTCCTGGGATCGAGCCCTGCATCAGGCTCTCTGCTCAGTGGGGAACCTGCTTCCTCCTCTCTCTCTGCCTACTTGTGATCTCTGTCTATCAAATAAATAAATAAAATCTTTAAAAAAAAAGAAAATGAGGGGATGGAGAAGTATTTATCATGTAAATGGGTGTCAAAAGAAAGCTGGAGTAGCAATATTTATACTGGGCAAACTAGATTTTTTTTGAAGATTTATTTATGTATTTGAGAGAGGGAGTGTGTGCAAGCTTGAGTGCATGAATGGGGTTTGGGGCAGAGGGAAAGAATCTCAAGCAGAGTCCCTGCTGAGTGTGGAGCCCAACCTGGGGATCCATCTTGCAACCCTGAGATCACAACCTGAGCCAAAACCAACAAAAAAAAACAACCTAACCTTACACCTAAAGGAGCTAGAAAAAACAAAAACAAATGAAGCCTAAAACTAGCAGAAGGAAGCAAATAATAAAGATTAGAGTAGAAATAAATGATACAAATTTTAAAAAAGAACCTATGGGCACCTGGGTGGCTCAGTGGGTTAAAGCCTCTGCCTTCGGCTCAGGTCATGATCCCAGGGTCCTGGGATTGAGCCCTGAATCGGGCTCTTTGCTCAGCAGGGAGCCTGCTTCCCCCACCCTCCCCGCGCCTGCCTCTCTGCCTACTTGTGATCTCTCTCTGTCAAATAAATAAATAAAAATCCTAAAAAAAAGAACCTAATAAAACAGATGATTGAAACTGGGAGCTACTTCTTTGAAACAATTAATAAAATTGCTAAACCCCTAGCTGCACATAGCAAAAAGAAAAGGGACCCCTAGCCACACATAACAAAAAGAAAAGGGAAAGGACCCGAATAAGTAAAACCACAAATGAGAGAGAAATAATAACCAACACCACAGAAATACAATTATAAGAGAATATTATGAAAAACTCTATGCCAACAAACTACACAAATTTGTTGTAGGAGAAAATGGATAAATCCCTAAAAACATAAACTATCAAAACTGAAACAAAGAAATAGAAAACATGAACAGACTGATAACCTGCAAAGAAATTGAATCAGTAATCAAAAATCTCCCAACACTGATAACCTGTAAGGAATTTGAATCAGTAATCAAAAATCTCCCAACAAACAAAAGTCCAGGGTCAAATGGCTTCATAGTGAATTCTACCAGACATTTAAAGAAGAGTTAATACCTATTCCTCTCAAACTATTCCAAAAAGCAGAAAAGGAAGGCAAACTTCCAAATTCATTCTATGAGGCCAGCATTACCCTGAGAGCAAAACCAGATAAAGGCTCCACTGAAAAAAGAGAAATATAGGCCAGTATCCCTGAGGAACATGGATGCAGAAATTCTCAATAAATATCAGCAAACTGAATCCTCCAATACATTAAGAGAATCATTCACCATGCTCAAGTGGGATTTATTCCTTGGTTGCAAGGGTGGTTCAGTATTTGCGAATCAATCAACGTGATATACCACATTAAGAAAATAAAGGATAAGAGCCGTATGATCATTTCAATAGATACAGAAAAAACATTTGACAAAGTACAGCTTCCATTCATGATAAAAACCCTCAACAAAGTAGGTTTAGAGGGAACACACCTCAACAGAATAAAGGTCATACATGAAAAAACCCACAGCTAATATCGTCCTCCATGGAGAGAAACCAAGAGGTTTTCCTCTACAGTCAAGAACAAGACAGGATGTCCACCCTCATCACTGTTATTTAACATAGTACTGGAAGTCCTTGCCATAACAATCAGACAATAAGAAGGAAAAAAGGCATCCAAAATCATGGAGGAAGTAGTAAAACTTCCACTATTTGCAGATGACATGATACTCTTTATAGAAAACCCAAAAGACTCATCCAAAAAACTGCAAGAACTGATACATGCATTCAGTAATGTTGCAGAACACAAAGTCAATGTACAGAAATCTGTTGCATTTCTTTTTTTAAAAGTAGGCTCCATGCCCAATGCGGGGTTTGAACTCATAACCCTGAGATCGTGACTTAAGTCAGACGCTCTACTGACTGAGCCACCGAGGCACCCCATTACATTTCTATACACCAATAATGAAGCAGCAGGAAGAAAAATCAAGGAATCAGTCCCATTTACAATTGTATAAAAAAAAGTAATATCTCTAGGAATAAACCTAATAACTAAAGAGGTGAAAAACCTATAATCTGAAAACTATAAAACACTGATGAAAGAAACTGCAGATGACACAAAGAAATGAAAAACATTCTGTACTCATGGATTGGAACAACAAATACTGTTAAGATATCTATACTACTCGACTGATGAATCAAGACCTGTATCCCTGAAACAAATACATTGTATGTTAATTTTTTTTAAGTTTTCTATACTACCCAAAGTAATCTACACATTTAATGCAATCCCTATGAAAACACCACCAGCATTTTTCACAGAGCTAGAACAAACACTCCTAAAATTTGTACGGAACCACAGAAGACCCTGAATAGCCAGAGCAACCTTGAAAAAGCAAAGTGAAAGAGAAGGCATCACAATTACGGGCTTCAAGTTATATTACAAAGCTGTAGTGATCAAAACAGTATGGTACTGGCACAAAAATAGCCACATAGAGCAATGGGAAAAAATAGAAAACACAGAAATAAACCCACAACTACATGGTCAATTAATCTTTGGCAAAGCAGGAAGACTATCCATTGGGAAAAAGCATTTTCAACAAGTGAACAGCTACATGCAAAAGAATGAAACTGGACCATTTTCTTACACCATACACAAAAATAAATTCAAGATAAAGACCTAAATGTGAAACAGGAAACGATCAAAATCCTAGCGGAGAACACAGGCAGTAACCTCTTTGACCATGGTCATAGCAACTTCTTTCTAGTTATGTCTCCTGAAGCAAGGGAAGCAAAAGCAAAAATCAACTGTTCAGACTTCATCAAAATGAAAAACTTCTGCACAGTGAAGGAAACAACAAAACCAAAAGGCAACCTACGGAATGAGAGAATGTATTTGCAAATGACATATCTGATAACGGGTCAGTATCCAAAATGTGACTTCTAAAAGGCAACATCCAGGGGTGCCTGGGTGGCTCAGTGGGTTAAAGCCTCTGCTTTCGGCTCAGGTCATGATCCCAGGGTCCTGGGATCAAGCCCCAAGTTGGGCTCTCTGCTCAGCAGGGAGCCTGTTTTCCTTCCTCTCTCTCTGCCTGCCTCTCTGCCTGCTTGTGATCTCTGTGTGTCAAGTAAATTTTAAAAAAAATTAAAAGGCAACATCCAAAAGGAAAAATAATGCAGTTAAAAATGGGTAAAAAACATGAATAGACGTTTTTCTAAAGAAGACCTACAGATGGCCAACAGATAAATGAGAAGATGCTCAACATCACCTACCAGGCAAATACAAATCAAAACTACGGTGAGACATGACCTCACACCTATCAGAATGGCTAAAATCAACAACACAAGAAAGAACAGGTGTTGGTGAGGATGCAGAGAAAGGGAGCCCTCTTGCACTGTTGGCAGGAATGCAAACTGGTGCAACCACTCTAGAGAACAGTATGGAGGTTCCTCAAAAAGTTAAAAACAGAATTACCCTACGATCCAGCAATTGCACTAGTAGGCATTTACCCAAAGAATATAAAAACACTAATTCAAAAGGATACATGCACCCCAATGTTTATAACAATGTTGTCTACAATAGCCAAACTATGGAAACAGCCAGTGTCCATCAACTGATAATGGATAAAGAAGAGGTGGTATACATATACAATGGCTTATTACTCAGCCCCAAAAAAGAATAAAATCTTGCCATTTGCAATGACAAATAGAGTAGTAGAGAGTATTATATTAAGCAAAGTAAGTCAGAGAAAAATACCATGTAATTTCACTTATATGTGGAATTTAAGAAACAAAACAAATGAGCAAAGGGAACAAAAAGAGAGGCAAACCCATAAACAGACTTTTTTCAAAAAGATTTTATTTATTTGAGAGAGAAAGAGAAAGCATAAGTTGGGGGGGAGGAGCAGAGGGAGAAGGAGAAGCAGACTCCCCACTGAGCAGGGAGCCTGACACTGGGCTTGATCTCATGACCAGGAGATCATGATCTGGGGCTGAAGGCAGACGCTTAACCGACTGAGCCACCCAGGTGCCCCAAGAAACAGACTCTTCACTATAGAGAACAAACTGATGGTTGGTTTCCAGAGGGGAGGTGAGTATGGGGGGATGGGTGAAATAGGTGATGGGGATTAAGGAGTGCACTTGTGATGAGCACCGGGTGATGTGTGGAAGTGTTAATTTACTGTATTGTGCACCGAAAACTAACACTGTATGTTTACTGGAATTAAAATAAAAATGGAAAAAATGAACAAATTAAAACTGAAAAAAGAAAAGAGATCCAAATATATATGTTGTCTTAAACTCCCATCTTAGAGTTTGGTCAGCTAGGTGTTTGGAAGGAATTTTTCACTGTAGTGCTAAGCCTGAAGTGGTAATTTCATGCCCTGAGCATGAGAGGAGTGGGAAGAATGAAGATCCAGCCCATTTTAAAGCACCAGGCCCCTTAGCACTCAGTTCCTTCTCTATTCCCTGGATCAAATGAACTGTGGCGTTAACTCCTGTTATCAGCTAAAAAGCAGGTGTTTGTGTAACCTAGGGTGACCAGATGACAATTTAAAAAGGTGTTGGCAGAGGGGGAGTGGAATCAGAAAGGACTGTGGCACTCTTTGTTCTCTTAGGTTCTTTTGGGATGAACTCTTCTATGTATGTTTTTCAGAGTTCTGATCAGCATGTGTACATGCTGTTTTCTGTTTTCATTTAACATTTTACATTCTGCTTCCCACTTGTGCAGTGCATGTAATTGTCATCTTTAATGGCTGGGTAACATTCCATTGTATTGAATAGCATGATAGTTCTTAGGACTGGGCTCATTTCTCTAAGCAGATATAAAAGGCTTGCTGTTTCTTAGCACCAGAGGTCTATTTTAGTTCCTGGAAGTGGAGACTAGCATGAGCGTGGGATTGCATGGGATTCTTGAGTCATCCTCACGCAGCACAGTTTGAGTGCTTTGTTAACATCACTCAGCCCACCACCCGACAGCAGAGCTTTCTGGGCTCCCTGGACCTGAGCCGTGCACTTCAGAGGCATAGGGATGGAAATACAAGCCCCCCGACTCTCACAACCCCCAGCTGATACTATCTCTGTGCCAACAGCAAAAAGTTCTTGTCCTTTCTCACTCACCTGGGATAGCTCCACCTGTTTCACATAGAGATACGAGAGAAAAGGCAAGGAGAGTGGGAGGACGGATTATTATAGCTAAAGAAGTTAAGGTGCAGGTCAGAGGTGCCATGGCTAAGATCTTTGAGGAACACCTATGAAAAATGAAGTAGGATGGGATGATTTCCAGCCCTCACTCTCTATATCTCATTCCTGTCAGAAATTCCAGTTTGGGTCATCCAATAAAGGGTTAAATGGGATTTGAGACAAAGCAGTGAATCCAGGCTTGACCTCTATGCCACCCATGGCCAAGAGCATTTTATGGTTAAGAATGCTGGTTGGCAAGATTCTCCTGAGAAGAGTGTTATATTCAGTGCGCTTGGTTAAATCTCACTAGTAGCCAACTGCCTTGAAAATGAGTGATTCTAATTGGTTATTGGGAGGGAAGAGTGATATTCAAAACACAACTGGTATGGCCCAAGCACCAAACACTCAAACGGTCAGGGATTTATGGCTATGTTGGCTACTACTGGTTTCCATGCTCTAATGCTAATCCCTGTTTTTTCTGAACTCTTGCTGTGTACTCATTATATGACCTGTGTTCTGCAGATAGCACTGGATAGGATACCAGTATTGCTGAAAGGGTACTCCTGGCAGCTAGAAACAACATATAAATGAAGAGTGGTGAGCAGATGCCAGGAGTTGAAAACCATTCCAAACAGAGGGACTCCCCCCACCCACCTGTGCATATTGAATTCTCTAGTCTGAAAACCTGGGCCTGTCCTGCCAGACAAAATCAACAAGTGCTCAGAGCCATGTGGGGCTTGTTGAATGATGGACCAAGGTCTTTTGCTCACAAAGTGCCTCTGAAATGGAGGCAAGCTTTAAAAGTCCTAGAGGAGGGAGGCCAAGACCCTGACAATGAAAGGAGAGAAACTCCTAAGGCAGCCACTTGCCTGAAAGAAAATTTGCCTCTGAGGGTCAAGAAACTATCCTTAAGCTAGGTCTTGGGCTGCCATGCTGAGACATAGATTTTAAGACTTCTTTGGCACATCTGGATGTTCAAAGACAAGGATATGGGAGGCAGTGGTTAGCAGTGGTTATATAGTTACCCTAAATTCTCCATGCTCTTTTCACATTAGAATCCAAAGCATCTCTGTTTGGGTGGTTCTTTATAGAGAAGAGGATGCCTTTCCCAGAAGTGGGGGTGTAGCTGTCTAATGATCTAAGCTTCTCCCCTAATCATAATAATAGCCTCTAACATTTAATGAGCTACTTAATATGTGCCAGGCACTATGTGAAATATTTTTATGTGGATTTCCCCCTTTGATCCTGACAACAACTCTGTGAGGTAGGTACTCTTAATTCTGTCTTCCTGGGGGAAATTGCCAAGGTTACCCAGCTTGATATGGGATTTGGAAAGTACAGTAACAGCCTGCAGCAACAAAATTAAAATTCACTCAAAAAATAAATAGAGGTATGCAGGCTGTATTTGGGGGGATATTCTTGAAATAACTGTGATTAATGGATTCTATGTAAGAAAAATTTGGTTGACACTCAGGAACACATACATTGTACAAAGGGAAGCATGCCAATATACTGAAATGTGGATTTATCAGGTTGTTTCAACTTAAATTCCCCAACTTGCCCACATTCATAGGTAGCACTCCCGCCCCCTTTTAACCACACTTCCCTCTTGGCTGAGAAAGCATGCGTGTCTCATAAACATACATGCTGTAAAGACAAATGTGGGTGATCCAGTTTTCTTAAGAACCCAAGTTTGTTGAATTACATTTCCTGTTTGATAAAACTCATCTTCAGTAGAGCTATTTGCTGACTTGCTGGGTGAGAATAATTGTCAACAGAATTCTCCAGTGACATTAGTCAAGTTGGAGGAAAGTAGGTGGGTCGAGAGTGGCCATGGAAGACCCAAGGAGGAAGCAGTATATTTGGACTAGAAAGATACAGTACTGGCTTGGGCACACAGGAGATGTGGATTTTAAGAGCAGCTCTGTTAATGGTCAGCTGTGCAATCTTGGGGAAGTCACTTAACCTCTCTGTACCCTAGACTTCTCATCTATTTAACAACTGAGGTTGGACTAGAGGCTCTGTAAGGTTACTTCCAGCTCCATGACTAATAGGCTGAGCCTCAGTCAGAAGCCTATCAAACATCCACAAGTGGGGGGCGCCTGGGTGGCTCAGTCAGTTGGGTGTCTGCCTCCCGCTCAGGGTATGATCTCGGGGTCCTGGGACCGAGCCCCATGTTGGGTTCCCTGCTCATCCGGGAATCTGCTTGTCCTTTGCCCTCTGCCCCTCTCCCCTCTCATTTTCTCTCTCTCAAATAAATAAAATCTTAAAAAAAAAAAAAGATTCAGGGGTGCCTGGGTGGCTCGGTTGGTTAAGCATCTGCCTTTGGCTCAGGTCATGATCCGTGGGTGCTGGGATCAAGCCCTGCATGGGGCTCCCTGCTTAGTGGGGAGCCTGCTTCTCCCTCCCCCTCTGCCTGCTGCTCCTCCTGCTTGTGGTCTCTCTCCGTCAAATAAATAAAAGAATAAAATTTAAAAAAAATCCAGAAGGTGCCTCGGGTGGTTCTTTTGGAGATAAGGCCTGGTGTAATGTATAATAACAAATGATGCAGGCTTAGACAGTGTCAGGCACTCTAGATGGGGTTGTAAGACTGATCATTCTGTGCGAGGTTTCTATACTTCAGAAACAGTTAGGGGCTAGTTGAGGGAGCATAAGGTAAGAGTTAAGAGCATGAGTTCTGGAGTTGGATCTTAGTTTGAAAACCAGTTCTGCCACTTCCTCATGGGTGCCCTGGGACAAATGATTTGACCTCGATAAATGTCAGTTCCTGCTTCTGTAAGATGACAAAAGCAATACTATGTAAGCACTTAGCCCAGCACCTGGCCAAACAGAAGTACTCAGTCACCACATCTGCCACAGCTATTAGTGTACTTATCCCTATCAAAGTTAATTCTCCTGACTTGGGCATGGCTACACTTCACTTTTCCTGGATGTAGCTTTTCCTTTCTGCATGGAATCTGAGAAGAGCATAAACAAATCTTTCTGGCCTGCCACCTTCTCTAGAGTCAGATCTGGATTCAAATCCCTGCTCCGCTTCTTACAGGGTGTGGGACCTCGGGCAAGTCATTTAACTTGTCTGCTCCTTAGCTCCTGCATTTGGGAAAATGCAGGTGGGTCTACCGCCCACCCTTAAGGGTTGTTGTGCATAAGATGATGAATGTGAAGAACTTAGGCCTGTGCCTAAGGCCTGAGGTCCAGAAGGCACCCTATCAATGTGGTAAAAGTAATAGTTGTAGGAATAGTAAATACTACCACCACCTTCCTTGGGATTATCAGAGGGTTGAATGTGTACAAGCTCATACAGCATTTGCATACCTAATCCAAGTGTTGGGAGAGGCAGCCATTGCCGTTTCTTGGAGCGATAGTGAGGGAATTGTTGCCACAGGCTCCACAGACCATGGCTGGCCATTTAAAACCAAGGTGTTTTTTTGTTTTTGTTTTTTTTCTGGAGGCATGACAAAATGATTCAGTAGGACACAGTTCTCAGCAGCGAAGTTCTATTTATTTCTACCAGTCCCCTTACACCCAAGAACCTCAGGGGGGGGAGAATGGAATTCCAACCTGACCCTTTACTTCTAAGGCTCAATTTCAGTTGGTCACCCATGACTTATTGTTCATGGGCTTCATGAGGAGCACCCAGGGGCAGAGACGTAACATCTCTGTTCTTCTTTGCCAAAAGTCATCTTCGTTCTCAAATGGATGCCGCCTAACTTTTCTTGAGCCTCTTGGGGCAGGTGTAAGCTTCACTTGACAGAAGGTAGGAACAATGGGAGTCCACAGGGATGTGATGTTAAAGTAGGTGGACTTGTAGGTAGGGGGGACTTTAGTGGTATTAACAAATAGAAATGAAAAAACTGAGCAGTCCTGATGGTTCTTAGAGATGAGCCTATTTACTGAGGGAATGATAGGAGATTTTTTTTTATTTCCCTCCATTTTTCTCTTGTACTCTGTTAAAAGTCTGATAAGAGAAAGAAAACAGTGAGTCACTGCAAAGTGAAGCTAAGCACCAGGTTTCCTGTCTTTCCCAGATCACTCCCGGTTGGGAGGGTGTTGGCCCCTACACCCAACAGGGGTGTAGACTGCATCCCTCCAGACACCTGCCCTCTGCCCTGGCCTCATACTTTCAATCAGTCTTGCCCTCTTCCCTCTCCCCTTCATGGAATACTAACCACAGGATCCAAAGGCTTCTTCACAGGGATTTTCCAGTAACATCTCTTCTGTGTCCCATGTCTCCAGTTTTTTTTTTGCCTTGGGTTCTGAGATTATAGAAATGAAAAATGAATTTCAGTTTTGGACAGAGATTTAGGGGTAATTCCTCACATCTAGAAAAATACTTCCTCTCCATGTCTACCAGATTTCTTCCACTCAGCTCTTATCCTCACCCCTTGTCCCCGGAGCAGTGCCTTTCTCCTCCTCAGTGGCCCTGGCCAAGGCTAGGCCCCTCCGTATAGGTAGAACAACCCAAGGCTCTGGGGTGGCCTGAACGGCTAGATCCCTTGGAGAGCAGAGGTGACATAATATTGACAGTTGACTATCATGGACAGTGGGGTCCCAAGAAACACTGGAAAGGAGTGGCCATTAACAACAATGGGCCTTCAAGGTCTCACAGTTTTTTTTTTTAAAATGCCTTTATTGTATTAGGAATGATTGTATATGCTTATTAGAAAAACTAGAATTTCCAAAAAACCATACATCCAGAGAAAGTCACCTAGGCCTTTTATTCCTCAAAATCACCTAATATCTCACCCCTAGAGAAAACCACTGCTGTTTTGGTGATTTCCCTTCAGATATTCTGTGCATGTGTACATATCATGCTGAACATGCTAGACTCTGATTTACCATTTTCTCTAGCAAAATATCAGGCTATGGAAAACTTTCCATGTCAGTAAATATTATGCCAATAATATTATGTCTTGTAATGTCTGCATAGTATTCAATTGTATGAATGCACCATAATTTATTTAGCCATTTCCCACTATTAGTCCTTTAGCTTGTTTCCAACTTTGAGCTGTTGTACACAATATTGGGTTTCCACATTTAAAAAAAAGATTTTATTTATTTATTTGACAGAGAGATCACAAGTAGGCAGAGAGGCAGGCAGAGAGAGAGAGGGGAGGAAGCAGGCTCCCTGCTGAGCAGAGAGCCCGATGCAAGGCTTGATCCCAGGACCCCAGGACCATGACCAGAGCCAAAGGCAGAGGCTTTAACCCCCACTGAGCCACCCAGGCACCTGGGTTTCCACATTTTTAACATGGAATGTGTGTGTGTGTGTACACACCCAACTTTAAGTGGAATGTGTGTATATGTATATGTATATGTATACACACATACACACACATACATATTGAGAGAGGGAGACAGACAACCAAACTACTCACCATAAAGGTTGTATCAATTTGTACTTCGACCACTGGAAATCATAACCTTTAAGATAACCTGATAGCTGTGCAAAGATCTTGTGTCAGCCAGTGCTGGAGTGCTGGGAGATCTTACTGGGCTACCAGAGGGTAGTCCCCAAGCACTCTCCCTCTACCTCACCTGCTTCTTCTACCCACCAACCATAGTATGAGAAAAGAGTTTCCAACTCAAAATAGGAATACTCTTTTATAAATTATGAGAGAAGGCCTATATTTTCTTTTCTATCTTTTCTTTTCTGACTAACCACTGGTCCAGCATTACCTTCAAAAAGATCATTGACAATTGGAGCTGGGGTCTGCAAGTCATCACTTTGATTGTAGCAAAGCTCAGTAGTGTTCCGAGTTCTGTTTCCACCAGAGCATTCACCTTCCTCCATGGGTTCATCTAAAGCAAACGTTACTGATATATTCTTTTTAGGCCTTAATCTTATACCTTCTTTCTGTACAGCAAGAAGATGGAGGGGGGAAAAAAGTCAGTTGTTGCTCTGACAGTTCAGGGATTGGTCCCTGGGGCAGTAACATTTAAAGAGCCACTTACCTGTAGGATTGGCTTTAGGGGCCTAGTTTCCACTGAGTGTTGTCCTATATGATGTCTTTTTTCTTTGGACATTCCCATCCTGGTAGCAAAGCTGGGGAAGAGAGGAAAGACAGAGCAATAGCAAAATAGACACACTTCAGCCTCCTTAATTGAATGTAGCTATGACCCTATCCCTGCTATATGCCTTTGGACATTGGAGGGTAAGAGAGAGCAAGAGAACATTTAGGTCTTTTATTCTTCTAAACCTTAATCAACTCCTGTTTTTTTTTTCCTTTTTCTTCTTTTCCATATTCCTGTTGTCCCTCATCTTTCCTAATTACTGGGAGGAACAGAGAACTTAAAGCAGAGAATGTAGAGTAGATTTACGACTCTTTGCCACAGAATGTTTCAATCAGCTTCTTAAGGAGCTCATGTTCCTTTTCTCCTCTGCGTGGCAAACCAGGCAACAGGAACCTTGTTTTGCAGATGCTCTAATACCGATAGGTTTGGCTTTACCTTTCTACAACGCATTCCACTAACACGAGGGGAGGGTAGGTCTAACAACTTTGGAATGTTCATGGTCATTGCCCTAGCCCCATTTGGGTCAACTGATCTGGAAACACTTGCTCAGCATAGCACAGAATCCAAACACCACCCAGGCCTCCCTGCGTACACTGAAGACTGACTCCTGCATCTGTTCTTATTAGTACACCTAATAGAGGCGCTCAGTACCTGTCTGATGAGCATCTTTCCCCAGAGCCTCTGGTGCCCTTGGAGGTTGGGATGCTCAAGGTGAGTGCCTGTTGGCGAGTACACAGCTCATCATACTTATCCCCAATGGCAGCTAATAGCCAGCGCAGCCCTTCAATTATGGGCTGATGGTTCCTTTTTTGTAGGTTTTTGATGGCTGAACAGGGTTCCTGTGACAGAAAGAGAAGAGAAGGCTCTAACCCAAGGGACTGGAACCCTTGAGCCCAAAGTCCGAATTATTCTCAGCCAAGAGCAGAGGTACCCTTAAGCTCTGCTATGCCTATAGAGGCTCTCAGACTTCCTAGGAGATACCCAGGACCCACCCCTGAGAAGGTAAACAAAAAGAGAAGAGTTAAGGTCCTTTAATAAAGTGATTGTGGTGTCATGTCCTGGATGTGTGACGTTGGGCAAGTCACTCATAGCCTCTGAGCCTTAGCTTTCTTGTCCGTAAAATGAGGCTATTGAAACTTCTAATTGTACAGAGCTATTTTGAAGGCCTAATGAGAAAACAGATGTGAAAATGTCTTAAGAATGCATTATTTACTGTCAGTGTTGAGTCAGAAATCATCACTGTAGATGTTGCCTGTGGGGGAGAGGCTTTGCCTGAGACCCAGCAGATGGGGCTGATTATGGAATGGGTCAGGGGATGCATCAGCTGGACTCAAGAGGGTGAGAGGGAGGGAGGGGAGGAAGGGGAGTTGATACTTACCACTCGGCACAGGGACTTGTTCTCATTCACTAGCCTTTCTAGGAGTAGATATTCAATAATATCACAAGGTAGGAGGGCATCCTTCTTGTCTTGTTTGTTTGCCAGGCTAGAGCAGGGCATAGGAGAGAGGAAGGGAAGAGAAGAGGAAGAGTGTAACAGAAATTGAGGCCAAGGGCAAGCAAAGAAGGGAAGGAGGAGGAGAACCAATCAAATCTAGTACAACTACTGTATATACAGGAACTAGCTTTAAAAACATAACCAATGGGGGGCACCTGGGTGGCTCAGTGGGTTAAGCCTCTGCCTTTGGCTCAGGTCATGATCCCAGGGTCCTGGGATCGAGCCCCGAGTACGGCTCTCTGCTCAGCAGGGAGTCTGCTTCCCCCGCCCCCTCTGCCTGCCTCTCTGCCTACTTGTGTTCTCTCTCTCTCTCTGTCAAAAAAAATAAATAAATAAAATCTTAAAAAAAAATAACCAATGGGATGAGGCAGAAATGTTTCTAGCCAACTCTAAGTGGAGAAAAGAAGAGGACAGATAATTTGAATTCAAGATAATCCCCTGGCCTCACTTCTCTCTTCCTCTACTCTGTGCCATCAAACTTGAATTAGAATGGCTAACTGGGATATGAATAGAATTGGAGTTTTTAACACACCCTCCCAACCTCTGTTCAGGCTTGAATTGGGGGTACTAATGAGGAATGAAAAAAACAAAAAGGGAGCGAGGGAAGGGTGAGGAACGATGGACCACCAGAATTACCACCCTGGAATGAATGCTAGTTATATAACTCTTGGGTAGTTGGTGAGAGGAGGAGTCCATTGATATCAATTATACAAAACAGGAGTTGTTTTCTGCCACCTTCTCAGGGTCAGAGACGGAAAGTGGCTTTTGAAAACTGCCCCCAGAGGACTGGCCCACTTCCTTTCACTGAGCTGAAGGGAAGAGGAGGTCACGCTGGGTGTGACAAAGGGACCACCCTTCCTGCCTACTTCTCTTCTGAGGATACATGGGAAGGGGGAATTGGGCACAAAAGCATAGGCTTACAGTAGGAGAGGTTTCCCTGCCACTCTTTTATCAGCCAGCAGATGTGTCATGATGATCTTCACTTCTTGCATGCGGCCTAAGTCACTGGAATCCAGGACAAAAACAAGTCCATGTGCCTGTGCATAGTAGTTTGGCCAGATTTCTCGGCCCTTCATGTCTCCATTCAGGTCATAGATGGAAACTTCATACTCATCCAGCAAGAGTGTAATCAGTTCAGGTTTCATACAATTGTCCATTCTACTGGGAAGTACTAGCAGCCACAAAGCAAGGGAATAGAGTTAGACATAAGAATTTGGTTAGCAATGATCTGAACCTTGGCCAGAGCCTGCTCTGAGGAATCCAACTGAGGCGTCTTGCCATTCTGCTCACACTCATGGATTCATCTTCCTCAACCAGCACTTGGTCATGCTACCCTTTCCTGGCTCAGTAGCCTTCAGTGAATACCCACTGCTCCCAGGATAGAATACTGGCCCCTTTGCCTCCTAACCTTCCAGACCTGACACCAGTCACACAACCACTTTCTTCCTCCCTCTGCTCCTTGGCTAGTGTTCTTCCCATACCACAAGAATGCCATGCTCTGTTTTGCCCTGGGCCTTCACAACATGCTATTCCCACCGCTTAGAACACTCTCACACTACTCTCTGTTTGCTTAGTGTCTTTAAAAAAAAAATACATCAATTTAGGGGCATCTGGGTGGCTCAGTGTGTTGAGCCTGTGCCTTCAGCTCAGGTCATGGTCTCAGGGTCCCGGGATTGAGCCCTGCATTGGGCTCTCTACTCAGCAGGGAGCCTGCTCCCTCCCTTCTCTCTGCCTGCCTCTCTGCCTACTTGTGATCTCTCTCTGTCAAATAAAGAAATAAAATCTTTAAAAAATATATCAGTTTAGATTGTGTTGCCTCTAGGAATTTTTCCCTAACTCACACCATCATCTGCCAGGCTAGACAAGGTGCCTTTCTTCTAGGCTTACCACTCACAGCACATATTAGTGTTATAAAGTCTATGATTTTATTATCTGAGTTCTAAACTACAACAGGACAGGAACCCTTTCAGTTCTGTTCACCATTGTATTCGTGATGCTGAGCACAGAAGCTGGCACACAGCTGGCAGAACAGATATTTGTTGAATGAATTTTGGTGAATGAATGAATGAATGAATGAATGAACGAACGAACAAGGGGCCGTTTTCTCCCAGCCTTTCTTCAAGGCCTACCTCAAGTACCACTATTTTTTAGGAAGCCTCTCTGACCTGTCCATTTGTCATTTCTCTCGTTTTTATTGAGCATGTGGTCTAGTGAACTGGTTCTTAACCTCATTCCGTGTGTATCCTGTCTTCCCAACTAAAATGTAAGCTCTGTCAGGGAGGGGCTCCGCATTACCTTACATATAGTAGGTACTTAACAAATGTTTATGGTGCCTATTACTGTGGATGAAAGTATGAAGTCCTCTTTCTCATATCTCCTCCGAGAAACCATTCCAAACTCAGATGCATTTACTGTTTTAAGGCTATGGCCAGGGCATAGAATCCCATAGAGTGTTCCATACCTCTTTCAGCTCCCATAGAAATGCAGTTCAAAACGACAGTTTTATACACATTGCAGTCTTTTGAACTCACAGTCCAACCTGGCTCTCTCCCCACATTAGTAGTAAAATGATTTTTATAGATTCTCTATACTCATACCTGGGAGTTTTAACACCAGAATCAGCAGCTTCTTATTTATATATAGTCTTAGATCTACCTATGACACTTTCCATGAGATTGCCAGAACGAGCCATTTAGCTGAGACATTAGTAAGATGCTTTCAAATCTTCGGAAATGTATACTATACACATATTTACGTGTGTGTGTGTGTGTGTGTGTGTGTGTGTATAATATATATATAATCTATATTATATTATCTATATTATCTATATAATATATATTATCATTACATTTTCATGTTAGTCAATGATCTTTTTAATTATAGTTTTCAGATAACAGTTTTCAGTCACAACTTTGATATGGCATTTGCTATGTATTAGATTACTTAAAAATAGTGAGTGAATAGGTTGAAATTCCATAGGTAATTTTTTAATCTTATTTCCTGCATCCAGGCAAGATTTTTTTTAAGAAATTTTTTTAAAAGATTTTATTTATTTATTTGAGAGAGAATGAGTGAGAGAGAGCATGAGAGAGGAGAAGGTCAGAGGGAGAAGCAGACTCCCCAAGGAGCTGGGAGCCCAATGCGGGACTCGATCCTGAAAGTCCAGGATCATGACCTGAGCCAAAGGCAGTCGCTCAACCAATTGAGCCACCCAGGTGCCCTAGGCAAGATTTATATCATTATTTTCTCTGTCAGAGCAAAACATTTTCCCTAGTTTCTTTTTTTTTTCTTTTTACTTGAAACCTTACCAGTTCCTTCCATAATGCAATCTATTGTTGGTGAACCTTAGAAGACATGAGAAGTTGTTTCCTGATAATTTAAATTTCTTTTATTTCCGCTATTAATTTGTAAACTCTCTGAGGACAGGCACTGAGTCTAATTTATCTCTACATTCTTTTTTTTATAAAGATTTTATTTATTCATTTGACAGACAGAGATCACAAGTAGGCAGAGAGGCAGGCAGAGAGAGAGGAAGGGAAGCAGGCTACCTGCTGAGCAGAGAGCCAGACTCGGGGCTCAATTCCAGGACCCTGAGATCATGACCTGAGCTGAAGGCAGAGGCTTTAACCCACTGAGCCACCCAGGCACGCTTATATCTACATTCTAAAGCACAGTCTGGGGACTCTGATTCAGAGATAAATAGAGGTGATCGTGAAGTCCTACTTTATACCAAATAAATCAGAACCTCTATGTTTGGGACCAGGCATTTGTATGTTTAACAAACTCCTATAGTGAAGAAAATCCCCAGGTGATTTTTCTGTACTTTTAAGCTTGAGACTCACAGCCTTAGAGAGCAATGAAACTCATGCCTGTTGTGTCTCAGCATCATCTGGTGTGCTTGTTAAGATTTTATATCTGTGGGCCCACCCAGACCAAAGTATCAGAACCTCCAGGCACCTGGGTCAGTAGGTGTGAAATCCCCCTAGGTGATTCTGAGTTTAGGCTCTCAGTACTCACTATGCTCAAAGGATCACCTGTGGAGCTTTTAAACCCTGTGATAGTAGGCCTCATTCTTTGAAGGTTTGATGCCACAGATCTGGATTGGGGCTTAAGCATTTTTTTTTTTTAAAGCTCCCCAGGTAACTGAAAGCTATTGCTGGATTTGAGAGGCACTGCTCTAAATGCCCTCATTTAGGGCAGCTGCCCATGCTCATGTTTGGGTTTCTTGTCCCCATGGGACCATGCCAGGCAGAACAGTTATAGTGAATGGTGTCATAGATAATAATGGCTTATATCCCAAAAATATTTTGTAGCTGGTATCTTCAAATGTTCACACAAGTTAGAACTTGTAGATTGAAATTTCTTCCTAGGTTATTGTTTGTTCTTGGCAATCATAAACATCTGCAGGAGCAGGGGAGGCGAGCTATTGCATTTTGGGTACTAGATTGACTCTGGTTGTCCTGCATGGCCAAAGATGGCCCTCGACAGCCTTCAGATTGTGACATCAGTGACACTTTGCTTCTTCACCATTCAAAACTATTCTTTGAATGAAGTCACAACCATATACCTATTGGCTTATGAAGCAGCCCCAAGGTAGTCACCAAGCACAAGGCAAGTTATACAGTAACACATCAAATAGACTATAGGCTCTTTCCTTGAGGAATTAGAACGAAAAGCAGGCACGGTTCTCACAGACAAAATAGCACATGGCTAATTGCAAGATGAATGCTTCCCAAAGCTGGCTGGCCATCAGGAACACCTGGGGAGTTTTTAAAAGATGGATTCCCAGGACCCACCCAGACTGGATGGGAATCTGGGGCTGGGGTTGAGTTTGGGCTCTAAAAATTATCCCCACTTTCATCAGTAATCTTGTGATTTATCCTGGCTCCTTGATTTTCCTGCTACCCCTTACCTTTTTACCATTTCTGCCTATCAGAGAACTGGGAGAGGTAGTGTGTCAAGTTTGCTGCCTATAAGGGGAAAGGACCGGGGAGGGGGAGGATGGAGAAGGTGTAAAGAGGCAGCATGTTGCCTGAGGAGAATGGGGGAGAACATTCCACAACTATTGAGTACCTGCCCGAAGATACTAAAAGCACAGAGACTAAAGATACAGAGCTGAAAAGATCTGTAACTTCTCAAGAGACTCACAGTCCAGGGGAAGGACTTGCTGTCATGCAGTGATGTCGTAAGTGCAAGCTAGAGAGAGGCACAGAATAGAGCAGGAGCTGAGGAAGGAGGCGCTGGGCATTAGGGATGACCCAGGTCAAGCTGGGGCCAAGTGTAGGCTTGTGTCTGAGGGCATTTGATTAAGCAGTTAGATAATGAAGTGGATGAATTGTTAGGTAGTGAGACAGCATGTATAGAGTGTGGGCATGTGAACTAGAATGCTATGATCACGGAGGAGTGGCAAATAATTTGTTTTGGCTTTATCAGGGGGCAAATGCAGAGAGGGTGAGAAAATGAAGCTGGAGGAGAAGTCAAGGACCAAATCATGGAGGACCTTGTGTGCTGCTGAAGAATTTAAATTTTGTTTTGATGATAAAGGGAAGGCTTTGGTTTTGAGCAGGGAAGTGCCATGGTCAGATTTTTGCATTAGATCCTTCAGGCAACTGTGTGCATTGAGAACTGGGTGTACAACTAGAGATGGCAAGATCAGCCAGCAGGCAGTCACTGTAGTTCAAGGAGATTGATGCAGGCTTCCAGTAAACAAGTGACAGAGGAGTCAGGTGAGCCGTTGCCTGTACTTTGCTGAGGGCCCAGGTTATGTAAAGCTCAGCCACATCATCACACCCCTTTTTCTGTTTTATACACTTAAATGGAGGTCATCCTATGCTGGGCTCCCTACTTGGCTGACCAGCAGTTAGATGGGTCTTCGCAACTAGAATAGTTGTTCCCTGAAATTCTGTGTAACTACTGCTTGAAATGTCAAGGTATTAAACTGGAGATTTGGTATTAAGCGTGCATGCCTCTGAACTGACAACATTTCTCAAGCTCCAACCCTCTATATTAACTGTCACAAAGAGTTTCATGTTATTAAACTTCTTCATCATCCCACACTTGTCTCTCTTATCTAGACCAAATTCCACTTTAATTGAGTTCTGAAACTAGACACTGTTTGAAACATGCTATCCTTTATAATTGACTGCAGTACTTTACATAGTTTGAGCTCATTCATACTGACACTATGAGAGGACCTTCAATTAGGATGTCTTGTAAAGGGAGAGGCGACAGACATTACATAAACAGGCTGATTGTACCTGAGGAATGTGTGTGTGTGTGTGTGTGTGTGTGTGTGTGTGTGTGTGTGTGCGCGCGCGCGCGTTTGTGTTGGGAAGTGATTATCTTCAAAAGACGGAACCTGAGGGCCATGAAGTAAGGCTAGGAAGAAAGGAATGATTATTTAATTGGCCCCTGGGGACCATAGGAAACCTAAACCAGAATATAATGCTCTTAATTCCTTACATCTTTGGAAAGCCTCCACAAGAACAGTTTTGCCTGAGTTGTCCAATCCAATGATAATGATGGTCACATTCCTGGAAATAGAAAAGAAAAATGAGCCAAAGCCTTAAAAAGCACTGTTAGTTCTTAGGGTAAACAAAGAATTCTATTCTTCATTGATGTTTGAGGCTCTGCCTGTAGGAGTCTCAATGCATCTACCATAAAAAGCACAGCCAAGGTGGTAGAAAGTGGCATGGGAACCCCTTCCTAAAGCCTCCAAGGATGCATTTATTCCCTGACTTACTTGCCTTGTAGAATTGGCCATCCTCCCCCAACCTTGCCTCCAATCTTGCAGACGTTGCTTAATCACATTCCCTTATAATATATATCATGAAGATTCGTCCCTTGAGGGACTTTGGGCCAATACACTGGAGGAAATGGAATATGTCTAGAGAAATAATTGCAATATTACCTTCGTGTCTCTTCAGTTGTCTTTAGCCGAGACCAGCAAGAGGTCAGCAGCCGGAACATGATTCAGCTTGGTTCTTTAATATTAAGGGAAACAGATAAATGAAAAATCAGCCCCATTATTAACACTGAGCCTCAGTCATCTTAGGACTTCACAGGTGCTAATAAAGTCTTAAGTCAGAAGTCCATAACTTCATGCTATCCAACCTTGTCTACAAATGTCATAGAGGGAGAAATGTAATTCTCAACTCCACTGGAAGGTACCTGCAAAGTGGGAGGAATTTCTTATTAAAGCAACCCACCATGGGCATGATAACATCAGTTATGGCCTGTCCCTTTAGCCATAGTTCATCCCTGTTAGGAATATCTCCATTCAGTCCTGGGTGGGGGTGGGGTGTGCAGCAAAACCTTGGAGAAGAACCAGATTAGATTTTAAGAAGGACCTATTGGGAGATCCAAGTGACAACTATCCACTGGGCTTGGTTCTTTTATTGCTTTCTGCTTCAAATATGTATGTATTGATGACCCACTGTCATAGATTTCATACAATTTCTAGAACTGTAAGGGACCTTAGAGATCACCTAGTCTAACAGATTTCAAACATCAGTGCAGGTACCCCACCCTTTAAGATTCTAGGTTGCTGCATAAGCTCCCCTGGTGGTTTCAAAGTGCAGTGATATTTGGAAGTGATCACATAAGTAAAAAGGGCAATTTAGACAATCACTTCAATGTTTATCCATGTAGTAGTGTGTATTAGTATTTTGTTCCTTTTTCTGGTTGAATAATATTTTGCTGTGTGGATATACCACAGTTTGCTTATCCATTCACCAGTTGATGGGCATTTGGATTGTTTCTACTTTTTGGATCGTATGAATAATGGTGCTGGTGTTTTCAGCTCTCTTGGGTCTATACCGAGGAGTGGAATTGCTGGGTCATATGATAACTCTATGTTTAACCTTTTAAACCTTTTTGAACCTTTTGAAGACATGTCAGACTGTTTTCCAAAGTGGCGGCAACATTTTACTCTCCCACCAGCAGTGCAGATGATTTCCACTTTATCCACATCCTCACCAACACTTATTGTTGTCTGTTTATAGTTATCCTAGTGGGTGTGAAGTGGTATCTGATTGTGGTTTTGATTTACATTTTCCTGTTGACTAATTATATTGGATCCCAGAGCTGGGGGAAGTTCCCACTGAGTTAAACACTTCAACTGATACTTCAGATGGGCTTTGCCTAGCTACCTCATGAGCACAGGGCATGTCCAACTTATCATGGATAACGTAACAAGGTTCTGCAGAGTCAGTCCCTATTTTGGAGAATTGCCATTACCAAATAGAGACTCATAGTTCATAGCACTACTTAGAGTACAGTTTATTCCCTAGGAAAATCGTTTGGTTCCCCATAAGGACCTCCTGGAGAATGGCTGTGGCTTATGCCTGATGAAAGGGAAACCTTATATATGGCTTGTGATCAAATCCAGCCTTATTCCCACTTTGCTCCTGAAGCTGAAAAGACCTGGAGCCTGAAAACACCAGAGCCTAATTATCTGGGTTCCACAATAGCCATCTCCCTTTGAAATGAGACCAGTAGCAGCTTCATGTCTATGTCCTGATAACTGGCCAAACTTCCTAGCTTGATCTCACGTTCTCTGTACTTGTTAGTGTCACCAAGAAAAGTCAAACTGACATCACACAAGTCTTTCCTCAAGACCTCTAATGAAGGTTAAATAGGATAAATGAGGAGGAAAACAACTGAGCTAGGGTTTAGTGGTCATTTCTTTCATCTCCAGTGTCTCTCCTAAGTATCCTGGGGTGAAATCACCTAAATTAAGCCTTCATATCTCTTTTCTGTAAATAGAGATAATGACATATTTTGCTTACCTTGAGGTGGTTAATTATTTATCTGATTAGAAGTTGGTTCTTTTTGGATGAAAGACATAAGATATGTAGAGTAATAGGAAGGTGTGTTGAGCTTTCTAGCCTTCTTGCCAGATTAATACAGCTCAGTTGCCTGCTTGTGAAGGGTATGGCGATGGCCTAACAATGGCTGTCAAGGCTCTGACATATCTATGGCAACTACTGCCTGGTTCATAGCAACCAAACCCACATCTTCCTACCTTATATAATTACAGCTAATTACTAAATGAACTTTTAGTCATCATAGTTTTTTTTTCAGTTTACAAAGTATTTATATATATTATACAAACTGTTTTTTATACAAAGTAGATCTTTATTTATATAGAACTTAGTATGTGTCAGCCCTCATGTAAGTACATTATACATATTAACTCATTTAATCTTTATTACAGCATTGACAAAAAGTGGGGGCTGTCATTCCTACTTTTTGGAGATGAGGTTCACATCAAGATTAAATAATTTTCCCAGGGCTACCCAGCTAGTATGTGATAAAGCCAGAATCCAAACCTGGGTGTTCCAGCTTTAGAACCTGTATATTAGGTTAAGGGTCTCACAGGCTGTGTGAATGAGATGCTCCCAGGGACCAAAGAAACTGCATCTGTTCTGGGCCTCTTTGTCTCTTCTGGCCAAACTGTATTTTACTTTGTTTTTGGTGAACTTTTAAAAAATAAACTTCATTTTTAAAAAGATTTTATTTATTTATCTGACGAATAGAGATCACAAGTAGGCAGAGAGGCAGGCGGGGGATGGGGGAAAGCAGGCTCCCTGCTGAGCAGAGAGCCTGATGCGGGGATCAATCCCAGGACCCTGAGATCATGACCTGAGCCCAAGGCAGAGGCTTAACACACTGAGCCACCCAGGCGCACCAGGATGGTTTTAGATAAACAGAAAAATCACAAAGATACTACAGAGATTGCCCATATACCCCACACCCAGTTTCCTCTATTTTTAGCATCCTATGCTAGTATGGTGCATTTTTTCTTACAATTAATGAAGCACTATTCTTTTTTTAATGAATCAATCTATGTATTGGGAAATATAGTTAGTTACATCTTAGAATTTCACTGGAAGCAATATTCTTTAATGCCCTTCTTCTGTTCCAAGATCCCATCTAGACTCCCGTAGTATATTTTGTTGTCAGATCTCCTTAGGCTCCTCTGGGCTGTGACAGTTGCTCAGATTTTGTTTTTGATGACCTTGGCAGGAGTACTGATCAGGTATTTGTAGAATGCTCTTCACTTGGTGTTTGTATACTATTTTTCTCATGAGTAGGCTGGAGTTATGTGTTCTTGGGAGGAAAACCACACAGGGAAAGGCCTTCCTCTTTACATCATATCATGAGTACATGCTACCAACATGATATATTGCTGGTGTTGTTGACTTTGATCACCCAGCTGAGGTGGTGTTTGTCAGGTCTCTCCACTCTAAAGTTACTCTATTCTCCCCTTTCCATACTAGACCCTTTGGAAGAAAGTCACTATGTGCAGCCCACACTTAAGGAATGCGGAGTTGTGCTCCACCTCCTTAAAAGTAGAGTATTTACATAAATTATTTGGGATTCTTCTGTATGGGAAGTTTGTCTATTTTCACTCATTTGTTTATTAAATAATTTATTAATACAATATGGACTCATGGACATTTATTTTATACTTTGAGTTATAATCCAATACTACTTTATTTATTTATTTATTTCTGCTCAAATTGTTCCAACTTTGGCACTGGGCATTCTTTCAGTAGACTCCTGTATCCCTCTGACACACCTCCATCGTTGTGTTTTTCTTTGTTTGTTTGTTTGTTTTAGCACTTCATTGCTTTCTGGCCCTATCAGATGTTTCAGGCTCATCTTCTGTATTCCCTGCCTTAGTCATAGAATCAGCCATTTCTTCGAGGAGTCCTGGATCCTTTCATTAGAGAACGGTCTTAGAAATCAAGATCTGGGTAGTAGATGTGCTCATTGCTACTGATGTGGCATTGCTTCTAGGCCCTCTCAGACGACAGAACAAGGAAATGTATGTTTGTTTACTAACTTGTGTATATACCTATAAATGTTTATGTGACAGTGTTTATGTATAGTGAACTAAATGAGATTGTACTGATGTTTTCAACTCTAACCCATCACCACTTGGATCATTCCAGCCTTTGCCCTTGGCTCATATGTAACCTCCCACTCCAACAATGAGCAACCCAGCTTCCATCATCCATGATCTATTGACTTGATTATTCAATCCCAGTATACATATATAGCAGTATTAGAATTCTTAACTCACACCTGCGAGTAACTTGATCAGCTAGAGTAGAATGCTCTGTGTACTTCCTTTTGCTTTTGCTGTTACAGATTCCACTTATTTGCAAAGTTACTTGGGTCAGTACTTACCCGACTTTCTTCAGTGAAGTTGTTTTGTACATTCGTAATACACATACTCTGCTAAGTTAATTTTATGTGTCAATTTGACTGGGTCACGGGATGCCCATATATTTGGTCAGACATTATTCTAGGTGTTTCTGTGAGAGTGTTTTTGGATGAGATTAACACTTACCTGAGTAGGGGTACATGGGTGGCTGAGTCAGTTAAGCCTCTGCCTTTGGCTCAGGTCACAATCCCGGGGTCCTGGGATCCAGCCATTCATTGAGCTCCCTGCTCGGTGGGAAGCCTGCTTCTCCCTCTCACACCCCCCCCCCCCAATTGTGTTCCCTCTCTCTCAAATAAATAAATAAATAAATAAATCTTTAAAAAACAACAACAACAACAAAACCCATTTACTTGAGTAAAGCAAATTGTGCTCCCCAATCTGTTGGCCTTACTCGATCAGCTAAAGGCCTGAATAGAACAAAAAGGCTGACCCTTTCCCAAGTAAGAGAGGATTCTTCCTATTTGACAGCTTTGGAAATAGGACATTGGCTTTTTTCCTGGACCCTGGAATCATGACCTGAGCCAAAGGCAGATGCTTAACCAACTGAGCCACCCAGATGCTCCTGTGTATAGCTTTCTAAATACACAGGCACTTTTGAGTGCTCTGATTTCCCAAAGGAACTTTTGTCTTGGATTTTTCTCCCAGGAATTTAGGTGGTATATTGATGATATGGCTTATTGATAACCTTCACAGCTGCAGGATTCTGTTTACCTTACAATATTTTTGAGCAATGCCCATCACTTTCTGCCCTGAATGAATTCTGATTTAGGGGAAACAAAGACTAGAACCTTTTTAACTTTTTATTTTGAAATAATCATAGTTTTACAGAAAGTTATATAAATAGTGCAAGGAGGTCCTATGTATTTTTCACCTGGGGTTTCCTATTTTCCCTATTACTGGGGTTCCCTATTTTCCCTATTACTAACAGTAATACCTTATATAACTATAGTACAATATTAGAACCACGAAATTGACATTGACAAAACATATAAACTGTGTTCAGGTTTCACTAGTTTAACACACACTCATTTGTATGTGTATAGTTCTATGCATTTTTTGAAATAACGGCTTTATTGGGACATAATTCACAAACCAGACAATTCTCCAATTTAAAATCTGTAGTTCAGTAGTTATGTTCAAAGAGTTGTGCATCCATTACTGCAATCAATTTTAGAACATTTTGCTGCATCCAATAAGTTTTGGAATGTTGTATTTTCATTTTTATTTGTCTCAAGGTATATTTTGATTTCTCCTTTGCCCCACGTGTTGTTCAGTAGCATGATGTTTAATTTCCACCTATTTGTGAATTTTCCCAGTTTTTTCTGGTAATTGATGTCTAGTTGTATACCATTGTGTTTGGAAAAGTTGCTTGATAAGATTTCAATTTTCTTAAATTTATTGAGACCTTGTTTTGTAGCCTAACATATGATATATCCTGAAGAATGTTCTGTGTGCACTTGAAAAGAATGTGTATTCTGTTGCCCTTGGATGGGATATTCAGTATGTCTATTGAGTCTGGTCCAATGTGTTTAGATGATCTATGCATTGGTGAAATTGAGATATTAAAGTCCCCTACTATTACTGTATTGCTGTCTATTTCTCATTTCAGGTCTGTTAATATATGCTTTATATGTTTAGATATTCTTATGTTGGGTGCATAAATGATTTACAAATGTTATATCCTCTTGTTGGATTGATGCATTTATCATTATGTAATGACATTTTTGTCTCTTATTACAGTCTTTGTCTTAAAGTCTGTATTGTCTGATATAAGTATAGCTATCCCAGGTTCCTTTTGGTTTCCATTTGTATGGAACATCCTTTTCTATCACTTCACTTTCAGTTTCTATGTGTCCTCACATCTGAAGTGAGTCTCTTGTAGGCAGCATATAGACTTTTTCCCCTCATTCAGCCTATGTTTTTGAGCATTTTGTCTATGTTTTTGAGCATTTTGTTTACTTACATTTAAAGAAATTATTGCCATTTTGTTAATTGTTTTCTGGCTGATTTGTAGGTTCTCTGTTTTTTTCTTCTCTTGCTCTCTTCCTTTGTGATTTGATTTTTCTCTGTAGTGGTTTGCTAAGATATCTTTCTCTTTATCTTTTGTCTATCTTTTATAGGTTTTCACTTTGTGGTTACAATGAAGCTTTCATAAAACAACTTATATTCATAACAGTCTGTTTTAAGTTGATAACAACTTAAATTTGACCACATTCTCAATGTTTTTAAAAATTAATTAATTAATTTTTTATTGTGTTATGTTAGTCACCATAAAGCATATCATTAATTTTTGATGTAGTGTTCCAAGATTTGTTGTTTATGGATAATACCCAGTGCTCCATGTAATATGTGCCCTCCTTAATACCCACCACTGGGCCAACCCATCGCCCTCCCTCCTCCCCTCTAAAATCCTCAGTTTTTGATGTCACAATTTACATCTTTTTATCATGTATATCCATTAACAAATTATCGTAGTTATTTTTACTACTTTTGACTTTTAACCTTCATATTAGCTTTATAAGTGATTAACCCATCACTTTGACAACATTAGATTATCCTAAATTTCACTATATATTTACCTTTACCAATAAGATTTGTACTTTCATATGTTTTCCTTTCTTTTAAAGATTTTATTTATTTGACAGAGAGAGACATGGTAAGAGAGGGAACACAAGGAGGGGGAGTGGTAGAGGGAAAAGCAGGCTTACTGCCAATTAGGGAGCCTGATGCAGAGAGCTGGATGTGGGTCCCGATCCCAGGACGCTGGGATCATGACCTGAGCTGAACAGCAGGTGCTTTAACGACTGAGCCACCTAGGCAGCCCTCATATGTTTTCCTATTACTAATGAGCACCCTTTTATTTCAGCTTAAAGAAATATTTTTAACGTTTTTTTAAGGCTGGTCTAGTGGTGATGAACTCCTTTAGCTCTTACTTGGCTGGAAATCTCTCCTTCAATTCTAAAAAATAACTTTGCTGGGTAGGGTATTCTTGGATGAAAGTCACATGCTTTTTATTTCCACCCTCAGCCTTTGCTGCTGCTAATTTACTTTCTGTCTCTATTGATTGCCTATTCTAGACATTTCATATAAGTGGAATCATACAATACATAATCTTTTGTGATATGGTTCTTTCACTTAGCATAATATTTTGAAGATCCATGCATGTTGTAGCATGTATCAGTACTTCATTTTTTATTGCTAAGTAATACTCCAATTTGCTGGATATACCACATTTTGTTTATCCTTTCATCAGTTGCTGGACATTTAGATTGTTTTTATTTTTTTAGTATTAGGAGTAATGCTGTGATGGACATTTATGTATAAATTTGTGTGGGGGACATATCTTTTTATTTCTCTTGATCATATACCTAGGTATGGATTGTATGATAACTGGGTCATATGGTAACTCCATGCTCAACTTTTCAAGGAAATGTCAGATTGTTTTTTTTAATAGACTTTTAAAAAAGATTTTATTTATTTATTTGACACACAGAGAGAGAGAGAGACAGTGAGAGAGGGAACACAAGCTAGGGGAGTGTGAGAGGGAGAAGCAGGTTCCTCACTGACCAGGGATCCTGATGCAGGGCTCAATCCCAGGACCCTGGGATCACGACCTGAACCAAAGACAGACACTTAACCAACTGACACACCCAGATGCCCCCTGCCAGATTGTTTTTTAAAGCAGCTACACCATTTACAATCCCACCATCAGTAGATGAAGGTTCCAATTTTGCCACATCCTTGCCAGCACTGTTTTATGTCCTTCTGATTATAGCTATCCTAGTGGGTGTGAAAAGGTATCTCATTGTGGTTTTGATTTGCATTTCCTTGATGTCTAATGATATTGGGCATCTTTTAATGTTGGCCATTTGGGTATATCTTCTTTGGAGAGTATCTATTTATATCTTTTGTCCATTAAAGAAAATCGGTTATTTGTCTTTTTATAGTTGAGTTGCAAGAGTTATTTATATATTCTGGATTCAAGTCCTTTATTAGATATATAATTTTCAAAATTTCCTTCTATCGTGTGGGTTGCATTTTCACTTCTTTTTAAAAGTCTTTGTTTAGGGGCACCTGGGTGGCTCAGTGGGTTAAAGCCTCTGCCTTCGGCTCAGGTCATGATCCCAGAGTCCTGGGATCCAGCCCTGCATTGGGCTCTCTGCTCGGCAGGGAGCCTGCTTCCCCCTCTCTCTCTGCCTGCCTCTCTGCCTACTTGTGATCTCTCTCTGTCAAATAAATAAATAAAATCTTTTTTTTAAAAAAAGTCTTTGTTTAAATTCTGGTTAGTTAACATAGAGTGTAGTACTAGTTTCAGGTGTACAACATAGCGATGCAGCACTTCCATACATCACCCAGGGCTCACTGCTGAAAGTACCCACCTTAATCCTCATTACCTAGTTCACCTATCCTTCCACCACCACCCCCCTGGTAACCATCAGTTTGTTCTCTATAGTTTAGAGTCTGTTTCTTGGTTTGCCTCTTTCTCTTTTTTTCTCTTTGCTCATTTGTTTTGTTTCTTATATTCCACATATGAGTGAAATCATATGATATTTGTCTTTCTGTGAACTGACTTATTTCACTTAGCATAGTACTCTCTAGCTCCATTCATGTTGCAAATGGCAAGATTTCATTCTTCATTATGGCTGAGTAATAACTTTTTTACTTTCTTAATGGTATCCTTTGTAGCACAAGTTCTAAAATTTGATGTAGTCTAATTTATCTGTTTTTCCTTTCGTTGCTTGTGCTTTTGGTATCACATCTAAGATACCACTGCCTAATCCAAGTTCATGAAAATTAATGCTTATTTTCTTCTAAGAGTTTTAAAATTTTATCCCTTACACTTAGGCCTGTCATCCATTTTAAATTAATTTCTTGTTTTTTTTTTAATTTAACTAAATTCTATGCTCAATGTGGGGCTTGAACTCACAACCCCAAGATCAAGAGTTGCATGCTCTACCAACTGAGCCAGCCAGGCACACCTCAATTGATTTTTATATACGGTATAAGAGGGCTCCAGTTGTATTTGTTTGCAAATGGATATTCAATTGTCCCAAAATTCTGTGCAATTTTAACACATGCATAGATTCATGTATCCACCATCATAATAAAGACCTAGAACTGTTCTGTAACCACAAAGATCCTTGCTACCACTTTATAGTCACAGTCATCTCTCTTCCCATGTCTCTAAATTTTGGCAACTACTTATCTGTTCTCCATCTCTATAATTTTATCATTTAGAATGTCATATAAATGGAATCATACAGTATGTAACATTTTGAGAATGGCTTTTTCACTTAGCATAATTCCCTTTAGAGCAATCCAATTTCTTCTGTGTAGTATTAATAGTTTTATAGTGTGTTTGGATTCCTTGAGGTTTTCTATATAATCTTGTCATCTGTAAATTGGGAGAATTTTATTTTATCTTTTCCAATCTTTATTTTATTTCATTTTTTTCCTGCCTTATTGAGCTGTTTAGAATGTCCAGTACTATGCTGAATGGCAGTGGTGAGAACAGACATCTTTGCCTTGTTTCTAAAATCATTCAGAAAAACATTCAGTCTTTCAAGCTGAAGTATGATATTAGCTCTAGTTTTTGTGAATGTTCTTTACTAGGTTAATGAAGTTATCTTGTAGTCCTAGCTTTCTGAGAGTTTTATCATGAATGGATGTTGAATTTAGTAAAAAAAAAAATTTTGTTTTACATTATTTGATATGATCATGTGGTTTTTTCTTTTTTAGCCTGTTGATAGTTGGATGACATTGAGTTTTAAATATTTAGCCAGCCTTGGGGCACCTGGGTGGCTCAGTGGGTTAAGCCTCTGCCTTCGGCCCAGGTCATGATCCCAGGGTTGTGGGATCGAGCCCCATATCGGGCTCCCTGCTCAATGGGAAGCCTGCTTCCTCCTCTCTCTCTGCCTGCATCTCTGCCTACTTGTGATCTGTCTGTCAAATAAATAAATAAAATCTTAAAAAAATATTTAACCAGCCTTGTATTCCTGGAATAAACTTCACCTAGTTGTGGTATACAATTATTTTTATACATTGATGGATTATATTTGTTTATATCTTGTTGAGGATTTTTACATCTGTGCTCCTGAGGGATATTGTACTATAAGCTCTTTTTCTACTGGCTTTGTCTGATTTGGTGTCAAGATAATATTGGCCTCATAAAGTAAGCTGGAATTACCTTATCTTTTCTGAAAGAGATTGTGTAGAATTGTTAATAATTCTTTAAATGATTTGGTAGAATTCTCTAGTGAAACCATATGGACCTGGAGATTTTTCTTTCAGCAGTTTTTGAACTATGAGTTTAATTTCCTGAATAGTTATAGAACTATTCAAATTATTTCATATTGGAAGAGATGTGGTAATTTGTGGTTTTTGAGAAATTGTGGTCCATTTCATCTAAGTCGTCTAATCTATCTCTGCAGAGTTATTCATAATATTCTCTTATTCTTTTGATGTATGCAAGTTCTGTGACAATATCTCCTCTTTCATTCTTGATTCTGGTAAATTGTGTCTTCTCTCTTTTTTGTCAGTCTTTCTAGAGGTTTATCAGTTTTTTTCCCAAAGAACCCAGCTTTTTGTTTCATTCATCTTTGTACAGCTTTTCTGTTTTCAATTTCACTGATTTCTACACTTATCATTATGATTTCTTTCATTCTGTTTGTTTTGAGTAGATTTTGCTGTTGTTTTCCTAGTTTCTTAGGATAGGATATGAGCTTAGATTGTTTGAGTTTTCTTCTTTTCTAAGTATTTAGTGCCACAAACTTCCCTCTCAGCACTGCTTTTAGCTGCATCCTACAACTTTCAATATATTATGTTTTCATTTTCATTCAGTTCAGTGTATTTTTTAAAAATTTCTGTTGTGACTTCTTTGACTCATATTTATACATGAGTCATTCAATTTCTAAATGTTTGGAGTTTTTCCTGTTGTTTTCTGTTATTGATTCCCAGCTTAATTTCATGGTGGTCAGAGAACACACTGTGTATCATTGTAGTTTTTAAAAATTTTTTTCAGGTTTATTTTATGGCCCAGGAGATAGTCTGTCTTGGTGAATGTTCCATGTGCTCTTGAAAAGAATGTATGTCACTATTGGTGGGTGGAATGTCTTGCAAATGCTGGTTGGTGGTATTGTTTAGTTCCTCCATATCCTTGTTGATTTTCTAATAGTTCTAGCAATTGTTGAGAAAGGGATGTTGATGATTTGTTTGCTTTTTCATTTTTATGAAGTTTTAGCTTAATGTATTTTGCAGCAGTGTTGTTTGGTGTCTACACATTTAGATTTGCTCTGTCTTCTTGTGGGATTGACCCTTTCATCATTATGTAATGTCTTCCTCTATCTCTGGAAATGTCCTTTGTTCTAAAGTCTACCTTACCTTTTCACTCTTTTTACATTCTTTTATTTTCCACCTACCTATATCATTAGTTTGAAGTGCATTTCTTATAGATAGCATGTTGGGTCATGTTTTTTTAACCACTGTGTCAATCTCATTTTTATTATATTATTTTTAAAAAGATTTTATTTATTTATTTGAGAGAGAGAGAGGGTGGGCGTACATGTGTGTGCATGCACACACACACACACAAACATACACACACACGAGTGGGAGGAGGGGCAGAGGGAGAGGGAGAAGCAGACTACCCACTGAGCAGGAAGCCTGGCTTGGGGATACATCCCAGGGGCTTGATCCCAGGAACCCAAGATCATGACCCCAGTTGAAGGCAGATGCTTAATCAGCTGAACCACCCAGGCACCCATCAATCTCATTTTCTAATCGGGTTACTTAGGCTTTTATATTTCACGTAATTGCAGATAAGTTAAAGCTTAAATTTGCTGTTTTTTGTTGTTGTTGTTTCCTGTTTGTTCTATTTTTTTTTTTTTTGTTCCTCTTCATTTTTCCTGCCTTGCTAGTAACACATTACTTGAACCTTTTTTGAGAATTCCATTTTGGTTAATCTATACAGGTCTTGAGTATATTTTTTGTGTAGATTTTTTTTAGTGCTTGCTCTAATTATTGCATTATATATAAGTAACTTATCACAGTCCATTAATGTCCACATCTTAGCCTTTGGGAAGGTCTCAGCCATTATTTCTTTAAATACTTCTTCAGCTCCATAGTCTTTATTCTCTTTTTCTATAACTCACATAATACAAATGTTCTGTCCTTTTTTTCATTTTCCAGGAGGTCCTTATGCTTGGTTCATTTCTTTCTAGTTACTGCTAGGAGGGGGTGGGAGTTCAGCTCCCTGCTAGGTGCCTCCCACACCAGGTGGAAAAATGGGCAATGGAAGATTGACTCTTACCACCTCGTTGCTGTCAGGTGGGGAAGTCCCTACTAAGATTACCCCAGGGGGAAAATGGAGTGCTAACTAGCACCACCTTGCATTGCCTCATTCCATCTCTTTGCTACCTGGGAGGTGGCAGGGGGTGGAGGATGTTCCGCTCCTTGTTTGGTCCTGTGGGCACCACCCCTGTAGAGGAAACAGAGAGCTAACTCACCCTGCCTAACTGTTGTCATGTAGGACCAGCCATGGGTAACTCTATTTTTTTAATAACTTTTTTATAAATACATAATGTATTATTAGCCCCAGGAATACAGGTCTGTGAATCGCCAGGTTTACACACTTCACAGCACTCACCATAGCACATACCCTCCCCAATGTCCATAACCCCATCCCTCTCTTCTCACCCGCCTCCCCCCAGCAACCCTCAGTTTGTTTTGTGAGATTAAAAGTCTCTTATGGTTTGTCTCCCTCCCGATCCCATCTTGTTTCATTTATTCTTTTCCTACCCCCAATCCCCTCACGTTGAATCTCCACTTCCTCCTATCAGGGAGATCATATGATAGTTGTCTTTCTCTGGTTGACTTATTTCACTGGTGACTCTATTTGATACCACTGACACTACAGGGAAAGGACAGTTTTTCCTTCAATGTTTGGCTAGAGTGGAGTGGGTATTATCAAAAAGGTTTTCTGAGTGGGTGATATCAAAAAGGTTTTCTGTTCTGCTAGGTTACCCTTTCCCTCTTTATTTAACTAAAGGAAGTAAGTTTGTCTTGGGGCCTTTTTTGACTGGGTTTATTGGCAGTTTCAGGTTGCAGGCTTCTCCAGTGCCCCATCTGCAATATATAGGGGGCTAAAAGAGTCCCCAGACAACTTGCCATTGTAGTGTTCCTTATATCTTAAAGTCCCTACGAAGTCCACTTTCTCCTTTCTACTTTTCAGGTTCTTCTTATGCTTGATTGTTATTTCATCCAGGGTTGTTTTGCTGTTGCTGTTGTTATTGTTGTTGTAAGAGGGAGGACTGGTGAGAAAGGGGCCATTAATTTTGAAAAAAATATTTATTCTTTCCTTATGCCTTCCTTGGATATATTTAGTTGTTATTTATTTGTATTCTTGAATTGACTATTTAGTTCATTGTCAGCTGAAATAGTTTATATATTATCAGTTGAAATACATTTGAATATATTGGAATAAATAAATGCACTTAGTGCTACAACTTTCTTATGATTACCATTTTAGCTGCATGTCATGAGTTCTGATGGGTGTTGAGCTCCCTGTTACTCATTCCTGAGCAGTTGGTAATTTGTTTTGATTCTGAATTTAACCCAAGGGTATTTAGAAAAGTGTTTTTAAAATGCCAAGTGGATAGATGGGAGACAGAGCTGTCCTTTATGCCTGCAAGTTCTCAGAGGCAAGTCCTCAGAGAGTTAGGCTTTTTCCAAGAAACTCTAATAGGAAAATGAGATTGGTCCAGGAAAATAGCTGGTCCCCAGCTATTCTTTCCCAATTCTTCATTCTTCTAGTGTTTATTGTACACTTACATTCAACAAATCTCAAGTTGCTTGGTCTTGACAAATGGGGAAAAAAGAAAGTTAAGACATAGTTCCTGTCTTCAAAAAGTATAGTTTTTAGTTGGGATGATGGTATGTATACCAAGACCAGTTAAATACAGCACCTGACAATAGCAACTAAATTACTGATAATGGCGCTTCAGAGAAGAGGGAAACCAGTGTAAGCTAAATTAGTTGGAGAAAGACCTCTTGGAGGAGGGGATATTTGAGTTAGACCTTAAAGAATAGGTACAATTTAAATATGCAGAGAGGAAATAGAAAAATGTTTCAGGCTGAGAGATCGGCATATCAAAGACTGCCATTCGTGACAATGGGGAAGTTGAGTTGTGGTGGTAGAGGAAGATGAATTTCAGTTTTAGACGTGTTGAGTTTTGGGTGATTATAGGACATCCAAGAGGGAAATAACCTGAAAGTCGATGCTCATTCAGTGATAAACTAATTGAGTTCAGCATTCCCAAACAGTAGTCTCTTCTCTTGGCTTGATCAAAGGAGTACAGTGTTCTGGTTTGGATAGTATTTTGGTTGAGTATATGTGTCATAGATGGTATACCAGATATCTTCTACTTATCCCCCCAGATCCAATCTCCACCTGCTCTCTGCCCTGGGAGACTAACCTACATGGATTATATCAATGAGTTTCCATTCCTTCTTGGCTTCTGGTAGGGTTTGGGCAGTGGAGATCCTTGGACTGACATCAAAAGTAGGGAAGAAACTAAGGTTAGGGTATTTATTCCTGGAAGCTGCCTTGTAGGATTGCTATAGGCTGACTGCTGTCTCTTACTTAAAGCTCACAGTTTCCCTCAAGTGGACCCCTTCTGTGCCACATTCTCCTTTTTCCTGGTATCTGTTCCCTCCCCTCATCTCTTTTTGGGCATATGGGTGGTAACAGCTACAAGTTACTGGACTCTGTATCCCTCTTGGTTTTCCTACACTCTGTGTATACCTTTGTAGATAGTCTTCTTGTTAAAATTTCCAGTAATTTTACTAATTTGAATGTGCCATCTGTTCCCTGCTGGGACCCTGACGGACACAGATGAAGTCTCAATTTTCAAAGATTTAGACTACAATAAAAGAAGCCTAACATAACATATGACTAAGTATGATTAAATCTATCTTCCTCTGATTAATCTAGGCTCTTACCGTGCTTCCAGATAATCATTCTGAATCTCAGTCCACAGAATATCATAGGTGTGTAGAATTTCCAGTTCATGGAATATTAACAATAGCTGGCACTTCTTACTTATTCTTTCCATGCATTGTGCTAAACATATTTTATATGCATTATTTCATTTAACCTCCTTAGTGACCCTATGAAGTGGGTAATGCTTTTTTTTAAAAATCTTTTTATAGGCAAGGAATTTTACAGCTAAGAAAGCCACAGCCCAGTGAGCTGTAAACTCAGGTCTGTGTGACTCCATAGCTCATGTTCTTTTTATTATTATTATTAGTCTAAATTTTCCATTATGTTCAGTTAGCCAACATATAGTAAATCATAAGGGTTTTTTTTAAAGATTTTATTTGTTTATTTGACACAGAGACACACAACGAGAGAGGGACCACAGGCAGGGGGAGAAACAAGCTTCACGCTGAGCAGGGAGCCCAATGCAGGGTTCCATCCCAGGACCCCGGGATCATGACCTGAGCCAAAGGCAGAAGCTTGACGACTGATCCACCCAGGTGCCCCATACATCATTAACTTTTTGTTGTAGTGTTCAACAATTCATTAGTTGCATATAATACACAGTGCTCATCCCTCCCAACACATGCCCTCCTTAATACCCTCACCCAGTCACCCTTTCCCTCCACCCCCCTCCCTTCTGTAACCCTCAGTTTGTTTCCAGGAGTCCAGAGTCTCTCCTGGTTTGTCTCCCTCTCTGATTTCTTTGCATTCAGTTTTCCCTCCCTTCCCCTGTGGTCCTCTGTGCTATTCCTTATGTTCCACATGTGGGTGAAACCATATGGTAATTGTCTTTCTCTGCTTCACATAGTTCATGTTGTAAACTCAAAGTGTGGTCCTCAGAGCAGTGGCATCTGAGAGCTTGTTAGAAATGCAGAATCTCAGGCTTTACCTCACAGCTCTGGAATCAGAGTCTGCATTTTAACAAGATCCCCGGAGGATTCACATGAACATGAAAATTTGAGAAGCAGCCCTCTAAACCATGTTGCTCTGCAGGCTGACTATTGAAGAAAGTTGTATTTGACTTGTGCTGAGTAAAAAGAATATTTACCCCCCTCCAAATAACTGTGTGCAGTAACAGATACGTTAATTATCTTAGCTGTAGTAATCATTTCACAATGTGTGTGCATATATAAACATCATGATGTACACCTTGGATATATACAATTTTATTTTGTCAATCATACCTCAGTAAAGCTAGAGACAAAAGAATATTTCTCATTCTGTGCTCTTTAACACTGGCATCGAATGGCCTTCCAGCTGGAATCTGCAAAGCCAGTGCTGGCATTTTTGAGACAAGGGCATTGAAAGCCAGTCAGGAACCTAACCTGATTAGAGATGCCAGGAAGCAGCTGGAACTGCTGCTGATGGAGAAAGCAGAGCTTGGATGGTGGTTGCTGCCAGGAATTTTTCTTTTTATGACTGGACTTCACACATGTATTACCCACACCTTTATATGCACCTTTACAGCATCCGGGGCTGTGCTCTGAAGAGGCTCCCGAATCTGTGTATACTTGGCTAGTCCTCAGAAAAACTGGTCTGCTCAGAAAGTTTGATTTAATGCCCTTAGGTTCCCCCTTTCTACAGTGTTTGCTTCCCACCCCCAGCCCTTAGTCACTACCCCCATGTCCTTTCTCTTAGCCCTTTCTTGTCCCTGTCAATATCTGCTTTAAGAAAGTGTATCAGATGATAAACCTGTGACATGTGCTCTATCTCACAAGTTATCAAGGAAATTAAAACTAAAACCACAAAACAGGGTACCTGGGTGGCTCAGTCAGTGAAGCATCTACCTTGGGCTCGGGTCATGATCTCAGGGTCCTGGAATCCAGCCCCATGTCTGGCTCCCTGCTCAGCAGAGAGTCTGCTTCTCCCTCTGGCTGCCGCTCCCACCTCATGCTCTCTCTCTCTCCCTCAAATAAATATTTTTTTTTTAAAAAAAGCCCACAAGATATTACTACTCACCCAACAAAGTGTCTAAAATGAGAAAAGACTAAAAATGCCATGTATTAATGAAGATTTAGATTGATTTGAACTTTTGTCCACTCTCAGTGGTAATGAAAATTGGTACAACTACTTTGGAAAACTATTTGGCAGTATCTACTAAAGCTGAACTTATTAGTACCCTATGACTGAGTAATTCCACTTATGGATTTATTTTTATTTCTTTATTTATGATTTTTAAAATTTTAAATATTTTATTTTAAAAATCTTTACCATCTTTAAAAAAAACCTAGATACATTTTGAAACATTTTTTAGTTACAGTAACTAGATGAAGGATTTTACCATCTTTTTAAAAAAGATTATTTATTTATTTATTTGACAGACAGAGATCACAAGTAGGCAGAGAGGCAGGCAGTGTGGGGGGAGCAGGCTCACCATTGAGCAGAGAGCCCGACATGGGGCTTGATCCCAGGACCCCGGGACCGTGACCTGAGCCAAAGGCAGAGGCTTTAACCCACTGTGCCACCCAGGTGCCCCAGATTTTACTGTCTTTCCTTAGTACTGATGTAGATTGTCATCAACTAATGTCCTGTGGTTCACCCACTGAGATTTTTATTTTTTTTTTAACTTTTAAACGATTTTATTTATTTATTTAAAAGAGAGAGGGAGATTGGGAGAATGAGTTGGGGGAAGGGTAGAGGCAGAAGCAGACTCCCCACAGAACAGGGAGCCTGATGCAGGACTCGATTCCAGGACTCTGGGATAATGACCTGAGCCTATGGTAGGTGCTTAGCTCACTGAGCCATCCATGGTGCCCTCACTCATGGATTTTTAATCAAGAGAAACTCCCACATGTGCTCATGCATATACAGATGTCCATCGAATAATTTTATTCGTGATAGTGAAAAAAGGAAAACAAACTAAATGACCATCAACAGAATGAATACATAAGTTATGGTGTATTCATCTGATGGAATACCATAAAGCAGTTAAAAGGAATTATAACTATATGTAGTGACACAGAACTAGAGCAAAATGTATCAAAAGCATACTGCTGCAGAAAAATTTGTATCAAATTCCATATAATCAACTTTATGTCAAATATAAGAACACAAAGCAATATCCTCTAACATTTATGGTGTATACACTATTAAAGGAAAGAAGTTCTCACTAAATATTTGCATGTACAACTCCCGCCAACACACAGAGCCAGTTAGTTGTATGGGCAGGACAAGAAGCCAGTATTCCTCCTCCTTCTTGTTCTTGTTCTTGTTCTTCTTCTTTTTTTTAATTAAGACTTTATTTTTGGGACGCCTGGGTGGCTCAGTTGGTTAAGCAGCTGCCTTCGGCTCAGGTCATGATCCCAGTGTCCTGGGATCGAGTCCCACATCGGGCTCCTTGCTTGGCAGGGAGCCTGCTTCTCCCTCTGCCTCTGCCTGCCACTCTGTCTGCCTGTGCTCACTCTCACTTCTCTCTCTATGACAAATAAATAAATAAAAATCTTAAAAAAAAAAAGACTTTATTTTTTAGAGCAGTTTTAAGTTCACAGTAAAATTGAGGAGACGGTACAGAGATTTCCCATACTCCTTATTCTTCTTTGACCTAAGTAATGGAGGCCTCCAACTGCAACGGATCCACACAGTCATTAACTTGGGCTCCCTGTCTCCAGTAGTTGGGCCTTGTGTTGCTGAGACAACATTATGGGAGCCTGGAAAGTTTGGGAGATGGAGAGGGTTGATGATCTCTTATCCATGAAGGCAAGGGTCAAGTTTGCTATATGCTTTTTCTTCTGCATCCTGACCCTCTGTCTGCTGGCCAAGAATGCTGAATTTGACCTGCTTAAGGGTATCAGTAAACAGAGTAATGTGAAACACTAATAAGTAGGTGACTATTCCAACCTTAAGCCAGACTCCTCCAGCACTTCATTTGTCTTCTTTGACTGGCTCTGACAGCAGCTACTGGACACAGGACCCAACCCAGCGAACAGAAAAGCCATAAATATTTCCCAGTGTAATTAAAATGGATTGTTTGCAGAGCACTGGAATCAAAATTGTAAGTCCTGAACAACACAGGTTTTAATGCGAGGGGACTACAGGGTATTTAGGAGAAAACAGAATTCTTGAAAATGAAAGGCCATACCTGGTCCCGGTTCTTCCTGACCTACTGTGGTTACTTTTTTTCTCCATTACTGAGTAATTGGCTTTAAATTCCCCAGTCTGTAAAGACCTTGAAAATCTACCAGAGGGGTATGTGAGATAGAATAAGATAGAGTTTTAGGACAGGGAAAAAAGAAAAGAAGAGACTCTTGAGTGGGTTATTTCCATTCTTTGATGTTGGAATTGATGGTCTGCCCCACCTCTTTTGGGTATTTGATCTAGTAATGACTCTTAGGAAGAGCCTTAAAAGAGATGTTTGGATTCTAGTCCCAGCACCACCACTTACTAGCTTTGTGCCCTTGAGCAAATTAATTTTCTTTGAACTTCAGATGCTGCATCTATAAAATAGCATTAAATAATACTACTATTTACTTAATATGGTTGTTGAAATATGTAAAGTGCTTAGCATGGCATATAAGAGCTCAATAAATTAATGATCATTCTTGTTACAGCGTCCTGGAAGCAAAGGAATAGAACATTTCTTGTAGGAGAGGGAAATCTGCTCTATATAATGCCAAATGCAGCAGAGAAGTCAAAGAGAAAGAAAATTGTGGAAAGCCAAGGATTTTGAGACTTGATTAGAAATGCAGAATATTTACACTTATCTTCTGAGCTCCTTTTACTGAAAATAGGAATCAGTTTAAAAAGAAAATCTATCACTTCTTGTGGTCTGGTTACATATGTACTTTAACTTTAGAGCAGGCAATGTTCATAGGGAGAATATATAAGAAGGCACCTGTGACAGCCATCAGCAGACTCTTGCCACACTGTTCATTAGAACTTTCTGTGATGTTGGGGCGCCTGGGTGGCTCAGTGGGTTAAAGCCTCTGCCTTCAGCTCAGGACATGATCCCAGGGTCCTGGGATTGAGCCCTGCATCGGGCTCTCTGCTTGGCAGGGAGCCTTCTTCCGCCTCTCTCTCTGCCTGCCTCTCTGCCTACTTGTGATCTCTGTCTGTCAAATAAATAAATAAAATCTTAAAAAAAAGAACTTTCTGTGATGTGGAAATGCTCTCTGTGGCTATTGAGCACTTGAAATGGGGCTAGTGTGACTGAAGAACTGAAATTTTAACTTTATTTAATCTTAATTAGTTCAAATTTAAATAGCCACATGTGGGTAGTGCAACCCTCAGTCTCATTGAGGAAGCAAGGCATATACTCTTGAAACCATTTCAATACCAAAAGGATTGGAGTCAGAGAGTAGAGACTTAATTATTCAGAAGAAAAATGAAAACTTTCTGGGATGGAGAATTTAAAGAGAGTCTTGGAGAGCAGGTGAAACTTGGGCTTGACCTTGAAGGATATATAGTCTTTGGATAGTAGGAAAGAAGGCAGGAGGTCATTCCAGATGGGTTGGAAGAGTTAAGCAGAGATTTAGAGTTAGAAATGCCTCCTATATGAGAGGTTTGAAGAGCATGGCCATTCTAGAACAGAGCTTTTATATTAGGAGTTAGGTGGATTTGGGCGAGGTCATGGACAGCCTTGAATGCTATAAAAAAGTATTTGGGCCTTGTCCACATAGGCCAGTGTTTTTGAAAAGCTTGCTTAAAACACGGATTCCCCGGCCCCATCCTGAGCTACTAAATCACATTTTTGGGGTTGCAGCTTAGGAAATCGGTATTTTAAGCAAACTCCCCAGGTGTGTATGCTGCACAAAGTTTGAGATCTATTAGGTAGGCAGAAGGGAGCCCTTGGAAGCTTTTGGTCAAAGGAGTGACATGATGGATCACAGGAAGCCTGATAAGGTGGGAAAGTGTAGCCTATAGAAACTAGGTGAGGAAATCAGGTGACTGTTAAAATAGTTTAGATATGAATTTCACAAATACAGTTCTTTCTGGCTGGTGTCCTTAGAATTGTGAAATTGATTCCTGATATTTCCTATATTTGAATTTCCCACACTATTTGTTTGCTGTTTGAAATGACTAGGGCCCAGACATCAGAGCCTGACTTCCTGGGTTCAAACCCTAGCCCTACTACCTAAGCTGTTTTAGCTTTGAGTAGCTACTTAGCTTGTCTGTGCTTCAGTGTCCTTATTCATAAGCTGGAGATGATCATAGTGCCTATCTCATAAGGACGTTGTGAATATTTTTTTAAAGATGTTATCTATTTATTAGACAGACAGAGAGAGTACAAGCAGGGGGAGCAGCAGGCAGAGGGAGAAGCAGCCTTCTGAGCAGAGAGCTTGATGCAGGGCTCAATCCCACGACCATGGGATCATGACCTGAGCCAAAGGCAGATGCTTAACCAACTGAGCCACCCAGGCACCCTGGCACTGTGAGTAGTAAATGAGATCATAAATAGCTTACAACAGGGATGCCTAGGTGGCTCAGTTGGTTAAGTCGCCGCCTTCAGCTCAGGTCATGATCCCAGGGTCCTGGGATCTGCCCCACATCAGCCTCCTTGCTCAGCAGGGAGTCTGCTTCTCTCTCTGCCTTTGCCTGCCACTCTGCCTGCTTGCACGTGCTCGCTCTCTCTCTCTCTCACAAATAAATAAATAAATAAATAAATAAATAAATAAATAGTACCTGGCACATGGTAAGCACTCAGTGTTGGTGTTAATATTATTTAAACTAAAAAGCTCTTTTAGTTTATTCTAATTAGTGTAATAATTAATGTTAAGCAGATGCATTTCATGAAAGTGTTAAATTTGCCCACTTACAGTATTAAAACCAAGTGCTACTCTCTTTGCTTATTGAGCCTTATTTCAAAGCTTAATTCTTCACTTAATTTAACATATGGTTATCCTTCATAAAATAAATCTAAAGAGTGGACAAATTGTTCTTCTCACTGAATGTATTAACCTATGGTTAGTTCCTGGCTATGAATTATACCCTTTTAGTCTTTGTACTTTTTACATTGTTGCTAGCTTTCAATGAATGCTGTTTATGATATTTATTTGAGAAAAAGAATGACCTCTACTTGTTGTTCTAGGGGACCAATAATCAAAATAAAATTCAGGGGATGCCTGAGTAGCTCAGTCAGTTAAGCATCTGCCTTCAGCTCAGGTCATGATTCCAGGGGTCCTGGGATTGAGTACTGCATCAGGCTCCCTGCTCAGTGGAGAGCCTGCTTCTCTCCCTCCATCTGCTTCTCCCCCTGCTTGTATACACACACACACTCTCTCTCTGTCAAATAAATAAATAAATAAAATCTTTTAAAAAATAAATAAAATAAAATTCAGTTTCTCATCTGGCCTGCTCTTAGTGACCCCACGGTGGATCATGGCACATAGCAAAGGCTTTTTCAAGGAATGAGAAACTCCTACGTGCCTAACTTGGCAGTTTGTGAACTTCTGGCTACTGTGAACTTCTGGCTTCACTTTTCTTCTAGGCCTCACCTGAACAGAAACTTTTCCCAGCCTCTCCAGTTTCCTTTGACAGTTAGCTGCTTGAAGCTACTCTCAAGATATACCTTTAAGTCTTGAGGGCAGAAAAAGGAAACAGCTACAGACTGTGATAGTCACCTAAACACTTCTGAGACAGGCTGAGCAAGAAAATTGCCGTAGACTCTTCTTTCTGCTTTCAGAAACAAAGTCACTCCTAACTTTGTTCACGTAAATTCTGTTAGCTGGTTGAAGAAGATGGGTCTGTGACATAGAGGGCTCAGGTTCTTCTTTTTATGTTTTGAACAGATTAATACCCATTTTCCCTGCTATCTCCCTAGCTGTCCATTTCCCTTCCCTTGAGCCAATCACTGTTACCAGATTTCTTGTTTGTCCTCCCAGAGACACTCTATGTGTATCTGTACACATACACCCTTAATTTTTATACAGATTATACCATATCAGAAGTACTATTCTGCACCTTGCTTTTTTTCACTTAATCTACAGAATACTGTTTCGTATCAGTACTTAAAAGAGCTTCTTACCGCTGTATGGCTACATAGTATTCCATACTTACTATAGATGTAGCTGAATGTACTTAAGCTGTCCTTTGTTGGTAGATGTTTAGGTTTCACCCAGTTTTTGCCTATTAAAAACATGCTTACACATATTATATTTCACCTGTGAGAGTATATCTCTAGGATTCTAGGAGAAATTGGTCAGAGCACTTTGGTTATTGGCTTGTTGGTTGCTTGATGGCTGTAAACCACAGTACTATGTGTGGAGTCAGAGGTCCTAGGAGGCCTAGCCATGCCTAACTACACTGATGTCATAGGATATGAAGGTAGAAGGGATCTTAGGAATCCCAGAGAGGGCCAAGATCACACAGAGATTTAGAAGCAGATCCAGAATGAAAACCCACAGTTTTTTTCTTTTTTTTACTCCAGTCCCTATTGTAACCCTTTTTACTACACACTGCTGTTAGAGAGATTTGGCATGGCCTGATTTCTGTCCTGACAGGCAGGGCTATGCATTATCTGGTCCACTGTGATCTCACGAGCCTGTCTCTGCCTGATTTCTCTTTCCAGGCTCTGAGGTTGCCAACCTAATTAACATTACTTTTCCTGCTGCTGTGACTTCTTCCACTAATAATAACTCCAACTTATAAAAATTTTTAATTAGAGCTAAAGTTTTTATGGTTTGGGGACCCTTTAGTAGTAAAGTCAAGTAGGAGAGCAGGAGTGCCAGGGAGGTGATCTGGTAATGGCACAAGATTCATGAACTTGACTGTTGCTTTCTACTCTTAGCTCATCCATTGACTCATCACATAGTCTAGAGGGAGTCTCTTTCTCCTTTTGGCCCTGCTGGAATATCTCCTTCCCTTGATCATAAGGTTGAGCACTTCAAGGTCCAACAAGAATACAAAAGTGTCTGCAGATAGTTTAATTCTTACTAAATTGTACTAGGGAGCAAACTACAGGTGACATTTTGCTTACATTAGTTACCACATGATCCAGCATTTTACTTGTAGGTATGTACCCCGTGTGAATTGAAAACATATGTTTATGCAAAAACATGTATATGAATATTCCTAGTTGTATTATTCATACTAGCCAAAAAGTGAAAATAACCCTAAGATGTTTAATTTCATGTGTCAACTTGGCTAGGGTATGGTGCCCACTTGTTTGGTCAAGTAGCAATCTAGATGTACTGTGAAGGTATTTTTTTTTAGATGTGATTAACATCTAAACCAGTAGACCTTGACTGAAACAGAATACCCTATATAAGGTGTGTGGGCCTCATCCAATCACCTGAAGGCCTTAGGAGTCTGCCTTCAGACTGCAACATAGAAATTCTACCTGTTTCTCTGAATGACTACTGGACCAAATGTATTTAACAGATATATTCAGAACATTCCATCTTAATACAGCAGAATACATATTTTTTAGGTGTATATAGAACATTCTCTGGAGTAGATCACATGTTAGGCCACAAAACAAGCCTCAACAAATTCAAAAATACTGAAGTCATACCATGCATCTTTTCTGACCACAATGCTATAAAATAAGAAATCCAGCACAAGTAAAAATCTGGAAAGACCACACATACGTAGAGGTTAAAGAACATGCCACTAAACAATGAAGGGATCAACCAAGAAATCAAAGAAGAAATAAAAAATTACATGGAAACAAATGAAAATGAAAACACAATGGTCCAAAATCTTTGGGATGTAGCAAAAGCAGTTCTAAGAGGGAAGTTTATAGCCATACAGGTCTATCTCAAGAAGCAAGAAAAATCTCAAATACACAACCTAACCTTACACTTAAAGGAGCTAGAAAAAGAACAACAAATGAAACCTAAAACTAGTAGAAGGAAGAAAATAATAAAGATTAGGTCAGAAATAAATGATATAGAAACTAAAAAAAAAAAAAAAAACAATAGAACAGATCAATGAAACCAGGAGCTGTTTCTTTGAAAAGATCAACAAAATTGGTAAACCTCTTGCCAGACTCATCAGAAGAGATAGAGAGAGAGAGAGAGAGAAAGAGAACCCAAATAAACATAATCACCAATGAAAGAGGAGAAAAAACAACTGAAACCACAGAAATACAAATAATTGTAAGAGAATATTACAAAAAATTATATGCCAACAAATTGGACAACCTAGAAGAAAGGGATAAATTCCTAGAAACATAGAATCTACCAGAACAGAAGCAGGAAGAAATAAAAAATTTGAACAGACCAATAACCAGCAATGAAACTAAATCAGTAATCAAAAATCTCCCAACAAATAAAAGTCTAGGAGGAGACAGCTTCACAGGTGAATTCTACATTTAAACATTTAAAAAAGAGTTAATACCTTTTCTTTTCAAACTATTCCAAAAAATAGAAGAGGAAGGAAAATTTCCAAATTCATTCTATGAAGCCAGCATTACCCTGATACCAAAACCAGATAAAGATACCACAGAAAAAGAAAACTATAGGCCAATATCTCTGATCAAGATAGATGCAAAAATCCTCAACAATACTAGCAAACTGCATCCAACAATATGTTAAAAGAACCATTCACCTCAATCCAGTGGAATTTACTCCTGGGATGCAAGGGTGATTCAATATTTGTAAATAAATCAATGTGATACATCATATCAATACAAGAAAGGATAAAAACCATATGACCTTCTCAATAGATGCAGAAAAAGCATTTGACAAAGTATGACATCCATTCATGACAATAAAAAACCTCAACAAAGTAGGTTTAGAGGGAATATACCTCAACATCATAAAGGCCTTATAGAAAAACCCATAGCCATCATCATCCTCAATGGAGAAAAACTGAGGGGTTTCTCCCTAAGGTCAGGAATAAGTCAAGAATGTCCATTCTCACTACTTCAATTCAACACAGTGTCGGAAGTCCTAGCCACAACAATCAGACAAGAAAAGAAATAAAAGTAATCCAAACTGGTAAGGAAGAAGTCAAACTTTCACTATTTGCAGATGACATGATACTACACATAGAAAACCCAAAAGATTCCACCCCAAAACTGCTAGAACTGATAAAGGAATTCAGTAAAGTGGCAGAATACAAAATCAACATACAAAAATCTGTTGCATTCTTATCCATTGACAATGAAACAGCAGAAAGAGAAATTAAGAAAACAATTCAATTTAAAATTGCACCAAAAATAATAAAATACCTAGCCAAAGTGGTGAAAGACCTGTATTCTGAAAACTATAGAACACCGATGAAAGAAATTGAAGATGACACAAAGAAATGGAAAGACATTCCATGCTCATGGATTAGAAGGACAAATATTGTTAAAGTGTCTACACTACCCAAGTAATCTACAGGTTTAATGCAACCTTATCAGAATACCAACAGCATTTTCCACAAAAGTAGAACTAATAATCCTAAAATTTGTGTAGAACCACAAAAGACCCTGAATGCCCAAAGCAACCTTGAAAAAGAAAAGGAAGGCTGGAGGCATCATAATTCCAGACTTCAAGTTATATTACAAAGCTGTGGTGATCAAAAAAATATGGTACTGGTACCAAAAAAGACTCATAGATCAATAGAAAAGAACAGAAAACCCATAGATAAACCCACACTTATATGACCAATTAATCTATGACAAATGGAAAAGAATATTCAATGGGAAGAAGTCTCTTCAACAAATGGTTCTGGGAAAACTGAACAGCTACATGCAAAAGAATGAAACTGGACCACTTTCTTACACTATATACAAAAATAAACTCTAAGTGGATTAAAGACCTAAATGTCAGACCTGAAACCATAAAAATCCCAGAAGAGTGCACTGGCAGTAATTTCTCCAACATCAGCTATAGCTAATTTTGTCTAGATAATGTCTTCTGAGGCAAGGGAAATAAATACAAAAATAAACTATTGGGACTACATCAAAGTAAAAACTTCTACTCAGTGAAGGAAATAATCGAAACTAAAAGGCATCCTATTGAATAGGAGAAGATAATTGCAAATGTCAGATCCAATAAAGGGTTAATATCTATAAAATAAAATAATATAAAAAAACTGATACAGCTTAACACCCAAAAAGCAAATAATCCAGTTAAAAAATCAGTGGAAGACATGAACAAACATTTCTCCAAAGAAGTCATCAAGATGGCCAACAGACATGAAAAGATGCTCAGCATCATTCATCATCAGGGAAATACAAACCAAAACTACAATGAGATATTACTTCAAAGTATACTTGTCAGAATGGCTAAAATAAAAATGTAAGAAATAAGTGTTTGCAAAGATGTGGAGAAATAGGAACCCTCACGTGCTGTTGGTGGGAATTCAAACTGGTATGTCCACTGTGGAAAAAAGTATGGAGGTTTCTCAAAATGTTAAAAATTGAAGTACCCTATGATCCAGCAGTTACACTACTAGGTATTTACCCCCCAAAAATACAAAGACACTAATTCAAAGGGATACATGCATCCCTATTTTTATTGCAGCATTATTTACTATAGCCAAATTATGGTAGCAGCCCAAATATCCATCAATAGATGAATGGATAAAGAAGATGTGGTATACATACACAATGGAATATGATTCAGCCATGAAAAAGAATGAAGTCTTGCCATTTGCAACAACATGGATGGAGCTAGGGAATATAATGCCAAAAGAAATAGGTTAGAGAAAGACAAATATATGATTTCACTCAAATGTGGCATTTAAAAAAACAAAACAAATAAGGAAAGAAAAAAATGAGAGAGACAAACCAAGAAACTTAACTATAGAGAATAAACTGATGATTACCAGAGGGGAGGTGGGTGGGGGGATGGGTGAAGTAGGTGATGAGGATTAAGGAGTATACTTATGATGATGAGCACTGAGTAATGTATAGAATTGCTGAATCACTATATTGTACACCTGAAACTAATATAACACTGTATGTTAACAATACTGGAATTAAAATTAAAAACTTAATTAAAAAAAGTTCTGCCTGGGCGCCTGGGTGGCTCAGTGGGTTAAGCCGCTGCCTTCGGCTCAGGTCATGATCTCAGGGTCCTGGGATAGAGCCCCGCATCGGGCTCTCTGCTCAGCAGGGAGCCTGCTTCCTCCTCTCTCTCTGCCTGCCTCTCTGCCTGCTTGTGATCCCTCTCTGTCAAATAAATGAATAAAATCTTAAAAAAAAAAGTTCTGCCTGTGTGCAGTCTTTGTACTCAAGACTGCAACATCACTCTTTCCTGAATTGGCCTGCCCTGCAAACCAGCCTTCATAATTGTGTGAACCAATTCCTCAAACTATCTCCCCTCCCTATCCTCTCCTCCTTGTTCTGTTTCTCTGGAGAACCCTAATACAAACCCTGATGTCCATAAACTGATGAATGGGTAAACAAAATGTGATATATCTCCACAATAGAATATTATTCACCATAAAAAGAAATGAAATGCTAATACATGCTACAATGTGGATGAATTTTGATAACATTATGCTAAGTGAAAGAAGCCAGACATACAAAAGGCCATATATTGTATGGTTCCATTTATATGAAATGTCCAGAATAGACAAATCCAGAGAGATTGAAAGTGGATTAGTGGTTGACTAGGGCTCAGGTGGGGGTATGGGGGAGAGGAATTGGTCGTGAGAGCTAAATGTGTATGTGGTTTCTTTTGGGGGTGATAAAGATGTTCTAGAATTAGGTAATGGTAATAGCTGCATAGCTTTGTACTAAAAACACTGAATTGTACCCTTTAAATGGGTGAATTGTATGGTATGTGAATTATATCTCAATATAGCCATTATTTTAAAAATAACAAGACTTAAGATAACAAATAAATAAAATAAAATAAATAAAATAAATAAAATTAACAAGACTTAAGACTAAAAAAAAATTCTGTCTCTTATTCCTTCCCTCTACTGGGCAATGTATGTAGAGCTTGCCATCTTCCTGACAACACCCATCATCCCCAAATTTCATGCTGCATTTTGCAATAGCCCTTCAATGCTAATTTCGATGATCATTTAAACCAGATTTTTTTTTAAAGATTTTTTTTAAAATTTATTTGACAGACAGATCACAAGTAGTCAGAGAGGCAGGCAGAGAGAGACAGGAGGAGGAGGCAGGCTCCCTGCTGATCAGAGAGCCCGATGCGGGACTCGATCCCAGGACTCTGAGATCATGACCTGAGCCGAAGGCAGAGGCTTTAACCACTGAGCCACCCAGGCACCGCTAAACCAGATTTTTAAAAACAAAAATGCTAGGGATAAGGGTTGCAGAGAACTCACTTGTGCTTTGACTCCAGGCCCCTATCCCACCTATGGATGATCGTGATGAGGGAGTGGCTCAGAAGAGGACAGGAAAAATTCTTCATCCTCAGGTTGCTTTACAGTGAAAAGAGAAGGCCCAGAGGCTGCATAACTGATTTTGCATTAGATATCTCTTAACGATTCTAGCAGTTCAAATTGAGCATTTCACAGAAGGAAGCCATTCTTCCATCCTAGCTAATGATTCTCTGGGCCTTGCCTTTCACCTCCCACTAGCTAGTGTTCCATGACGACTGCCAGCCACATGCTGCACTACCTTGCTCCTTCCTCTCCTCTTCCCTCATGCATACCAGCTACCTCTTACAAGTCAGCTTTGAAAGCTTAAACCTATTCCGGAGGCTTATATGGTTCAGTGGTGTTAGGAATGCTAATAAAGATGCCAAGAGCTTTTAAACTCATTCTCTGTTGCTGCTGAGTTTGGAGTTAGAGGTATTGCAGAGGAGAGTCAAATCTTGAGTCTCCCTTTCCTGCAGAACTTTGGTTCTGCAAGAAGAAGAAATGGGCCCTGAATGCTATCTAGTATTCAAGGGGCAACCTAGGGATACCATCACAGTTAACCATTCTTTGGAAGATGAGTCGTCTTTTGTTTGTTTGTTTGTTTGTTAAGATTTTATTTATTTATTTATTTAGAGAGAAGGAGAGTGAGCAAGCAGGGGAAGAGGTAAAGGGGGGGTGGAGGGGGAGGGACAGGGAGAGCATTTCAAGCAGATTCTGTACTGCTGAGTCCAGATCCCAACTCAGGACTTGATCTCAAGACCCTGAGATCATGACCTGAGCCGAAATCAAGAGTCAGATGCTTGACCAACTGAGCTACCCAGGCACCCCGGGAGATGAGTGCTCTTAATGGGGTAGGGGTTCCCAGGTCCTCAGTAGTCTCATGCCTGTCAACATTTCCAGTGTCTCTACTCTTAAGAAGAGTAAAAGGCTGAAGTCTAGAGATTGCCTGAAAGAGGAAAGAGAGTTGGACAGAAACAAGACAAATTCTCAGTTTCTCCCAGCAGGGCAAAAGGAACAAGGAAATAAGAGACCAGAGGATTTAGTGACCTAAAGTGCCAGAGAGTCCTAGGGCTGAAAATAGAGAAGCTAGTGGGTGAGGGGGATCAGATGGTAGGAATCTTACAGGTCTGTATCAGCCATGGAGGAGTAAAAAAAAAAAAGTCTAACAGTAGGGGCTCTGCCTTTAAGGAATTTATGGCAATGTAGTTGTGGAATAAAAAATAATACACTTGCAATAATTTGTAATTTGGTGTTAAGCCATGCTGTCGACAAAACAAAGTGCTATAGGAACTTGGAGAAAGGATATATGTAAGCTAGCATCCTCTGTGAGCTGAATGGCTGACTGAGAAATTGGGTTTTCATGTCCCAGCTACAGTGGCTATAGCTTTTCTAGAGATGAGTGTGCCTGAGTCTTGCATAGTTTCCTGGAGGAAGTGTGGGGGAGGAAGCTTCATCATCATCAGCATTTTTTAATCATTACTGTCATCACCAAGAACCACAATAAACATTAATCGAGCATCCCTCCCTGAGTCTACACTTCTGTTGGGTAGGCAGGGCAAACACAGAAAGAGCTGAAGGACTAGTGCAAGACAGAGTGTGCCAATAGCACAAAGACAGAGGGAAAAGTGAGGGTTGGGGAGGTGAAAGAAGGCTTCTTGGAGGAGGTAGTACTTGAGCTGACCCTTAAAGGAAAAGTTAGGGTTTGGCTTAATGGGGAAAAGAGTGAAGGCCCCTGTAAATGACCTCAAGAAGACACAGAGGTGGAAGTGAGCAAGGCAAGTATAATTAAATGAGAAAGTTTGCTGGACTGGAGCAAAAGGTTTGTGGTAGGGTAATATGGCTGATGATATTGGTGAGGGAAGTAGTGTGGTGATTACAGAAAGCCTTTAATGGCAAACAGAGGGAGCTGTTTAGGAACAAAGTAGGAAGACCTTGTAGATTTGTGTATTTGGGGTGTGCTGCAGACACAGGGAAGGAAGAAAGGCTAAAAGAATCGGGATTTTTACATTCTTCCTAGCTTCAGTCTCCCATGTGAGGGTGACCAATTTATCCCATCTCAGCAAACAGAGAAGTTTGTCACCCTACTTGAGATCCATCTTGAGAACATGTTCCTAAGAAGCCCTTAGAAGTTGTTCATCCTATACTGTTGGTGGAGAACGCTGTGCCTCTTGGAAAGCCGCAACCAATTAACACTATGTGTGAAGTGTTTTTAGATAGTGTTGACCTGTCTTGTGCAAAGGAAATGAGGAAGGATCAGCCTGCTAACCCAGCTAACCCAGCTACCGGCAGGGGCACGGGTGCAGACCAAGATAGCATGCCTACTTTAAAGGCAACAACCTTTAGAAGTTGATTTGTCCCAGAATCAGCCCTGGGGAAAGGAGGCAGCAATTGCAGCAATCTTAAAAATCAATACAATGGGGGCGCCTGGGTGGCTCCGTGGGTTAAGCCGCTGCCTTCGGCTCAGGTCATGATCTCAGGGTCCTGGGATCGAGTCCCACGTCGGGCTCTCTGCTCAGCAGGGAACCTGCTTCCTCCTCTCTCTCTGTCTGCCTCTCTGCCTGCTTGTGATCTCTGTCTGTCAAATAAATAAATAAAATTTTTAAAAAAATCTTAAAAAAAATATCAACACAATGACAAGACCAAGTCTTTCTTTAGGCCATCATTTTTGTGGCTGCTAGTTGGCCACTCCTCACATATTCTTTTTACTGGCTTCCTGCAGCAAAAGGAGATTGGCACAGGCTCTGCTACATTTATATTATTACCAGGAGGCAGATGTTTTCTCTATTTCTCTGGGGTTTAGAATTATGCAAATGAAGGCATGAAAACAAAAGCTCAGTGAGATGGGGGAGGATTGATCTTAAGAATCCTGGCAATTTTCTGAGCTCTTTAAGTCACCCCTCTCAGTTTTTACTAACAGCTCTCTTGGCTCCTCTCCAGTCTATTTAGAATTTGCCACCTCTTCAGAACCTTCCAGTCAAAGACCTGAAAGTTCATTCTAAAGCCCCTATCCCGGCCTTATTTTGCAACTGGGGAAATCAAGGCATATAATAGGAATTTTCAATGCTGACCTTGAGTCTTGACACCCCCCCCCCAATCCCTTTCTATCTTAACCTCTCCTACACACAGTCTTGTCCGGAAAGGAAGCTGTGGCCCAGTTGCCTGTCAGGTCTCCTCTGCCCACACCCCACCGTGATGGTATCTGGAGGGCAATAGGACCTAGCGTAGTTCAACCCTGAGGCCGAGAGAGAGAGAGAGAGAGAGAGAGAGAGAGAGAGAGAGAGAGAGAGAGAGAGAGACCTGCCTAACCGCGTGGGTTGTGCAAGTGTGCGAGCTAGCTAGTTCGCGAGGGCGGAGTGGAAGTGGGCGTCTGCTGCTTTGGGGGAATAGGAAAGCTGTGGCTCCCTCTGGGATCCAGGGGTCGTAGTGAGAAGCGGTTCCGAAGGTTAGCCCAAGCCCCCTTTTCTGTCGCGCCTCTCCACCCGGAGCATCCTTGGGCTGCCGGCCCTGGCACTCGAAGGCTAGTTTTGTTTGGCCCCAGAGGTCCCTCCCATTCCGCCCGCCCCCGCCTTCAGTGCCTCAGTTCCCGAAGCCACGACTTCCCGCAGCTGGAACTGCAGGACAGGGAGGACCCCAGCAGTCGACGGCGTCCAAGAGTCTGACGACATCTGCCTTTGCCCTCCTGGGCTGGCGCCCCGCACGTCGTGCTTCTCGATAGCAAAGTTTCTCTGTGGAAAAGAAGCCTCTTTAGCTTTCTTCGGATCCTGCAACGCGCGCGCGGACGCGCTCGGCTTCTCTCCACCTGAGACTGCGCTCCCGACGTAGGTGGTGCCTTTGCTCCAGCCCCCTGCTCCAGCCGCTACCACCCCACTTCGGCCTCCCTCCCTCGGCACTCCCCTGCCCCGGCCCGCGGCCTTGGGGGGCGGAGCTTGGGAAATCTGTGGAGCCTGCTGGAGAGCCTTCGACTCCGCGCGGGTCCTGAGAGAGCAGTGGTGAGCGGGCGAGCTGATAGGCACAGCCTAAGGATAGCTTAGGGTGCCTAAGCACTGAAATGAGCCCCCGAAGGGACTTTCAGGCTGCACCCCCTCTTCTGCCCTGGTTCAGTTCTCGGCAGGTTTGAGAGGGCGTACTGGTGGTCAAAACTCCTCGAGAGGTGCTGCTGAGTGTTCGTGCCCCGACAGAGTGGCTACCCCGACTCCCTGCGGGGCTGCGAAAGGAGAAGGAGCCAAGGAGACAGCTGTCCCCAAGTTTTTCACGTGCCTGGAACTGGACTCCGGACTGGGCGCTAAAATGCTTGCTTTCGTCCTGTCCAGGTTTCATAGCATGTCTGTTGACAATTGGAAGCCCGGGCCAATGAAGAGTCAAGTTCGAAGTGGTACTCCTGGGTTCTCCCTCCCATACTCCAACAAGTGTAACATGAAACTAGAGAGAGGGTTCTTCTGGTCTAACTAGCAGATCTCCATTCTGGAATTGTCCTTGACTGCTCTCTTAGATACTTGGACTGCAGTGGCTCCAGGGTTCTCTTGAGCGGGGGTGGGGTTTGCTCTGAAGACCAGACTACAACACTCAGAACCTCGACAATGGACCGAGTTTATGAAATTCCTGAGGAGTCCAACGTGGATCCAATTTCATCTCTGGAGGAAGATGTCATCCGTGGGGCCAACCCGCGATTTACCTTCCCATTTGGCATCCTCTTCTCCACCTTTTTGTACTGTGGGGAGGCTGCATCTACCTTGTACATGGTTAGAATCTATCGAAAGAATAGCGAAACATACTGGATGGCATACACTTTATCCTTCTTTATGTTTTCATCCATTATGGTCCAGTTGACCCTCATCTTTGTTCACAGAGATCTGGCCAAAGACAAGCCGCTATCATTATTTATGCATCTAATCCTCTTGGGACCTGTTATCAGGTGAGCAATTTTTAATTTCTACCCCATCCCCGGGTTTGTGCAGAGAAAGATGAAGCCAATATTTACAAGACTGGTACTGTGCCTCTAATCAATTCTCCCATTCCCTCCCACTCTTGGCTTCCTTGTCCTGCCTACCATCCAAAAAATCTTATCTGAAACCTTAAATGCCACCACAGTGAACATGTGGTGTGTACTCGTGTTCCAAAGCCATGTATGGTACCACTGATAAGACTTCATCAGACAGTGTTTGCTATTTGGATTTGAGTTGTGAAAATTGGTATGGGACCAGCTGATGTGGTTAACCTGTGCACACAGGCCATACCTTCAGAGTGTGTTATTTTAACTCTGCCTTTTAGACACTGTATAAACTGTATCTCACATTCAATTTCTTTATCCTGAGCTGCTTGAGCTAGTGGTCGTGGCGCTTTCAAATTTTCCAGAGTTATTTGACATCTGGAAAATATTTTCAGCTCTTTGTGGTCATCTAGTACCCCAACCCATTGTCGTTTGTTTTTTTCTGTTGGTTCATCAGTCTCCTGTTTATCTCTTTGTATCTTTCTGCTATAAAGGTACATGGTTAGAGGGGACAAAGGAGGATAGGTCATCTCTCCATCTGAATGTTGTAACTCATTGTAGTAGTATCCAGTCTTTCTATTCAGATTGCCTTGAAGGGATGAGAACGTGCCTTATCTTAGGGAGACAGGCATCTGTGTCGGCTGTCTCATCTGGATACTATGGGATTTTCAAGTTAGGGAGATGTTGCAAAACTTAACGAAGTCAGGAGGAAAGAATGGACCAAGTTTGTCTTGATTGCAATCAGCTGAAGAATATGTGTCAGAGTGTTGATGTTGTAATTGCAGAGGGAAGATGTTTCATCCTTAGAGAACTAAACGCAGTCTGAAACTGTTCAAGGATGGAACTCTTCTGCCTTAAAAAAATTTTTTTTAATCAATATATGCTCAAACGAGGAGGGATTGGTCAGGCTCCATTGGAGAAAACAGTAGCCTGAAATTCCAGTGACCTGGAGTTTGGTCCTCCCTCTGTCATTGACTAGTTGCATGGCTCTGATGAAATCTCTGAAGATGTCTTGGACCCCAGTTTCTTCATCTGCATGATAAATGGGTTGGGTTAGATCATGGGTCTCAAATGCAAACGCTTAAACGGGCCAGGCAGGTCTCATATATGAGTGAAGCAGGCCAAGTACAAGAAAACCAGCAGCTTCGAGTGTGATGATAAATGAAAATGAAGTCTTAGTGTTAGAGGAATGATGGAGAATAGTGAATAGTGTGGCAAGCTGGAGTCTACACGATTTGCCTAAAAGAGGCAGCTACTCTGTAATTCCATCCCTATCGTTTCACTGTTGGAATCCAGACCCAATACTGCCATAGGCCCTAACTTTTCAAGAGAACCTTCCAGGACAGGATTTTATATGAAATATCAGTTTGAATCTTGGCAGCTTGACTGACGAAATAACACAGTATGGACCAAACAAACCACAGCTGTTGGTCAGATGTGACTCAGCTGGCCTATATGTAACCTTTGTACTAGGCAATCTATAGCACCTTTCCAATTCTAAATCGTTGAAGTTAAGCTGTAAAACAAAGACCTCATCTTGAACTTGGAACCAAGAAATTTAGAGATGTTGGGGCACCTGGATGGCTTAGTTGGTCTGGGTTTCGGCTCAGGTCATGATCTCAGGGTCCTGAGGTCGGGCCCACGTGGGGCTCCATGCTGGGTGTAGAGCCTGCTTAAGATTCTCTCTCTCTCTCTCCCTTCCCTCTCCCCCTCCCCACCCCGTGCATGTACATGCTGTCACTCATGCTCTCTCTCTAAAAAAAGAGAAAACCCCACAAATTAAGAGATGTCACCAGAGGTACAAGGAAAACATTCTTTTATCAGCCTTTTCCAATGCGATATCCTGAGTTAACAGATCAAGCGCACTCAAAGTGCAAATTTCAGCAGGTACTGCCCCAGTCCAGAGTTTAGACTTCCCTCCTTTGCTTTGTGGCTCCCCAAGCCATCTTTAATTTGGCCCCACCATATGGAGTATTGAGTACTGTATTTCATTTTTGTTATTTAGCTTCCACTAGAAATGATTGGAAAGCATTTATAATAGCCTGACAGCAGGGAAGAAATAATTAAAAGCCCATATATTATATCCTTGATATGCTTATGTTCAAGGCAAATTACTTTATGGGCAGGTAGGAACTTGATTAGTGCTATTAGGCATATGAAGGTGTTTGGAGGATCTGGCTCCCTTATATGAAATGCAAACTACTTCTGAAAATGAAAATGTACTCTAATTTACTGAGGTTTATAACCAAAGCGAACACCCTTACTTAAATCAGTAAATAGCCTTTAGAAGCATAAACAGAATGCTTCCTGCCACTACCTCCCCCAGTATTTTCTTCAGCAATAACACTGATGGGCCTGGGTTAAAATCTAAAATCTTTTATTGGAAATGCACTTGGCTTTTTCTCTTCCCTGTTCTCTCCTCCTCCCACCTTTTCCTCTCCCAGGTTTTAGAATTTGAAATGTCCACTTCCTAGGGAGAAAACTCCATGCTTCAGACTGGCCCCTATGCCCTAGTCTCCGAGGGATCCTGTGGAGAATGGCAGCCAGCACATGTTCGAACCTTCCTATTGGGAGCCAAAGGCCTAAAAAGCACATAAACCTCTGAGCTTGTCTTTAGCCTATTTTTCCATTAAATTACATTGCCATTATTATTATCCTCTCCTCCCATCGTTTCTCACCCTATAATCTTTTCTTCCTTCTTACTCTTTCATTTACACAGAAAATATTTATCAAATACCCAAGATGAATACAACCCATGCCCTCAGGCAGGAAAGATGGCTTCATTTTCACCACAACTCTTCTTTCTTATTATAACAGTCCACAGTTTCCATTCATTTAAGGGTAGTGGAGGAAGTGGTAACTCAGGTGTTCCAAAACAAAATGTTCTGATTGCTTCTCTTCTAGTCACCACATCTGAACTGTTTACAGGCTTCTGATGTATGTGGGAGAGATACAGCAAGAAATGGGGTCTTATCACTATTTCAAGTTTGGTAGGCTTGCGATCCTTAAGAGGATGTTTTCCTCTTTGTAAAGAAAGAAGGAAGTTTCAAAGGCTCTTGGCCCCAAACAGATCAAGAGGCCCCAAAAATAACCTTTAGAGAGATCTTTTGATGTTCCCTGGGTATGTAGCACATTCAGTTCTGAGTTGACAAGTCTTTAAGTACCTTGGTGATTGAATGGCATTACTGTATAGATGTGAGGTTTTTTCCAAGCTCCCCTTCAAGACTTTTTGGCAAGACGATTATAGTTGTGGGCTTTGTCTTGAAAAAAGCTGAACTCAAAAGCCCCAAATATGAAGCTGAATGCTTTGCATAAAGCATAAAGAAATGCTTTACCTTAGCAACTTGAGGTGTTATGAAAACCAGGGCCTTTAAGAACCTTCATCATTTTCTCTCAGCACATTATTTACATATCTTTGTGTTCAAGGTGCCTTTCTACCACAGGCCTATTCTTTTTTTTTTTTTTTTAAGATTTTATTTATTTATTTGAGAGAGAGACAGTGAGAGAGAGCATGAGCTAGGAGAAGGTCAGAGGGAGAAGCAGACTGCCCATGGAGCTGGGAGCCTGATGTGGGACTCGATCCCGGGACTCCGGGATCATGACCTGAGCTGAAGGCAGTCATCCAACCAACTGAGCCACCCAGGCGTCCCCCACAGGCCTATTCTTAAGGAGACAAAGCAATTCCTTAAATTCTCAAAGAAACACTGAAATGGTGTTCTCAGGTCAGTAGATAACCAGCCAAACAAAAAAGGATTTAGACTCAACTTGTGGAAGGAATGACAACTCTTTGACTCATGAGGAATGAGTAGAATGGGAATTAAGGAATGGCAAAAAGCAGCACAAACTCCCTGAATTGTATTATTATCCGCCCCACCCCGCCCCCACCCCCCACTACAACCTTTCTTCCCAGGACAGTTTTAGTTAAGTACCTGTGATGCTTTACCTCTGCAGATGTTTGGAGGCCATGATTAAGTACCTCACACTGTGGAAGAAAGAGGGGCAGGAGGAGCCCTATGTCAGCCTCACCCGAAAGAAGATGCTAATAAATGGCGAGGAAGTGCTGATAGAATGGGAGGTGGGCCACTCCATCCGGACCCTGGCTATGCACCGCAATGCCTACAAACGTATGTCACAGATCCAAGCCTTCCTGGGCTCAGTGCCCCAGCTGACCTATCAGCTCTATGTGACCCTGATCTCTGCAGAGGTCCCCCTGGGTAGAGGTGAGTAGGGTCAGGAGAGGGGAGGGCTCCATTTAAATCAAGGGTCTTAGAAATAAAGACCTGAACTGTCCAATGCACTGGCTACCAGCTTCAAGGGGCTATTTATATTAAAATGAAACATGAAATAAAAAATTTACTTCCTCAGTCGTACTAGCCACGTTTCAAGTGTTCAGTAGCCGTGTGTGCTTAGTGGTTACCGTATTAGATAGCACTGGTAGATAGTCAAAGAACTTGGGGAGCCAGACATCTTAGGCCTGCCAGATTTATTTAATGAGGGTAAACTATTTAAGCCTTAAAGTGCCAGAGATAAGCCCTCTCTGGGCCCAGAAACAGCTGGTAATACCAGCAGTTAGTAAGATACTTTCCCTAGCCCAGAGTGTTTAAATTATACTGAGGGTTTTTTGTTTGTTTGTTTTGGTTTAGGGATGGCCATCTTTTAAGAAGAGATTCCCAAATATTACTGATCATGAGAAAACATATTACTGGGTGAAAACTCCTTCTTAAAAAAATTACATCTTCATGGGACACCTGGGTGGCTCAGTTGTGACTCATGAGACTCACTCTCAGTGGTACTGAGAGTAACACTCAGACGTGGCACTCAGTCTGCCTTCTGCTCAGGTCATGATCCCAGGGTCCTCGGATGGAGCCCTGCATTGGGCTCCCTGCTCAGCGAGAAGCCTGCATCTCCCTCTCCCACTCCGCCTGCTTGTGTTCCCTCTCTCACTCTCTCTCTCCCTGTCAAATAAGTAAACAAAATCTTTTTTAAAAAAATTACATCTCCTACTCAGACCTGACTCAATCTGAGTGTGGGGAGGCCAGGAATCTGTACTTTTTAAAAAATGCCCCAGCTGGGGGCACCTGGGTGGTTCAGTAGGTTAAAGCTTCTGCCTTCCGCTCAGGTCATGATCCCGGGGTCCTGGGATGGAGCCCCCATCGGGCTCTCTGCTCCGCAGGGAGCCTGCTTCTCCCTCTCTCTCTCTGCCTGCCTCTCTGCCTACTTGTGATCTCTGTCTGTCAAATAAAGAAATAAAATCTTAAAAAAAAATGCCCCAGTTGAGTCTGATCAGCCACATTTGGGAACCACTGATTTAATTACTTCTCCCAACTCCGGTGGGGAGAAAGAAATGTAGGTGTGGAACGAATACAGATGAGAATGAGGCTTGGTCCCAGTTCTGACCTTCTGTGTGATTTTTGGAGGAAGTTATCTAAGAGGTCACAGTCTTAATTTCCCACTTGTAAAAGACGGATCTTTAGATGAGTAAGACCTCTAGGAGAGGAGGAAATGTGAGTCATGTTTTCAAAGTCAAGATAAAGTACTGTTAATGAGTTTTAACAGCTCAACATTAGCTTCATCTAGTTAGGCTGGAGCTGGTAGAGCTGTGGGTACAACTTTGAACCATTTCCTTGTTAAATGGCGATCCTGCTTGCCAAAACCCCATGGTGCAAATGAATGTAAGGAGGGCATTTGTCTCCTTTTCTCCTTTCCTCCACCAAGAATTGTTCATGAAATTGTTGGTCTTCACGCTTTTTACGTACCTAGGATTGACAATAGTGTGAAGAGAAAAGGAAATGATGATGATTTTCTTCCTGAGAATTTTGAAGGTCATCAAATCATCTAATTAAAATATATATACTTTACAAAAGTAATACATACACAAACCAATTGACCCACGAGTAATCGTATATGCGTAGAAAATTTCTGGAAAGATATGTCAGAAATCATTTACCGCTGGGGAGTGAAAATGAGAAGTCGTCGACTTTTACCTTTTTCTTTATACCCTTCTGTATGGTTTGAAATTTATATGATTTAAAATTTTTGCTATGACCATGTGTTACTATTTTTGGTCCTTATTTTTTTAATTATAAAAATCAGACAGGGTTATGGTAAAGAATCAGAACCACAAAGAACATATATCAAACAGGAGATGTAATTTTACTTCTCAAAAGTAATCTCTGTTAACCATTCAGTATATATCCTTCCAGACTTTTTTTTTACTATGTAAATATACATAAGTTATATACGTATATGTATTTTTAACAAAAAGGGCTGTATTAAACATTCTGTTCAATGTCTTTTGCCAGTATATCTTTCTTTAATGGTTATTTATACATACATATATAATAATAAATGATAAATACATAATATATGTTTTTCTTATGTGAACTGGATCATTCTTTGTTATTTCTCTGATCTTATGTTGGTAGGATTGAAGTTTGTTTCTGATGTTTGCATTCAAGAAAGTTTTTTCTAATCACAAACTATACTCCAGCGAACATCTTTCTAAGTATCTGTGTCCCAGAATGAGACTTCATAGGATAAATTCTTAGCAATGGAAGTGCTGGGTGAAAGGATATACATGTTCGGAATCTTATCAGTACTGCCAAATAGCCCTCCCAAAAGGTTGTTTGAATTTATATTCCTACCTGTAGTGTATGAATATGCTTTTTCTTTATATATTAAACTAAATATCATTTAGTTGTATAATTATAAAATAACTGATTACATAAATAATTTGCTTTTAATTATGAAGCCAGCTGAGCATCTTTTCATGTTTGGTTATTGTGTTCTTTAAATTGCTGATTTATAGTGGGTTGTCTTTTTCTTATTAATTTGCAGGAGCTGTTTTCTTATTCTGATATTAATCCTTTCTCTGCTGTAGATAAGTGTGTATGTATACATTTGCATGTTTTGTATGTGTGTACATACACACATTTTAAATGGTCTCCTGGCTTTCTTAAATATTAAATTTTTATCATTTAAATTCTTTATTGCTTTAGATCTTGTGCACTTCTCACGAAAGCCTTTCACAATTCTTATCTGATAGGCAATTTAGCCTAATCTTCCAAGTAGATGAATTTCCACATTCAGTTTGTCAATTCCCCTACCAAAACACAAAACAAAGCAGGACAGTAACAACAAAAGAAAAAGAAATTTCACTGAGACTGTGTATTGGGATTGCATTAAATTATTTGGGTTGTTTTGGAGGGAATTTTCATATTTACAGGATCAATCAGTTTCATATTAGAAGAGATGTATGTCTCCATTTCGTTAAGTATTTTTACATCACTTTATTGAGGTATGATTAACAAAAACCTCTACCTATTTAACATATCCAACTTGATGAGTCTGGAAATAAGTATACATCCAGGAAATATCCCTAAAATCTATGCCATAAATGTGCAAAGCCCGCAGCAGGAAAACCATACAACTTTATCAAAATACATTGAAAAATATTTAATGAAATGTACTTTGATAAAGTTTATAGTTTTCTTGCTATTGGTTTTGCACATTTCTAGGTATTAGTTTTTTTTTTTTAATTTGACAGAGAGATCACAAGTAGGCAGAGAGGCAGGCAGAGGGAGAGAGGGAAGCAGACTCCGGACTCACTCCATCCCAGGACCCTGAGATCATGACCTGAGCCAAAGGCAGAGGCTTAACCCACTGAGCCACCCAGGCACCCCTAGGCATTAGTTTTTAAATCACCTGATTTCCTAAGTGTCAGTGTAGTACCTAAGTAGGGGAAATGCGTGTACTACTCTTTTGGAAACGGTGAATGATGATGATGATGATAGGAGCTAGCAGATAGCATCTACTGTGTCCTGAATGTTTCTCTAAGCCTCTTATTTGTAATTATTTCATTTAGTCTTTACAACAACCCTGTGATATAATTCTTACCCCCATTTTTAAAAAGATTTTATTTATTTATTTGAGAGAGCGAGAATGAGAGAGCGAGAGCATGAGAGGAGAGAGGTCAGCAGGAGAAGCAGACTCCCTGCCAAGCAGGGAGCCTGATGCAGGACTCAATCCTGGGACTCCAGGATCATGACCTGAGCTGAAGGCAGTTGCTTAACCAACTGAGCCACCCAGGTGCCCACTACCCCCATTTTAACAAATGAGGAAACAGAGGCACTGAGAGGTTAAGCAAATTCCCCCATGCTTTCATAAGTAATAATTGGCAAGGATGGGATTGGAATCCAGGATGCCTGCCTGCAGAGCCATGTTTCTAACTATATCACTATACAAAGGATGTAAGGGAAACATTCTTCGAGACCTTGTTTTCAACTCTTTGGTGATTTCTCCTATTAGAAACTTTCTGCCGGTACCATCTCTTAAAGTTTGGTAAACAGTTTTTTGGGTTAGGTTTCCTCATTTTCATCCATTCTTCTGCTTTCTCCTTGCTACCCCTTTTTCTAATCTCTTTTTCTCTTGGAGGCCATCTGGATCAGCATAGATGAGCAAATACACTAACAGCATTATGATCTCTTATGGCATGAGTCTATTTGTAGGGAGACAGATGGAAGGTGTTTTTACATTTATTGGAAACATCAGGCTTTCCTTTATTTCACTACTATCAATAAATGAGTTCTAATTTAAGGGACAGCATCACTACACTTGTCTAGATGTATATATACTCTGATGCTCCTAACTAGGAGCATCAACTCTTAAGGATGGGACTAAGAGTGGTTTATAAAGCTAAGAGTACATCAAATTATTTTGTTGTACACCTTAAACTAATACAATATTATATGTCAATTATATTTCAACAAACATGGAAAAATAATAAATAAAAATAAGGCCAAGTGTAGACACTTCAAGAGAGTCTCTCTAGTCTTTGAGATTCCAGCACTCCACTTAGAGCTGAAAAAGATCTTGGAAACAAACTTGTGCTTCTTTTTGGGTTTCCATGGGGGAAGTCTTCACTTTTCTTGCAAATTAAGTTGACATCTCTGTGGCTCCCTGGGATCGGGAACTGTGCCAACATAGCTATGTTCATACGTGAATTTGTTCTTAACTGGGCCCTCAAGCCTCCCTTAATCATCTCTCTGGACCTCCGGGTCTGAGTTCAGGCTTTGTTAACATAGTCTGATTGTCTATTTTTTCTGTTATTTTTTTTCTTACAGTTGTGCTAATGGTTTTTTCCCTGATCTCTGTCACCTATGGGGCTACCCTCTGCAATATGTTGGCTATCCAGATCAAGTATGATGAATACAAGATTCGCCTCGGGCCATTAGAAGTCCTCTGCATCACCATTTGGCGGACATTGGAGATCACTTCCCGCCTCGTGATTCTGGTGCTCTTCTCAGCTACCTTGAAACTGAAAGCTGTGCCATTCTTACTGCTTAACTTCCTGATCATCCTCTTTGAGCCCTGGGTTAAGTTCTGGAGGAGTGGTGCCCAGATGCCCAATAATATTGAGAAAAATTTCAGCCGGGTTGGCACCCTGGTGGTGCTGATCTCCATCACCGTTCTCTATGCGGGCATCAACTTCTCTTGCTGGTCAGCTTTGCAGCTGAAATTGGCAGACAGGGACCTTGTTGACAAAGGCCAGAACTGGGGGCATATGGGCCTACACTATAGTGTGAGGTTCGTAGAGAACGTGGTCATGGTTTTGGTTTTTAACTTCTTTGGAGTGAAAGTGTTGCTGGATTACTGTCATTCCTTGATTGCTTTGCAGCTCATCATTGCTTATCTGATTTCCATTGGCTTCATGCTCCTTTTCTTCCAATACTTGCACCCATTGCGCTCACTCTTTACCCACAACGTAGTGGACTACCTCCATTGTGTCTGCTGCCGTCGGCACCTTCGGGGCAGGATTGAGAACTCAGAGCTACCCTGTGATGCCCAAGCAAGGCAAAGCATTGTCTGAGATTCTATCTTCTGGGTCCTTCGGGGCAGGATTGAGAACTCAGAGCTACCCTGTGATGCCCAAGCAAGGCAAAGCATTGTCTGAGATTCTATCTTCTGGGTCCTTCGGGATAGGCTGGGAGTGGCCAAGAGCAACTTTGCAATTGAAGGAGAGGATGAGGCTCATAGGTGAGTACCCACCAGGACATTTTCTTGAAATTTCTGGTAAGCCTCTAAGAAGAAAGAGCAACTCCCAAATAGTTTTTTTTTTTTTTTTTAGATTTTATTTATTTGTCAGAGAGAGAGGGAGAGAGAGCAAGCACAGGCAGACAGAATGGCAGGCAGAGGCAGAGGGAGAAGCAGGCTCCCCGCCGAGCAAGGAGCCCGATGTGGGACTCGATCCCAGGACGCTAGGATCATGACCTGAGCCGAAGGCAGCTGCTTAACCAACTGAGCCACCCAGGCGTCCCGCAAATAGGTTTTATTTCTTTAAGACTGAGTGCTATGTTTGGAAACCCAGGGTAGCTAAGAAGGTTAGCTTACCAAGAAGGTTCAGAGATACTGTGAACCGCTCCCCTCCCACCCAGGGCAGCTCTTTGGCTGCCCAAGGGGATAATTTACCTCCAAGCACCTTAAGTTCTCTCTCGGTGTGATCTTGTTACTCTGTGATCTTGTTACTCGGCTTGTTTGCTCCAGGGCATTACTGAGCTTTCCTAGGGCTGGGATGAATGCCCAGAATTCCACCAGAATATATACTGACTGATCAGAGATGTGACAATTTGTTGATTATGGGTACCTCCCAGGAAACTGTCTGATTAATGTGGAATTATAACTGTAAGCATGGCTGGGTTTTATTTTTTTTTTAATTCCACTGAGAAACTCTGTTTTAAGAAGAAAACCCCCACTATTAAAAGAGCTGCTCCCCAAACAAGTTAGCTTAGCATTAGGATTTTAGTAGTGATCTTAGTAATCAAAGACCTCTCTTTTCAAGCAACCCTTCCTAGGCACACTCCCAGGAGGGAGTGTGGAGTAGGATTCCTTCAGGGCATAATCCAGAATGACTCTTTCTCAGGGACCTGCAGGGGCATCCAGCTTGTGGAATGGAGTGGTTGAGTAAAATCTCTCACTTCCTGCCTCGTTATCAGGAATTCCCTCCAAACTGGTTTTTCTGTGCTCATGGCAGTTTACTACTTGAGATAGATTTCAGAGAAGCGGAGCTGTAATTGAAAATGTTTCTAATGTATGGAAGAAATGAAGATTGCTTTGTGTCTCCTACTCTTCTGAGTATTTTGCTGGCTTGTTTTTTTTTCCCCCCTAGGGGAGAGAAAAGGTAATAATAGTTGGGCTATTACCTTCCTGCTGTTTGGGGTTTGCGGGGCAGCTAATACTCCAAGGTAGAGTGAAGACAGAGAAAGGAAACCAGATCACATTAACTCATCATTGGTACTGGTTTTTGACCACCGGGCTTTATTTTCTAATAAGGAAATGTTTATCAATCTTCTGCTCATTCCCACACTCCCAATGAATGAATGCATATCTCCCTTTCTCATGAATCTCATATCTGTGGGTATTTTGATGGGGATGTCAGCTCAGATGCCTCTAAGTTAACCAAGGAATTGAGGTTAGTATGGCCACTGCCTGTTGGGACCTAGTATCCCAGCATTTACCTAATGCTCACCCCTTACAGACGAGGAAAGTAGAGAATTCCTAGCAGTATGTACTAATTGTTGCTGCCGCAATGTTTTGAGAAATTGTGAAGGATCTGACCCTAAAGTTTCTTGTCCCTATCCAGTTTTACTCATGAGATCATGTTAAGAGTTTATCTTTAGCCTTATCCCTTCCTCTTATCCAGTGTCAGGAGTTTATGGTGGAAGAGCTCCCTCTTTCAAGTAGCAGGGCTGTTAGCCAGAATAGTCCTATTTCCTGGCATGTCTAGTGTGGTTTCCCATCTTCAACCACTGTTTGGGGGCCAAAAGGATTGAATCGTTAATTGGGAAGGAGAGTCAAGTTACTTGCTTTGGAGCAGTGAAGACTTTCTTTGTCAATCCAACTCCCTCATTTTATCTTTGATGGAGAGACTTAGGTTGGTGTCTGAAAACGCTCACACTCCTATCTTCTGACTATGTTATCTAAGGTGAATTTGAAAGAATCTATTAGGCCTCCAGAAGAACATGCTGTCTCTTTGGAATTCAAACAACAATTTCTCTCTACTGGTTAATATTCCCTTCTATTAAAATAAGAAGCAGTGTGGAACTGTAATTTGGCCCATAAAAGCCATGTGAGTCAGCTACTTAAGGCACACACTAAGCCAAGCAGGCCAATTAGAGCTGGAGTGGAGATACACAGGGCAGAAACATGTGCCTTGGTACTAGACCAGGCATATTTTTTCCCACGTACCCTCCCCAGCCTCTGTGACTTAATATCTCTGGAATGCAGGGAGTTCAGGATGAGGGGTGTGGGACAGCTTTCGGACCTGAAAAACCTGCTGCCCTTACCCAAGGAGAATAGAGTCTAGTGATACCTTATGCAAATGAACTCTCAGAACGTCCTATACGTGGTTGCCTTTCTTTTCCACAGCAGTCTTCTAGATACACAGAAAAAGGAGAAATTTCAAAATATGGTGGATGGGCAAGGGAAGTGCTCCCATCTGCAAACACCTCTTTAATTGACTACTTTCTTTTTACCCTTTGAAATCTTTAAGTGACACAGGGTAGTTGTGTAGGGGCCAGCCTTCCTGGGAGAAGAGGCAGAAATGGGGCCAGGAAATGGGTCTTAGAAAAGGAAGGCAGAACCATGAAGTGTGGGGGTAAAGAGAGGCTGTTGTAGCCACAGTCCCCCCACTCCCCGCCCTGCTAAGTACCTGAAAATGAACATGTTAAGGAAATGTATCAAATAAACTCATAGTTGTCAATTTCATTTGTTTCACAAATGTTTAAAGACTTTGGGGCCTAGAACTGGGAAGCACTGTAGGAGAATTAAATAATAGTTGATATTTATAAGCATTTACTATATGCCTGGCATGGTGCTTTATATGCATTATTTCATTCAGTTCTCAAAACAATCCCTTATGAGGTAGGTACTATTATCCCCCATTTTACAGATGAAGATTCTAAGGCATAGAACAGTGATGTGACCTGTCCAAAGTCACAGCTAGTTATCAGAGCCAGGATTCAGTCTTGGGCACTCAGGCTCCAGAGCTCACACTCTTCATCATGACACAAGCCTCTAAATCCTCTTAAGTCCTTTGTGGAGTTAGTTTAATATGTTAGTGATTCCAGGGATCTTTTCTGGGCTGTAATCAAGGGGCATCACTGGATTTACTCGAGAGAAAAAGGTCAAGTCCTAAAAGGCCTGGGATGAAAATGGAGTATGTGTTCACCTGTACTTATAGGTTGATGTTACTTAATGTTCACATGTACTTATATTTAATGTTTACATGTAATGATGGGGGGATAAGGCAGGGGGAGAGAGGTAGATAGACACATTTCCTTTCTAGTTTCAGGATTTTGTCTCCTGTGTGTTCTTGAACACACAGCTTCCAGACCCTATTCATGGGAATAAAACTGGAGGGAGCAATTACTACCCAGGTTTGTATGAATCTCCCCCCCCCAACCCCCCAAACAACCAATCACAGCAGGGGAGTGCTGAAGCTGACTCTCTTATACTTCCTCTTAGCAACACTGCCCTTACTCCTCTTGAGAAGCTGACTCCTGATTCTAAAGCAGGCCACAGGATAAGGATGTGGAAGAATAATGACCTTCCCCCAACTGTCACAGTCCTGAGAGCCTAAGTCAACACTCAGTGCTCTTTCAGCGAGCCTGCTCCTGCCTGCACCTCTCTAGGTCATGGTCCTCAGCATTCAGAGTTGATTGCTACTTCCAGGGTAAGGGTGGTGTGAGCAGCTGAAGGGTAGAACATTCACCGGGACATTCCATCTAAACCTGGGGAGTTCCAGGGTGCCTGGCTGGCTCAGTCTGTGGAGCCTGCAGTTCTTGATCTTGGGGATGTGAATTCGAGCCCCTTGTTGGGTGTAGAGATTACTTAAAAAGAAAATGTTAAACAAACAAAACCCACACCCCTGTGGAGTTCCATTTCTGAAAAGTCCTTTAGTATAAAAGCAAAGGACTCTGGACCCTCCGAAATATTTATCTACCCAAGAGTGGGGATCCTCATTCTATGAAACTTTTGCTATTGGGCTTCATTACTATCTTCAGGGGACACACATGTGCAGAATCTTATGCCTTTCCTCTTGAAGGACCAACACCATTAGTCATATACACTTTAGGTCTTAGAGCCTCTGGGGTGCAAAGTGAAAGTATGATATGAGCCTTGGCAACAAAGCACACACCATGTGAAACCGGGAAGTAGCAAGGCCAACCTGTGTGAGCTATGGGAACTAAGTGTGAAAACGATATACTTTCATGTATAGAGAAAATAACATCTGAATAGCACTGTACTATATGCGAAGAGCATCGATACATACTAGCTCTGTTACCATTGTATCATTGTTGGGACAAGCCCTCTGAGCTGTACATATGAATTTGCAATGTTCTAACCTTTAATTTATTAAACAATTATTAAACTCATTTTGTGCCAGGGAAACCTACATGGATATTTCAGAGTGCTTTATAGATGCTGAAAGACTCAAAAGAAAATCCCAAATATTGAGTTTCAGTGATATTGGAGATAAATAGCCACTGGTTGTCATCACTGGTATGAGAGCAAAATATTGGCGCAAGTTTTTGGAAGGCATTGTCAGTATTTGTCAAAATTAAATGGACATACTTTTTGTCTCAGAATTTTAACCTCTAGGAATTTTTCCTATGGCAACATAGATACACTTATGCAAAAGATGTGCACAGGAATGTTTATTATAGCACAGTTTGTAACAGTGAAAAGTTGTTAACAACTTAAATTTCCACCTATAAGGAAATGATTAAATTCTGGTATTTCTAACATTGGAATACTGTCCATCCATTAAAAAGATATATGTACCCCTATGTTTATTATAGCATTATTTACAATAGCCAAAATATGGAAGCAACCTAGGTATCCATCAATGGATGAATGGATAAGGAAGGGGTGTGTGAGTGTGTGTGTGTATGTGTGTGTGTGTGTGTGTAATGGAATATTATGTGGCTATAAAAAGGGATGAGATCATGCCATTTGTGACAACATGGGCCTAGAGGGTATTATGCTAAGTGAAATAAATCAGACTAAGAAAAATACCATATGATTCCACTCATAAGTGGAATCTAAAAAATGCATAAGCAAAACGCAAAATCAGACCTATAAATAATGAAAAAAACCTAATGGTTGTCAGAAGGGTAGGAAGTGGGGGATTGGGCCAAAGGATGAAAAGGGGCCAAAGGGGAAAAGGAGATACAGACTTCCAGTTACAGAATGAAGGTCATGGAATAAGAGGTACAGCATAGGGAATAAGCCAATAATATTGTAATAGTGATGTATGATGACAGATAGATTCTACACTTGTGAACAAAGCATAATATTGTACACCTGAAACTAATGTAACATTGTGTGTCTACTAAAAAATATAGGGTAGATGTATACAGTATGTGCTAAGTGAAAAGCCTGGTTAAAAAAAAAGCAAGTTGAAAGACAAAATGTATAGGATGAGATTATGAAGAATTATTGAAAACCTGGAAACAAGAGCGTCATAGGAAGAATAGTGTCACCCTCTAGATCTCCACGTCTAATCCTCAGAATTTGTGAATGTGTTATGTTCCATGGTAAGGGGGAATTAAGTGTGGAATTGTGGTTGTTAATCAGCTGACCTTGAGATGGAGAGATTACCCTGAATTATGTCAGTGTGCTGGATGTAATCATAAAGGTCCTCATGAGAGAGAAGTTGATGTGAAGATGGAGACAGGGATATTAAAGATGTTACACTGTTGGCTTTAAAAGATGGAGGAAGGGGCCACAGACAAATGCATCTCTAGAAGCTGTAAAACACAAGGAAACAGATTCTCCTAGAGAGTGTCCAGAAGGAGCAGGTCCCTGCCAACACCTTGATTTCAGCCCGGTGGAACTGATTTTGGACTTCTGATCTCCAGAGCTGTGAGAAAATAAATATGTGTTTTTAAAGCCACAACAGTTTGTGATGATTTATTATAACAGCACTAAGAAACTAATACTAAGGGAAAAGATGATTACTTGATGCTTTAATGTCACCTTAAGAGCATTTTCTAACAGGCCTGAGGGTCATCTGCCTCTCTACATCTAGAGAATTATAATTTGGCACAAGTGATTAGGGTTCAGTCATTTTACAAATCTATAAAACTGACAAAATGCAACAAGATTTTCTATCCACCTAAAGCATGATGTTGGTCCTTAATGCCTTGTAGGACATTAACCAGCTTTAATTCTAACTTAGCAATATGATTTTAGTATTATTTTAACATTTCTTTGTTTTTAAACTGACTATAAAATACCAGTCCTCGGGCGCCTGGGTGGCTCAGTGGGTTAAGCCTCTGCCTTCGGCTCAGGTCATGATCTCAGAGTCCTGGGACCGAGCCCCACATCAGGCTCTCTGCTCAGCAGGGAGCCTGCTTCCTCCCCTCTCTCTCTGCCTGCCTCTCTGCCTACTTGTGATCTCTCCCTCTCTCTCTGTCAAATAAATAAATAAAATCTTAAAAAAAAAAACAGTCCTCATATCCTCTTTAGAGTTAACTTTACCATCTTGCTGGTTTCCTCCTTTGTGAGTTAAAATTAAACTTTGACACATGCTCACTCTCTATTTGGATGAAACTTAAAAAAAAAACACATTCTGAGAATCATATTTTAACAGGATCCTATTTTTGTAAAAACAAAACAAACAATATGGTAGTTGGGGGAGCAAGAGAAAAATGCTCCAAATTCTTTACAGCAGCACTCTGGTTGGGAGCGTGGTTTGAGGGGGATTTCTTCAGTGTTAGATGGTTTGCAATACTTAAATTTTATATGAGTTTACATGGTATTTGCAATCAGAAAATATATTTAAAAAGCAAATACATGTAAAAAATTATTCATACACAGTGTCTGCCTTCAAATTTAAGATCTGATTGGAAAGAGAGACATGTATTGCATACAACTAACTAGAAATACGAGGCAAATTATGATAGGTGCCCTTGAAAGACATGGGCTTCTTGAGCGCTTATTAGATACAAAGGTCTATATTGGTTCATTTACATAATTTCATTTCATCATCATCATGATCCTCTGAGGTAGATGCTATCTCCATTTTTCAGATGAAGAAACTGAAGCCGGATGACTACCCAAGGTCACACAACTAATAAGGGGAAAGAGCCAGAATTTAATCTCTGGTCTTTCTGATTCCAAAGTTTATATTCTTTCCGGTCTACCACACTGCCTCCCATAGATGTTGGGTCGCATGGTCTGGACTGGGTAGGACTGAAGAAGGTGGGTATTTATACTCTTTTTTTTTGCTCTTTAAGTGGGGCAGGTGCATTCACATATAACAGTAGGGAACAGGCAAAGGTCCCCTATCTCTAATATTTACCCAACTAGCCTATGGCTTAGCCTGCTCTAATATAGTTCCCAGCCATCCATATGTGCTCATTTTTTTTTTAATTTGACAGAGAGAGATCACAAGCAGGCAGAGAAGCAGGCAGAGAGAGAGAGGGGAGGAAGCAGGCTCCCCGAGGAGCAGAGAGCCCGACACGGGGCTTGATCCCAGGACCCTGGGATCATGACCTGAGCCGAAGGCAGAGGCTTTAACCCACTGAGCCACCCAGGCACCCCCATCCATATGTGCTCATATTCTTTGCTTTAGGCTCTAGTCCCTCCTGGCTTTCTTGACATAATTTGTTTGGCTCTGATTTTCTGGTTTACTCAACCTCTGCCTGCCTCACCCGGCTCTCCAATTTGCTCTTCCCCATTGGATTGGCTTGCTTGCCAATGAGACATTCCTCTCACCAGCCTCAGCCCTAGGTACCCACACCTGTTAGGCAAGCTCCCTTGTCTTCCAGCCAGGAGAGTAGGATTGAACAGGCATAGGTCAGAAAACTAGGCTATCCCTGGGAGTGGCATGGAAGAATCATGTGCTTGGGGCCAAGCCAGGAATTCAGTGCCAGAGAAGAAAAGAGTATTTGAGAATGAAGTTGAAGATGGGATTTGAAGGATGAGGAAGTAAATAACAGGGCACATCTAAAATCTACAGTTGTAGCCTGGCCTGGACACCAGTGAAACATTGGGCACCAAGGAAAGGAAAGAAGGAACGCATATGCTTGACGCTAAGTGAATACTTCTGCGTGAGGTTTGGGGTTTTATTGCTTACTTATTGGAGTCTGCTTCTGCTTGGACTTTCCCTGTAATAACTGGCGGTGTCAGGCTATGAGATCTAAGCAAAGCGCTGTGGGAACACTGAGGAAAGAGAGATTCTAGTTCTGACTGAGGAGCTGAGGAAAGGTCTGCAGAAGATGGGAGATTTGAACTAAGCCTTGAAGGACAAGTAGGGTTGCCATTGGTGGTGGATGGGGATGTATTTTAGCAGAGGGAACATTCCAAGCAAAGACACACAGGTATCAAGGTTCACATGGACATATATGTTCACCGAACAGCAGTCACACCCTCCCAACACTCCCAACCCCTGGCAACCACTGATCTGTTCTCTGTCCCTATAGTTTTGTCTTTTTGAGGCTGTCATATAAATGGAATCATAGGGAACACAACCTCTAGAAGGTTTTTGAGCATTGTAGTGACACAGAGGTATTTCAGGAAGATCAGTTCGGTGTTTGTGTGAAGGATGGATTAGAGTAGGGTAAAACTAGAAGCCAGGAAACCAGCTGCAAGAGTTCAAACCAGAGATGACCATTCCTTTGGCACATGTGGTACATATTCATTAAAAGGCTGATTGTGGTTAATGAAACAGCTGTGGGAAGAAAATGGCACTAAACTAGGTCATGTTTTATATCTACAATGTTTTGATGTACTTTAGTATAGATTACCCAAAGGATATAATGGTACACACACACACAAAGACAAACAAACTGAACAAAACAAAAACAGGCCATGAAAGAACACATGTAGTATTGTTCAAATGTCTTTTTTTTTTTAAAGACATGGATCCGTTTTCAGACAAAAATGTCTAGAAGGTGTCAAATATACACTAAGGCCTTAATTTGTTATTTCTGCATGGTGGAATTAGAGGTGACAATTTTCTTCTTTAGAATATTCTACATTTCCAAAGCCCTGTTTCCTCTCCTCCTTCTCCTCTTCCCCCACCCTGATGCCTTGAGAATAGGTAGAAGAATAGGTAGGATAGATACAGGGTTTTTTTGTTCATTTGTACTATTCGGAATAATTATAGTATGTGGCAGACATGATACATTTTAATCAGTTATTATTTCTGTGTTATGAGAGAGTTGAGGTACTGTAATGAAGTGACTTGGCCAGGATCACATAGATAATTAAGGGCAAATCAGAACGGAAGCCAGCGTTCATACCCCTACTTCAGATTTAAACAACAACAACAACAACAACAACAACACACCTCTCTCTTATGAAAATGTTCAAACCATGTACCATGTACCATCACCCAGCTTCAACAATTATCATTTTGCCATTCTTATTTTAGCTAGCCCCCAGTCTTTTTTCAACTGGCTGGAGGACTGTATTTTTTTTCGATTATTTTTTATTGAGGTATAATTAATATAAAGTGTTCTATGAGTTTCAGGTGTACAATATAATGACTCAACATTTCTATACATTACATCTCTTAATCGCCTTTATCTATTTTACCCCTTTCCTCACCCATCTCCCCTCTGACAACCACCAGTTTGTTCTCTGCATTTAAGAGTCTGAAATGTCTTTTTTTCCCTTTGTTCATTTGTTTTATTTTCTTAAATTCCACATATAAAAAGCATATGGTATTTGTCTTTCTCTAACTTATTTCACTTAGCATTATACCCTCTGGATCCATCCATGTTGTTGCAAATGGCAAGATGTCATCTTTTTATGGTTGAGTAATATTCCATTGTGTATACATGTATGTGTGTGTGCTACATATATGTATGTATATATACCACATCTACATGTATACATGTATGTGGTATATATACATACCACATCTTTATCCACTCATCTATGGTTGGACACTTGGGTTACTTCCATATGTTGGCTATTGTAAATAATGCTGCAATAAACATTGGAGTGCATATATCTTTTTGAATCAGTGTTTCTGTTTTCTTTGGGTAAATACCCAGTAGTGGGATCATATCATAATTCTATTTTTATTTTATTTTTTAAAAGATTTTATTTATTTATTTGACAGACAGATCACAAGTAGGCAGAGAGGCAGGCAGAGAGAGAGGAGGAGGAGGCAGGCTTCCTGCCGAGCAGAGATCCCGATGCGGGGCTCGATCCCAGAACCCTGAGACCATGACCTGAGCCGAAGGCAGAGGCTTTAACCCACTGAGCCACTCAGGTGCCTCCATAATTCTATTTTTAATTTTCTGAGCAACCTCCACACAGTTTTTCACAGTGGCTGCACCAATTTGGCTGGAGGATTTTAAGGAAAATTTTACAATACTTACTTTGGCATGCAATCTATAACTGGAAAGGACATCAAGAAATACACAGAATCACTATGCTATCATCATATTCAACAAGATGGATACTAATTTCTTTCTTTTTTTTAAAAGATTTTATTTATTTATTTGACAGACAGAGATCACAAGTAGGCAGAGAGGCAGGCAGAGAGAGACAAGAGGAAGCAGGCTCCCTGCGGAGCAGACAGCCCGACGTGGGGCGCGATCCCAGGACTCTGGGATCATGACCTGAGCCGAAGGCAGAGGCTTTAACCCACTGAGCCACCCAGGCGCCCCGGATACTAATTTCTTAATTCCTTTTTAAAAAGACTTTATGTATTTGACAGAGAGAGCGAGATAGAACAAGCAGGGGGAGAGGCAGGCAGAGAGAGAGGGAGAAGCAGACTCCCCATCGAGCAGGGAGCCCGAGGTGGAACTCAGTCCCAGGACCCTGGCATCATGACCTGGGCTGAAGGCAGATGGTTAACTGACTGAGCCACCCAGGCACCCCTAATTTCTTAATTCGTAGTTCATATTCAAATTTTCTCAATTGTTTTCAAGATGTCTTTCTACAGCTGACTTATTCAGATCAGGATCCGAACAAGATCCACCCACTGCACTTGGTTAATCGATTTTTTAAGTGTCTCTTATTTTATAATTGTCTGCTACCACCCCCCTCCTTTTTTGTCACTGAGTTGTTGAAGAAACTGGGTCATTTTTTCTGTAGACTGTCCTGCACTCTGGATTTAGCCAACTGCTTCCTTATGATATTGTTTAACTTGCTCCTCTGTCCACTGTATTTCCTATGAACCAATAGATTGAGAGGTTTGAGTAGAATCAGTGTCAATTTTTAGACATGATATCTGATGGATGGTGCTATTTAATTCCTCCTGCATCCCATGAAGTGCATTATGTCTGCATATCTCATTTTGACTGATGCTAAAATTGGTCAGTAGAGTTCAGATGATGCCAGCTTATCTCCCCATTCTAAAGACTTCCATCAAACTTTTACCTAATAATCATCACCTAGATCCGTTATTTTATTATGGAATCGCAAAATGATTTTTCTAATGCTAACGTTTCTTCCATGTTTATTAGCTGGAATTCTTCCATAAATAAGAATTCCCTCTAATCAGCTGTTGCTTACTTTGAGACACAATTCATACAGGAAAGGCAGGATAAAAGCTGCATTTTCCCCCCTCTTTATCAGTGTTCTGAGTAGTAAGCTGATGTCTTAGCAATCTCCAGTAATGATCAACAAAGGTTTCTTGCCCTTAGCATCATTATGAACTCATATATTTTTATATGTTTGATATGCTTCAATCCAATGTGGTCATTTTTCAAGAAAGTTTTTATTTTAGACCAATTTTAGACTTACAAAAAATTGCAAAGATAATACAGAGTTCTCATATACCGCTCACTTATTTTCCTGTCTTCTTAATATCTTACAGTGCTATGATATATTTTTCACAACTAAGAAACCAATATTGGTACACTGTTATTAATTAAACTCCATAGTTTATTCAGATTTCAGTAGCTTTTTACTAATGCCCTTTACGTCCCAGGATCCCACCCAGGATACCACATAACATTTAACTGTCACATCTCCCTTAGCATTCTCAGGTTTATGACAGTTTGGTCCAGGTCTTTTCTTTGTTGGGAGGATTTTGATTACTGATTCAATATCTTTACTTGTTATAGGTATGTTCATATTTCCTATAGCATTTTGAGTCAGTTTTGTAGTTTGTGTGTTTCTAGGAACTTGTCCATTTCATCTATGTCATCTAATTTGTTGCCTATAATTGTTCATTAAATACTCTTACAATTCTTTCAATTTTCTATATAGTTGGTTGTAATGTCCCCACTTTAACTTGTGATTTTAGTGATTTGAACCCTCTCTCTTAGTTTTTTTTTTTTTTTTTTGTCAGTCTAGCCTGAAGGCTTGGCAATTTTGTTGTTTTAAAAGAACCAACTTTTGATCTTGTCAATCCCCTTCATTGTTTCTCTGTTCTCTATTTTGTTTTCACTCTAATATTTATTTCCTTCCTTCTATTAACTTTAGGTTTAACTTGCTCTTCTTTTTCTAGTTCCTTAAGGTGTAAAGCTAAGGTTATTGATTTAGAATCTTTTTTAAAAAAGATTTTATTTATTTATTTGACAGAGACTGAGAGAGGGAACACAAACAGGGGGAGTGGGAGAGGGAGAAGCAGGCCTCCTGCTGAGCAGGGAGCCTGATGCAGGGCTTGATCCCAGGACCCTGGGATCATGACCTGAGTGGAAGGCAGACGCTTAATGACTGAGCCACTCAGGCACCCCAGAATCTTCTTTTTTAAAATATAATTATTTACAGCTATAATTTTCCCTCTTTGCATTGTATTTCCTGCATTCCATAAGTCTGGGTAGATTATATTTTAATTTTCATTTGTCTCAAAGTGTTTTCTAATTTCACTTGTAATTTCTCTTTGACCTATTGGTTGTTTAAGAGTGTGTTGTTTAATTTCCAAATATTTATCAATTTTCCAGTTTTCCTTTTTTTTATAACTTTTAGTTTCCACATCTAATTAGATAAGATACTTTGTATGATTTTGATCATTTAAAACTTATTGAGATTTGTTTTGTGACCTAACATATGACCTATTCTGAAAAATGTGTACTTCTGAAGAATGTGTATTCTATTGTTGTTGAGTGGATGTTCTATATATTTCTCAGAGGTTTAGGTGGTTTATAATGCTGTTTAAGTCCTCTGTTTCTTTACTGGTCTCCTGTCTAGTTGTTCTCCCCATTATTAAAAGTGGGGTATTGAATGTAACCGTCCCTCAGAACAAGGTACTGCTTAAAATATAACCCATGAGAAATTATACTAGTTACCAAGCATGCTTAGATATAGCCTTAAGAAAAAACATGTACTGGCAACAGGCCTCTGGGGGAGAGGACGATGTATGTCCTTGAAGCTGAGCTGCTGGGGATGCCCGGCTCACTTAGGGCAGAATGCCGCCTGCTTCATTTTTCCATTATCCCCCCTTCCCCAGAGAGCATCAGCAGTTAAACAATCCTTTAGTTTGGGCTTGTTCACTGTAGGTCATGTACTACGTGACCAGACGTATTTTGCCTTTCTTCTTACGTATCTACACGACTCATGGTCAATGTGTAATCTACTCCAGCTTCTTTGTTGGTTGTTACTCACTTCCTAATAAATATGAGACTGAGGGGGCGCCTGGGTGGCTCAGTGGGTTAAAGCCTCTGCCTTCGGCTAGGGTCATGATCCCAGGGTCCTGGGATAGAGCCCCGAATCGGGCTCTCTGCCCAGTGGGGAGTCTGCTTCCCTTCCTCTCTCTCTCTGCCTGTCTCTCTGCCTACTAGTGATCTGTCAAATAAATAGATAAAATCTTTTATAAATAAATAAATAAATAAATAAATAAATAAATAAATAAGAGACTGAGGAGTTGTTTGGGGCGACAGTCTTTACTACTGTCATCCCTGCTCCCTTTTTCTTGCAGCTGACTTGTTTGTGCCTCATTCTTCTCCCGTGCCCTGTCAGGAGGCGCCAGTTGAAATCTCCAACTATTATTGTAGAACTATTTTTCCCTTCCATTTATGTTAGTTTTCATTTCATATATTTTGAGGTCTCTGTTGTTAGTCATAAAGGTTTATAAGTTTTATATCTTCTAGATGGGTAAACCACTTTGTTAATATATAATGTTCTTTGTGTCTTGTAGCAATTGTTGATCTTAAAGTCTTTTTTGTCTAATATTAGTCTAGCCTTCCCAGCTCTCATTTTGTAATTATTAGAGTGAAATATTTTTCCATCCTTTTTATTTCAACCTATTTGTGTCTTCTAACTTAAAGTGAGTCTCTTGTGGGGTGTCTGGGTGGCTCAGTTGGTTGAGTATCCGACTCTTGATCTTGGCTCAGGTCTTGTGAGTTCTCAGGTTTGTGAATTCAGGCCCCGTGTTAGGCTCTGTGCTGAGTGTGGAGCCTACTTGGAAAAACAAATAAAGTGAGTCTCTTGTAAACAACATATAGTTGGATCATGTTTTTTTTTTTTTTTATCCACTCTGCCAATCCCTACCTTTTAATTGGTGAGTTCATTCCATTTACTTTATGGATATTGTGTTTGATATTTTATAGTATACTTATCTGATTCTCTTCTCATTTCTTTTTCTGTATTTTGTTTTTTAGTTTTTTTTCTTAGTAGTTATCCTGGGGATTACAATTATCATCTTAACTTTATAACAAATAAGTTTGAATTAATACTAAGTGAGTTTCAATAGTATACAAAAACTCTGCTCCTATGCAGCCCCATCATCCCCTCTTTATGGTGTCATTGTCACAAATTATCTCTATACATTGTGTTTTGCTTATGTAGATTTATAATTGTTTTATGCATTTGCATTTTGAATCATATAGGAAAAAAAGGAGTCCCATATCTGAATAATAGGTGTTCTAGTCAGAGAGGAGAAGACAAAATGAAGGGAATAAAGTTTTTAATATATTAATTCCAGAAATTTTCCTCAAAACTGAAGTTCATGAATTTCCAGGTCGAAAGATCCCATGAGCAATGAAAATGGACCCACACCAAGACACACCTTCATAAAATGTGTCCACATTGGGTTAAAAGGGAGATTCTACAAGCTCCCAATGGTAAAAGCAGGTCACATATAATGGATCAAGAATCAGAATGGCTTTGGATTTTGTAATATTAACAATGTATACTAGGACATAATTAGAAATGTCTTCAAAATTTTGAAGAATAATTACTTTCAACCTTGAGTTCTATACCAGCCAAGCTGTCAATCAAGTGTAAGGATAGAATAAAGACTTTTGCAGACAAGCAAAGTTTACCAAAAATTTAATCCTCATGCACCTCTTGGTTAAAACAAGATTTTAAAACCAAGAAAGAGGAAAGGTTTGGTTTACTGGGGAAAGGATCCAGCATAAGAAAGAGCCAAAAAAGAAGCTCCAGAATTATGGTGAAGGGAGGTTTGAGGGTGACAACTGCACATCAGGAAGAAATAGAGGGTGACAAGCTCATTCAGGTCACAAAGGATTAGAAGAGATATCTGTGATATCTGATAACCCTGAACACATTAAGGAGATGGAAGTAACTGATGAGGAGTTTAAAACTGAATTTCTGCTAAGTAAATAGAAAACTATTTAAAGAAAAAAAATATTAGCTCCAGGAAAAAACACTAAGTTGTGTGAGTAAAGAAAAGTTATTTGTGATACTTCATGGCTCAGCTATGAATAAAGTTTACTGGACCAACTATAAACACTGAATAGTAGTCCAACCAAATTACGACATGCCCATATTGGAAGAATATAGGGAGATGACGAGTCTTTGGGTGCAGTGGGGAGCAGGGTGTGTGGGTAGGTAGGTCAATAGACAATGTCAGAAACTTAAAGAAGTAGCAATAAAATAATGTTATTTAGAGAACCAAGGTAAATACCGAAAGAATCAGCTAAAAGAGTTGAAAGCTCTTGCCCCTGTGAGAAAAGGGAAATTATGGGGAAAGAAAAAGAGAGCACTGTTTTCATAACAAAACTCACAGAACTATTTAACTCTATAAATTATAATGTAGAAATTTGATAAAAATAAAACAAAAAAGCAATGCATGCTCATTATAAAATTTTAGCAACTTCAGAAAAATAAAAATAAACAAACTAATGAAGAAACTCACTTATCGATAGCCACACTTAATATGTTGCTATGTTTCCTTTCAGGTGTCTTTACATGCCAAATTTTACATAACAGTGATTACACTGTAGCTTGTTTTTTTTCTCCATTAACTTATAGCATATACATTTTCCTGTTACATTCTTTGAAAGAGCTCTGTAATGTTCCACTAATGTAGTATACTATAATTGACTATTTTCTGCTATTGAGCATTTAGACTGTTTCCTTTTGGTGGGAGGCACTATAGCTAATGCTTCAATGAACAATGAACCTCTTGATTAATAAACCTTTTTTCTGTACTTCACATTATTTCCCTAGTACATATTCTGAAGACTGATATTATGAACTGAATCTTACGTTGTAGCCCTAATCGCTCCCCCAATGCAACTGTATTTAAGATAGGGCCTATAAGGAGGTAAAAAACATTAAGTGAGATTATATGAATGGGACCTTAATCCAGTAGGGCTGGTGTCCTTAAAAGAGGAGGAAGAGAGGGGGCACTGGGTGGCTCAGTCGGTTAAGTGTCTGCCTTCAGCTCAGGTCATGATCCCAGGGTCCTGGAATCAAGCCCGCATTTGGAGGGGGGGGGGGGGTCCCTGCTCAGCGGGGAGTCTGCCTCTCCCTGGCCCCTCCCCCACTCGTGTGTGTGTGTGTGTGTGTGTGTGTGTGTGTGCGCGCGCGCGCTTTCTCTCTCACTCTCTCTCGAATAAATAAATAAAAATCTAAAAAAAGGAGGAAGAGACACCACAGTTCTCACCACAGTTCTCTCTCTCCCTGTCTTCCCCCCCCTCTTTCCCTCTCTCCCTCCTCTAGCTCTCTCTCACTTCCTGTTTCTGTGTGCAAAGAGGAAAGGCCACATGAGGATGGTAGAGGGAGAAGGTATCTCTCTGCAAGCCAGGCAGAGAGCTCTCACCAGAAACCAATCCTGAGGGCACCTTAATCGTGGACTTCCAGCCTCCAGAACTGTGAGAAGAGAAATTTCTGTTGTTTAAGCCACCCAGTCTGTGTTGTTTTGTGAAGGCAGCCCATGAAGACTGAAACACATACTTACTTTTTATTTTAATGCAGATTAAAGGAGCGCACTTGTGAGGAGCACAAGATGTTCTATAGAAGTGTGGACTCACTCTGTTGTACACTGAAACTAATATTACACTGTCTGCTCACTAAGTGCAATTTAAATAAAAGCGTAAAAAAACAAAACACCCATGCCAGAATGTCGATGTTCCTGGGGAAGACTAACACAAGGGGCTGCTGTTGCCAGACACTCATGTCCCAAGATTACTTAATTTGATATGCTGCTTTCTTTACAATGAAGTGAAGTCCTGGCGCCTGGAGGTCGAACTAGCTGCAGCTAATTAGGGATTGGCAGAGCTTCTGGAAGTTACAGACACCCCACAGTACCGAGTTAATAAATGTCAAAATAGGAGCACCTGGGTGGCTCAGTCAGTTAAGCTTAGGTCAGCTTAGGTCATGATCCCGGGGTCCTGAGATCAAGTCCAGGGTGGTACTCCCTGTTCATCGGGGAGTCTGCCCCTGCCTCTCACCTCTCTCAAATAAATAGGTAAAATCTTAAAAAAATAAATGCCAAAACAGGGGCGCCTGGGTGGCTCATTGGGTTGAGCGTCTCCCTTTGGCTGGGGTTGTGTTTCCCGTGTCCTGGGATTGGGCCCTGCTTCCCGGGGCTCCGGCGGCTCCCTGCTCCGTGGGGAGAGCCTGTTTCTCCCTCTCCCTGCCGCCCGCCACCCACCTCCCTGCAGCCCCGGCTCGTGTCCTCTCTCTCGCTATTTCTCTCTCAAATAAATCAAACCTTAAAAAAAATGCCAAAACAACCATTAACAACTCTGGGAATTATTTTTTTTTTAAAGATTTTATTTATTTATTTGACAGAGAGAGATCACAAGCAGGCAGAGAGGCAGGTAGAGAGAGAGGAGGAAGCAGGCTCCCTGCTGAGCAGAGAGCCCGATGCGGGGCTCGATCCCAGGACCCTGAGATCATGACCTGAGCCGAAGGCAGCGGCTTAACCCACTGAGCCACCCAGGCGCCCCAACAACTCTGGGAATTATTAAGATATTGTAGCAATATTTTGTTTTTGCTTAGTGAGTTGTATAAATTATTTATCGGTGTGAATAAACATTGCTGGTTCCTTCTGTTCAAAATATGTCCTGACTCTACCCTTTCTTCCTACCTCAACTGTCTTGACCCTAAACCAATCCACTCTGGTCACAGCCCCCTCTCTCAAAATTTGTCCTTTGCATCAGTACCAGAGTGTACTTATTAAAAAATAGAAGACAGATCCTAACACTTCCCTGCTCAAAACTGCTTTCTATCACATTTAAAATAAAATTCCAACTCCTTTCTATGTTATATTGTGTATGTGCAATGTTTTCTATTGTCTATGATTTACTTCAAAACACTTCAGTATCAGCTGTGCAATATACCTTATTTATTTGAAGATACATTTTTTCAGGTTTTATCACCTCTAAAATTGGGGTGAATGTACTATTAATGGCATGACATAGCTTAAATGAAAGCAGTATTTCTTTCTTGGTGCACAAAAGAATGATGGGTCTTACAATCTATGACGTCGTGGATTCATAGAATCAATGATTTAATGAAGTGGGATATCAAGCTATAAAATGGCCTTTTGAAATACTGGTCTAGGTGGGGGCAGTGGAGGTAGGAAGAAGGGGTGGATTTAATATTTATTTTGGGTTTTTTTTTTAAACACACTATCATAGTCACCATAACTATTTTTATTACATTCCAGTAATCAGACACAGTACAGCTCATGACAAAAATACTACAAATTTCAGATCACCTTATAGCACATATTCCTATAAACATTTAAAAATTAATTTTAGTTAGAGGCACTTGGGTGGCTCAGTGGATTAAGTGTCTGCGTCTGGCTCCAGTCATGGTCCTGGGGTCCTGGGATCCAGCCCCTTATTAGGCTCCCTGCTCAGGGAGGAGCCTGCTTCTCCCTTTCCCTTTGCCTGCCCCTCTGCCTGCTTGTGCTCTCTGTCAAATAAATAAATACATCTTTTTTAAAAAGTTGATTTTAATTAAAAGAGCAGACATTTTAACATTCAATGTTTGATATGACCAACATTCCTAGGTCAGCACAAAAAAATGCTGGAAAACAACTGAATCACACTGCATATGTCCTACGAAAGAGAAAGCACAAGATACAAAATGTGCAGGCTTCTGCTTACAATATACAAAAATAACTAAAATACATTCCAGGTAAACATGTTAATATATATTTTGGAGTGGAGGAGAAACAGGCAACATTTTTCATACTTATAAACAATTTACAGAACTCATTGTAAATTAGTTTTAATCCACACTCTGGGGGGTGATTAACATTTGAATTATCCTATTCAGGGAGAGACACTCAGGAGTGTTTAGTTAGCACTTAAAAGATTCTACTGGGAATGGGTGGGGCCACCTGGGTGACTCGGTCTGTTGTGCCTCTGCCTTCTGCTCAGGTCCTGAATCCCAGGGTCTTGGAATCGTCCCACATCCGGCTCCTTGCTGAGCGGGGAACCTGCTTCTCCCTCTGCCTGCCGCTCTCCCTGCTTGTGCTCTCTCTGACAAATAAATAAAATCTTTAAAAAAGATAAAAGATCCTACTCAGGTATCCTTAACCCAATGGCAGCTACACCCAGATGTTCATCTTTTCCTATCTGAACTTGTGGTAAAGCAGGAGTATTTAAACTTTCTTTGTGCCATGGGCCTCTTTGGCCAACTGGTGAGCCCTTTCCAGAGACATCTTTTTATTTTACTTTTACTTTTTAAATTTAAATTCAACTAATTAACATGTAATGTATTATTGGTTTCAGAGCTACAGGCCTGTGATTCATCAGTCTTATACAATACCCAGTGCTCATTACATCACATGCCTTCCTTAATGTCCATCAGTCAGCTACCCCATTCCCCCAACTCCCTCGTCTCTAGCAACTCTCACTTTGTTTCCTATGATTAAGAGTCTCTCCAATGGTTTGTCTCCTCTGGTTTCATCTTGTCTTACTTTTTCCTCTCTTCCCCTGTGATCCTCTGTTTTCTCAAATTCCACTTATGAATGAGATCATATGATAATTATCTTTTTCTGATTGACTTATTTCACTTAGCATAATACCCTCTACTTCCATCCACGTCGTTGCAAATGGCAAGATTTCATTCTTTTTGATGGCTGCATAATATTCCATCGTGTGTGTGTGTGTGTGTGTGTGTGTGTGTGTGTGTGTGTGTATACATATATATACTACATCTTCTTTTTCCATTCATCTGTTGATGGAAACCTGGGCTCTTCCCATAGTTTAACTATTCTGGACATTGCTGCTGTAAACAGTAGGGTGCAGGTGCCCCTTGAGATCACTACATTTGTATCTTTGGGGTAAATACCTAGTAGTGCAATTGCTGGGTTGAAGGGTAGCTCTATTTTTAATGTCCTGAGGAACCTCCATACTGTTTTCCAGAGAGGCTGTACCAGCTTGCATTCCCACCAACAGTGTAGGAGGGTTCCCTTTCTCCACATCCTCGCCAACATCTGTCAGCCAACATCTGTCATTTCCTGACTTGTTAATTGTAGCCATTTGGACTGGTATGAGATGGTATCTCATTGTGGTTTTGATTTGTATTTCCCTGATGCCAAGTGATGTTGAGCATTTTTTCATGTGTCTGTTGGCCATTTGTATGTCTTCTTTGGAGAAATGAGAGACGTGTTTGTAATGCACAAGATAAAACACATAAGATTATAAATAAGACCAATTGTGTTGTAAAGCAATTGTCAAAATATTAAAGATATAATTTTGACATATTAATACATATGCTTTTTGCTAACCCAGCAAATAACAAGAGCTAGCTGTAGCTATAATAATTACCATAGTTTTGAAATAGTGATGAACATAAATGAACTTTTGAGATAAGTGCAACAGCTGTAATGTGATGTGAAAAAATTTTTGATATGTGTTGATGACAAAGTCTCAGTTACTGCTAATAAGACTGTGGTTTGTTGACTATATTCAGTTAGAAATCGATAAAAATAAAGGCATAGGGGTGCCTGGGTGGCTCAGTGGGTTAAGCCTCTGCCTTCGGCCCAGGTCATGATCTCAGGGTCCTGGGATCGAGCCCTGCATTGGGCTTTCTGCTCAGCAGGGAGCCTGCTTCCCCCTCTCTCTCTGCCTACTTGTGATCTCTCTCTGTCAAAAAAAAAAAAAAAAAAAGCATGATTTTTCCCATCAAAGTCCACAGTCCCCCTGAATTCTATCCACAGGACCCGAGGAAATCTTGCACCATAGACTCCATTAATAAGTGTAAGAGATATAAAAAGTATCATTTCACTGGTGAAATGTATTGTGTTCAAAATATGTGGAGTGTCTAGAAATAATGTCTAGGTCCTACCACCCTTGTATGAAGAGAGTCTAAAAATCTGGCAAGTCTGCCCAACAGCTCCACACTCTTCAGAGTGGAAGTCTTTGCCTTGGACTCTGTGGAGTTCTCTATCCTGCTATGTAGTAGCCGGCTGGCCAGATGGTCCACAGTGCTTCCTTCCTTGAGTAGTTCCTTCACACACGGAGTAGAGACAACTGTGTAACCACTAAGATATTATGGAAATGCCAGAGTGTGACTTCCAAGGCTAGGTTAGAAAAGATATTGCAGCTTCTGTCTTACCCTATCTTGGATCATTGCCCTGAACTTTCATGTTCTTATAACATGTGGTAAGGAACTGAGATCTGCCAATGCCTAACACTAACTTTTTAGGCATAAGAGTAAACCACCTTAGAAGGATATACCCTAGCCTATTCAAGCCTTCAGACGACTACCATCTTGACTCCAAACCTCATGAGAGACTGTCAGCCAGAATCACCCAACTAAGATGCTTCCAGATTCATGATACATAGAAACTATGTGGGATAATAAATGTTTGTTGATTTAAGGCACTAAATTTTGGGGAGTAATTTGTAGCCCAGCAATAGATAACTAATATATACCACTTGAGAGAAGATTTTCCTGCTTCACCCAGAAGATGGGCAGATCCTGTTACCTACCATTTGATGAAGCTATTTGTTTCAGTAACTCCTTCATGGGAGGAACTTGCTGGAGTTCCTAAAGGTCAGAGACAAAGTACTGACTGTTTCAGTCCCTAATTGCTAGTAACTGTATATGTCATAGAATTCCACCTGACAGTTACCTTCCTTATAATATACAGAAGTAAGGAGGTTGTATGGGAGGTGATCTACAGCCCTCACTTACCTCAAATTTTCAGAGGTTACCTCAATATACCCAAAACACTAGGTTTAGGTCCATTCGCAACACATTTGCAAAGGCCTGCAAGGCCCTAGATAATCGGACTTTTATTTACCTCTTGGACCTCCACTCTTAATACCTATTCCCGATTTTTCTCAGCAGCGCTGGCTGTATCAGTTTGCTAGGCTGCCAAAACCAAGTGCGATGAGTGGCTTAACCAGCAGAAATGTGTTGTCATACACTTCAGTAGGCTACAAGTTTGAGATCAAGGTATTGGCAGGGTTTGCTCCTTCTGAGAGCTATGAAAAAGAATCTGTTCCATTCCTGTCCCCCTAGCTCCTGGGGTCTTGGGAGGGAGGGGGCAATCTTGGGTATTCCTTGGCCTCTAGAAGCATTTCCCTGATCTCTGCCTTCATCTTTATATGGTGTTCTCTGTGTGTGCATGTCTGGGTTTCAATTTCTCCCTTTTTATTAGGACAGCAGTCACATGGTATAAAAAGCCCACTGTACTCCAGGACCACTTCGTCTTAACTACATTAAATAAGGTCACATGTGGGTTAACTGGGGGTTATGCCTTCAACATATGAATTTTTTGAGACACAACTCAACTCATAATATTGGCCTTCTTTCCGTTCGTCTAGCATACCAAGCTCGTTTCCATCTCGGGTACTTTATACATATTAGTCCTTCTGTCTAGAACCCCAAAGAAACATGACTGTTCCCTTCTCAGCATACAAGTGTCATCTCATATGTCGTCCCCTCAAAAAAGCTTTCCCTGATCACCTTATCTAAAATAGCCCCTCCATCACACACACACACACACACACACACACACACCATTCTCTATTCCCTTACCTCTTTCAGTTTTTGTTGTAGCACCCATCTCTACCTGAAATAGATTTATTAGATTTATTTTTACTTTTAAAAAAATCTCTCCCTCCCATCAGAATATAAGTTCCATGAGGACAAAGAGCTTGTTCATCTTATTTACTGCTATGTCATCAACACATAACACTGTTAGAAAGTAAGTATATAAGAAATGTTTGTTGCATGAACATTGAATGGGCAAATGCTCACTTTGAGATTATCTGATATAGTCTCTGGAAAGCCCAGTAGAATCAAGTTTTCCCTAAGAAAATGGAACTTATCCCAAGATAATCCTCAAGATATTCACATACAACTCCCACTTTGGAATGAACTAATCTTCTGTAAGAAATCAATTATAAAACAATAAAATAATATTACTCCCCTCTCCCAGAGTTACCTGTTTTCCCTCTGCTTGGACTACCAGGAAATAACCTGAGGGTAGCAAAAATACAGACTGAAGAAAGGTCAGCTCCAAGGCAGAGGCACCTTTTCAATCTTTCCTCAAAGATTGTCCACTTCCTGCTCTCTCTCCAGCCTGGCTAGTTATTTTCAGGTCCAGCAGGCACACATTTATGGGTGTGGCTGGGCTGCTTATTAGGAAAAAAAGGGGACCCCTTTCATTAGATCAACTTGCTCAGAAAAGACCAAGGAACCAAGCTGACTTCTAATTGAGATACCTAAATGCTAGAGCCTTAAGTCAGAGCAATGGCTGTATTTTATTCCCCAAAGCTTTTTTAAAAAATTGTACATTTTGAGCTCTGACTTGCAAAGGTTCAAACTAATGACCTCCCACCTGCCACCCCACTCTGGGCTGTATGAGCTATGACAGGTGCTAAGATAAAGTGATAGTTAAACAAAGTCTCTTGGGGGCTTTTGTCTATTGTTTGTTTTCATATTTCCTTAACGGTCATAAGAGGACTCTAACCGGAATCTTTGAGGTTTATTCACCTAAACTTATACTTCTCCTGTAATAAAAAAGGGGATCGTTTGTGGTTTGTGATCTGGGAAGATTCAAGCAGAGGCGAAGGAGATTTAGTTTCTGAACTATTTCTTAAAAGACAAATTTCTCAAATAAAGGGAGAAGGAATTTAATTAGACAATTTTGTGAGATCAATTTCCAGCTTTTTCCCATTTAATTTTTTTCCAAAACTGCTTAAATCAATGGTTATGTGAGCCCTTGTGGGCTGCAGACCCCTTAAAGCAATACTTCTCAAATGTAATGTGCACATGAACCACCTGGTGATCCTATTAAAATGAAAATTCTGATTCAGCAGATCTGGAGAGGGCATTATAAAGTAGATCAAGTGAGTGTTCAAGCTTCCCCTGTTAGGCACTCACTTATGGCTCAGCCCACCTCCAAACACTAAAGGTACCCATTTTCTAAAGCTCTCTATTACCATACCCTATTTTAACTACCAGCCCCCTCTTTTTTTTGCCAGAAGCCCCAGTTACAGATCTTTCTGTTTCGACCTTGCCTTCAAATTTACCTGTCTTAGGTACTTTTCTCTCTGGAACCTGCCCTCTGTGAAAATATAATGAATAGCTGGTGATAGTGGCTTCTTGATTAGTTACTTTTTTCTCTCTTGAGCAGAAGACCAACCCCACCCACTCCCCCACCAGCACAAGGTAACAATGCAATTTAAGCAATAGTAAGAATTTTCTGCCCTGTAACAGACTAATTAAAATGCTATTTTTTTAGTGGGGTGGCGAGGAGCACTATAATTTTGAATTTCTCAAAATATTATACACCATAGGAGACTGACTACCTGACCTACTTATATTTTCTATTCTACCTCTCATCTGTGCTGGTCTCATTAAAAACAACATTGTCTTATTTTTGAAGTGGAACCACGAAACTGTCAAATGACGAGCTATCATGGCTCCATGGCAGCAGAAGGCGGTGGAGTCCGTCTTGCCGGCGGTGGTGTGCATATCGAGCCATGATAGACACAGTTTCCCCTGCTGACCAGACCTCAGGTGACCCCGGCAGAGTTCTTCAGTACGATCATGTGGTTTTGGACTCCCTTGCATTTTGCGGATGACTCGGATCTTGTGCTGGGTCACTTTCCATATTCAGATCCTTCCCAGTGGGCCAATGAATAACTAGGTATCCTTTCTGATGATGAAGACTCAAAGTGTAGCCTGCACTCTTTACAAGAACCAGGTGAGAATTTCAAGCAATTACAGACTTCATATCATACATGAAAGTTGTAAAGTAATTAAAGCGTTTTGGTTAACAGTGAGGGGAAAAAAAAAAGAATCCTCATACTGTTTACCCAGTATTTCACCCAATAGTTTTTCTTAAATTTCTTCATTTTGGTAGAATTAAAACTATTTAAAAACGATTGATTTAGCCTTCAACTTACAGCACAGAGTATTTTACATGGCTTATTCTCTCTTTTTAAAAAAAAATTGAAAAGATTTTATTTATTTATTTATTTGACAGAGACAGAGTGTGGAGGGAGAAGCAGACTTCCCACTGAGTAGAAAGTCCAAACTGGGGCTCGATCTCAGTAGTCTGAGATCATGACCTGGGTGGAAGGCAGACACTTAAAATATTGAGCTACCCAGGTGCCTCTATATGACTTATTCTCATGTCCATTTATAGGAATAAAAATGGGCTCCTCAAGAGATAATTTTTCATATTAGAGAGGTAAGTGATTGTCTGTTCTACTTATGCCATATCTGTAGTGTTTTCATATGCTCCTCCTGCTTTAGTGGCCATGTCCTGCACTAATAGTTACATTAACTGATTGGATGATAACATAACCCAAGGGTAGGCAATCCATCCAACAGAATGCCCAGCAACCACACACATCTGGCCTATAGTGTAAGAAAGTCTCAGTCAGTCAAATTCTATTCTCAAGAACATTGGTGAGAGAACAGAGACAGCATAGAGATGAGAGGGAAAGTAATCCATAAAAATAACAGAGAAAATACACCTGAAAATAGGGGTGCCTGGGTGGCTCAGTCAGTTAAGTGTCTCCCCTTGGCTCAGATCATGATCTCAATGTCTTGGGAACAAACCCTGCATCAGGCTCCCTGCTCAGTGGGGAGTCTGCTTCTCCCCTGCTCCTGCTCATGCTTTCTCTCTATCTAATAAATAAAATCTTAAAAAAAATAAGTAAAAAGTTTTTATTTATTTTAGAGAGAGCGCACAAGAGAGCACTTGAGTACATGCAGGTGGGTGGAGGGGCAGAGGGAGAGTGAGAACAAGAGAGAGAGGAAGAGAAAATCTCAAGCAGACTCCCTGCTCAGCGTGGAGCCCAACACAGAGCTTGATCTCATGACCCTGAGATCATGACCTCAGCTGAAATCAAGAGTCAGAGGCTTGACCAACTGAGCTACCCAGGCACCTCAATAATAATTTTTTATAAGGTGGCCACAAACTTCATTGACTTTCACATTGTAACATCCAAAGAATGTTCAGATTAGATATTAAAATTTTGAAAAATTGAGCTAGGTTCTTGTATACAAAATAAATATATCATTTGAATCTTATATAGATGACAAACAGATAAAAGTGAAATCTAAAAGATCAAATTGTCAGGCAATAATAAATAAATTTTTAAGAAGACACAGAAAAATATGCAAGCCCTCAATGGTTAAATAATATTTCATAGAGAGACATTTTAAAATACCAAATGTTGTGTTCCAGCCCTAGGGTTTAAGTTTGCTCTGTTCACATTCTGTCCCAGAAGAGATGTGTATGCTCATCCTTACTACCCTAATAGATATCTAAGGCTTATAGATATAGTGTCAAGAATGGAATGATCAACGGGATGCCTCGGTGGCGTCAGTTAAGCGTCTGCCTTCAGCGCAGGTCATGATCTCTGGGTCCTGGGATGGAGCCCCACTTTGGGCTCCCTGCTCAGTTGGGAGTCTGCCTCTCCCTCTGCCTCTGACCCCCATTCATGCTCTCTCTCTCTCTGTCAAATAAATAAATCTTTAAAAAAAGAACTGAAGAGTCCAGGATTTTTCCTTATTTATAGGCTAATAAGTGAGATGGCAGGTATCATGGATGCTGGCAAAGACCTGAGATTCCTGGGTCAGAGACATTGGACTTTATTCCCCATAGCACAGCAAGTAGCACAAGCTTCATGTGGGTTTCCTCATGCCTCTCAAGTCATACAGGGGAGGTGTAAACAGATTAGGGTAGGGCAGGCAGATGCTATGCATGGAATGGGTTTGCTTTGTGGCCAAGGAACACTCAGCTTGGGGGATTTGCTGCTTTATAGCAAGCAGAAGAAAGCTGACTTTTTAATCTGTGGGGAGATATTACCTCATCTCTCAAGGCTGCTTGCTGCAAATAAAATTCTGAGAAACGGCTTGGGCAAAGAGCAGATTGGGACTTTGTATCCTTGCCATAACCAGCAAGATTTGTAGGAGCATAAGAGATTCTTGGATGAGGAGCTCCAACAAGTGGTGCTTGTGGGTACTGTGGGAAGATATTCTCCTGGAAAAGTGGTTGGTGACAGAGAGAAATCTTTTTTTTTTTTTTTTCAACTGAGGTATAATTGACATATAACAGATCCCTTTTAGGTGTACACATGATGATGATTTGATACTTGTATACATTGTGAAATGATGGCAGAGACTGGTAATGGTTGTACAACGTTGTGAATGTACTACATGCCACTAAGCTGTACATTTTAAAATGGTTAAAATGGCGAATTTTAGGTTAGGGTGTATTTCACCACAATTAAAAAAAATCTTACTGAGTTCCAGGCATTGCTTCCTCCCACAGGGTGGTTGGCTGGTAAAGCCCTGGGCAGAATGGAATCATGTTCCTACTCACATGCAGACTGGAATACCGGTGGGCACGGGCTCTGGGTACAGGTTTTGCCTTTTGCTATGGCTCTTAGTGCACTTGATTGACTATAGGTGGGGGGACATCTTTCTAGGACTGAGCCCCAGAGCATTTGGGCTACTTTCCCTGACATACCCAGCAGTTCTCTTCCTTATTTGTTTTTTTTAAAGGTTTTTTAAATTTATTTGAGAGAGAGAGAGAGCACGCGAGAAGGGGGAGGGTCACAGGGAAAATCAGATTCCCTGCTGAGCAAGGAGCCTCATGTGGGGCTCAATCCCAGGACTCTGGGATCATGACCTGAGCCGAAGGCAGACTCTTAACCGACTGAGTCACCCAGGTGCCCTCTCCCTGGGTCTCAAGATGCCTCCTTTCTATCCCATACCCAGTTCTATTTTTTTTTCCTTTTTTAAGATTTTATTTATTTATTGAGAGATAGCTACAGAGATAGTAAGAGCGGGGAGGAGAGGGAGAAGCAGGCTCATGACCTGAGCTGAAGGCAGACACCCAACCGACTGAGCCACCAGGTGCCCCCAGTTCTCTTTTCTTTACCAAGAAAACCAAGGTTTGTTTTCTGATAACCCATAGTGAAGAGCCTATAACCAGAGTCCCAACTTTTAACAATCAAAAATCCTTTTCCTGACAGCAAGAAAAGCTCAGTTTTCAAAATTTAGATAATCTCATCTCCTGCTTTCTGGAAGGGAGGGCAAATTTTTGCATCCTGTTTTGGAAGAGTTCCCTTACCCCCAGAATGAGCTAAATGTTTTTAATACAACAAGGGAAAACTTTTTTTTTTTGAAAACTTTGTTTTAAGCAGTTACCTTTCCTTATTAAAAAGATCTATTATTTGTATCTTGCTTTGCTTCAAAATAGTTCTGACTCATTTCCCCCATAGCACAGGTTATATTAATAATAGGAAGTATAGACTCTCAACCTTGAGCCCTGAAAACTTGAGGCTTTATCTTCTTAGGCTGACTAGGAAGTTCAGGGCCACTGAATACAGTCACAGAAAAGTCATTTCTTGCCATCTGCCTTAGTTTCCCTCTGCTGCTGAAACAAAGTACTACAAACTTGGTGGCTTACCATGTTGGATATTAGAAATCTGCAGTGGGTCTCACTAAGCAAAAAGCAAGGTATTGTTAGGGCTGCATTCCTTTCTGTAGGTTCTGGGGGAGAACCCATGTCCTTCCTTTTCCAGCTTCTGGAGGCTGCCTACGATCCTTGGCTCTTGGCCCTTTCCATCCACTTCCAAGCCAGCAACAGAGGCTCATGTTCTCATGTTATGTAACTCTGACCCATTCTTCCTCCTCTTTCCACTTCTAAGGGTCCTTGTGATCACATCAGGCTCATCTGCATGATCCAGAATAACCTCCCTGTTTTAAGGTGACCTGATTAGCATCCTTAATTTTACCTGCAACCTTCATTCCCCTTTGCTATATAGGGTGACATATTCACAGGTTCCAGGGATCAGGATGTGGACGTCTCTGGGGGGCCATTTATACTGCCTACCATAGGCCATCACTTGACAACTATTTTTTGAGCACCTATGAATAGAAAGCTTTCTGCTCTGAGTTAGGGGGCCATCTGGATGAGACAGGACTCATTCAGAGCAAGGTAAAAATCACAATAGAATGTTTCAGCAGCTGCAGGAAGATAAGAGGAACTCCTATGAAAATTAAAAGAGGGTGTGTGGTGTGATTGTTGATACAGTCAGAGAAGGCTTCCTGCACTAGGCAGAACTTGTTCAGTCAGTCTTAAAGGAAGTTTGACTGTGGTCTGACAATATTGAAACACTGAACTGAGTTTAAGGAGTTGAACAGGTTTTTAAAAAATTTTTTAAAGATTTTATTTGTTTATTTGACAGAGAGAGAGACGGCAAGAGAGGGAACACAAGCAGGGGGAGAAGGAGAAGCAGGCTTCCCTCTGAGCAGGGAGCTGGACACCGCACTGGATCCCAGGACTCTGGGATCATGAACTGAGCCACAGACAGTGGCAGACAGTTAACAACTGAGCCACCCAGGTTCCCCAGTTGAAAGGTCTTACATACTATTTAATTAAATGAAGAGGCCATTAGACTGAGGAGGCTCTAATGCTTTGGTGGCCTATATGAACAAACTTAAACCTCTGCCTGTAAATGCCTCAAGGTTAAGAAATAGAAACCTGAGGACAACCAATCACAAGTAGCCAACTAGGCTTTAAGCTATAGTCCATCCAATAATTTCCTTTCTTTGCTTCTGTACCTTCTTTACGGGAGTTATTCCCCTAGCTCCTGCCAGAGGAGGGCTCCTAACCACTTCTGGTTTGGTACTGCCTGATGAGAATTGATCTTTGTTCACATAAACTGTCAATATTTTTAACATGCCTCAGTTTATCTTTTAACAACACAGTTTTGAGGTCAGCTTTCCAATGCAATAGTTGTAAAATGAACGTACTCACTGCAATTTAACGTGATGTCTCTGTAACACTTATCTGCTTAAAAGGCACTGTCAGAAGCTCATTTGATGCTTACCACAGTCCCATGAGGGATGAAGGGAGGGCAGGGAAGCACATGAACCTTGCCATCACTCAGTCCCCAAGCCCCTTTCTAGGTCTAGGTCTGTTCCCTGTGTTCCTTCTTCCTTGGAGCCACAGGGACACCCCTGTTTTCTCTCCTTTTGGTAGCAGTCTCTCTAAGCCTAAATGCAGAATGAGACACAGTCTTTCTACCTCCCCCACTTCCTTGCAGCATGTGAAGCCAAGCATACAGGCTCATTTAATTTTTTTAAAGATTCTATTTATTTATTAGAGAGAGAGACCTCAGAAGAGGGACCACAAGCAGTGGGAGGGGGAGAGGGAGAAGCAGACTCCCCACTGAGTAGGGAGTCCAATGCGGAGCTCCATCCCAGGACCCGACCTGAGCCGCAGGCAGATGCTTAACCGATTGAGCCAACCAGGTGCCCCCAGGCTCATTTTATTTTAAGGTTTATCTGCTAACCACTCTGGAGAAACAAGAGATAAAGCTAATAGATACACGGGAGTGGCAAATGTTCCATAATCTTATAAAGTTTATATAATGTTGGCCTCTAATGATTTTTGCTTTCTTTTCCAGTGGTAAAAGAAAATACCACTGGGTTCAGGCCCTCTGCTTCTATTTTCTTAGGGATCATCATCATCCCGGCAGCAAGCAACTATAGAGTGCCTTGTTATAATTGCTTTACGTACACCAACCCATTTATCTTACACCAACCCATTTTATCGATAAATCAAATGAGGCAGACTTTAAATCCTGGTAGACTGGCTCTGAAATCTGTGTTTCTAACCACTATACCACACTGGTGCATCGCTGCCTCTTCCCTAACATCACCTCACCTTCTGCCTATTAATATAAGACTACTACTTGGACACTTTTGCTATGAGGAACCAACACACTAAGTTACAGAGGAAGGAACTGAGGCTGAGAAAAGTAAAGCTTTTCCAAGGCAACATTGTTGGTGAGTAGGAGCTGGGAGTTAAATCCAGCTCCATCACACCATATTGGTCTTTAATAGAGGCCCCTTTGTGAGGTCTGGTTCTGATCCATCATAGGGAAAAGAATTTAGGAGAATAATAAATAAAAACAATTTATTTCAAACAATACCACATTATCAGTATGGGGTGTTTTATTTTTAGACACTGTGATCAAGGCCAGATTAATACCTTTAGAGGCTCTAAGTTCTAAAAAAGAGAAGGCTGTCTTCCCCAAACCATCCTCTGTGGATTTAAATGAAAAACAATTAATAATAGTTATAGTTATAAATGGTAAAATAAATATAAATACCTTTTTTTTCATCTTGACCATTTAAATTTTTCTTTTTGGAAACCAACAATCAAATTCTTTTTTTTTAAGATTTTTATTTTTTGAAGTCCTCTCTACAACCAACGTAATAATAATTATTAATGGTAATATGGCACCATATTATGGTAATATTACCACCTGAGCCAGCCAGGTATCCCTACCCCCAACAATCAAAGTCTTAAAAGAATTCTCAAAAGCATTTTTCTGGATGTCCAAGGCACATGTTTCAACTGTTAAGTAATTCAATACTGACTGTTACTGTTACGTATTAATTCCTGGAAAGAGTGTATAAAAGTTACAATTGTAAAAGTAAGTTTGGAACATACAGTGACAGAGGCCAAGTGATCAGGGAAGAAGACGGAGCAATCAAGTCAGGGAGGGGCTCTGTTTGCAATTTACAAAAATCTACCTACCATGGGCGGGATCAACTGTCTACAGGAAGTCTTTCCAAAAGACTACAGCCTATAGTGTAACCGTGGATAAGTTACTGATGACACTTAAGTACTCCTTGGAGGTTTCCAGGAAGCAACCAACATCAAACTTGAAAATCTATAAACCTGGGAAATGCAAACATTAAGACAGTCTGGTAAAAGAGAAGGGAGGCGAGGTATTATAAGGTCTACAGCCAGAAGAAGGAAAGCAATTCTTAGGTAATTCACCAAAAAAAGGAGGTTGATAGTAAGAATCTTTTTAGTGTGTCCAGGATTGCCCAAGAAAGAGGAGCCTCAGATTCAGGGCATGAATATTTTATCTGGATTAATATAGTCCGATTCTGAAAGAGCCCAACTGATCCTGCTGTTGTGGTTTAATAATATTCCATTAAGATCATCAGACTCTCTTTGCCCAGATTTTATGCCTGCCAATTTATTAAATGACTTCTTAATACTCTTATATTGGGAATAGGGGCCCCTCACCATAGACACAAGGCTCCATTCAGTGTTGTATCTATAATCGTTTAGATAATACATCAATTGTCACCTAGATTATAAACCATTCTCTTATGAATCACAGGATCTCAACATTGGAGGATACTTCAAAGACATTTAATTAACCATCCATCTGGTGCTGAAATTCCCCCTATAAAATAGTTGGCGAGGAGTCATTCATTTTTCCTTAAGCATCTCAAATAACAGGAAACTCATTACCTCTTCACTTCTCTAAACACCTTTGTTAGAAAATTCTGCTTTATATTGAACAAAAATGTGTTACTACTTTAGAGCCCTCAGTCTTAGGTTGACCTCTTGGGACCACATATAAGACAAACTAAACCTCAATAAAAATAAAAATAAAAATACCCCCCCCCAAAAAAAAAACCCAACACCCAAACGTTGATAAGCTCATGCTCTGGACAAACCTCTTTTCCAAGCCAAATTCCCTAAATCCTTTAACACCTCCTAATATAAAATGGTTTCAAATCATTACATCATTCTGGTTACCCTCCCAAGGACAGGTTTTCATTTTTCTTTTAAGGTGTGGTCTTGGGCATGGTCAAGTGCTTTTGTAAAATTTGCAAAATTAAGATATTTTTATCACACATGGTTAAGATGATGGTCACTTTCTGTTCTTCCTTCCCCTCTGTCATACTTCCCCTCATATCGAGCCACACTGGAGAGGCCATGAGCATTTCTGGGTAAATCTAAGGGGAAGTTGTGTTGGTGGTATATTTAGTTTGGTTTTAGGAGAATATATATCATGTGGTATATATATATAGACTGATTGCTAGCTATCTTAGTGTAGGAATAGCTTCCAGGAATACCCTTAAGACCTACTGTGTTAATTTCATGGAGCATTGTGACACTAAGTTGCAGGTGTGTTAGAAAGCTAATGAAAGTGTTATTTTTAAAATCTTTTTATTTTTTAAAGATTTTATTTATTTATTCGACAGCGAGAAAGGGAAAAAGCAGTTGGAGGGACAGAGGGAGAAGGGAGAAGCAGACTCCCAGCTGAGCTGGGAGTCTGATGTAGGACTCACTCAATCCCAGGACCCTGGGATCATGACCTGAGCTGAAGGCAGACACGTAAATGACTGAGCCACCCAGGAGCCCCAAAAGGGTTATTTTTATGAGTTTTGTGATATTGAAGAGATTTTTCAGCTTCTTAAAATATAAAATGTGCTATGCATTGAACTGCACCCTTACAATGAGGAAACTTTATGGTACATAAATTATAGCTCAATAAAGCTATTAAAAATGTGCTATGTTATCTTTTCTTATTTTAAATATTCACTTCTGTGTGTAAAGTAAAATCAGAGCATATAACCAGGTATCTACAAAAAGTTATACCAAACATGATACTTGAGGGTTTAATGTTGGGGCACCTGTGTGGCTTAGTTGGTTAAGCATCTGCCTTAGGGTCAGGTCATGGTCCCATGGTTCTGGGATCAAGTCCTGAATCAGGCTCCTGCTTCTCCCTTTCCTGCTGCTTCTCTGCACTGATTGTGCTCTTGCGCACACTCTTGCTCTCTCTCTCAAATAAATAAAATCTTTTAAAAAGGGTGAAATGTTGAAAGAATTCTCTTTGGGACTGGGATTAGACAAGGAGATTGCTATTGTTATCTTTGCTGAACATTGTATTGGAAGTTATAGTGAGTGCAGGAAGCCAAAAAAGAAAAAAAAGAAAGAAAGAAAAGAAAAGAAAAAGAAATTTAAAAATATAAGAATCAGGAAGGTGAAAATAAAATTGTTATTATACCAAAAGTATGACTTAGTTTATAAAAAATCCAAAACATTACATACAAAACTATTATTAGAATTAATAAGTAACTTTGGCAACATTGCTGGATATAAAAATCAATATGTAAAAATAAGCTGTCCTTTTATGTAATAGCTACAATTAAAAATTTAAAAAGTATAATTTACAATCCTATAACAAAGTGTTGAGCAACAAATGTAACAAAGGAGGTGCAAGGGGAAGTTGAATACAAAATTTACATAAAAGTGCAAAAGGTCAAGAATAGTCAAAACATCCTAAAGAACAAGGTGGGGAAATTTGCCCTATCAAATATCAAGATTTATTATAAAACCACAGGAACTAAGGCTGTGGCATGGCGTGAGCTGAAGAGAGTTCAAGAATAAAACCACCTGTATATAGAACTGACATTTTAGATCAGTGAAGAAAGTGTACTTTTCAAAAACGGTGCTGGCACAATTAGTTTTCCATCTGGAAAACTAGTAAATTGGGCCCCTACCTCACACCATACCTAAAAACATCAACTCCAGATGGAGTCAAAAGAAATATGAGAGGCAAAAATATAAAACTTTTAGAAGAAAATGTAAAAGAATATCTTAATGATCTCTGGGTATTAAAAGGTTTCTAAAAGAAGACACAAAAATGCATAACTTACAAAAGAAAAAACTGATAAATCAGAATACATGAAAATTAAGAACTTCTGTTTAACAGGAAACACTATTGAGAGGGTGATCAGACAAGCCATAAATGTAACCAATCAAGAATTAGTATCAGATTCTAAAGAGAACTAAACTCTATAAACATAGAAAAATAAAACAATAGAAATATAGGTAAAAAACTAAGAGTCACTTCTGAAAAGAGAAAATTGAAAGGGTCACTAGTTGAGTTAAAAGATGCTCAACCTCTGGTGCCTGGGTGGCTCAGTCAGTTAAGTGTCTGACTTTGGCTCAGGTCATGATCCTCAGGCCCTTGGGTTGAGTCCTGCTCAGTGGGGAGCCTGCTTCTCCCTCTCCCTTTGCTGCTCCCCCTGCTATGCTCTCACTCTGTCTGTCAAATAAATAAATAAATAAATTAAAAAAATCTTTCTAAAAAAAGGGATACTCAACCTCCTTAGTAATCAAGGAAATGAAAATTAAAATCACAACAACGTAGTATTTTATACTCACTGGAATCATAAAAATAAAAAAGTCTAATAAAAAATACCAAGTGTGGGCACCTGGGTGGCTCAGTTGGTTAAGCGACTCCCTTCAGCTCAGGTCATGATCCTGGAGTCCCAGGATCAAGTCCCACATCGGGCCCCCTGCCCCACAGGGAGTCTCCTTCTCCCTCTGACCTCCTTCCCTCTCATGCTCTCTCTCGTTCTCTCTCTCAAATAAATAAAGAAAATCTAAAAAAAAAAAAAAAAAACCAAGTGCTGGTAAGCACGTGGAGGAAGTGGAATGTTCATCCATGGCTCATTGGATTATACAATTTATGTGAGCACTTTGGAAAAAGTTTGGCATTAAATAGTAAAGTTGAACATGTGTAAATCCCAGGACCCAGGAACCGCAGTGCATATACATCATTTTGTTAACATTGCTCTATCATCATCCAATATGATACTGAGTGAAAGAAGCAAACCACAGGAGCATATATACATACAAACAACTAGGTTCCATTTATTAAAAAGCTCAGAAACAGAAAAAGGAAACAATATAGTATATTTTTTAGGGATACATACAGTCAGTAAGCCTGTGAAGAAAAACAAGGAAATAATTACCTCAAATTTTAAGATAGTAGTTACATCTGATGGGGGAGGGAATTGTAATCAAGGAGGGATGCACAGAGGGTTTTAAGAAATAAATATTTTATTTTTTTAAACCTGGGTAGTGAGTACATAAATAGTCATTCCTTAAAATTATTCTTTAAAATACATATAAATGTTTTATGCTGCTGCTGTGTATGATATATTTCGCCATTTTAGAAAAGGAAAAAAAAAACTGCCCAGAACTGAACACACAATTCTAGTTAATCCATACTAGAAAACTATCACCTCTCTCATTTTGAGTATTCTGTCTCTGTTTTTAAAAAAGATGTATGTATTTATTTTGAGAGAGAGAAACAGAGGGAGAGAGAGAGCACGCTCATGGGCATGCAGGCACAGGGGGAGGGGCAGAGGGAGAGAGAATCCTCAAGCAGACTCCCTGCTGAGTGTGGACCCTGAAGCAGGCTGGATCCCAGAACCCTGAGATCACCACCTGAGCCGAAATAAAGAGTTGGACGCTTGACTGACTGAGCCACCCAGGTGCTCCTCTGTCTCTGTTTTTTTTGAACCGAGGTGTGCCTTCATATCTTTGAAATTTTCTCTTATTTATTTGGCCATTTTCCCCCCTTGTCCTCCCAGTCAGTCAAGCTCTCCCCAGAGCCAGATCATCCTTCAGGAGAACGTATATAGCAACATTTCTGAGCTAGCCAGGCTGAGGTCCAAATTGCAGTGGGCAGCTGTGGCAGCTCTTCTGAAAGCCCACCTTAAAGCTTAACAAGCTTGCTTCCTGCCCTGTTTCTCTTGAGGCCATCTGCTTATAGTCCCAGCCTTTAGTGAGAAACCTTTGCAAATGGCTTATCAAGGCAAGCAATGCCTCATATTAGGTCATATTGATAAGACGAAGAGAGAATATTCTCACTCAAGAAGATTGCTATTTCCTGAAGGGATAAAACCCCACCAGGGAAAACCCCTGCAGTTGTCATAGGTAGGGCTGGTCTCCTCAAGCTGATAACATAGTTCCATCCAGAGGAGGAAGGCAGAATGCACTTATTTCACTCCTTGAAGCTTTCTGGGTAATTGTGCATCTTTCATTTATTAAAGACTCACATACTCTGAGCTAGACAGAGGTCCCAACCCTGAAGAACCTCTCCAGAATCCAGGTTGCTGAATTTTCCCTGCTGCCTAGAGAGACTCCAAACCAGCTCTTGACAATGGGCAACTGGGTGGTTAACCATTGGTTCTCAGTTTTGTTTCTGGTAAGTAATGTTTCCTATCTATGAATTATTCTTAAGAGAGTAATTTGAGTAATTTGTAAACAGAGTAATTTGTTGATATTTCTTTTTTAAAATATTTTATTTAGTTATTTGAGAGAGAGAGAGAGAGAGCGAGCACAAGTCAGGTGAAGGGCAGAGGGAGAAGCAGACTTCCTGGTGAGTGGGAAGCCCAACACGGGGCTAGATCCTGGGTCTCCAGGATCCTGACCTGAGCTGAAGGCAGATGCTTAACCAACTGAGCCAGCCAAGCGCCCCTGTTTGTTAATATTTCTAAAGTTATTTGAAATGGAAATATTCTATGCCAATATGGGGCCCATTGAGGCCAGTTATCAGTTAAAAGCCCAACTCTGAGATTACACATGTTTTATAAAATCTTGTGTATATGATGTATTTCAACATTTTAGAAAAGGGAAAAAAATCCAACTCCAGAAATTGGTTGGTAAAGAGACAAATGATATAAACCTCAAGTATTTGGAATCTCAGTGTTTTCATTTTCCACCTTTTTTCTCTTCCATGTCACTTCTAACTACTGCCATGCAACCTTCGTTTCTCTTTATCCTTTCCATACTACCAACAGCAAGATATCATAAAATAATTGAATGTTTGAGATAGAAATATTCTTGGTGATAATGGCCCAGTGCTCTCCATTTTAGAAATGGAATGTGAGCTACATATGTAATTAAAAATTTTTCTAGTACTTAGGTTGAAAAAGGTAAGAAGAAGTAGGCGATATTAATGTCCAGTAGTTTATTTAGTTTAACCCAATATATCAAAAATGTTATCCATTCGGGGTGCCTGGGTGAAGGCAGAAAGCATCTGCCTTCAGCTCAGGTCAGCTTCAGGGTCCTGGGATTGAGTCCTGCGTCGGGATCTCTGTTCAGAGGGGATCTTGCTTCTCCTTCTGCCTCCTGCTCCCTCTGCTTGTGCTCTTTCTCTCTTGACAAATGAATAGATTAGAAATCTTTTAAAAATGTTATCCTTTCAACATGTAATCAATATTGAAAATATTAACAAGATGAGGGTGGGCAGTGCTCTTCTTCTAAAACTAATATGTCTTACATGTTCGGGTTACGCACTTGGCAGTAATTCACAGCATATTTGGGTGTGATGTGGTTTACTTTTCTACCACATTTGTAATTTTATTTATTCCATCTCCTTTGTATGAATTCATGTATTATACCAAAATACAAGGGAAATGGGACTATTTGAAATGTCATATGGGAAATCTTTTAATAACTATATATAAATGAAATAAAAATATTTGTCCTCATCTTCTCCCCCAGAGCAACGGCAAGACATTTTGCTAGATATTTGTTTTTAATGTTTTCTATAATTTAAAAATGTATAGATTCTCATAAATATTATTTTCTTAACCATGATACTATAACTTTCCTAGTTTTATCTTAAAATACCAAATGTCCTGAACTTTTATAGATGTTTTTAATTTGTTTTAAGTAATTTTCATCTTTTTTTAATGTTCAGTTAACTAACATATAGTTAATTATGCTTGACATATAATTTCCAATAAACTTTCCACTCAAAAAAATATTTAAAAAAAAGACAAAAGAAAATAATAATGAGATCATTTAATGTCTTTTATTTTTCCTAAGTTTTCGAAACCCGATATGTATTTTGCACTTACAGTGTATCTGCATTAGGACTAGCCACATTTCCAGTGATCACATGTGGGTAGTGGCTATGGCATTGTCTAGTGCAGCTATAAAGCAGCTCCTTTATTTTTCACAAGGAAAATAAGACCCATATGTCACACTGTGAATGGATTGCAGAACCATCACTCAAATCCGCCTTCCCAGTGTTCAGGCCAGAAATTCTTCACCCTGCATGCCACGTATGCACAACCTCCTTCTCCTTACACACACACACACACACACACACACACACACACACACACCCCTATCCCCACTCTTTCTTCCATTTCTGAGCCACCCCGAGCTTGGAACTCCCTTTCTCCTTTCTCACTTTCCTAGATCTTTGTGTCAACCCCTTCTGGGGTAATCTCTTTTCTTCCATCTTTTTCCTTTGGGTCCCCTAGGATGGCCCAGGTGCTCGAGGGAAAAAGGTGTGAAGAGCAATCATATTCCCCTGGAAGGTTGTTTGTTTTGCATTCAACAAAAGGCCCAGTGCTTATTTTGGCAGGTTACCCTATGCTTTATATTTTCAACACTCGATCCTGTATATTTAATTCCGTTTGCACTAGTTGAAGAAACAGGGAACCTGGAAATGAGTTTCATTTCTGGTGTTAATTGAGGGATTTTGATCAAATTATTTATTCTCTCTAGACTTTGGGTCATCTGTGTGTGTGCATGCGATAAATTAAATAACTAGATTAGATACAAATATTAAGTTTGCTTCTAGTTCTAAAATCCTCTGCATTTTGTATCTCTCTCTTAGTTTTTGCTCAGAGAGTTCATCACCCATTATAGTGACTCACATTTAACCATGTAGCTTTGAATTTCCACCCCCTACCGATCTTGCTGGCAGGCTCAGACTTCCTGCTATCTCTGACATATACACTTAAAGCATTATTTTTTAGAGATTTTATTTATTTATTTGAGAGAGAGAGAGAGAGAGCAAGAGTGAGAGCAAGAAAGCATGATCAGGGGAGGTGAAGGGGCAGAGGGAGAGGGAGAAGCAGACTTTCCACTGAGTGGAGAGCCCAACTTGGGGCTCCATCCCAGGAACCTGGAATCATGACCTGAGCCAAAGGCAGATGTTCAACCAACTGAGCCACCCAGATGCCCCGCACTGTAAAAAAAAAAAAAAAAAAAAAAAAAAAAAAGATTTATTTATTTAATTTGAGAGAGAGAGAGCATTCGGGGGGCAGGGCAGAGGGAGGGGGAGAGAAAGAGAGAGAGAGAGAGAGAGAGAGAGAGAGAGAGAGAGAGAGATTCTAGCAGACTCCAAGCTGAGCAGGAAGCTGGTCTCGGGTTTGATCTCAAGACTCCAAGATCATGACCTGAGCTAAAAACAAGAGTCAAGCACTTAACAGACTGCATCACCTAGGCACCCCTGGCACTATTTTTTAAAATAAAAAAAATAAATTATTCAAAAAACATTCTTACCTCCACCCTTTTGGCCAGGTCTTCTACCTCACTTTCCACCCATAATGGAGGAAATGATAGTGAAGATGGGAAATAGAATGCCTTACTCCCAGATGTCACTGTATTCACCTTGCCTACAGTTGGTGATGGTCTGACACAGAGGCAAAGAACTCTCAGATCCTGAAATTGTTCTGCTCTCTCTGTCTTTGGAACTCTTGAGGTGTCTGTGGCTGTCACTGCTCTTTTTCTATTAGGATCAAGAATCTCTGAAAGACACTCAATACTGGAAATGGAGTCTGAGCAAAGGATGAAGGAAGAAATGGATTAGTGAATACTGGTAATAACCTAGATCTGGAGTTAGCATTTATTGAGCTCCTACTATGCACCAACTGTTGTATTAATCACTCTGCATAATTATTTCATGTAAGACTCACAGCATTGCTCTGAGGGTAGATATCATTATTCTCTTCACTTTATGGAATACACTAAGATTTAGAGAAGTTAAATAACGTATCTAAGATTACAGAGCTAGAAAGTGGTGAAGCTAGAATTTGAGCCCAAGGAGTTTGACTCCACTATCACTTTATTTTTTAAAGATTTTATTTATTTATTTATTTATTTATTTATTTGAGGGAGAGAGAGAGAAAGCAGAGGGGAAGGGCATGCATCATGAGCAGGGTTGTAGAGAAGTAGGAGAAGCAGTCTTCCTACTGAGCAGGGAGCTCAACGTGGGACTACATCCCAGGACTCCAGGACCTCGACCTGAGCCAAAAGCAGATGCTTAATGACTGAACCACCCGGCGCCCTCCAATATCACTTTAAATCACTATGCTTATGCTGCTGGAGGTGTGTGAGTGAGTGGTGCAGATCTAGGGAATCTGAACAAGCCATGCCCTAAGCTAAAGGCTCTCTACTTGTCGGGCTGAGATGGTTCTGATGCATCCTGGGGACAACAATATATATTAAGGGCCTCCCAGTGCCCTAGAGTTCTGCTGAGTTACAAAGTAGCACTTCAAAGCTTGGGCCAGAGCTGCCTTGGTTGGTCTCCAAGGCAATGGGGCAGTGGGTTCCAAATTCCCCTTTGCCAGTGCAGCGACAGAGCCTGGAATAGACAAAAGCAGTCTTAGGAGCTCAGATGAGTCCAGAGCAATGATAGGTTAATTTGAAAAGAGACTCACAATCTAAAAACAGGAAAATGTGTGTCAGGGAGTAATTAAAGAGGCAGGCCCATCTGGAATTGTTTAGTCCTTCCACATTGGTATTGTTATAGATGTTAAATTTATTCTTTGTTTCTTTAAAAATCCATTTATTCACTTATTGCCATCTTTTAGTTACAATGGTTGGAATGCTTCCGGTCCAGAAGTTGGCAAATGTTTTCTGCAAAGGGCCAGGTAGAATGTATTTTAGGCTTTGCTAGGCCCTGTGGTCTCTTTCACAGCTGCTCACTGAATGATGAAAACAGCCATAAACAATATAAGAATAAGTAGGTGTAGCTAAGTTCCAGTACCACTTTATTTATGGACACTGAAATTAGAATTTCATGTAATTGTCACATCATGAAGTGTTATTCTTCTTTTGATTTTTTCCCGACCATTTAAATGTGGGGAAACAGGGACACCTGGGTGGCTTAGGTCTGCCTTCAGCTTGGGTCATGATCCTGGGGTCCTGAGATCAAGCCCCGCATTGGGCTTCCCGCTTGGTGGGGAGCCTGCTTCTCCCTCTCCCTCTGCCTGCTGCTCCCCCTGCTTGTGCTCTCTCTCTCTCTAATAGATAATTAAAATATTTTAAAAATAAATATGTGAAAACAAACAAAAAAGTAAAAACCATTCTTAATTTGTAGGCTGTACAAAATAAACGGTGAGCTAGATTTGGCCCATGGGCCTTGGTTTGCTGACCCTGGTCATTAGCATCTGACGAATGCATGTCTTGAAGTGCTAACTCTCTCTGAAAGTAAGCTGGATACTAGAGGGATTGTATTCATTTACAATGAAAAGAGATAAACATAAAAGAGCCAAAATGGTGACACTATTTCCTATCCCTAATCTATTCCTTCCTATATCCAAATTTTACTTGGTTCTTTGCTTGTTTTTTTTTCTTCCTCCAGGCTACTTGGTTGGGGCTGAATATTTTCCTCTTTGTGCATGCCTTCCAGTCATATGAGAAAGCCGATAAGTACTATACAAGAGAAATCTTGGGGGTGAGTATCACACTTTCGATATGGAGAATCTCTAGGTTTTTTTGTTTGTTTGTTTATTTTGTTTTGTTTTTTTTTTTGTTTTTGGGGTTTTTTTAGTTATTTGTCACCTTGGCTCCTTTGAGACCCAAATGCCCCAATTTCCGCTAGGGTTAGGGTACCCAGAAAAAAAAATACAGGATGCCCAGAGAGAGAGCATGATCTGGGTGAAGAGCAGAGGGAGAGGAAGAGGGAGCCCGAGGGGGTGCGGGGAGGTTGGATCCCGGGACTTCAGGATCATGACCTGACCTGAAGGCAGATGCTTAAACGACTGAGCCACCGAGGAGCCCCGCTCTCCCAGTTAAATTTGAATTCCAGAAAAATAAATCATTTTTTGGTATAACTATATTTTGAGTATTGCTTGGGACATAGGTATGCTAAAAAAAAAAATTACTCACTTTTTAAAATCTGAAGTTCAGATTTAGCTGGGCATCTGGTACTTTTGTTCACTAAATCTGACAGCTCTATGTAAGGCACACTCCCCAGACCCCATGATAAAAACACACAATAAAGAAAACTATTAAGCAGTCATTTTAAAATGACTCAAGTACTACCATGGGGTGTGAGGGGAAAGCTGAATAGACCTCCTGCCCCTGCCCCTACTTCATTCAAAGCAGCCTTTACCTGCCTTTTTTTAAAAAAAAAAGATTTATTTATTCATTTTTATGTGTGTGTGTGAGAGAGAGAGAGAGCACACACCACATGAGTGGGAGGAAAGGATTGGGAGAAGTAGACTCCCCACTGAGCAGGGAGCCCCGTGTGGGACTCGATCCCAGGACCCCGGGATCACAACCTGAGCCAAAGGCAGAGGCTTCACCAACTGAGCCACCCAGGCGCCCCTCAGCCTTTATTTGTCTTATGGACTCCTGCTTATGATTTCCAGAAGGAGTTTGGTTTAAAACAAGTAAATAAACAGCTTGAAAGCCACCGCTGTGGACTGAACTCACGGAAAAACACCTCTCCATCTAAAAAGAGGGATACATAGGGTTTCTGTGGGGTGAGTAGCACGGCAGAACTCAAGACCTGGAGAAAGGCAGGGGTTGGGTGAGAATAACAGGATGGAGAAGGCTGTGGAAGTGGTAGGTGAGGAATAGAAGAGGGAGGGTGTGGAGTGGATAGGGCACGTTGATGTGGAGGTGACCAGAGAGAAGCATGGAGGTGAGACTGATTGTCTCATAGGTTTATCAGTCTTAGAAAAGCCAATTTGACTGCTAACTCTAATGAGTTTTTCAATAGCAGGTAAGGGATTTGGTTAAATCACTTTCATCTTGATTAGATCATTGGCTTTCCACAAAGACCTGTCCAAGGTACATGTTTAAAGAGTTTGTCCTAAAAAATACTTCTTTTCTCTCTATGATCCAAGGATCCATGTTGAGATCACAACCAATTTGAATGTTCTGTTCATGGCTTATTTCACCCTGCTGTTTTCTATTTTAAATGTTGTTCCTTGATCCTTCTTTGGAAACCATAACTCTAAAGGAAGTGTTAATTTATTTTAAAAATAGCTTTTTAGTAAGAGAGTGATGCAATACATGTGACTAGTTATTAAGAGCTTAATTAGCTCATGACCAAAAAGTCCACCGCAGAAAAATGAATCATGCTGATATCCTGTGGACATTTCATTCACTTCATTTATTAAAATCTTCTCTATTAAAAACATTTAATTATAAATAATGCTACTTTCTGTGACAGCAAATGATACAGAAATGTGTAAGCAAAAATGTGAAAATTGTCCTCCCATTCCATTCCCCGGAGATAACCACTGTTAATAGTTTCTGTGTGTGTCTGTACAGATATACTGATGTAAGTTCACAGATGCATCAGACACACAAGTTTTGTTTTTGAGGTGGGTAATATTCTTATCCACTTTTTAATTTCCTGCCTAGAGTAAAGTTTGCCCTTTTTTTGGGTGTATATACCACTCTATGAATTTGGAAAAACACATACACTATAGCAAAGAGGTCTTTTTGTTTGTTTGGTTTTTTGGTGTGTTTGAGGGTTTTTTGTTTTGTTTTCACCAAGAAAGGGATCGTATTGTTGATATTGGATGGAAATTGCTTCTTACACTTAATGTAGTTCAGATAGCTTTCCATGTGGGTATGTAACGAGTGATGTGCTGGAACTAGCTCGTACCAGCTTGCAATAGCCTCTGCGTACATCTCTTCCCAGCCCTGTATTCATGGTGTTCAGTTACAGCAAATTGGTATCTTGAAATCTGCCATGACAGGGGTATTGACATCACATAAATTGGCAAAGGCTGGAAATCAAGATCTCCTCTCTTCCCTGGAAAACTGGTTCTTAAACATTTACCACTCCTACTCCCCTGCATATAGCTCTCATCCTTTGAAGACCCTAACCATCCATGGCATTGATGTGCCATAATTTATTTAATCATTCTGTAGTTATTTCTTGAATTTGTGCTTTCTCTGGGAAAATACAGAGAGTTATTTGATTCATTATGAAGCAGAGCAAATAGGTAACAGGAGAAGCAGTTTAGATTCATAGCCAGTGAGACATTAATCACAGCAGCAGCTGAACTGGAACATCAGGTGGTGTTGATACTGAGAAGTGCACATAAATCAGGATATTTCGGTGCACTGCAATGGGGAAAGAAGATTTCCTCTAAAAAGAATTCATCCCATACAGATAGCCCCTCCAGAATATGGAACTGTGAAAGTGTAGTCCTGTATTTTCCACTCAATTGCTGATTTTAGCTTTAAGAAACCTCCGTGTCTCAAATAAGCAAGCTGCGCAAACCAATGTGGAAAGGCAGAATCTTTAAGATGAGCAGAGAAACAGAAACGGAACAGAATGTCTCTCTGAAAAACAGTCGGAGTATGACTCAGCAGAGGGAGAAAACACAGGTCATATGGAAGAGCCAGAAATGGAAAACAGTAGGGCAGCTCCTGTTCACTGCGCTGCCGAATGTGGTAAGCCATTATGGACGTCAGGCAGATCTTGACTTGGCTTGATGTCACCTTGTCCTGGGTTTAGGTGTCTCAAGGAAAATGAGCTTTTGTGCTAAAAATATTATTAGAAAAATTTAGGGGGGGGGAAAGAGAGAAAAAAAGGAGAAATCGTTCACTCTGACCCATATTCTTCCTTTTGGTGAGTCGCTGATTGGCACACGTAAGGCTGGCTGTTATGACATTGGTACAGTCTATAGCTTGCAGCCCCAAGTACAGGGAGCTGACTCAGAGACCAGTTGCACAGAGTCAAGGAGGGAAGTTGGACTTGACCACCATGGAGTTGAGCATGTTCTGTCTGGCCGATACCTAATCAAGCCTGTTTGGGGCCTAAGTACTTGGATTGAAGCACGGCTTCCTTGTCTCTTTTTCCGGCAACTTGTACTGCTGGAGCAGACTGATCTTGATGTATGCTGCCTGGCCACCCAAGGAAATCAGTTTGAAATTCTGTTTTCAGAAGCTCTCCTTTCTCAAATTTTGGCCTGAGTTTAAAATGTTTGCTCTGAGGGGTTCACTAGTTTTGCCTAAGCTGTATTCAATCATTAAAGGTGACTTAAATATAAATGGTTAAATTTTTTGTTGTTTACATGATGAGTACATGCTTATAATAGCAACATTAGAAAGTACAGAAAAGAGAAAAAATAGTCACCGTCTGTAATTATACTTCTAAATATATAAACTTTATTTAAAATGCAAATAAAAATATATACAATCTTCAAGATTGTTTTGCAAATGACAGTAAAATAATAATTGAGTGTATTTTTTCAAAGATTTTATTTATTTGATAGAGAGAGAGCACAAGTAGGCAGAGTGACAGGCAGAGGGTGAGGGAGAAGCAGGCTCTCCGCTGAGCAGGGAGCCTGATGCGGGGCTCAATCCCAGGACCCTGGGATCATGATCCAAGCTGAAGGCAGCCACTTAACTGACTGAGCCACCCAGGCACCCTAGTGTGTTTTTTTTTCCAATATTTTATTTATTTATTTGAGAGAGAGATAATGAGAGAGAGCCTGAACAGGGGTGAGGGGCAGAGGCAGAGGGAGAAGCAGACTCCCTGATGAGCAGGAAGCCCGATGACACAGGGGCTCCATCCCAGGACCCTGAGATCATGACCCAAACCAAAGGCAGAAGGCAGACGCTTAACCAGCTGAGCCACCCAGGCACACCAATAATTTAGTGTATTAAGCAAAGATACTCACTGCAAAGTATTACATCAATAGGATGTATTTGTTAATGTGAAATTATTGAATCCTATTCTCTTTTGTATTGTTAGATGTATAGTCAAATATCTCCAAGCAACTTGTCATGAGAATTTCTCAATTTACTGCTAAGTTCAGCAAATGTTCTGTCATTTTGCAAACAGAGAGCCTAGACCTAGTGTGCTGGCTACTGAGAAAGGGGTGAAGAAGATGTCGCCCTTTTCCAGGTCTCAGACAGGTGGACTGGGCTGTTCTCACTTCCTAGATGATGGGATGAAGCAGCTGATGATCTCTTCTCTCCTCTGCTCTAGTCAGCATTGGCCTGGGCCCGAGCCTCTGCTCGCTGCCTGAATTTTTTTTTTTAAAGATTTTATTTATTTATTTGACAGACAGAGATCACAAGTAGGCAGAGAGGCAGGCAGAGAGAGAGGAAGGGAAGCAGGCTCCCCGCTGAGCAGAGAGCCCGATGCGGGACTCGATCCCAGGACCCTGAGATCATGACCTGAGCCGAAGGCAGCGGCTTAACCCACTGAGCCACCCAGGCGCCCTCGCTGCCTGAATTTTAACAGCATGTTGATCCTGCTTCCTGTGTGTCGAAATCTGCTGTCCTTCCTGAGGGGCACCTGCTCAGTGAGTCCAAACCATTCCTAGGTCAACTTTCACATTAAAGACAAGAGACCCTGAACCCCTCAGTGGGGCAACCCAATACCCTCAAAGTTCTAGGAAGGGAAACCAGGGGTCTCCTTTGGTAGCCAAGTGGGTAGGCAAGGGTGGGTGGGTATTGGTGTGCTTTAAGACATGTTGGTTATGGGTTACTGAATTTTATAAACTGCCTGGAGACACCTGACCTTGATCACTTTCCATTTGTAGTTTTGCAGGCGTACCCTGAGAAAGCAATTGGGTCACAACCTCACCTTCCACAAGCTGGTAGCATATATGATCTGCCTATTCACAGGTAACTGATGCAAACCACAAATGTGCAAGCTCGTGAGCATTCAGAGTATAGTTTCATTCATCTCCACATTTAGACATTCAGAAAGTATTTCTCAAACACCTGGCACTATTTACCAGGCACTGCCGTAGGCAGTCCATCTTTCCTTCCTTCCTTCCCTCCTTCCTTCACCCCTCCCTTCCTCTTTCTTTCTTCCTTTCTTTCTTTCCTTCCTTCCTTCCTTCCTTCCTTCCTTCCTTCCTTCCTTCCTTCCTTCTTTCTTTCCTTCTCTCTCTCTCTTCCTTCCTTCCTTCCTTTCTTCCTTTCTCTCTTTCTTTCGAGATTTTATTTATTTATTTGACAGAGAAAGCAAGAGAGCACAAGCAGAGGGAGTAGTGGAGGGAGAAGCAGGCTCCTCGCTGAGCAGGTTGATCAAGGAGCCTGATGCAGAGCTGGATCCTAGGACCCTGGGATCATGACCTGAGCTGAAGGCAGACACTTAACAGAGTCACCCAGGTGCCCCTGTAGGCCTATTTTCATGGAACTTATATTTGATTCTTTTGGGAACAGAATGAGAATACAGAAGATCTTCGTTCTCGCTGCAATCAAGATTTATCTGGCACTTCCCGTGGACTCAGAATTCTGCTAGACACTATCTATAAGATTCTCCTTTGCTAGTGGGGCATGCCTGCAGTGATATTTCTAAGACACATATCAATTCACCGTCATCTTTCCATTTAGCCATTCACATCATTGCACACCTGTTCAACTTTGAACACTACAGCAGAAGCCGACAGGCCAGAGATGGGTCCCTTGCCTTTGTTCTCTCCACCCTATCTCCTAAAGAGAAAAGGGAAGATTCTTGGCTAAATCCTCTCCAGTCTCCAAACATGGTGAGTTGACTCAATGGCAAAGCATCTGCCATCTGGTCACGAGTATGGAAGGGCATGGCATGATTGGCACCTGTTGTGTCAGGCTGAAATTTCTCCTTTTGTAGACAGTGGAGTATGTGACATTTACCAGCATTGCTGGTCTCACTGGCCTGATCATCACAGTAGCTCTGGTTCTCATGGTGACATCAGCTATGGAGTTTATCTGGAGGAGTTATTTTGAGGTCTTCTGGTACACACACCATATTTTTATCATCTATATCATTGGTTTAGGGATTCACGGCATTGGGTAAGGTCCTCAAACCCTCATTCTTGTGCCCCAGCCCCTGACCTTGCATAATTCTTTGCCCCAAACTGTCCTTCTTTTTCTGTCTCAGTGGACTTGTCCGGGGTCAAACAGAAGAGAGCCTGAATGAGAGTCATCCTCACAGGTGTGCAGAATCTTTCAAGCACTGGGATGATCAGGAGTCCCACTGCAAGCATCCCCAGTTTGAAGGGCTCCCTGCTGAGGTAAGAGCCCCATAGGCAAGGGTAGACTCTTGCTGGAAGCTGTTATTGTTGTGGTTATTATTACTCTTACTATTGTTACTGTTATTAGTTCAGCATTGTGCTGAGTCCTGTGGAGGATATATTCACAAGGTTCCAACCATCAAGGGACTCCAGTATCACTGGCAACAGCCTGGGGAATTACCATCAACAGGGGATCCTGAACAGGAAGGACTAATGGTTATTGCATGTTGTGAGACCCTCTCCAAAATAATGATACCTCACATTATTTTTTTTAAGATTTTATTTATTTGTTTGTCAGAGAGAGTGAGCACAGGCAGAAAGAGTGGCAGGCAGAGGCAGAGGGAGAAGCCAGCTCCCTGCTGAGCAAGGAGCTCAATGTGGGACTCGATTGCAGGGTGCTGGGATCATGACTTAAGCCGAAGGCAGCCGCTTAACCAACTGAGCCACCCAGGCATCCCGGTACCTCACATTATTAATAGTGTTTACCACGGGACAGGTTTGTTGTGTAATATGGATTATCTCATTTATGCAAAACAATAATCGATGAGGTAGGTATTTTTTTGGTCTCCATTGTGAGACAATAGGACGAGGATTTCAAGAAGATTCAACGGTCAAGTTCTCACAGTAAGTAACTAGTGGAATTGGAATTCAAGCCCAGGCTTTCCAGATTCCAAAGATTGTGCTCTTGACCACTGAAATCCAATCAGTTTTCTTGGGGGGAGTGATACATGCATATGGTGAAATGATCACTGTAATGAGATTAATTAACACATCCATCACCTCACATAGTTTCTATTTTGTGCATGTGTGGTGAGAACGCTTAAGATCTACTCTTTCAACAGATTTCAAGTATGCTATACAGTATTATCAACTGTAGTCACCATGCTTTACATTAATTAGATCCCCAGAGCTTATTCATTTTATTACTGAAGTCACATACCTTTTGACCAGCATTTTCCATCACTCTCCCACCTCCTGTCTCAGGCCCTGGTTACCTACCTTCCCAGTCTCTGTTTCTATGAGTTCAACTTTTTTTAAGAAGCACTCTCAAAGTCAGCTTTCTTTGATGTTATAAGAACATGCTTGGAAATTATTAAATAGTGAAGAAATTGGGTTCCAGGGAACTCAAGGTATGCCTTGGGAAAATTATTGTGGATATCATGGTTTACCTTTGTATGCTCATAAAATATGTTAGATGGAGGAATAAATGGAAGGAAAAGGTTGACTTGTGGTGTCTCAAAGTGCTCTGAGGGTGATTAAAGTCTTTAAATCAGTTGCAGAATTAAGAGCAATATCTTGGTCCTCATAAAAAATGGGAATAATATCTTAAAAAATCCCCTAAAGTTAGCATTTCAAATCAGTTGGGAAAAATATATATCATTCAACAATTTTTTTAGGACAATAGGTTATCCATCCAGGAAGAAAAGCTGAATCTTGATTTTACACTTTATACTAAAATATGAATCAGGAATGCATGGATCAAGGATTTAAATGTTAAAGAAAGGAAAGAAATTATAAAAGCATCCTAAGACCACCTGGGAATTTTTTTTTCTAATACTGGAGGATTGCAAAAAGTGTTCCCTTAATAAGCTTTAAAAAGACCTTCAAACTAAAACAGCATGTGCCACATCTGTTATACCATCACTTCCCCACAACCTAAGAAATCTTTCCTACCCATTATTCTTCTATATTTCTATCTGCCAACACACTGGTTTGAAGCCACACTCTTCTGCTTCTTCAGTTCTGTGCTTCTATTTAACTGTGCTCTCACGTGGGACTATGAAATGCCCCTGCCCTGGACTTGTTTATGATTTGCATGAGGCAAAAGAAAATGTCTCTGACTGAGAAAAAACTTAAATTCAGTTATCAAGTTCTTCAGGTTTTTATTTGAATGGTAGTTGAGGTGGGGATTGGGGAAAAAAAAAAAAAAGCAAAGAGGAATGGCCAAGTTTTTTAAGGTGACAGAAATGTTCCATATCTTGACAATAATGGTTACAAGTGTCTGTTCTTTCACAAAATTTACTAAACAATCCAGAAATTGTTACATTTACTATATGCAAATTATACCTTAGGAATGATGACTTAAAAAAATCCTGCTTATTTGAAATATTTCCTTTTCCTCTGTAGAATATCAACCCATCTATGTGGTCTATGGTTTATATTTATTAAATATAAAATTCTGACCATTCTGGAGAAATTAAGATCTGTGGCTTATCTGTACAGTGGCCTTTAAATTGTGAATGTGGTCATTCAACATGCATAATTTAGTGGCATGAAAATAATAATAATAGAAATTCTATACATACATTATTATATCCCATTCTTTGAAGTTCTCTTTTTGAAATTTTTATACTTTACATAGAATCATGGTGTGATTGATTGTAATATATACAAATAAAATGTAAATATTGAAAAAAAAGACCCAGAAGGGGTGCCTGAGTGGCTCAGTGGGTTAAGTCTCTGCCTTCGGCTTGGGTCATGATCTCAGGGTCCTCGGATTGATCCCCGCATCAGGCTCTCTGCTCAGCAGGGAGCCTGCTTTCCCCTCTCTCTCTGCCTGCCTCTCTGCCTACTTGTGATCTCTTGTCTGTCAAATAAATAAAATCTTTAAAAAATAAAAAAAGAAAGATCTTGAAGTCAGAAAATAAAACAGAATAAATTTAAATGAAGTCAGAAAATAAAATAGAATAAATTTAAATAAATATATATTAAAAGGTATTATATGTAAATTTTAATTTAAATTCCAGTTAGTTAACATACAGTGTAATATTAGTTTCAGGTGTACAATTTAGTGATTCAGCACTTCCATACAACACCCAGTGCTCATCACAAGTGCACTCCTTAATCCCCATTACCTATTTCACCTATCCCCCCGCCACTTCCCCTCTGGTAACCATCAGTCTGTTGCTATGTTTAAAAGTCTGTTTCTTGGTTTGCCTCTCTCTCTTCCTTTCCCTATACTCATTTGCTTTGTTTCTTATATTCTACGTATGAGTGAAATAATATGGCATTTGTCTTTCTCTGACTTACTTCGCTTAGCATAATACCCTCTAGTTCCATCCGCGTCATTGCAAATGGCAAGATTTCATTCTTTTTTAAAAATTTCATTCTTTTTTATGGTTGAGTAATATTCCATTGCATGCAAGCACGCGCGCGCACACACACACACACACACACACACTTACCACCTGTTCTTTATCCATTCATCAGTCGATGAACATTTGGGCTCTTCCCATAATTTGACTATTGTGGATGATGCTGTTATAAATATCCCAGTGCACATATCCCTTTGAATTATTATTTCTATATCCTTTGGGTAAATACCTAATAGTGTAACTACTGGGTCATAGGGTAGTTTTATTTTTAACTTTTTGAGGAACCTCTGTACTGTTTTCCAGAGTGACCTCACCAGTTTGCATTTCCACCAACAGTGCAAGAAGGTTCTCTGTTCTTTGCATCTTTGCCAACATCTATTGTTTCCTGTATTGTTCATTTCAGCCATTCTAACTTGTCTAAGGTGATATCTTATTATAGTTTTGATTTACATTTCCCTGTTGATGAGTGATGTTGAGCAACTTTTCATGTGTCTGTTGGCACTCTGTATGTCTTCTTTGGAAAAATGTCTACTTGTGTCTTCTGCTCATTTTTTAAACTGCATTATTTAAAAAATGGTTTATGGGTGTTGAGTTTGATGAGTTCTTAATATACTTTGGATACTAATCCTTCATCAGGTATGTCATTGGAAAATATCTTCTCCCATTCTGGAAGTTGCCTTTCAGTTTTGATGATTGCTTCCTTTGCTGTGCAGAAACTTTTTATTTTGATGTGGTCCCAATAGTTTATTTTTGCTTTTATTTCCCTTACTTCAGAAGACATAACTAGAGAAATGTTGCTATAGCTGATGTCAGAGAAATTACTGCCTGTGCTCTATTTTAGGATTTGTGTGGTTTCATTTTGGTCTTTAATCCATTTTTGAGTTTATTTCTGTGGATGATATAAGAAAGTGGTCCAGTTTCATTCTTTGGCATGTTGTTGACCAATTTTCCCAACACCATTTGTTGAAGAGACTTTTTCCCATTAGATATTCTTTCCTCCTTTGTTGAAGATTAATTGATGATACAGTTATGGGCTCATTTCTGGGTTTTCTATTTTGTTCCATTGTCCTATGTGTCTTTTTTTGTGCCAGTACTGTACTGTTTTGATTACTACAGCTTTGTAATATAACTTGAAGTCTGGGATTGTGATGCCTCCAGTTTTTTTCTTTTTCAAAATTGCTTTGGCTATTTGGGGTCTTCTGTAGTTCCACATAAATTTTAGGATTGTTTGTTCTAGTTCTGTGAAAAATGCTGTTGATATTTTGGTAAGGATCACATTAAATCTGCAGATTTCTATGGGTAGTACACACATTTATTTTAAATATTTTATTTATTTATTTGACAGAGACACTGTGAGAGAGGGAACACAAGCAGGGGCAGGGGCAGAGGGAGAAGTAGCCTACCCGTTGAGCAGGGAGCCTGATGTAGGCTTGATCCCAGGATCCTGGGACCACGACCTTAGCTGAAGGCAGATGCTTAATGACTGAGCCATCCAGATGCCCCAGTACACACTTTTTAACAGTATTTATCTTCCAATCCATGACCATGGAATATCTTTTCATTTCTTTGTGTCATCTTCAATTTCTTTCATCAGTGCTTTGTGGTTTTCAGAGTATAGGTCTTTCACCGCTTTGGTTAAATTTATTCTTAGGTATTTTATTATTTTTGGTGTAATAGTAAATAGTGTTGCTTTCTTAATTTCTCTTTCTGCTGTTTCACTGAAATATTTGTTTTTAAAAAGCTCTATGGTATACCATTTTGTCATTTTTTATGTGATCATTTTTTAAAAGATTTTATTTATTTATTTGACAGAGAGAGAGATCACAAGTAGCCAGAGAGGCAGGCAGAGAGAGAGGGGGAAGCAGGCTCCCCGCCGAGCAGAGAGCCTGATGCGGGCCTTGATCCCAGGGCCCTGGGACCATGACCTGGGCCGTAGGCAGAGGCTCAACCCACTAAGCCACCCAGGCACCCTTATGTGACCATTTTTAATGACCTTGAGGGCATTATGCAAAGTGAAATAAGTCAGATGGAAAAATGACAAATACTGTATGATCTCACTATATGTGGAATCTTACTTTAATGAACCTAACTCACAGGTACAGGGAACAGATTGGTGGTTTCCAGACATAGGGGGTGGGGGAGTGAGCAAAATGAGTGAAGGTGGCCAAAGATACAAACTTCCAGTTATAAAATAAATAAGTCATGCGTATGTCATGTACAGCATGGTGACTCTAGTTAATAATACTGTATTGCATATTTGAAATTCGCTAAGAGAGTAGATATTAAAAGTTCTCAGCACAAGAAAAAAATTTTTGCAATGATGTATGGTGACGGATATTAACTATACTTATTGTGATCATTTTGTAATATATACAAATATTGAATCATTATGGTGTACACCTGAAACTAATGTAATGGTATATGTCGGTTATATCTCAATACAAAAAATGAAATAAAAAGAAAAATGAAAAAAGACAGTTGGGTATTAGCAAAAAAAAAAAATCTGTGTGGTATACCATTTTTGTCATTTTTTTCTTAGTAAATAATAGAGCCATTCCTATACTCGTATACTTTGTGCACACTTTAATTGTATCTTTATGCTCCATTTCCTAGAAGTGATATTTCTGGGTCAAATAGAAGGAATGCTTTTAAGATTGTTGGGATGTATCGCCAAATTGTTCTCTGGGAAGATCTACTAATTTGTCCCTCCACTGATTGCACATGTGAATGTGCCCATGTCCCTGCATGCCAGTTAATGGTGGGCATTATTGTTTAATGTTGTTTTTCAACCTGAGAGCTAAAGTGCTATTTTGGTTTAAAATTCACTTCTCTGAATATTTCTGAGGTCAAAATTTTTTTTTGCCATGTTGTTATTAGCCACTTCTTAAATATATTTTTTGTGTGTTTTCTCTGAAGACATGGAGAATTTTTTTTTTTCCAAATAAGGAGTAGCATCAAAATTGTATAAAACCCACTCTCAAGTTCACCTGCTGCATCCCTGCCTCTTTCCTCCCTGGAGATACCCAAGGAAATTGTTTGCCTGAAACAGCATAAGAAACTTCATTCCAGGGGTGCCTGGGTGGCTCAGTGGGTTAAGCCCCTGCCTTTGGCTCAGGTCACGATCTCAGGGCCCTGGGATCAAGCCCCATATCAGGCTCTGTGCTCAGCAGGGAGCCTGCTTCCCCCTCTTTCTCTGCCTGTCTGCCTACTTGTGCTGTCTCTCTCTGTCAAATAAATAAATAAAGTCTTAAAAAAAAAAAAGAAAAAAGAAACCTCATTCCACACAGTCTGATGTTTCACGCTGAAGCAGTTGTGTGAGAAAGAACATGACTTAGCATTGCTAGGAAATACATTTTTAGTAGTTCCTGTGCATAGGAAGCAACCTGCTACCTTTGAGAGAATCTCAGGGAGGTAGAAAGGCTGCTTTTAAAAAAGATGTAGAGAAGATAAAAAGTATGTTACTGTGTTAGGTGTTTTGAGCACCTGAGAAAAGAGGTGACAGGTAAATACCAAGGTTTTTTTTTTGTTTTGTTTTGTTTTTTATGTAGTGGTACAAATGGTGTCAGCCACATGCTTTCCCTTGTTCGTTAGTTTTGTTTTTAATCATCTGCTTCTCTGTTGGTTTTTCAGGTTGGACAAATTGTACTGGAAGACCGTCTTGGAGTCTTAACATTAACATTTATATGTAATTTAAGAATATATATAATATATATTATATGTATAATTACCACATATTTTATTTCTGTGCTTTTCTTTTGCTTCCTAGTGAGACTTGTAAAACTTCAGGAAATGATCCTGCGTTATGAGTCACATATTAGCAAATAAAACTGTTATAATTTTTTCATTTCCATTTCCGTCTGTAAGATTTGGTGAAATTAGTGGCTTGATAATGATACACATCAGAGAACTTGATAAATATTATTGAATGAAGAAATGAACTGCTACCCATATAAATCCTCAACAGGAGATTAATATGTAACCCATTCTTTATTCTCTCTCTCTCTGCAGTCTTGGAAGTGGATCCTTGCACCAGGAGTTCTTTATATCTTTGAAAGGATTCTTCGATTTTACCGCTCACAGCAGAAGGTTGTGATTACCAAGGTAAAGAATATGTGGGCACCTGGGTGGCTCAGTGGATTAAGCCTCTGCCTTTGGCTCAGGTCATGGTCCCAGGGTCTTGGGATAGAGCCCTGCATCGGGCTCTCTGCTCGGCGGGGAGCCTGCTTCCCGCCCCACCCCACCCCCGCCTGCCTCTCTGCCTACATGTGATCTCTCTCTGTCAAATAAATAAAAATCTTAAAAAAAAATTGTCTTTTCCGGGGCACCTGGCTGACTCAGTGGGAGGAGAGTGTGACTCTGGCTCTCGGGGTCATGAGTTCAAATCCCACATGGGGTGTAGAGAGTATTTAAAAAAAAACTTTAAAAAAAGAATATGTACTTGGGGCACATGGATGGCGCAGTCGGTTAAGTGTCCCACTCCTGGTTTCAGCTCAGGTCCTGATCTGAGTCAGAGTTGTGGGATGGAGCCCTACACCGGGCTCCAAACTCAGTGCAGAGTCTGCTTGGGAGTCTCTCTCCCTCACCTTTTACCCCTCCTCCCCTAAAATAAATGAATACATCTTAAAAAAAGTTTTTTTTAAAAGAATATGCACTTTCCCCTAGCTGTGATAAGAGTTCTTTTCTTCCTGATTATAGGAATAGATTGCCATGTTTTCACCCTGGAGGGAATAAGAAGGAACTGGGGCAACACACTTTAGTTCCTCCATTGCTGGACAGAACTATGGGGAAAAGAGTTTGGCCAAGATCATCAGCATGGGTCTTCGTCAGAGGCCACCAACAGGTAGCCTGGGCGAGTCCACAGACATCCTCCGGTTGGCCTGCACACTGATTGTTTGGAAAGTTGAATTGGTTGCTGACATTTAAACATCCAGAGGGAGGCTTTCACAATAAAAGAAAAATGGCCTTTCTGTCTTCTACTGAAGAATCAGGCAACCCGATAACACTGAGCTCCATGTGGAACAGTGGGTTCCACAGAGCACCCACTGTCTGGACAGTCACTGCTGCCCTCTTTCGAAAGGACTGCTTGCAGTTCACCACCATCGCCAGCCCTCTTGCTTTACTGACTTATTTCATCTGCCTGCTCCTGTCGCCATTTGAGTTTGCCTCCTTTGGCCTCTATGCTTCATTCATAGGTTGTCACGCACCCATCCAAAGTCCTGGAATTGCAGATGAACAAGCGTGGCTTCAGTATGGAAGTGGGACAGTATATTTTTGTTAATTGTCCCTCCATCTCTTACTTGGAGTGGCATCCCTTTACTCTGACCTCTGCTCCAGAGGAAGACTTCTTCTCCATTCATATCAGAGCAGCAGGCGACTGGACAGAAAATCTCATCAGGGTTTTTGAGCAGCAGCTGTCACCAATTCCCAGGTAGGTCCTGGAGAGCAGCTGAGACCCACAGCAGATGCAGACAGGCAGAAAAGAGAAAGCAATTCCTTGTTGTACTTTAAGTCTAGTGCAATCGAAATATGATTAAAATAAATAGGCACTGCATGAACCATGGGAGCAGCTATGTCCTGGGAGGGATGTTTGAGGTGGGGAGAGGAGGCGAGACTTCACTTGCCCATTGTCTTCTGTCTGCCGCCAGGATTGAAGTGGATGGTCCCTTTGGCACTGTCAGTGAAGATGTCTTCCAGTATGAAGTGGCTGTGTTGGTCGGTGCAGGAATTGGGGTCACCCCCTTTGCTTGCATCTTAAAATCTATCTGGTACAAATTTCGGCATGCAGATCACAACCTTAAAACACAAACGGTAACTCCCTCATACTTCTTTTCATCTGGTCTGGGCCTGACTGGTCCATTGCTTTCATGGCTTAACTTCTTTACAACTGGTCCCTGGAGCTATGAGAATGAGTGATCTCTTCTCTCTGCCAAGGCATCCATTCCCATAGATTTATTATAGGACCAGGGTCGTCATTTTCAATTTGGAGTTTAAAATCACCTAGAACCAAAGATGACGTTGGAAGTCTTTTTCCTTAAGGGACGTCATAAGAACTGTGGACCTTTATGCTGCTTTTGTACAACTGATTTTTCAGATCACCCACAGATGTGACCAACAAATAGAGAGTATATATAATAGTCATGTCACCAAATGGACATCTTAAAGACACTTGAATAAGGTTATGTTCTCTCTTGCTGATTCCAGATCTATTTCTACTGGATCTGCAGGGAGACAGGTGCCTTTGCCTGGTTCAATAACCTGTTGGCGTCTCTGGAGCGTGAGACGGAGGAATTAGGCAAAGTGGATTTTCTAAACTACCGTCTCTTCCTTACCGGATGGGACAGCAACATTGTGAGTTCAGAGAACACACTAATTCTCATGTTAGATGCAAGATCAATGTCAGACAAGGTCGTGCATGCTCATTGGAAATAATTATTTCTTATGATTTCTTACCTGCCCTCACCCCCACCTCCAAGTTTAAAAGTGGCTGAAGGAAGAAACATCTGTCAGGACCTGCCTTTTCTAACTTTTACTTCTTTGCCTTCAGGCCGGTCATGCCACATTAAACTTTGACAAGGCCACTGACATCCTGACAGGTCTGAAACAGAAAACCTCTTTTGGGAGACCCATGTGGGACAATGAGTTTTCTACAATAGCTAATGCCCACCCCAGGTAAGTATATTCTTCTCTAGTTAGCTGAGTCTGCAGAGTTAATGTTTAAGAAAAATATTATAGCATGTTGAACACTCTTTGGGAAAAGGTCTCTGGGGCAGAAACTGTTTGCACCACTCTCAGATTCTCGCTTCAAGCTGAACAAAATTTCATCTGGGGTTTTAGCCAAATAAGAGTATGACCTTGTAATGGATGAGAAGATGTTTTCTGCCCCTACAAGTCCTCCATTCAAACAGTGAGGCAAGGGGATTCAGTTCCGATCAGTATTACCAAATAAAATGGAAAACTGGAAAAATTCAAATGCATTGTTTTGGGCCTTAATAATCCCTGGTTAAAGTAAGAAAGGTTTGGAGTGTATTATCTAATTAAATCATGACCTGACCTCTGTATTTCTGGAAGAGTTTTGAGATATGTTAGAGCATATAGGAAAATCTTGTGCGTGAAATCAGTCATTTCAAGGGGAAGGAGATTGAGCTGATCATTAGATAAGTTCCTGGAACAATCTGGCAGCCGAAGATCAATTCAATTCCACAGACATTATTGGTTACCTTCTATAAGCTCAACACTCACTATTCTAGAAGGTTTGGAGGTTGAAAGAGAAATAGAATATAGTTCTCACCTTTAAGGAGCACACATTTTAATAAGAGGTGCATACAATCCGCTCAAAACAGAATGATGCACTCCATGAAACAAGTGCATGGACATGGAGGGAAGGAAAGTCTATGCCCACATGGGGTGACCAGGGCAGGCTTCACGAGGCAATGGTCAGAACACTTAGTCACTTGGATTCAGATGATCTTTGGTCCTAACACTAGTTCTGACACTTTCCATTTCTGGGAACTTGAGCTAGAAAGTCCTCTGATCTTCTGATTTCTTATCTATGAAATGGGGGTTATGTTAGTAAACGCCCTCTCTACTCACTTGCAGACTTGTAAACATTAAACAACACAGGCATGAAAAATGCTATGTAAACAGTAAAGCAGCATTTAAACGAAAGTGATTATGTTAATTATTGAGCTGACCGTAGTTGAAGCTGTGAGAATGGATGAGATTGCCAGGAGAGTGGGTGGCTGAGGACAGAGTAAGGAATGCTTACATCGTGTGGGAAGGGTGAAAGATGAGCCAGGGAGGAAGTAGGAGAATGTGGAGAAATGGTGTCTCAGAAGCCAAGGAAGGAAATATTAGAGAAGTGTGGTCAACAGTGTTGGAGGTGTGGCAGGGTTCAGAAAATGCTTATTTAACTTAACAATGATCTTAGCATACTTACAGACAGAACAGGAGCCACTAGAGAGGAATAAAATAAATATGCAAAAATGGAGAGAGGGCTAGGGTGGCCATAATAAAAGGTGAGAAATAAGGGGCCCATCCTTGGTGGCTCTGTCAGTTGAGCACCTGACTTGGGCTCAGGTCATGGTCTCAGGGTCCTGGGATCGAGCCCTGCATTGGGCTCCCTGTTCAGTGGGAAGTCTGCTTCTCCCTCTGCCTCTCACCCCGCTTGTGCTCTCTCACTTGCTCTCTCTCTCTCTCAAACAAACCTAAAAAAAAAAAAGATGGGCAATAAGAGTAGGTGAAGAGGTGGAGAAATTATAGGAGAGTTTCTCCCACATTGCTTGTGGGAATGTGAAATGGTGAGGCACTTTGGGAAAACTCTGGCATTTCCTCAAAATGATAAACATAGTAGCAACATGACCCAGCAATTTTGCTCCTAAGTATATACCCAGGAGAATTGAAAACAGCCTTTGCTAGCCACACAACAACTTATACATGAATGCATGTAGAATAGCCAAAAAGTGAAAATAAGTCAAGTTATCCATCAACAGAAGAAGGGATAAACAACATATGGTATATCCACATGGTGGGATCTTATTAAGCTGTTAAAAAAAGGAACAAAGTACTGATACATGCTATAACATGGACGAACCTTGGAAATAGCATGTTAAGCGTAAGAACCAGACCCCAAAGGCCACATAGTGTATGGTTCCATTTATTTCATTTCATTTTTTAAAGATTTAATTTATTTATTTGACAGAGAGAAAGCACAAGAGTGCACAAGCAGGGGGAGCAGCAGAGGAAGAGGGAAAAGCAGACTCCCCGCTGAGCAGGGACACCCCCCCCATGCAGCACTTGATGCCAGGATCCTGGGATCATGACTCAAGCCGAAGGCAGATGCTTAACTGATTGAGCCACCCACCCAGGTGCCCCGCCAGCACTTTAAATATGTCATTTCACTGACTTCTTGCCTGCAATGTTTCCAATGAGAAATTAGCTAAAAATTTTATTGAAGATTCTTTGTATATGTTGTATCACTTCTTTCTTGCTGCTTTTAAGAGTCTCTTTTTGTCTTTGTTTTTTAACAGTTTGACACATGGGACTCATTATGCCTCAGGGTAGATCTCTTTGAGTATCATATTTGGAGCTCATTGGGATTCTTGAATATGTAGATTCATGTCTTTTCATCAAATCTGGGAAATTTTCAGCCATTATTTCCTAAAATATTCTTTCTGCACCTTTCTCTTCTTCTCTTTCTGGGACTTTCATATGTGTATGTTGTCCACTTGATGGTGTCCCACAGATCTCTTAGGCTCTGTTCACCATTCTTCATTCTTTTTTCTTTCTACTCCTCAGCCTTCACTTCCTGCTAGCACTGAATCTAGAGATCAGCCAGGGGAGGGAGACTAGTGTCTTCTCAGGTCTTTCCTGAGCACACATCTTGCCCTGGATATGTGTGTAGCTTTCCATTTTCAAAAAAGATTTATTTATTTATTTATCTGACAGAGAGGGGCACAGCAAGAGAGGGAACACAAGCAGGGGGAGTGAGAGAGGGAGAAGCAGGCTTCTCGCCTAGCAAGGAGTCTGCTGCCGGAGCACGATACCAGGACCCTGGAATCATGACCTGAGCCGAAGGCAGATGCTTAACCAACTGAGCCACCCAGGCGCCCCTGTATGATTACATTTATGTGAAATGTTCAGAACAGGCAAATCTAGACATAAAAAGTAGATTTGATTGTCTGGGGCTGGGTGAAGGTGGTTGGGAGGAAATGGGGACTGACTGACTCCTAATGTGTATGGGGTTTCTTTTGGGGGTGATGAAAATGTTCTTGGATTAGATAGTGGTGGTGGGTACACAACTTTGTGGCTATACGAAAAAGCACTAACTGTAGGGGTGCCCAGGTCACTCTGTAGGTTTAGGGTCTGACTCTTGATTTAGGCTCAGGTCATGATCTCAGGGTCCTGAGATTGAGCCCCATGCTGGGCTCCACGCTGAATGTGGAACCTACTTAGGATTCTCTCTCTCCTTCTCCCCCTCCCTGTTCTCTCTCTCTAAAAGGCACTAACTGTACACTTTTAAAAGGTGAATGTTATGACATGTGAATTATATCTGAATTAAGTGAAAAAGAAGGGAGAGGAAGGCATGAGAGAGGGAAGGTGAGGGTGAGACCCAGAGCACAGTTAGGAAGATTATCCTTGGCAAGAAGGCTCATCACCTCTGTAGTGTGAGAAATTGTGGTGTGGGGACAGATGCACAGTGGATGGCTCTACTGGCAGCAAACACATATCCACTTGCTGTGTGCCAGGCATTTTTTGAATTGCTTTACATAGATTTTTCATTTAAACCCCAAAACAACCCTGTGAGGTGGGGACTATTTTGATTCCCATCTTACAGGGGGGATACCTGCAACAGAGAGGTTAAAGAGACTTGCCTGAAGTCACCCAGCTGGGTTAAGTGTCAGAGCTGCAATTTCAACCCAGATAGCCGGCTCCAAGGGCTCCAGGGGCTAGCACTTTGCCTCTACCCTGCACTATCTCCTGAGTTTCTGTTCTCTCAACAGTCTAGGCAAGGCTGCATGCTGAGAGTGTGACAAGGGCTGAGAGCGCATTTGGGGCTTGCAGGCAGAAAAGGTGAGAAAACTACCATGAATAATGTGAGGGAGTCAACAGCTGAATAGGCAGGATGTTGGCAGTAGTAGAGGCTTGGCAGAGGCAGTTTCTCTGACGTTAGCCCCTTTTGCTGGATTCTAGCCCCTTCGATTGTTCGATTCCTGCAGGTCTGTGGTGGGAGTCTTCCTATGTGGTCCTCAGACTCTGGCAACGAGTCTGAGCAAACGCTGTCACCAGTACTCCAGTCTGGATCGCAGGAAGGTTCAATTCTACTTCAACAAATAGAACTTCTGAACTATAGGAACAAGGGTGCTAATCTGCATTTAGTCTCTCCCCTGAATCTCCAACAAGTTACTTGGTCTGATCAGGTTTGGGCACAGCCATTTAAAGGATGGTAACATGCCTCTCAGGCTCTGAGTCCCTGGCATCTCTTTTTTGATTGGATTCAACTTGGATGTCACTGATCTTCATGAGGTCATGCTAATGGCAAAGGCCATGGATCCTTTCTTGGGGGAAAAAACTATATAAATCCTTCTGGAACGCCATGAGTGCAACAAGGCCTGAGAGCAGTGGTGGTTGACAGCTACACAACTTGACCCCAGGTGATACCGTTGATTCCAGGTGTTGCCTTTGGTCATATTTTTCCCTCCCTTTCACCTCCAAAGAAGATTTGTAATTAGGGTGATTTTTTTTAAATAAAAAATTTATTGAAGAATTAATGACAAAACATAATAATAAGCATAAATAATAAAACAATGAACATAAAATCACGAAGAACCGCATCCCTATATAACACTATGTACATTCTTACTGTTATTTTAAACATGGTCTTATCCAGTGTGAATAGCAATTTCTGCTTTACTTATTTTTACTTGTCAAGAAATGAAGGATTTTTTTCTTTGCTTAATGAGTGAAACTTTTATTACTTAATCTAGGCTCTCCATTTGGGAAAGAAAATCCTGGAACTCTGCTAATTTTAGGTAAAATTATATTATAATTGAAAGTCAGATAATTGTCATTAGCTTACATTGCTCTGTTGGAAATAATTGCAAAAACTTGAACTCCATCTTAAGATGACTTAGTCAACAGGGGCTCTTTATCATCATTTTTACTAAGGGGGTTTATGAACGTTTCGTTTCTCAAAAAGATAAATTTAAAACTTTGATACCATTTTTCGGGCTCTTCCCTATTCATTAAGGAATCATTCACTTAATGACATAAGCAAGATGTCTTTTTCTCCTATCAAAATGCTTTTTTCCTCCATCCACCTGGCTCTGGGATGTTAGTAGTCACAGTGATCAGTAAAGACTGGGGGGCCCTGAAGAGAGAGGAAAAAACCCATACTTCACTGTGCCCAAAGACAAGTCAACTCATTAGATTTGTAAGAATGTTTTTACTAAATAAGCATTATAGCACCTATTTCTCTACCATTAAGTGACCAAAAATGAATAGACAGTTGTTTCTAATGATCCAAAACCCTATATGACTTGAAGGATTAGTAAGATCAATTTTCAGTAACTAGTCTGAACAAAACAAAGGTGTCATGAACTCATGGTAGCTAGTCATTTCATTTATTAATTGGACATCAGGAAAAAATAGTAATGGATTATTTCTGTAGGGACAGATTGGAATATCCCAGCTGTTGCCAATTTCCTGGATTTCAATGATCTAAATGAAATTTAATAAGGCTTTAGGAAAATGCACAATGGAACCTGGATGACGTGGTTCCTCTTAGATAATTGCTGACCATAGAATTTGATCTTCATTGATTTTGATTTGGAATCTTAGTGTTCCCTGAAACTTACATGAGTTCCTAATGAGAAAGGCTTCACTCTGTTTCTATGTCTACCTGTATTGATACTTCAAGAGAAGACTGATGCTAAAAATCAATATGTTAAGGCCTAGAATATTCATGGAAGTAGGCAGAAAAAGTATTGATAATAAATCCTAGGTATAATCAACATCCAAACCTCAACTGGGGATGAGCAGGATACCCAGAAAGCTCCTCAGCTATTTTGAGCACGTTTTTCTTCCTAGGTTATAATATGAAGTAGCTTATTTAGCAAATTTTTGTCATAGTAAATGTTTACATATCAGAATAGAAAATCCCTCAATTTCAATGTCTCTCATAAAGTTGATTATCATTGCATTCTTTTGCTTGACATGTAAGCAATATGCTATTACATTCTCTAAGCCTATGGAAGGCTTTTAATTCACTTGACCGTAATCCTCACCCAGAGGGTAGGATTCTGAGAATATAAATAGGCTCAAATAATAGTTCCAGTGGAACTTTACTAATTATTAAGGCATCTCTTAACCTCTTGAGGTTGGCCTGATGGGAGAGAAATCATGTTCCTCCTTAATGCCACTATGAGATAGAGAATACTAGGCAGGAGGAGCCACAGGTTACAGTGAGTGGCACTAATTACTGCCACATGTATCTGCAAGGAAGCAGGCAGGAGCAGGCCTAATGGGCAATCTGACTGCTTGTGATCTACATGTGGTCCTCTTAAAATAAATGAGAAGAATGTAGAAGTTTTGGGGTTTTCTATGTTTTAATTTCCCAGAATAAGTTTGGTTATGGGGGAAGGCTGTAAGTTCATGATTATCTAGAAGGCAGAGTGAAATGTATATTGTTCCTTTGATTTTTATTTAGTTTTCACTTCATCTTGAACATGTGAAAAATTGGTGGCTTCTTTAACTTTTAAGGTTGACTACCAGACTGAAAAATTTTAGGACAGGTAAATGTTAACAGTCTCCTGTGTTGCTGACACACTCCAACCAGTGCCAATTCAACATTCTTGTCTTAGCTCTTAACTGTGCATGTGAATAAGCCTGTTATTGATAAAAAAAAAAAGTGCATTTTGATCATTGCATTTTTCTAAACTAAATACACTGCTCTGCTAGGCTCTTTGCTTTGTTGGCCTTTTGACCATTTTATAGCTCTAAGCAGGGGCTATTTTCTCCCAGTAAACTCAGAAGTTCTAGCAAGTTCTCAAAGGTCAAATCTTACTATTCCTGCTGGAAGCAAACAAAGCAAAAACTAAGTTGCAGAAAACACTGCTTCTGAGAAATTCTCAAATATTACCAAGAAGAATAAGTGGTTAACTCAAAGGAAAAACAGAACTATGGCAATATAACATTAAAGTACAATACTGCGGTAAGGGCTGAAAACACACCTAAGGTTTCAACCTTGGTGTTCAGCTTTTTAAGAGCAAAAAGGTCGTGTATATCAATTTGCAGTATACTAAAATTGTGTTCAAAGTTTATTTCAAGTCACAGAAAATATACAAACTAAGACAACAGAATAAACTGATTTTGTTCTGAGAGAAGGTGATGGGAATCCTCCACCTGGCACCAATTTGAGTCATTCAAGGGTTAGGATGCAGAAGTCATCTTTTTGCAACATTTCAACAAAGTTATGGAATTAATTTTCCGATTTGGTTGCCAGGTGTTTTTGAAAACCTGTAAGGAAAAGTTGGGAGAAAGCCATTAGAAATGGAGACAAAGTTCTCTTTCCCAAACATCAGGAAAAAAAAATTTTAAAGTTGGGAGGGAGGCTATGCAAAAGAGCCAATCACCAGGGAGAGAGTCCTAAGGTGTCTGCCTCCAGGATCCCCAAAGGGATCACCTGTTACAGCAGAGTTTCTCAACCTCAGCACTACTGACATTTGGAGACAAATAACTCTTTGTTAGGCGCACAGGGGTGGGGGAGATATCCTATGATTATAGGATGTTTAGAAGCATCTCTGGTCTCTCTACCTGCTGAATGCCAATAATATACCATATCCCCTAAAGTTGTGACAATGAAAAATGTCTCCAGACATTTCCAAAAGTCCTACAGGGAGCAAAACTGCTTCTGGTTGAGAACCATTGATCTGACAGAATAGAAGCCTGTCAGAAGTGACAGCAGAAATGGATCACAACTAGCAAGGTATAGCATGGACGGAGAGCCAACATTTTGGCCATATTATGTACAAGTAACAACAAATACACATTAAAACCTTGGCCACATAAAACGGTATAGACCTACAAGCACACGGCACATCTTTCTCTCTCTCTCTCTCTCACACATGAATGTAGGTTTAAAAAATGGTGAAAACAGAAAAAGGTCTGTAATCTAGTTAACAGTAATGTATCAATGTCAGTTTCTTGGTTTTGTACTACAGATCAAAAAGGTATTGCGTAACAGCTTCTCAAGATGTTATCTCTGGGGGAAGTTGGGGGAAGGGTACATGAGGCTCTTTGTACTATTTTCCCAACCTTCTGTGAATTTATAATTATTTCAAAATAAAATATAAAACAAACAAAAACCTTTGCCCTGTGGTTTATGTGAAAGGCTTTGAATTATCTTACAAGCTAGAATACACAACGAAAGAACGTTCAGAAACATTTTTCTCTTCACTATCTAGAAACAGTAATTTCCTCATATTGTAGGGAATGTCTTCTCTGACATAAATAAATTAGAAAAAGTAAAAGAGGGGAGTAGTTTTTCATCTATTGCTCTGACTATAACAGTCTATACTTTTACTTAAAAAAATGTCTTTGGGTATCTGGACTAAAAAGATAAAGTACTGGTCATACCAAAAGTCTGGCTAGCTATCCATCTATGACAGCTTCTCATTATAGTCCAATCACTTAAAGTCTAAATATAGGGATGTCTTGGTGGCTCAGTTAGTTTAGCATCTATCTTTGGCTCAGGTCATGATCCCAGGGTCCTGGGATTGAGCCCTGTGTTGGGCTCTCTGCTCAGCAGGAGCCTGCTTCTCCCCCTCCCTCTGCCTGCAGCTCCACCTGCTTGTGCGCTCTCTCTCTCTCTCTAATAAATAAATAAAATTAAAAAATTATTAAAAAAACAAAGTCTATGAGGAATTTGAGAGGCAGTGGGGGGGGGTTTGGGGGTAGGGAAGGAAAAAATGAAATGAGATGGGATTGGGAGGGAGACAAACCATGAGATTCTTAATCTCACAAAACAAACTGAGGGTTGCCGGGGGGAGGGAGGTAGGGAGAGGGTAGTTGCATTATGGACATCGGGGAGGGTATGTGCTATGGTGAGTGCTGTGAAGTGTGTAAACCTGGCGATTCACAGACCTGTACCCCTGGGGCTAATAATACATAATATGTTAATAAAATAAATAAATAAACCTGAGCACCTACCAAAAAAAAAAAAAGTCTAAATACAGATATGAAGCATGTTTCCAGTTTGGATGTTTTATTTTTTTTATTTTTTTAAAGATTTATTTGACTGAGAGAGAGAGATCACAGGTAGGCAGAGAGGCAGGCAGAGAGAGAGGGGGAATCAGGCTCCCTGCTGAGCAGAGAGCCCGATGCGGGGCTTGATCCCAGGACCCCGGGATCATGACCTGAGCCAAAGGCAGAGGCTTAACCCACTGAGCCACCCAGGCGCCCCCAGTTTGGATGTTTTAATGACTTTGCAAATATGGACTAAAACACAATATATTTGTAAAGACTTCTAATTAGTGTAAATGAGCTCACTATTATCTGATATTAGATGGATGGGAATTATAACACTGATGGGGTAACAAGCAAAAATTCAAAAGGTGATATTCCAGCTGATATTGGGACAATGTAAATTTTAAGTTGTTTTTAGAAAACAGTATTATTGGGGTGCCTGGCTGGCTCAGTTGGTAGAGTATACGACTCTTGATCTCAGCATTGTAAGTTTGAGCCCCAAGCTGGGTGGAGATTACTTAAAACTAAAGAAATCTTTAAAGAAAAATGAAAACAATTATTTATTTATTTATTTATTTTTTAAAAGATTTTATTTATTTATTTGACAGACGGAGATCACAAGTAGGCAGAGAAACAGGCAGAGAGAGAGAGGAGGAAGCAGGCTCCCTGCTGAGAAGAGAGCCCAATGCGGGGCTCGATCCCAGGACCCTGGGATCATGATCTGAGCCGAAGGCAGAGGCTTTAACCCACTGAGCCACCCAGGCGACCCAATTATGTATTTTTTAAAGATTATTTATTTGACAGAGAGAGAGCGAGAGAGAGAGAGAGAGAAAGCATGTGTGCGCGCATGCCAGAGAGTGCACACAAGCAGCAGGAGTGGCAGAGGCCGAGGGAGAAGCAGACTCCCTGTGGAGTAGAGAGCCCGATACAGGGCTCAATCCCAGGCCCCTGAGATCATGACCTGAGCTGAAGGTGGACACTTAACCCACTGAGCCACCCAGATGCCCCAAGAAAAAATTATTTATGAAATACAAGATGTTGGGGAAAATGGTTTTTATTTATTTATTTTTAAAGATTTTATTTATTTATTTAACAGACAGAGATCACAAGTAGGCAGAGAAGCAGGCAGAGAGAGAGGGGGAAGCAGGCTCCCTGCTGAGCAGAGAGCCCGACTCGGGGCTTGATCCCAGGACCCCGGGATCACGACCTGAGCGGAAGGCAGAGGCTTTAACCCACTGAGCCACCCAGGTGCCCTGGGAAAATGGTTTTTAAAAGAAAGGCCAATACACGGAATCAGATGGTTCCATGATTACGATCCATTTTATCTGACAGGTAAGAAAGAAAAAGAAAGGGCAGCAGTGTATAGCAACCTCTAAAATGTAAAGGGACTGATGGTGATAGTGGATGGTCATAACCCTGAAATATGTGCTCTAACAATTTAACATCAAAAGAGTCAATATTAAATAAATACTGGAAACCAAAATATTTATATATTTTATTGAAATGCTTTATATTTTCACCATTTTGATGGCACAGTTGGAATAAAATAACACCACTGATCCTGGAAGGATACACACCAAACCACATTTAGAGGTTGTCCCGGGAAGAAGATTAAGGAAGCCAAGCTTCCTACTCCGACCTTTTTCCATTTCTGTATTTGATTAAATTCGTAAAAGTGATGTTACTTTTGCCATTAGGAAAGAAAGGTTAAAAAAGTTTACAACCAACTCAACAAATGAACAGATACCCTGTTGTCTTTCCCATCCTGACAGAAGCTGACCTAATGAAGGGTGAAGAGTTTAGCCAAAGGGAGTGTGGGCCTTGGACAGTCTTCATAGAACAGCTGAGAGGGCCATGGGTTAAGGCTGGAAGTCTCTAATACCCCAAATGCACAAGGAGATCATCTGACTTAGGCAGGTTAAGTCTGCTCACCTTTCAAGGTGCTCCAGTGGATTTCTGTATTTGTTCCTTTAAGATCAGGATACTCTGCCTCTGCTCCGGAGGCAGCATGGCGATCTGGTCCGCAGTCAGCTGAAGGACCTGCATGATCAAAGCAGCCTGTGAAGAGAAGAAAAAAAAGGGGAATGAGTTTTAATGATGGCGGCTAAGAAACCACCACCAGCTTCCGTCCAAAAAGGAAGGATACTTCACACATAGAATACTACAGGCAAAAAACCCCACCCCAAATCAAATCAAACCAAACCAGCTGGCAAGAAAAGGCACAATGAAAAGCTCAAGTACAATAATACCGAAGATTAGGAGACTCAAATCAGACAGACGCCTGCACGAACCCAAAGTTCTTACAGACTAACATGCTATCTGTGAACCTTGGAAGTCTTCAGTTTTTAATCCTGTTTTAAAGATTTTTAAAATTTTATTTATTTGAGAGAGACAGAGCATGCGCAAGAGCGTGAGTGGGTGGAGGAGGGCAAAGGCAGAGGGCGAAGCAGACTCTACGCTGAGCAGGGAGCCCGAAGCTGATGCGGTGCTTGATCCCAGCAGGACCCTGCAATCATGACCTGAGCTGAAGAAAGATACTTAACCACTTAACGGATGGAGCCACCCAGGTGCCCCTTTTAAAAATCTCTTTTTCAAAAGTTTTAGTCCTCCCATCAGATATGAGCTCCCCACGATGGTCAAATATAGAAACAGATGTACTCATGAGGAATCTGCTATGTTTTTAGGGATAAAGCAGAAAGGGGAGAGGGAAAAAAGGAAATCAGATTTTCAGGTCAATCTGGTCTGCAGAAAACAACCGTTAGCACCTGATGAGTCTGAAATGTAACATAAGCTGCCATTTATATACATCCATTCAAGAATTTTAAGACCAGGCCCACAGATTTTCAGATAACAAGATCATAAAAAGTTGTAAGAGTAAACATCAGTTCCAAAGGAACTCCAAAGACCCAGGAACCTCCACATCATAACTGAAAAGAGGAATCCAGAAGATGTGTGGCTATGGAGACAGACAGCTTACCTTCTCATGGTCCTGTGGGGTAACTTGGTTCTGGCCAGGACTAAAGCCCCCAGGCTGACCTCCACCCTGAATGCTTGCTCCTTGCATGCCTGCTCCCTGCATGACTGGGACCTATGTGCACAAAGAGAGAGGAGTTTTCAGAACTTCTCATATAGTAATCAGAATCCAATAGCAGCAATGTGAAAGATATGGTTTGATTATGGATAGGAGTTAAAAAAAAAGCAAATTAATGACTCTGAAGATCACTTTCTACCATTAGCAATGGCAGAAGGCAGGGTTTAGCAAGAGATCAACTAGGGAGTTAGACACATTTGCTTATAGCAGCTCTAGCATCATCAACAAATATCATACAGCTCAATCAGGTACCATCAAATCAAGCAAAATCCAGCTGCATGAGCAGAAAGAAAACTGAGAGCATCCTAGAAACTAGTGCTCAGTGGAAACAGCAATGAAAGCCAGCAGATTCTAGAGATAATGTATGCTGGTCCACTGGGGAAGCGACATTCACAGAGATACTGCCTACCTCTAGTTCAATCAGACATAGGCAGTTCATCCCAAAGAGCTCTATCCCATAAGTAAGGCAGAGATGATCATAATGGCAGTGGCAGAAGGAGAGGGGAAGGCCTCTGGGGAAAAGAATGCTATTAGCTCAACATTTGCTTTTTATACCTTCCCAGAGAAAATATGCAGCAGATGCTTTCTGCTAAATACAGAGCAAGAAATAGGACTGACCCAAGTTAAAAGAACAAAATGCAGTTATAACATACTTATTTACGATCTTTGGTGAGTTTGATCTTTGGGAAGACTATCAGAACCCAAAGAAAAGGCCTCAGAGCACCGAGAATAACTGTTAAAGGTCCTTATATTGTTATGTTCACACTCAGGCATTCACCCAGAGTTTAGATACTATTATGAAACACAAATTGTGAACAAGCTTAGTTACCTGCTTCCCCAGCTGAACAGAAGCAGCAAAGCACAAAAAGAAATGTGAATACATTGTTAAGAGCAGATGCCATGATAGCAATGTGAATAGCTAGTCGACAGCCTGATAGTGAAGGAGATTGGAAACCACACAGGAGATAACTACACTTTCTATTATAGCACATATAATAGGCACATTCAATGATGACCCTGAGTAATCAAAATGGTAAAAAATCCTTTTTCATTATCTTGTTTAAAAAGGGAAGAAAGCACAGTACACTTTATTATCACTTTCTGTTCTTTATCAATACTGAATCCAGAGACCAGTCTGAACCTTAATGTTATGTTACAGATCTGAAACATTAGGAAAATAACAAGTTTGAAGCTTCACAGTTAATACTAATTTGAAGTATTATATCATGAGCTAAACATTCAATAATGGCCATTTAAAATTTCCAAGGAATGCCTGCTCTAGGCAGACAAGTCACAATATAGGTGACCACACGGCCACGGTTTGCCCAAGATAGTCCCAGTTTATGCTTTTGCCCCAGAGTAACTATTTAATAGCACTCTCACTTGCAAACATGTCCCTGTTTGGATAAGTCACATAATCACCCTAGTAATGATAAGCCTTTTATTTATTTTTATTTTAAAGAATTTATTTATTTGACAGGGAGAGACACAGCGAGAGAGGGAACACGAACAGGGGGTATGGGAGAGGGAAAGCAGGCTTCCTGCTGAGCAGGGAGCCTAATGCAGGGCTTGATCCTAGGACCCTGGGATCATGATGTGAGCCGAAGGCAGACGCTTAACGACTAAGCCACCCAGGTGCCCCATAATAAGCCTTTTAACTAACAAGTTTCCAACTAGGTAAACTGGAATTAATTTTTAAAAATCTGATTTAAAATTATGAACTAGGGATATACTATAAAGTTAAAAACAAACCACAGAACAGTGAAAGAAAGGAAATATAGATGCATTTTTTTCTAATAATATATTCTTCTTTGTTAGAAAAATCCATCAAAAATTGAATAAAAGCTATGATCTGTAGGGGATGGGGTTAGAGGGGAGACAGATACAGGGGAAGAAGCAGGGTTCCCACTGTCTATCTCTTACATATGAGTGAACATATTAATTTAAACAATATAAAAAAGATTTGAAGATAAAATTTTTATTTTTTTCACTCAAATCTAATACGCTTTATACAATCTACGAATGAAAACTATATAAACCTAATATTACAGAGTAACGAGTTCAAGCACTAGCAGAGACAGAAAAGCAAGACATTATCCAGAAATGGTCTTCCAACCTTTATTTTCAATGTCTTTTTCCACAAAACTATTGATAGAATTATATAACGACATCAGGTAGTCATTTGTTGTCAGTCTCTCCAGTTAGAATGCAAGCTCCATGGGGGCGGGGACTTTGTTTTTTTCACACTGCTATATCCTTAGTACCTAGAGCTCTCTCTGGTACACAATAGGTGCTCAATAAATATTTGCTGACTGAGTAAGTAAATGAATAAAAACTGTTTCTATTTTAAGGCTACTGATCCTAGAGGGCAGAATAAACATCAAGGCCCCCAGACACATTTTTAAAAAGCACAATTTGAAAAAAAGAGAATAGTTTTCTTTTACACACCAGAAAACAACATATTCGTATTTCCTATTAAAGAACGGGAGGCAGATACACATATACACATACATGATGTGCAGATAACAGGACTGAGTGGTACACTGAAAAAAACAGTGGGTTCTATTCCTTGCTCTGCCACTTTTCAGTTGTGTGAATTTGGACAAGTCACCTGAATTCTTGGATCTCAGTTTCCGAACCTATAAAATGAGAGAACTGGATGACTAACATCTTCCATTCCAGTGACACTCTCCCTCTCCCTCTCACGCATACACACACACACAAACGAGAGCAAGACACATAACCGTATGCAAGAGCGAAGAGAGACAGAAGTAGTACATAGAGGAAGGAGGATCAGGAGGGAGACGAAGGTGCCAGCACATACAAATTCAGGGAAGAGACACACATACCAGCTCCCCACAAACATTTGTGTGTAAAGAGGGAGATGACAACACAGAGATGATTACAGATTGCCATATACACATAGCTAGAGAGAGCCAAATAAGAAGAAAGAAAAGATAAGAATTCAGTTGCACAGGTTTTAAGGTGAACGTTAGTAAAAACTGCCTTTCATGTTCCTTTCATGTTCCACCGTTCACTTAGGTTACATGATGAAAGTAAATTAAAATAGGTTTCTGCAAATCTAAGATTATCGAAATGACTGCTAATAGTTCTTCATATGCTCTAATGCAGTTCCTACGGTTGTACATTAGAATCACTTGGGGGAGGTTTTCAAATTATCCATGCCTAGATTCTAGTGATACACACTGCCTCCTAAATCTGCAGGGGCTCTGCTCTGAATGGAACAACTCCTTAAATTGTGGGATAAGATTGCTACAATCCTGGTGGCCAGAAAATAACCATCTTAAGGGACAGAGAAACTAGAAAAAGGGAGATCTTCCTGTTCTAACAAGCTGAGAAATAGCCCAAATCAGAAAGCACTCACAGCCAGGCTCAATGGCCAATTCCTGAATAGATCAAGATTTCAAGTAGAAGCAAAAAGTGAGTTATCGCACATACCTGTCTGGATCCCTGGGGGCCAACTGCCCCCATGTTAATTGGACTGGGACCCTGGATTCCAGTAGGCATAGGGCCTCTAGGGCCAGGGACCGGGCCCCTTGTATCCATACTTCTGGCCTCTATCCCTCTGACTTCCATCGCGCGGGCCTCCATCGCGCGGGCCTCCATCGCGCGGGCCTCCATCGCACGGGCCTCCATCGCACGAGCCTCCATTGCTCGGGCCTCCAATCCTCTGGCATCTAATCCTCTAGCCTCCATGGCTCGTGCCTCCATTCCTCGTGTGTCTATGCCTCGGGGATCTCTTCCGCCTGTAAAGAAAGTTGTAAGAAAACCACTGTGTAGTTGCTCATCTTCACAGCGAAAAGAACCAATGATCAAAGAAAGAAATCTATTCCTTTGGTCACATCTCCCCCCAACTACAGGTGACCCTTGAACAAGGTGAGGATTGGAGTACTTCCCCAAAACCTAACTACTCGTAGCCTACTGCTGATTGGAAGCCTCATCAATAATAAAACAGTTGTTTACACCTGTTGAACACCTGTTTTGTATGTTGTATGTATTATGTTCTGCATTCTAATAACAAAGTAAGCTAGAAAAAAGAGAATGTTATTAAGAAAATCGTTAAGGAAGAGAAAATACATTTAGTACTGCACTATGTTTATAACAAAAAATCAATGTCTATTGGACCTATGCAGTTCAAACGTGTTGTTCAAGGATCAACTGTAAACAAGACTGCTTTTGCTTTCTCCTTCCCAGTTTTACAGGTTTGCAGATAAACCTTAAAAATGTTTGCCAACCCCACTGCCCCAGCCTTCTTTATCCCAGATTAGAACCTAAGACAGCTGGGTTTATTATCAGCCTACAACTACCAGGCGGCCTTGTGACATGGTCTCCCCTTACCTCTGCCATCCAAGGGTGGACCCCTCTGATCTAGCATGGGTCCTCTTGGCTCTGCCATTAGAGGTCTGGGCTCAGCTAATGGCCCTCCCCTCATCTCATGTGGGGGTGGGCCACGGCTGTCATGGCCAGGGACATGGTGCATGGGTGGACCCTGGTGAGGTGGTCCCAGGTAACCTCTAGAGATGGAGAAAAATGTGATATTTTAAAACAGAACAGAACAATAAAAGAAATGCCAAGCAGAAGATCAGTAAGTTAAAAAAAAAGAACCGATGCAAACATCAGTCTACAAATGCTAAGGAGAATGAACTGAATTGGCAGAAAAAAAAAAGCTATGGAGATACAAATGCATGTATTCTAGAATTTCATATTTGCTCAGGGCACTCATAATTAAGGAGAAGGTAACGGATATTCCATTGTATAGAATGAGTATGTAGTACAGCGCTTAAGAACGTGGGTTACTGCATGGGTTCAAATCTAGGCTTTATCACTTATTAGCTGTGTGATCTTGGGCACATTTAGTTAACTTCTCTATGCCTCGGTTTCTTCATCTGTAAAACAGGACTGATATTAGTGTCACTCTCACAGGGCTATTGTGTGGATTTAATGAGATGAGTTAAGTAAAGTACTCACAGCAGAGTCAGAGGCATAATCCCCATTCATATCAGTCATCATGATCTTATTATTACTGCTACTGTTGATACTGCCACTACCGATAAGCAATATAAGTTTTTCCTGTTTAGACATGTGCTAGAATTTCCAGTTTCTAAAGATGACTTGGGTAACCATGGTTCGTTCATTCAAAATGACAAACTCAACAGATACAGTTCTGCCCAAGGAGAAGTGCTTCCTTAGTCTTAGATAGTGGCCACGAATATTTATTTATCTGTTGAAGTAGGCAAAGAGGTACAGAAAGATGGTGTTCTCGGACCAAGGGAAAATTTGGATTCCCCCAGTCTTTTCCTTCTTTGTTAGTGCTCACCTAGGCTCTACCTCTCCAGTTACAGAAAGTAAAGTGCCTCCACGCGGGTCATTTGGGGCGTCTCCTAATAGACCTCGAGGAGTTGGGACGTTGGCAGGCAAGGGCCCACGTTGCATAGCGGCTCTGGGGTCCTGCATCGGCACTGACAGGGAAACAAACAGGGAGTTACTGTTGTGAAGGACACATCAGGAAACAAGAAATGACTCTATATACCACTGACAACATAATTCAGACACCTGAGAGTGGGTGAAACCTCACCACAGTAGACTCCTCTTGCAGCTCAAGAACAGAAGCAGGGTGTAGGCAGCATCTGTGCCATGCCAGAGGTATGGATGGAATTATATAATGAACAAAGTGGGGAGCAACCTGCCGAGGACTAGCACTGCAACCTGAAGAACCTTATGCTCCTGGTTTTCCTTAAAATCAATCTTAGTTCAAGGACCAGAGTCACAAAAGAGAGGTAGGGTCTTGGCATATGGGAACACTGCCATGGCTCTGCAAGAACCTGCTGTCTCCTTACAGACTGCTATTCCATCCAAGCCTCCTGACACCAGTAGGGAGGGAGTACAGCCTCGGACAGATGCCCATATCATCCATGTTCTCTGCCCTGTGTGAAGAGGTCAATCTTAGGCTTGTGGCCCCAACAGGAAAAAAAATTTAAAAACAAAAGCCCAAAACACTACCCTTCTGGGTTCCGAACGTGAGGATGACTGCCAAGCAGCCCTTGTCCTCTCAACGTCCCACCCTGAACACCACAAGCAAAAGGAAACCCGTAGATACAATGGGTACCTTGAACTCGCTCAATTGATGCAGGCCCGGCGGGTCCCACGGGCGAGTGCTGTAGGGTTCCTAGGTGAGCAGTAAGTTCAAAAGAAGAAAGAGCACTTAAATAGCTTACACGCACGCAAGCATGCACACACCCACACACAGAATCATACACATACAGACGTTCGAGATTTACACATGTAAGTTAAAAAGCCAAGAGTGCTACAAAGTCTTCCTAAACCATAGTAGCTTCTTTGGGATCTGAAACTGTTCTGCTGTAATGAGACTGCCTCCTAAAGTGAAACAGGTGGGCCACTGATTTTATTCAGCCACTTTGAATTTCCACCTCTGCTACTACGAGTCCATCTAAATCTCCTTATACAGTTACAAGAAACAAGGCAGTTCTGAATCTCTAGTTAGGCAAAGAACATAGATGTATTTTCATAAGCAAATCATGAAAGACACTGTACTGAATCTGGAAGGCAAGATTTATTCTGAAAGAAGTGGACTGTACTGTTTTTGCTGTAGTTTATTGCACAAAAATCTCTGCGGGAAATGCAATGAATGATCTTTAGACAAAGAAAGAGAACATCACTCCTCAAAAAATATTCTGCCACTGTGAGTCTCTGGTGATAAGCAAACACCAGACAACAGCAGACAAAGACTAATGAGATGAAAAGAGAGCCAACACTACACAGAGGTGGCAGAAGGAAAGAAGTGTCTTCTTAAACTAATCTCACTGTCTCCTTTTACCATTACAAATGTGCATAAGAAGCATGGATTCCAGGAAAAGAAAGAAAACTGGGTACAAGTGGAAAGATTCTTGCTTCCTCTGCTGAGTACTGAACAAAAACTATAAAAGAACACTCATCTCCTTTACCTCTTTGAGAAGACACACCTGATATATCTTCAAAACTCTAGTTATTTCCCTTTGCTAACTTTGGACCCAGAGAGGTGGTAAGAAATACAGCAGGAGAGAAGAGGTCTTTTGGAAATACATATCAAACAGCTCAAGTTTGATTGACTGATGGCTTGGGAAGAAGAAAAATATGACTGGAACCCCAATGCCTTCTCCCTAATGCAGCAATACTCTGGGTACACGTACAATCTACTGAGAGTGGTCAAGGGCATTGGGGCACAACAGCACAAAACCACAGGCTACTTAGATGAGGCATTTGGTCAAGAGCTTGTTCCACTGTCAAACATCTGATCAGATGATCCATTCTGTCACTTTAGCACCCAACCTTAGTGAACAAACTGTAGACAAGAAAATATAGTACAGAGGCCTTTATCTTAATATTTTGTTTTTAAAAAATGGGTTTCATTTATAGGCCATGTGCTAAGAAGTAACTTAAGCTTCTCTGTGCTGCCCATAGCTGTTCTTTCTCATCATGATGACAACATGACTGAGAACAGAAGACACTGAAGAGTGTTTGTGGAAGTTAATAGAGGTGGTGAGGATTTTCAGAAAGAGTAAGATTTTAGTCAGAGACTTCAGCACCTTGCTCTGCCACTTACTAGCTGGGAGAGATGAGTGCCCCAAGTCCTGTCCACATTACTCAGCAGTATTTACTTACCATGTGCCCAGGAAGAAATAACTTAAAACTCTGAGCTTAAACTGAGATTTAAAGGTTAAATCTCTTTACCTGAATACTGAGGTGCTGCCCCCTAACTCACACAGTTGTTGATGAAAATTAAAATGCCTGGCCTATAGCATGTGCTCAATTTTACTGTTAGTTCCTTCTGTTTTCTCACTCTCTCCTCCTAATGTTTTCAACCAGACCACTGCATTTTTCTGTTTCTTCAAACTCTAGCAACAGAGGGAAATAATTTGGAGATTCTGGAGTGGCCATTGTTGTGGTAGCCAGTGTTACGGTCACAGTGTAACATACCCTTACCAAGTAGGCTTCACACACCTCTGATCCCCTCCCAGTCTTCTCTGTGGTTTGGATTAGGTTTCTACATGTTATATGCTCATTATTAAAATTCCTTAATCAGTCAACAGATATCCACAGAGTGAGAGAGGACATGTCAGCAGTGTCATTAGATTATTATGAAAAATTGACATAAACAGAAACAAAAGATCCATCTGCTTTATTGATTCTTGTAGAGCTAGGCTCTGAGCCACCAGATGGAAAGTCTAGACTAACACTGTGCAACAAAATACTCTGCAATAAGGGAAATATTATCTATCTGCCATATCCAGTATGTGGTGCCATAACCACATGTGCCCCTGAGCACTTGCAATGTGGCTAGTAGGAACGAGGAACTGAATTTTAAGTTCTACCTAATTTCAATGAATTTAATATTCAAACAGCCACATATGGTTAGTGGCTGCCATATTAAAACGGTGCAGATATACAGCATTTCCAGGTCTAGTCCACATTAACCAGATACTAGTACTTATTTACCTTGTCCCCGCTCAATGGACACTGGTCCACTTCCTGGCATTCCAACCTGGGCTTGCATTCCTCCTAGAAGATAAAGAGAAGGAAAGAAAAACACAAATTAGGACACTGGAGAAAAAATTAGGACAGTGGGGCGCCTGGGTGGCTCAGTGGGTTAAAGCCTCTGTCTTCGGCTCGGGTCATGATCCCGGGGTCCTGGGATCGAGCCCCGCATCGGGCTCTCTGCTCAGCGGAGAGTCTGCTTCCTTCTCTCTCTCTCTGCCTGCTTCTCTGCCTACTTGTGATCTCTGTCAGGTAAATAAAAATAAAATCTTAAAAAAAAAATTAGGACAGTGGCTGAGTTAACAAATTCCCTTCTGCCTCACAGGCAGAAAACTACAAAAAAAGATCATAACTCGCACTAAACAACACAGTTATACAGAAGGTAAAGTTTGTTAGTAAACTCTAGGGTTCAGTGATAGAAAAGTGAGTTAAATGAGAATATTTAATCACCCTGGTTACTAAAACCTTGGCAGAAATTCTGTGATATAGAACAATGGCACTTGCCCACATAACTCCTCTCAGAGGAGGCAATATTGTTCCCAAGGTATTTTGTAAATTTGTGGGTTTTTGTTGTGAAAAGATTTATGGGGCATGGCTGGCATTTCATGAGAAGCCAACAGGGATACTAGATGAAATCCAATGTGTGAGATAGTCCTCCATAATCCAGAATTATCTTGTCTTGCAAAATTTTCAGATGTCTTGGTGAACATTAGCACAAATGAAAATCTGTTTACATTCATCTGAACTTAGAACCTAAGTCTGCTGTACTTGTAAACAAAAAAGCTCTTTTTCCCTATTTATATCTGTACACTTATAAACTGAATTTTCCAGAAATACAATTACTGAGTCAATTACAGGTATTGCATTTTGTTTCATTAAGAACTTTACCAAAAGTTTCCACCATCTGAGAAAATCATAACACAAATGTCAACAGTCCCTCTGGTATTTGAGTTGTGAAAACACCATACCTGTATCTGTCTGCATCTGTAGCTTTTACACTGATGGCATAGGAGCAAACATCTGACTGCTACCTTTTGGTTTCTTGTCTAGTTGTGCCTGAACACATGCATATTAAAAATATTCTTTATTATCGGTTAATTTCCTTTTATTTCTCCTTTATATTATAGTAAGGGCATTATATTTTTTTGGGAACTCATGTTAAATAGGTTATATCTGTGTATTTCATTCCAGGATAGTAAAAAGTCATTATGAAATACGTTATGAAAATGTTATGAAAAGAGCCTGCAGGGTCTAACAGGGTTGAGAACCACTGCTCTACCCTAACCAGTTGGGATAGTATTCTTTGCTATACAAAGAATAATTACGTATGACAAGTCCTTGTCTCATCCTTTCTATATAGCAGTAATTCTCTTTTCCTCAAAGGAACTATATATGCTGTATGTAAGAAGAAAAGATAAGCTGCTGTTTGCAGTTCATTAATACTTAACTAAAAGATCAAGTATACATCATATTCTCTCTCTTTAAGATTTTATTTATTTATTTGGGAGACAGTGAGCATGCGTGAATGGTCGGGAGGGGCAGAGGGAGAGAGAGAAGCAGACTCCCTGCTGAGCAGGGAGCCCCGTGCAGGGCTCATGCAGCTCAAACCCAGGACCCTGAAATCATGACCTGAGCTGAAGGCTGATGCTTAACCAACTGAGCCACCTAGGTGCCCCCACATTATATTCTCTTAGTCTGTTTAATATGCCAGGTACGGAAGAGCCATGGATTAAGAACCTGAACCTGGGCTAGCCCCATCCCTACTAAGTAACTGTGATTTTGAACAAGTGATTTGATAAAGTTAACATTTGCCCATGCTTACTCATCTGTAAAGTGAATGAGCTGGTTTAAACCAGTGGTTCTCAGAATGTGCTGCTCAGACCAGAAGTGTCAGTGTCACCAAAAATTGTTAGAACTGCAAATTCCAGGGCCTGACCTCAGACCTGCTGCATTACAAAGTCTGGCGGTGGGGACCAGCATCTGCACTTTAATAAGCTACTCAGGTGGTCATTAAAGTTTGAGAACTGCCGGTCTACAGAATTTCAAAGGTCTCTTCTAATCACAAACCATTCTATGATTTATTCAGACAATTCACTAAAACAATGTAAAGATTTAGGATCTGAGGAAAGTGGTGGCAGAAGGACATATGGGCATAATTTCTCATATTATACACTATCACACGATGGCACTTTCACTTTCAGCTTCCCAGAAGTGGAACTGGTGGGTAAAAGGGTACACGGATTTTAAATGTGAGACTACTTTCTTAAAAGGCTAAAACATTTCACATTTCCAGTAACAAGTTACGATACCACTTTCCCCACTAATAGTGTCATCTCTCTTTGAAACTTTTGCCAGATTGATGGGTTTAAGTAAAATGAAATCCTGTAATTTAATTTGTAATTCCATGGCTACAAATGCATTTGTCTTTGTTGCCATTTGGATTTGCTCTTCTACGAAGCGCCTACTCATTTTCTTTGCCTTCTTTGCTACTAGGCTGTTTCCCCTTCTCACCAACTGTCAATGAGTTTTGTACAGGGTATTTCAAACATCTGATTGATGTTCTAATAACTTCAGAAATAGAAATGCTACAGACTTATAAAAATATCACTTTAAGTTCCTTTCACACCTACTTTCAACTTCTATATTTATTAATTTCCTGTTTTTGGTATCTTGTTTCTTTATAAAAAGTATTTTCCTAGTTCTTTTAAAACTAGTACTTAGAGTTCCTTTATTCTTTAATAACGCAGGCATTTGAAGGTATTCATTTTAAGTACTGTTTCCCATACTTTTTTGTATACTTTTTGTTGCCTTTTGGATAATTTATAAATCCCTTCTTTATTTTCCCTTTAATTCAAGGATTACCTAGTGTTATGTCTCTTATTTTTCCAAGTAAATGTTATTTTCAGTCACATTGTAATTACTTCTAATTTTACTGATTTATAATAAGAGAACATGGCCTGTAAAATCTCTACGTTTTAAACTTGTTTTTATTTTATGCCCAAGTATGTGTTTTTTAACTGTTCCAAGGTTTTTGGGGGCAGAAGTGTATTTTTTAGTCAAAAGACCTAAATCTCCCATAATAAGTCATGCTTACTGGTTCCACTACTTTATTCACTATCTTTTACTTATTTTTTATCTATTAGTACAAAGGTACTCAAAGTGTGGTCCACAGAAATGTTGATCCACATACTGTATGTTAACAATTAATGACACTGTAAGTACAGAAATGGAGAGCACTTAGAAACTTTTACAGCAGTTTGATGCTTCTGTGACATCTAATTGCATGATCAGGGCACCTGTGTCACTGAACAGAATACAGATGACTTGGGTGTTTTTCAACTCACATTATGAGCTGCCTATGTCATGGGTTGCATACTTGTCATGTGTAGTAGGGCCACATTTCGACTTGTGATATTTTAAGTTTTTTTTTTTTTTTTAAAGATTTAATTTATTGGGGCACCTGGGTGGCTCAGTGGGTTAAGCCTCTGCCTTCAGCTCAGGTCATGATTTTAGGGTCCTGGGATAGAGCCCCACATCAGGCTCTGCTCAGCAGGGAGCCTGCTTCCCCCCACCGCCCCCCACCTGCCTCTCTGCCTACTTGTGATCTCTGTCATACACATAAATAAAATCCTTTAAAAAAAGAATTAATTTATTTATTTGAGAGAGAGAGCGAGTAAGAGAGAGCATGAGAGGGAAGAAGGTCAGAGGGAGAAGCAGACTCCCCACGGAGCTGGGAGACCGATGCAGGACTTGATCCTGGAACTTGATCCCTGAACTCCAGGATCATGATCTGAGCCGAAGGCAGTCGCTTAACCAACTGAGCCACCCAGGCACCCTTATCTTAAGGTTTTTAAATTAGGCACCCACAACTCAAAATGTATAAAATACAGAATCCACTTCTTTCATTGAAAGATATTTACTCTATAGGTAAATAAAAATCATGAATTTGCTGAAATTTCTTTTAAAATCCCTTCCTCTATTCCTTGTCAACTTAGGTCTATAGACCAGTTTCTCTACAAAACAGAACAATTGAGATTCAACACTGAGTAGTGTTGCAGTCAATCTAACCCAGATTAGATAAATTAACAAGAGGCAAATATGTTGCATAAAAACTTAAAATATTGATATCTATCATGTGTTCATATAGGAGTTTCATATAGGGAACCACTATTTCACTCAGTAACTCTTAGTTATGATTATTGAATGACAAAGACCAAAAGCATAATAGCAATACTCATTAATAATTTCTACATACATACTTGCAATCAAAATGTACAGTTTCAAAAATTCTTTTTTCCTTTTGTTGTTTGGTCTGATTATATTTAATGAAATGCAATTTCATATCTATTAAATATAATAAAACAAATGTCACTAAGTATTTGGTGTCTTTTTTTTTTAATGTACCTTTCAACCTAATCTAAGTCTCTGGCTTTTGGTGGGAAAATTCAGTCCATTCACATTTAGCAGAATAACGACTACATGAAACTTTATTCCTTTCTCTTTACTCTACGTTTATTATTACTTACTTCACAATGTTGTTTTCTTTTCCCTCTATTTGCTGGCTTTGTTGGCTAGTTTCCATTCATTCCATTTCCCCCTTGCTAATTTGGAAGTTTTACTTCACTTTTCCATTTTGTGGTCCTTTTCCCTTCTCTCTGTGTATAAGAGACTAACTATTCCCTCCATCTAGGATATATGCTTCCTAGCTATGTAATTTTATATCAAGATCTCATTATCACATAATATTTTGGTGACATTATACCATTTGCTACAACAAAACTTTAGCAAAATACCAAAATGGTGGAGACTGTGAAGGAAACATACCTCCAGGAGCTAAGGAACCAGGACCAGGCCCTGTTACAGCTGCTGGCATCTGTCCTGGTGCTGGAACTCCAGCCTGCATAGAAGCTTGCATCAGAGGAGGTGCACCATTGACATGCATTCCACCCTGAACAAAAATAAAAACAAAAATAAAAAAATAAAAAAATAAAAAAAAAAATAAAAAAGGTATGTATATGCCTTTGGACAATACACATGAGCCTGGTTATATAGAACACAATTAAGATGGACCATGTTCTCTAAAAGCAGACACTGACAAGTCTGACCTGTGTTGTGAGGCCATATGTGGCACCTACGGTTGACTTCAAGTTGTTTACCTCTACCAATCTGAATGGTAAAAATGGTAGATTACTGTTCTTTTTGTTTACATTTACCCTGAGGTTGAACACTTTTATTATGAAAAGCTCCAGATATATAAATTGTATAGAAAAGAAAATAAACATACAGTTTAGGAAATAAATATATATACTTGAAATCTGCCCTCTGGTCTTCCCTAACTGCATCCTGTGTCCCCTTCTTAAGACAACCACTTAAGAATTTTTACAGACATTTAAAAATTTTATGTAAATCATTACGTACTAAATAAACATATTTGCAACTCATTCAACATTTTTTTGGGATCTGTGCAAATACAAATATGCCATATTCTGGGAAGGCTTCTACATTCACTCATTTTCACTTCTGTAACTTCTGAGTTATCTGTGTTACACCATGTATCCTAGTTCCTCTTTACTACTATATGGAATTAAGTTTTTGAAAGTCATTCATGGCAACAGGTCTAATTTATTTAACTGCTATAGAGTATTTCACTGGATAAATATACAACATTTTCCCCATTATTCCACTGATGTACATTTAGGATGTTTTAACCTTTCACAATTATAATGTGGCAATAAACATTCTTGAACGTGACCAAGGACTTGTAATCGGCCGGTTGTCTGTCATGTGTGTGGCATATACTTTTTCCCAATTTGTCATTTATCTTTGGGGTTTATTTCTATTTCTCTATATAGAAATTTTTCAGTTTTCAAATGTACTGATTTTCTATGGCTTCAGTTTTGTGTCATGCTTGGCAAGTAAGCTTTACTTTTTTCCATTGGTAAGGAGATGTAAGAATGCCAACCTCATACAATTACTTTAAGTCCTAGATGAGATAATGGATGTAGAATAACAAAGTGCCAACCATAGTACCACACATGCACATAAATACCAAAATTAGCCTATATATAAAAGGACAGGGGCCCCTGGGTGGTTCAGTGGGTTAAAGCCTCTGCCTTCGGCTCAGGTCATGATTCCAGGGTCCTGGGATGGAGCCCTGCATCGGGCTCTCAGCTCAGCAGGGAGCCTGCTCCCCCCCCCCACCGCCGCCTGCCTCTCTGCCTACTTGTGATCCCTGTCTATCAAATAAATAAGTAAAATCTTAAAAAAAAAAATAAAAGGACACACATGAAGGATCGCTTTGTTTCACAAACTTGGCACCAAATCTATGTTCACTCAGATGCCATGTACTCTGCAAAATGAAAACTGCTTTTATGCCTGGGAACTGAAATTATCATCTTCAGCTCCTGACTGTTCTTCTTTCAGTATATCTTCCTAACATGAAAAGGCATTCAAAACATGTAAAAGAAACGTTATAGGAGATAAAGCCCTACCAAAGCCTGGGCCTGAGGGGCCTGAGGATTCTGTTGGTTCATTGACACAGTGGATCCTGAGCCAGGCCCAGCACTGTGGACTGGCTGAGGGTTGCCTGCAATCAGTGTTGGGATATTTGTCTGGCGATGCAGGATTTTCTAAAAAATGAAAAGACAAATCTATGAGTTGTGTGTTTAACAAGGCAATCAGGCAGTTCCTACCCCAAAGTGTGCCGTGGTGTTTCCATAAACAAATAAGAAGCACTCACCAGAGCAATCTCTGGATCCACAATTCTCATCACTACCTGCGCTTGTAGCAAAGCATAAGCCAGTTGAGGGTTCTGAAGCAACATGTTCCGTGCTTCCTGGGGACTATTCTGGACACAAAGCTGGGAAGATAAAGAGATTCATCATCAGGTTCAATACTTAGTACTTAGAAATTAATAGTGATTTAGAGCCATTCTCATCTGATAAATATAATACTCAAGAAGCTTTTTAAGCTATCATCGGTTTTTGTATAGCACACAAAATTTCAGTCATGACAGGCAAGAGAAGGAAGAGGCATTTCAAATACCATAATACCACCGTTTAGGAGAAAAGCCACATCTGAAGATCTACTTCTGATATCTATGGGCCACAAAAAGCCAGATTGTATAGTTGTGTTTGTGTATAAAAAAATGGAAAGCTCTTTGTACAAAATATAAAATATGCTGTGCACATATGGCATATCGAAGGTGCAAGAAATGGTGGTCAACAGGCACACCTTATATTTGAGTTCAGGGAATCATTTCCATTCACTTGATTAACTCCTCAAAAATTTGATGTGATTTGATTTGTTCTTAACCTAATGCCTCCTCCCACCTTCATTTGTTTCATCAGCTCAAACATCTGCTCTGGTGGAAGACTGGCAACTGCTTTGCTAATGGACTCAGGGGCATCCTCAGGACTGATGGTCTCTCCATAAGGTGACTCAATGACAGGGGCACCAGTGCCAAGGCCTGATCGGGAAGAAAGTACAAAAAGTTAAGGAGGCAAAATTATGAGCTAAATCATTTCAAGTATCTACTTTCCAGGGCTGCTTCCTTTCCAGGACCTGTTATAACTTTAAATTATCTGGAACTGAGAAGTAAGTGATCTGCAAGTCTCTTATTTCTGTAGAGGAAAGTGACAGAAGTATTTTCTGTTCTCAGAAGAAAGCTGGGACTAGGATCACATAGGTAGACAATGTTAACCTAAATTAGGGATGAGGCATACTGATTTCCTTTTGACAAGTCATTAGAAGCGAAACAAGAGATAAAGATGCTAATCTTAAAAACAAAATAACAGAAAAAGATGCTAATTAAGAATGGAATTCCTGATCTGGTACCTCGTGAAAAAAGCCAGGATGCCTTAGTAATCCCACCAATTACAGATCTGACAAACAGTTATAGCAGCGGTTACCTAAGGACATAGTTCGTGCAACTAATGGCTTGGTGAGCCTGAATTCATCTTCAACTGTAAATCAACTCCTTTGTAACTAAAGGACTTCTAAAGTCAACTTTATCTTGTTTCTCAAAGATATATACTTCCCTAATGCAGGAGCCTCAAGGGGGTCAAGAACCTAAGTGGCTAACCATTTTAACAGGTGCTAAAACATATCACAAATGGAAACATCTTCGTTGTTACATCTTTACTAATTCATGTTGCATACAAATCAGGTTTATACTCACTCTTCAGCTCTTCTTTGTTCTTTTCACTGGCAGCATTGTCCACTCGAAGTGCTCTCCCACTGAATTCACGCCCATTCAGGTTTCGCATGGCACTAAGTGCTGTCTCCTGGTCTTGGTATTCACAGAAGCCATAACCCTTTGGCTTTCCCGTCTCCCTATCATATACCAACCTGGAGGAGTAGAACCAAGTATCAGGCACAAATGTTACATATACATAGGGTTCTTGCTAACATGGGCATGTTCTAATTTGGTCCACTCTAAGACAAATAACTTTATCACTTTGACTATTTCACTGAAATATTTTTTAAACATTTTTAAATAAAAATATGTATCTTTTAGTAAGGGCGCCTGGGTGGCTCAGTTGGTTAAGCGATTGCCTTTGGCTCAGGTCATGATCCTGGAGTCCCGGGATCAAGTCCCACATCAGGCTGCCTGCTCAGCAGAGAGTCTGGTCTGCTTCTCCCTCTGACCCTCCCGACTCTTATGTTCTCTCTCTTTCATTCTCTCTCTCAAATAAATAAATAAAGTTAAAAAAATGTATCTTTTAGTAAAAATAAATGTGAATTGTATGGTATGTGAATTATACTGGAATAAAGCTGTTACAAACAGAAGGATGCATGTGAAAATCACCAGTAAAAACCTTGCTATTATTGCTAAAGGCCAAATTTGTGATTTTAAAGAAAACCCCAAGTAATCAAAGGAGAATCTCACCTGAAACTAACAACAGGTCCAACCTCAGAAAAGATGTCCTTTAATTGCTCTTCAGTAGCCTCATATGGAATGTTCCCCACTATGGAAGAAAATAGACAACAGATTAAAAGTCTGAGTATGTAACCTATTTCCACTGTGAGAAAGTAAAACGAATCAGTACTTACATCATTGAAAATGTAACAACTACCTCAAAATAGTGTTCCCACACTGCTAGTTCCATGGTATTTCAGACAACATTTCAATGTTGTCTGCTGACTTTAATTACAAAACAAACTACTAAGATTAAATATAAAAGGCACAGGCACTTCGAAATATCAGTTCTCAGACTTATCTTACAAGTGTTATGATTTTCCTTACCTTCGGTGAAAATAAATACTTTGGCATTGGTATTTACTCGAAGATCTGCAAGTCTTATCGACAACTACTAAAAATACCAATGTATTTGATATTTTAAAAACTGGCATATTATTTCTATATTTCCACACATACATACAAACTCAAAGAATAACCATGAATGTAGTGAAGGATGTTTAAAAATTATTCTGAACTGTTTTGTTATGGCCATTCCAAAAGGTGCTTTAAAATCACCACACGGACTTCAAACAAACAAACAAACAAACAACTTATTTCCAGGCACCTGGGTGGCTCAGTGGGTTAAGCCTCTGCCTTCGGATCAGGTCATCTCAGGGTCCCGGGATCAGGTCCCCCCATCGGGCTCTCTGCTCAGCAGGGAGCCTGCTTCCCCCCCCCCCCCGCCCCCCGCGCCTCCCTCTCTGCCTACTTGTGATCTGTCAAATAAATAAATAAAATCTTTTAAAAAATAAAAAAACCTTATTTCATGTGAAAAGATTACTCAGAATGGACCTGATCCTCTTTAAAATTTCTTCGACGAGATCTATTCGTTCATTCATTCATTTACAATCCACTTTAAGACTCCAGGTGGCCACTACCAGTATCGAACCAAAATGTTACAAGTAAAAAACAGAGGCTGAAAGTCCTTATGAGAGGGCGGGAAATGGACACAGCGTTCTATACACTCATCATATTATCTGTATTCTGGGACAGGGAGTGAGTCGTACGGGACAGTTGCCAGGCGCCCTCGATTCTAGATAATAATAGAAGCTCATGAAAGGAGAAACGCATAGAAACTGAACGCTAGTTTAACTTCCTCAGCCACATCATGAAAAGGCTGTGAGATCTCACGGGAAGGGAGCATCACTTTGCCCGCGAGTCCACTAGAGCGGCCGTTCCACAAGACGGGCAAGCCCGACCCATCACCAGCTCCTGCAGGAATTCATTAGGTGCAGGGGGTATTCTTTGCTGCTCCTTGTCTCTTTCTATCCCTCCCCGACGCTTGGCTCCACGAATTCCTCTTACCGAACACCGAACGCAGAGAACGATCCACCGCGGGGTCTCTCACAGTCAAACCCGCCATCGCTCTCTTCCGGCAGCTTCCGGTGCGCCAGAGCACACTTCCTTACGGCGCCTCAGCTCTGCGCTAAACACGCTTCAGTACGGGCTCGTAAGCCGGAAGCACCTGGGCAGGGCGCGCACATGGCCCCTCCTCTGGCGTCATTGCGTCCGCAGCTGGCGCGCCCTCCATCCCCAAGAGCTAAGCACTCCGGGCTGGGTTGCGACCGGACTATCACTCGGTTCCGACTTAGGCTTGTGCGGTCCTAGACTAATCTGCAGGATTTTAGTCTGCAGAGTTCCTTATTATTCATTTTTTCTTAGACCAACACGAAGAATCATCGGTCACAATAAAGATGGCGGCAGCCGCTTTACCGTGGTAATGGGAAAGTCATTTGCTAACAACCTTGGCCCTTACATTTTAGTTCCTCCCTATGAGGGAAGGGAAGTGCTTGGTCCCGCCCCAGCAGCGTGCCGGTGAGTTTGTAAAAGCTGGAGTGTACCAAGCAATATGAGGAGAGTCGCGGCAGTCTAGTGAATGAGAGAATGAGGAGCGCTCAAATTCAAGGCATCACCATAGCCAAGGAGATGGGGAGGTAAAGGGAGAACAGACTCCTGTCTGTTCTTGTGTAGCCCCCCTCAGCTCCATATGTTTGGTGGTGGTGAAGGAGCGAGCTGGCGGAGGGCATAGGCTAGCGGGGTATCAGAAAAGATCATTGATTGGGGTACGCAGCAAGCGGCTAAAGTAGCATTTGAACTCGGATTGCTTTGGTTCGGAGACTGAATGTTTAACTCCCGTAGCTGTTGTCTCCCAGTATAACTGCGGGAATATGAGCGACTCGGCATATTTTATTACCATTTTTGGAAGAGAACTTAGAGCATTTGACTTGGTGATACTGGGTCGGTGGCTCATAACAACGAACCATTCAAGAATAGGTTGAGGCACCTATAACCAGGGACTTGTGCTGTCATCAGTCATTTGTAGAGAATGGATTATTGGTCTCTCTTCATCAACCCTACTCCACTGGTTATAAAGGAGGAGGTGTGTGCAGGGGATGGTTTCTAAGCTTTTGCTTTTGTATATTTGGGTTTAATTTATAGGCCCTGTGCTAGTGATTCCTGCTTCAGTGCCTGTTGTCCCTCAGAGTTGTTTTCCTTGACTGCAACACTCTCAGAGTGATACATATCTTTAGCCTATAGGTTATAACAAAATGATGGCAGAAGGTAGGGGGTCTCATGGTGTTTTTGTAGGTGTCATGACTGAACCTCAGTTAACAATATCAATGCAGTATGAAGAGGTGTGTGAGGGGGAACTAGGAAAAATGCATTTCTACAAAAGTGGGATTATACTTAGAATAAGTGTTATTTGGGGGATTTGCACAGAAGAGAAAGGATACCCGGTGGAGAATCAAAGAATTTGGGAAACCATAGTCAAGATTTGTGGGGCATTGGCAGAAAGTTTCATGGAAAAGTCCCAAGTTCTTATTTAGTCTTGTTGACGATACCAAGAATCTTGGCCAACGTAAAAGTGAAGCAAGTGAAGACATTCAAGATTGTGAGGGCACACTTGGCCATAGAAGTCAAACTTAAAAGGCTGTGGTAAGTACTACTTCATGTTTGGCCGACATTTAAGTTCCTCAGAGCCATGGAATAAAATCCCTCTTTGGTCTCCAGGGAATATCTGCAAAGGCAGCAACTCCTGGATATACATCATTGCATGAAAAAGATTCCAGATGGCACTGTAGCATTACTCATGTTAGGAGAAATTCTCAAGGAACAACACCTGTAATAGCTAAGGAAACTTGGGGTGCTCAGAGAGCACCTGAAGGGCCACACAGATCCTGGTCAGTATCTGGGTGTAGGTTCCAATTGGCTTGCTTTCTAGAAAGAAACATTATTCCTACGTTTTGCACTACTGTATTATCACACCTGTTCTGCAGTAATATTTATACTTTCTGTGAGTTTTTGAGGGTTCAGCTCTGAGGCTACAGTATAGAGAATTGTGCAGTCCATCAAAGGTGGTCGTTCCGGTCTTTTGATTTTAGCATTTTCATTTTTTATTTCTTTTTTTTTATTTTTTATTTTTTATTTATTTTTTTATTTCTTTTTTTAAAAAGATTTTATTTGGGGCGCCTGGGTGGCTCAGTGGGTTAAAGCCTCTGCCTTCAGCTCAGGTCATGATCTCAGGGTCCTGGGATCGAGCCCCGCATCGGGCTCTCTGCTCCGCAGGAAGCCTGCTTCCTCCTCTCTCTGCCTGCCTCTCTGCCTACTTGTGATTTCTCTCTGTCAAATAAATAAATAAAATCTTTAAAAAAAAGATTTATTTATTTGAGAGAAAGTGAGCGAGAGAGTGAGCAGGGGCAGAGGAAGAGGGACAAGCAGACTCCCCTCTGAGCAAGGAGACCGACGAGGGGCTCCATCCCAGGATCCTGGAATCATGACCTGAGCCAAAGGCAGACACTCAACCAACTGAGCCACCCAGGCAAACTTAATTTTTTATTTCTTATCTCACTACTTTCATTCGTAGTTCAAACTCAATGAATACATTTCCTATATTCGTTTCCTAGAACCCTGAAGTTTCCTGATTGTTCACCTGCTCAAGGGCTGCCTTATGAGATACATTGTTTGGTAGTAGGCCAGGCAGTTAGCTAGTTAGCTTGAATTGGAGGAAGATTTTCTTTGTTCTTGGCAATGGCATGGTGACCTCTTGCTGCTAAATGAGGGCTGCTTCCAAAGCAAGCATTGGGGAGAACTGGGTAAGAGGAGGAAGTCTCTGAGTTTTTTTTTCTCTAGAATCCAATCAGGCTTGTATAAAACTGGTCTTTTGGGGGGCCTTGTTCTTTTTCAGAACCAGAACTCTGGGAAACTATTGCAGTGATGTGTGGAATCCAGGGTTTAGCAAAACAAAGGTGGATATCACTTGTACCACACTAAAACTCCAACAGTGTGCTGCTGGGTGAACAGGGCTGGACAGAATATGCAGGTAATGGTATCAGGTTGGAGTAAACAGGGTGATAATGATTAAAAAGAGCTGGTATTTGTGAAGGGCTGTATCGATTACAAAGCTTTTCTACATAGATCTTCAGTCTCACAAAACCTGGGGGATTGTTTTAGTGTGCTATATGTATTCTTTTATTATAGCAAAGTATGCATGACAAAATTTACCATTTCTTTGAAAGATTTTATTTATTTATTTATTTGACAGAGATCTCAAATAGGCAGAGGCAGAGAGAGAGAGAGAGGAGGAAGCAGGCTCCCTGCTGAGCAGCGAGCCCAATGTGGAGCTCCATCCCAGGACCCTGGGGTCATGACCTGAGCGGAAGGCAGAGGCTTTAACCCACTGAGCCACCCAGGTGCCCCCAAATTTACCATTTTAATCATTTTCAAGTGTATAGTTCAGTGGCATTAAGTATATTCACATTGTGCAACCTTCATCACTATCCATCTGCAGAACTTCTTTATTTTCCTAAATGGAAACTCCATATCCATTAAATATTAATCCCCCATTATCCCCTCCCACCAGCCCCTGGCAACCACCATGCTACTCTCTGTGTCTATGAATTTGACTACTTTAGGTACCTCATATAAGTGGAATCTTAACACTGTTTTTACTTTGTAACTGGTATATTTCACTTAGTGTAGTGCCTTCAAGGTTCATCTGTGTTGTAGCATGTGTTAGAATTTCCTGCCTTTCTAAGGTTGAATAATATTCCATTGTAGGTACACTTGAAAATTTGTTTAGCCACTCATCCGTTAAAGGACAATTGTGTTACTTCTACCTTTTGGCTATTGTGAATAATGCTATGAACATAGGAGTACAAATACCTGTTTGAGTTCCTGCTTTGAATTCTTTTGTGTATGTATCCAAAAGTGTAATTGCTAGATCATGTGGTAATTCTGTGTATAATTTTTTGAGAAACTGCCATACCATTTTCCACAGTGGCTGCATCTTTTACATTCCCATCAGTAGTGCTTGGGAATTCCCATTCATCCTTACCAGCATTTGTTATTTACATTTTTATTTTTGGAGTAATAGCCACCTTAATGAGTGTGAAGTGGTATTCCATTGCATTTTTAAAAAAAAAGATGTTATTTACTTATTTGAGAGGGCCAGAGAGCACTGAACAGAGAGCCTGACATGGGCTTGATCACAGGACCCTGGGATCATGACCTGAGCCAAAGGCAGATGCTTAACTGACCGAGCCACCCAAGTGCCTCTGAAAAGGATAGTGATTAATTCTCCTGTAAATGTTTGGTAGAATTCACCTGTGAAGCATGTGGTTGTAGACTTTTTTTGCTGGGATTTGATTATTGATTGAATATTGTTATTAGTAATTGGTTTGTTCACATTTTCTACCATTTCTTGATTTGGAAGTTTTGGAAGTTTTGGAAGATTGTATATTTCTAAGAACTTTTCTATTTCTTGTGGGTTGTCCAGTTATTGGCATATAATTTTTTGTAGCAGCCTCTTAAAATCATTTGTATTTCTCTGGTGTTGGTTGTAACTTCTCTTTAATTTCTGATTTTATTTGAGTTTTCTTTGTCTTTTTCTTGATGAGTCTGGCTAAAGGTTTATCACTTTTATCTCTTCAGAAAACCAGTGCTGAGATTATGCTGAGTGAAGTAAGTCAAGCAGAGAGTCAAGTATCATGTGGTTTCACTTATTTGTGGAGCAAAAGGAGTAACACGGAGGACATTGAGAGATGGAGAGGACGGTGAGTTGGGGGAAATCAGAGCAGGAGACAAACCATGAGAGATTGTGGACTCTGAGAAACAAACTTGGAGGGGATGGGGGTAGGGGTTTGAGTGAGTGTGGTGGTGGGTATTAAGGAGGGCACATATTGCATGGAGCACTGGGTGTGGTGCATAAACAATGAATTTTGGAACACTGAAAAAAAATAAAATTTAATTTAAAAAATGCAAAAAACCAGCACTGAGTTTCATTATATTTTTGATTGTTTGGGGGGCTCTATTTCATTTACAGTTGATTCTTTTTAAAAAAATTTTTTAATTGTATTTATTTTTTCAAAGATTTTATTTGTTTATTTAATGCAGAGAGAGAGATCACAAGTAGGCAGAGAAGCAGGCAGAGAGAGAAGGGGAAGCAGGCTCCCTGCTGAGCAGAGAGCCCCGTGGGGGGACTCGGGGCTCCATCCCAGGACCCTGGGATCACGACCTGAGCCAAAGGCAGAGGCTTTAACCCACTGGGCCACCCAGGCACCCCATCATTTACAGTTGATTCTTGACCATTGTGGGGGCTAGGGGCCCCAACCCCTGCAGAGTTGAAAATCTGCATACAACTTTTTACTCCTGCATAGCTTTACTGATAGCCTGTTCTTGACTGGAAGCCTTACTGAGAATATAAACAATTGATTGACGCATATTTAATATGTATTTGTATTCTAGTCTTACAATTAGGTGTGCTAAAGAGAAAATGTTATTACGAAAATTGTAAGGAAGGGGCGCCTGGGTGGCTCAGATGGTTAGGCATCTGACTTTGGCTGAGGTCATGATCTCCAGGTCCTGGGTTTGAGCCCCACAGTGGGCAGCCCGCTCAGCGGGGAGCCTGCTTCTCCCTCTGCCTCTGCCTTTCCCTCTGCTTGTGCTCTCTCTGTCTCTGTCCCTTTCAAATGAATAAATAAAATCTTAAAAAAACAATGATTGTGAGGAAGAGAAAAGACATTTACAGTACTATACTTTATAAAACAAAATCTGGGGTCACCTGGGTGACTCAGTCTGTCAATTTTCTGCCTTCAGCTCAGGGCATAATCTCAGGGTCCTGGGGTCAAACCCCATATTGAGCTTCCTGCTCAGTGGGGAGCCTGCTTCTCTCTCTCACTCTGCCTGCTGCTGCCCCAGCTTGTTCTCTCTCTCTCTCTTTCCCTGTCAAATAAATAAAAAATCTTAAAAAAAACACACACACAAAACACAGTCTGTGTGAAGGTGGCCCTGCATAGTTCAAATCCATGCTGTTGAAGGATCAACTCTATTTTTTGCTCTGATCTTTTTTTCCCCCTCCTTTCTATTAACTTTGGACTTTTTTTGTTCTTTTTCTAGTTCTGTTAGGTGTAAAGTTAGATTGTTGGAGATTTTTCATACTGAGGTAGTCCTGTATTGCTGTAAACGTCTCTCCCTCTTTTTTAAAAAAAAATTATTTATTTGACACAGAGACAGTGACAGAGGGAACACAAGCAGGGGCAGAGGGAGAGGGAGAGGGAGAAGCAGGCTCCCTGCTGAGCAGGGAGCTGGGTGCAGGGCTCAATCCTAGGACCCTGGGATCATGACCTGAGCCAAAGCCAGACACTTAATGACTGAGCCACCAAGGCACCCTGTAAACGTCCCTTTTAAAGCTGCTTGGGCCGTGTACCAAGATTTTGAACAGCTGTGTTTCCATTTTCATTTGTCTCCATGTATGTTTGATTTCCTCTTTGATTTTGTAGTTGACCTGTTGGTTGTTTAGTAGCATGTGTAGCCTCCACATGTTTGTGTTTTTCCCTTTTTTTTTTTTTTTGGTAATTGTTTTCTAGTTTCATACCACTGTGGTCTGAAAGATACTTGATATGATTTCAGCCTTCATAAATTTATTGAGACTTGTTTTGTTGCCTAACATGTTATTTATGCTGGGGAATGTTCCATGGGCACATGAATGTGTATTTTACTATTTTTGGGTGGAATGTTATGTATATATCTGTTAAGTCCAGCTGGTCTGGTGGTTGTTCAAAGCCATGGTTTCCTTATTGATTTTCTCTCTGGGTGATCCACTGATGTATGTGGGTGACCCCTGCTCTTATTGAATTACTGTTAATCGTTCCCTTTAGGTCTGTTAATACTTGCTTTATATGTTTAGGTGCCCCTCTATTGGGTACATATATCCTGTACCCAATTGTTATATCCTGTTGTCGGATTGATCCTTTATTGTGTAATGCTCTTTTTTGTCTCTCGTCATGGTCTTTGAAGTCTGTTTTGTCTGATCTCAGTATTGCTACCCTAGCTTTTTTTTTTTTCGTCTCTGTTTACGTGGAGTATCTTTTTCTATTCTTCACTTTCAGTCTTTATGTATCTTTAAGTTTGAAGTGGGTCTCTTATAGGCAGCATATAGATGGGCTTTTTAAAATCCGTTAATTCACCCTATTTCTTTTGATTGGAGCATTTAGACCATTAACACTCAAAGTAATTATTGACAGGTGTGTACTTATTGCCATTTTTGTTTTCTGGTTGTGTTTATAGTTCTTTTCCTTTCATCTTGTTCTGTTCACTTGTGATTTGATGATTTTAGTATTATGCTTGGATTCCTCTCTCTACTTTTTGTGTATCTATTACAGGTTTTTTTTGTGGTTATCATGGGGTTCATATGTAACATATATATATATATATACACATATATATGTGTATATATATATATATATGGCATATATATAGCCATCTGTCTTAAGTTGATGGTCACTTAAGTTCAAATACATTCTTTTTTTTTTTTTTTAAAGATTTTATTTATTTATCTGACAGAGAGAAATCACAAGTAGGCAGAGAGGCAGGCAGAGAGAGAGGAGGAAGCAGGCTCCCTGCTGAGCAGAGAGCCCGACGCGGGGCTCGATCCCAGGACCCTGAGATCATGACCCGAGCCAAAGGCAGCGGCTTAACCCACTGAGCCACCCAGGCGCCCCTCAAATACATTTTAAAGACACTACATTTTTACTTCCCGCACTCCACATTGTATGTATTATATGTCAAATTTTATGTCTTTTTATTTTGTGCATCTCTTAGCCAACTTTTGTAGATACAATTGTTTTTACTGATTTTGTCTTTTAACCCTCATATTAGCTTTATAAGTGGCTGATTTACTACCTTTATTTGGTTTGCTTTTACCAGTGAAATTTTTTCCTTTCATAATTTTCTTCTAGTTGTGGCTTTCTCTCTTCCACTTCAGAATTCCCTTTGACACTTCTTGTAAGGCAGTTTTAGTGGTGATGTACTAGTATATTTTGTTTCTGGGAAACTATTTCTCCCTTAATTCTGAATGATAACCTTGTGGGTTGAATATTCTTGATGGCAGGTATTTTCCTTTCAGTACTTTGAATATAACATGCCACTCCTTTCTGGCGTACAGATTTTCTACTAATATATCAGCTTATAGGGTTATGGTATTTCCTTTGTACATAACTATTTGCTTTTTTCTTGTTTTTAGAAGATTCTCTTTATTTACTTATTTGAGAGAAAGGGAGAGGGAGAGGGAGAATCCTGAGCAGACTCCACCTGAGCACAGAGCCTGACACAGGGCTTGATCTTACAACCTTGAGAACATGACCTGAGCTGAGATAGAGAGGTGGATACCCAACTGACTCAGCCACCCAAGTGCCTCTAAGGATTCTCCTTTTATTTTTAATTTTTTTGAACATTTTAATTAATATATGTCTTGATGTGGACCTCCTTGGGTTCATCTTGTTTGGGGCTCTCTGAGCTTGCTGGACCTGGATGTCTTTTTCTTTCCCCATGTTAGGGAAATTTTAGCTATTATTTTTTCACATAAGTTTTCTGCCCCCTTCCCTCTGTCTTCTCTTTCTGGGACCTCTCTAATGTGAATGTTAGTATGCTTGATATTGTCTCAGAAGTCCCTTAACCTATCTCCATTTTTAAAAAGTGTTTTTCCTTTTTGTTCTTCAGCTTGGATGCTTTCCGCTACCCTGTCTTCCAGATTGCTTCATTGTTTTTCTACATTTTTTTAATCTGCTCTTGATTCTCTCTAGCATATTTTTCACTTCAGTTATTTTATCCTTCAGTTCTATTTGGTTCTTTTTCATATTTTTCTATCTCTTTGTTGCTGTTTTCGCTTAGTTCATCCACTCTTTTCTCAAATCTGATGAATATCTTTATGACCATTACTCTGAAGTCCTTATCAAATAGATTGCTCATCTCCATTACATTTAGTTCTTTTTCTGAAGCTTTTTATTGTTCTTTTGTTTAGAATATATTTGTCTATCTCCTCATTTTGTCCGAGTCTCTGTGTTTGTTTCTTTGAATTAGGTATGTCATCTATGTTTTCTGGTGCTGAAAGTAGTGGCCTTATGAAAAGGCACCTTGTGGTGCTCAGTAGTGCAGTCTCCCTGGTCAACAGAACCAGACACTGTGGGAGTGTCCACTCTGTGGGACATATGTCTTGTTGTGACTTGGCCATGACTGCTGCTGGTACACTTGTGAGCTTGGCTGGCCATCAGCTCTGTTGTCAGCAGTGACCTGGGTGTGACTGCTGTGAGCATGCTGGTAGGCAGAGCTGGACCCTGGTGCACCTTGGTGAGTGGTGCAAATATAGCTGTTGCTGGCTTTCTGCTGGGTGGGGTAGCTCCTAACACAGCTGGTTGAGTGTCCCATCTATAACTGCTGTTGGTGTGCTGGTAGGTGGAATTAGTTCCCATTGTAGCTGGCTGAGAAGCAGGGCTATAGATGCTGGTGGCTTGCTAGTGGGTGCAACCATATCTTGGTACAGCTGGTTGAGTTGGCTGGCCACAATGGCTATGGGTATCCTGTAGATGGGGCAGGAATCTTACCTCCCTCCCCAGGGCAGGAGTCATCTTGTAGGGGTGCCTGTCCTGGGCTGGGCTGCCCGCCAGGCATGATGAGGTAGTAGTTGCTTTGGAGGGGCTCCCACGGGGGCGGGTTTGCAGGGGAACACTGAGGCAGGGCAAAGAGTGCTAGCAAGGTAGATGGAGAGTATCAGAACTGGTGTCCGCCAGTGCTGGGCCAGCTAGACTAAAGGAGGGCAAGAAAAATGGTGCTGCCCACTAGCATTCCCTTTCCTGGAAAAAGTTCCAGTAGATCCCTATTTCTAGCACATACCTAAAATTAGTAAATCTCCTTCACGTATAACATAGGTGTTTTTCAAACTGGTGCTTCTGTGCTGAGAGTGTCAGACTGAGTGATAGAGGGTACTGGCCCTTTTGGAGTGAAGTCTCAGTTTCCTATAGTCCTGTGGCTCTTCTGGAGTCAAGCCCTGCTTGTTTTCAAGTCTTGCAGTTTTGAGTCCTGCTCATTTTCAGAGACAGATATAATGGAGGCTCTTCCTTTTGCTGTAGCTCCCCAGGGCTGGAGCTGCCCAGTGTGGGTCTTGATCCCCTCACTCCTTGAAGGAGAGGACCTCCATGCCTGTGATACACCTTCTGCTTGTGAGTCACTGTGCCAGGCATTTGATTGCTGGCTATGTCTCTGTCCCTTCTACTCTTCTCAATATAGCCTCCCTCGCCTTTTTTTAAATGTCATTGGTGTTGGGAGGGTCTGTTCTGCCTGTGTTCAGGTAGTTTTCAGAGTGCACTGCACTACATGAAGTCATTGCCTTAGTGTGTCTGTGGGAGGAGGTGAGCCCAGGATCCTCCTACTCTGTCATCTTCCTTGTCTCCTCTAGTTGTTGTTTTTTTTTTTTTAAATGTCAGTGTGGGTGGGGGATGGAAGGCCTGGACAGATCTTGCTAGTCTGCCAACTTGCAGATGTCCCCTAAAAAGAGTATCTATTTTATCAACAGGGATACCAAAGCTCAGATAGTGACTTGAACAGGGTTATGCAGTTAATAAGGATAAAGGCTGGGATTTGACTATATTTCTTTTTCCGGTCTTTTTGATTTTTTTGAAAAATAAACTTTGTATTTTAGAATAATTTTAGATTTACCAGAAAGTTGCAAAGATAATACAGAATTCCCATATCCACCCACCCTCTGACCTACACAGTTGTTCCTTTTATCAACATGTTAGTTTAGTATGCTATGTTTGTTACAATTAATCAACCAATACTGGTTATTATTAATTAAAGTCTATACTTTATTCAGATTTTCTTACTTTTAATCTATTTTTTTTCCATTCTAGGACCCAGTCTAGGATACCATGTTACGTTCTTGTCATGGATCCTTTGGCTTCTGTTTACTGTGGCAGTTTCACAGAATTTCTTTGTTTTGATGACCTTGACTGTATTGAGGAATACCACTCAGGTATTTTGTAGATTGTGCCTCATTTGAATTTGTCTGATGGCTTTTCTCATGATTAGACTGCCTTATGGGTGTTTGGGAGGAAGACCATTCTTACTGTGTCATGTCAAGGCCTTGATCAGCTGGCCAAGGTAGTGTTGGACAGGTTTCTGCTCTGTAAAATTACTTTTTCTGCTTCATATACCACAGTTAAGAAGGATTGAGGAAAATTAAGCTCTACTTCTTGGAGAGGGAGAGACTACATAAATTATTTAGCATTCTTCTGTAGGTTATTTATTTTGTTTCTCCAATTGTTTCAGCTCTTTCATGTTGGTCCCTATGTCCCTTTGGCATGCCCTCACTGTTGTGTTTTTTTGTGCACTTTCCTTACTTTCTTATACTACAGGATGCCTATTTTGTATATTCCTTGCCTCAGCCACTGGAGAATCAGTCATTTCTCCAAAGAGCTGTGGTTCCTTTTAGTAAATCAAGATGTCTTCCAGAATATGTGAAAGGTCTAATAGATTGTAGTAGCCAACGAAAACTCATTTGGAAGGGTATATATGTATAGGAGGTGGTTAACAAGACCAAAGAAGAAGAGAAAGCCAGAAGGGTCATAATCCAATTTTCTCCTGAATGGTAGTTTACAATCGGAGGTAATTTAACAGCATAAACTAAGAGTCAGAAGCCTTAGGTTTAAATGCCAACTCTGACATTTTTAATTGTGTGTCTGTGAACCTCAATTTGCTCATCTGTAATTTGATTAAATAATATAAAGCACATGCTTTGCTGTGCCTGGCACGCAGTAAGCATTCATATGTTAGCTATTGTTACTAGTCTTATTTCTTTACTTCTCTGAACTAGCTATTTTAATGTCATGAACAACTATGAACCCTTACCATTTTTGTTTGATGCCTCTGTTACTCAGCTCCCCCTTGTTGTATTTCTTTCCCTAGGAATACTTTTGATGTGACCCAGTGTGTGTTTTCCTTTGAGATCACCGCAGGGAAGTTGCAAGTGGCATCACTGCCTCATACTGGAGAAGCACGTGTGGGTCTGTTGTAGATAACAGTTCTAGGGACCCTTTACTTTAACTAGTTATCTCTTCCTCAGATCCATATTCAGGTTCAGTTCACTCTTGAGTTTTTATCAATGTTTTTCTTCAAGACCGTAAAAAATTATGTTGTTTGGATATAAAATATTCATATTAATGTGAACTGAACATCAGATCTCTTTTTTAAAAAGATTTTATTTATTTATTAGAGAGAGAGAGAGAGTGCAAACTTAAGTGCGGGGAGGGGGAAAAGGAGAGGGAGAAGCAGACTCCCTTGCTGAGCAGGGAGCCCAATGCAGAGCTTGATTCCAGGACCCCGGAATTGTGACCTGAGCTGAAGGCAGATGCTTAACTGACTGAGCTACCCAAGCACCTCCCAATCTCTTTTTGTTAATAGAATTAAATTTTTTTGTTATCTTCCTAACAAATTTAGTTTACCCTTGTTAGGGGAGCTCTTTAAGTGATTCCTTAAAGAAGAAATTATCTTCCATTTGATCATGTGATTCTTCACCTAAAGAGTCTTCCTCTTTCACTATGGGCACTGTCCAAAATCTTCCTCCTGAGTGTTGGCATCCCCATAAGATTGCCATATTTTTTATACCTGTGAACCTTCTCCCATGATTTTCGTGCATGACATGTTCTTTTCTCATCTTTTTCTTCACTAGACTATGATTCAAATAACTTCAAATGCCACCTGGAGTAATACAAGGAGTGCTAATACCTCCCTTTTTACTGCCTTTTGAACACTGCTGTTTATCCTCTAGAATGTACTGGCCCTTGATATATATATGGTGTAAATACTCGAAGTGTTGAACATTTGGTTATGTTCCTACATATCTTCTAAATATTTGTATTAATGCTGTCATCTTCCTGAAGAACATGTGCGTAAATACCCCAGTCAAGATAGTACTAAGTATCTGCTTATTGATAATCAGGAGGAAGATAAACATTTTCTAGTAGCTCTCAAATATAGTCATCTACAAATATGAATAAAGGGACTTCTTAAATCTGAGGTAGTCAGTTTCATTATGCCTTCTTTAATCCCTTGGCTGTGACTATAGGAAATTAACTTCCAACTCAGTCCAGAGCTAGGTGTTCCCTCAAGGAGATTGCTATTTCTGAGTCTTAGAACTTGGAACCTTTTTAATGGTTGGCCACTTGGGGTCCATAATACCAAGCAGTGTCTAATCTGTGGAGATTGACTATTTTACATTGCCATTCCCAGTTCATGCTGTGCTGCCTTCTATGGCTATGATTGGAATCCTCATAGCTAGGCTGAGAAAAAAAATCTAGAGGTAGATGGAGTAGCAGACTGGTGCTAAATATACTTTGAGAGTAACAGGTGAGTGCTGGGGAAATACATCGTTTGATAATTTAGAGTGACTTTTTACAGTAAAGTCAGAAAATATCCTTCTCTCCAAAAATAAAACCAGACCACCTCTATTGTTTGCCTTTATCATCTCACTGTACAAAGTACTGCTCTTATATTGAGTGATTTTACTCAGAATTTCAGTGATAACAATGTAGGAAGTTATTTGCATGTAATTGGATGGGGGAAGGGGATGTGGTAGGAAGCCAAGGTATGGAACCAATACAGAAAGATAATAAAGTGGTAGAAATAAAAGTATGGGACTTTAGGAATTTAAAACTGTTTAAAGATGTGTATTGCTTGCCTTAAATTAGAGAGGAAAATGATGTGAGAAATGTAATAAGTCGAAGTGAAAACTCATGAAAGATGAGTCATCATTGGGGCACCTGGGTGGCTCAGTGGGTTAAGCCTCTGCCTTTGGCTCAGGTCACGATCTTGGGGTGCTGGGATCGAACCCTGCATTGAGCTCTCTGCTCAGCAGGGAGCCTGCTTTCTCCTCTCTCTCTCTCTGCCTGCCTCTCTGCCTACTTGTGATCTCTCTCTCTGTCAAATAAATAAATAAAATCTTTTAAAAAGGATGAGTCATCATTTCCTACAGAATAAAGTGTGGAAGAATTTATTTTTCTTCTTTTCAGTATACACAACTGATAAAGAGAATTGGGAAAATCTAGGTAGTCATTGTTTTCTTTTGCTTTGCTATGGCTGTGTCCCACTTGATAATATAGCTGTTGTTCCTCATTTCATTTCTTTATGCCTCTTGTAGCTGAAACTGTTGCATATCACTGATAGGGTAATTCTGGGGCTGGTCCTTCACTTTGAAGAAGGTTGGTTCATTGCCTGTTAAAGGTTGTATCAGAACTGGGGGCATTTTGCGTGTCCACCAAATTGTGGGATCTTCCCTGAGGAAGGATCTCCATCTTCATGGAAGCAGGGAAGTAGAGATGGAGAAACACTGTCATTATCCTTAGCAAATTATCAATGACCACTGGAAATACAAGGCTACCAGCGTTTCTGTGAGGAAATCTGGCAGTAGCCAAGCTAGAGTGGCAAAGGTGGGTTTGATCTGAAGAAACTCATTTTGCCATTCTTCATCCAAGTGCACACTAAACTATGGAAGACACAGATCCTGCATATTCAGGTGGTAAAATCCTGTGCTGTCCATGTAAGATCACATAGTCCTGGATCCGAACCGTATGAGCAGATTATCCCTGTCCGTTAGTTGACTAGAGGAGGTAAATCCTGTGCACAAGGGTTCCATGTGTGAATGAGCTTCTGTAGTTGATGCCTTTAACTTGTTATCTCAGTGTAAGTTCTGAGCCCCTTATCTCCTAGTAATCTGCTTCAGTTCTTTTTTTCTCTTTTACAGAAAAACCGTTTATTGTCATATAATTCCCATTTGAAGTATATAATTCAGTTGTTTTTAGTATATTCACAGAACTGTGGAACTATCACCACCATCAGTTTTTTTTTTCTATTTTTTTGGGGGGAGTTGTTTTATTATTATTATTATTATTTATTTTTTTTAAAGATTTTATTTATTTATTTGACAGAGAGAAATCACAAGTAGGCAGAGAGGCAGGCAGAGAGAGAGGAGGAAGCAGGCTCCCTGCTGAGCAGAAAGCCCGATGTGGGGCTTGAACCCAGGACCTGGGATCATGACCTGAGCTGAAGGCAGCGGCTTAACCCACTGAGCCACCCAGGCGCCCCTATTATTATTTTTTTTATTTTTTAAATTTATTTTCAGCGTAACAGTATTCATTGTTTTTGCACCACACCCAGTGCTCCATGCAATCCGTGCCCTCTCCAATACCACCATCAGTTTTAAAGTATTTTTTCACATCACAAGGAAACTCTGTAATTTTTAGCTCTAATCACCCCAATTCCCCATTCTGTCATGCCCTGGGTAACCAATAATGTATTGGTTCATTTCTGTATATTTCATTCATTTCTGTATATTTGACTGTTAAGGACTTTTATATAAATTGAATCATGTAATGTGGTCTTTTGTGACTGGCTTCTTTAACTGAATGAACATAATTTCAAGGTTCATTGATATAGCATATGTCAGTATTTCATTCTGTATTCATGTGTGAGAGTGTGTGTGTGGGTATAGCAGCTATTTTCAGATATTATCCCTGTATAATTCACAAAAAATAATTAAGGGGTGCCTGAGTGGCTTTGTCTCTCTAAAATAAAGAAGTAAATCTTTAAAAAAAAAAAGAGTAAACTACTCAATAATATTTACTATAATCACAGACACATGCAATTGTTAGTCATTTTAGATCATTTTAGAACTCCTGTTTTCAGTTCTTTTATGTATATACCTAGGGGTGGAATTGCTGGGTGATACGGTAATTCTGTGTTTCAATTTTTAACAAAGTCTCAAACTTTCAAAAGTGGCTGCACCATTTTACATTCCCACAAACAGTATACAAAGGTTCCATTTTCTCTACATCTTCACCAATACTCATTTCTGGGTGTTTTTTTTTTTTTTTTAATTTTGGGTAGCTTAGTGGGTGTAAAGTGGTATCTTGTGATTTTATTTTGCATTTCTCTAATAATGCTGTTGAGCCCCTTTTCATGTGCTTAGTGGAGATAATATAATTCTTCATTGAAAAATATGTAAGTCCTTTGTCCATTTGTTAATTGGGTTGTCTTTTTTTTTCCTGAGAGAGTGTGATCTGGGTGGGAGGGATAGAAGGAGAGGGAGAGAATCTTAAGCAGGCTTGGTGTGGAGCCTGATATGGGGCTTGATCTCACAACCCTGAGGTCATGACCTGAGCCGAAATCAGGAGTCAGACACTTAACTGATTGAACCACTCAGGTGCCCCTGGGTTGTCATTTTGATGTTGAATTGTAAGAGTTCTTTATATATTCTAGATACTAGACCCTTATTTGCTATTATTGTCTTCTATCCTGTGGGTTTTTTGACCCTTATTTGCTATTATTTTCTTCTATCCTGTGGGTTTTTTAAAAGACTTGATTTTTATTTTATTTTATTTTATTTATTTATTTGACAGAGGTCACAAGTAGGCAGAAAGGCAGGCAGAGAGAGAGAGAAGCAGGCTCCCCGCTGAGTAGATAGCCTGATGCGGGGCTTGATCCCAGGACCCTTAGGATCATGATCTAAGCTGAAGGCAGAGGCTTTAACCCACTGAGCCATCCAGGCGCCCCAAGACTTAGTTTTTTTTAGAGCAGTTGTAGCTTCACAGCAAAATTGAGAGAAAGGTGCAGAGATTTCTTATATACACCTTGCCTCCACACTTAAATAGCCTCCTGCATTTTCAACATCTCCTACCGTAGTGGTACTTTGGTTGCAATTGATGAATCTACATTGACACACTATAATCACCCAAACCTCATAGTCTACATTAGAATTCTTTTTTTTTTATTTTTTTTATTTATTTTATTATTTTTTTTTTATTTCACAGAGAGATCACAAGCAGGCAGAGAGGCAGGCAGAGAGAGAGAGGAGGAAGCAGGCTCCCTGAGAGAGCAGAGAGCCCGATGCGGGGCTCGATCCCAGGACTCCGAGATCATGACCTGAGCCGAAGGCAGTGGCTTAACCCACTGAGCCACCCAGGCGCCCCTAGAATTCTTTTTTTTAAAGGTTTTATTTATTTATTTGATGGGGAGAGAAATCATAAGTAGGCAGAGAGGCAGGCAGAGAGAGGGGGAAGCAGGCTTCCTGCTGAGCAGAGAGCCCGATGTGGGGCTTGATCCCAGGACCCTGAGATCATGACCTGAGCTGAAGGCAGAGGCTTAACCCACTGAGCCGCCCAGGTGTCCTTAGAGTTCATTCTTGTGTAAATTCTTTGGGTTTGGAAACATATGGGATTATACATGCCCATCATTATAGTATCATACAGAGTATTTCTGCTGCCTTAAAAATAATGTCTGCTCGGTACCCCTGCTTGCAACCCCTAACTGATCTCTTTTTTAATTGTTTTCATAGTTTTGCCTTTTCTAGAATGTCATATAGTTGGAGTCACACAACACGTAGCCTTTTCAGATTAACTTCTTTTGCTCAGTAATAAGCATTTAAAGTTCCTCCATGTCTTTTCATGGCTTGATAGCCCATTTCTTTTTAGCAATGAATAATACTATGTTATTTAAATGTACCACAGTTTGTTTATCCATTCACTTACTGAAGGACATCTTATTGCTTCCAAAGTTTCGGCAGTTATGAATAAAGCTCCTAAAATATCTGTGTGCGGGTTTTTGCATGAACGTAAGTTTTCTTCTTTAGGTAAATACCAAGGAATGTGATTGCTAGATTGTATGGTTAAAAACATATATGGTTTTGTAAGAAACCACTAAACTGTTTCCAAGAGGCTAAATACCATTTTACATTCTCATTAGCAGTAAATGAGAGAGTTCTTGCTGCTCCACATTCTCACCATCATTTGGTGTTGTCACTCACTGCTCTAGAATTTGGCCATTCTAATACTTATGTAGTGGTATATATTTGTTGGTTTAATTTGCAATTCCCTGGTGACATATGATGTGGAGCTTCTTTCATATGCTCATGTGCTGTATGTGTGTCTTTGGTGAGGTGTCTGTTAGGTTTCTGACCTGTCGTTTGATCAGGGTTAAAATCCTTATCAAATGTTTCTTTTGCAAGTATTTTTGGTGGCCTTTGGCTACTTCTGCCCATTTGTTTTTTCTTTATTGAGGTGTAACTGACATATTACTAGTTTCAAATGTACAACATAAGCACTTAAATTGTATAAGTTGCAGAATGACCACTGCACTAAGTCTAATTAATGTCTATCACCACATATAATTATATTTTTTTCTTGTGAGAATTTTTAAGATCTACTCTTTTAGCAATTCTCAAATATACGGTACAGTATTATTAGCTGTAGTCACCATGCTATACATTATATCCAATGACTTATTTATTTTAAAACTGAAAGTTTGTACCTTTTGACCCCCTTCACCCATTTAGCCCACTGCCCACCTCCACCTCTGACAACCACCAATCTGTTCTCTGTGAGTTTGTTTCCACCCCCGCCCCCAGATTCTACATGTAAGTGAGATCATATGTTATTTTTCATCTTCTGACTTACTTCACTTAGCATAATGCCCTCAAAGTCCATCCATGGTATCCCAAATTACAAGATTTCCTCTTTTTTATGGCTGAATTACATTCCATTGTAATATTTTACCATATTTTCTTTCCCTTGTTTTGAACTATATTTGATGGGAAATGTTATATTAGTTTCAGGTGTACAGTGGTGATTCAATAATTCTGTCCATGATAAAGTGTAGTTACCATCTCCATCTGTCACCATACAATGTTATTACAATATTATTGACTATATTCCCTATGCTATACTTTTTAGTCCTGTGACTTACCAGTTTTATGACTAGAAGTTTGTAACTCTTTAATCCTTTTCATGTATTTCACACATCTCTCCAAACCCCTCCCCTCTGGCAAACATGATTTTGTTCTTTGTACTTAACAATTCTGTCTCTGTTTTCTTTGTTCATTTGTTTTTTACATTCCACATATAAGTGAAATTATACGGTTTTTGTCTTCTCTGATGTCTCTCACTTAGCATTTATACCCTCTATCTAGGTCCATCCATGTTGTTGCAAATGGCAAGATCTCATTCTTTCTTAGGGCTGTGTAATGTTCTATTCTTTGTGTGTGTGTGTGTGTGTATGACATCTCCTTTATCCATTCATTTATTGATGGACACATAGGTTGCTTCCATACCTTGAATATTATAAATAATGCTACAATAAACATAGGGGCATATATGTCTTTTGGAATTAGTGTTCTCATTTTCTTTGGGTAAATACCCATTAGTGGAATTACTGAATCATATGATATTTCTATTTTTAACATTTTAAGGAACTGCCATACTGTTTTCGACAGTAGTTGCACCAATTTACTTCCCACCAGTAATGCAAGTGTTCTCTTTTCTCTACATCCTTGCAAACAATTGTTATTTCTTGTCTTCATGCTAAGAGGTGTAAGTGATCTCATCGTGGTTTTGATTGCATTTCCCTGATGATTAGTGATATGGAGCTCATTTTATGTGTCTATTTGGCCATCTATATGTCTTCCTTGGGAAAATGTCCATTCAGGTCCTCTGTCCATTTTTAAATTGGATTGTTTGAGTTTTTTTGGTGATAACTTGAATAAAGTTCTCTTTGTATTTTGGATATTAACCCCTTATCAGATCTATCATTTACAAATATCTTCAGTAGGTGTCCTTTTGTTTATTGATGGGTTTTTTTGTTGTTCTTTTTGGTGTAGTCCTAATAGTTTATTTTTTGCTTTTGTTTTCCTTACCTGAGGAGAACGGTCCAGAAAAATGTTGCTACAGCTGATGTCCGGGAGATTACTGCCTGTGTTTTCTTTTTGGAGTTTTATGGTGTCAGGTCTTATATTTAGGTCTTTAATCCATTTTGGCTTTATTTTTGTGTATGGTGTAAGAAAGTGGTCTAGTTTTATTCTTACACGTAGCTGTTCACTCTTCCCAGCACCATTTATTGGATAGACTGTCTTTTCTGCCATTATATATTCTTGCCTCATTTGTATAGAGTAATTGACCATATAAGTGTGGGTGTATTTCTGTGGGCTCTCTGTCCTGCCCTGCTGATCTATATGTTGGTCTGTTTTGTACCAGTGCCATACTGTTTTGATCATTTTACCTTTGTAGTATATCTTGAAGTCTGGCATAGTATACCTCCAATCTTCTTGTTCTTTCTCAGGGTTGCTTTGGCTATTTGGCGTCTTTTGTGGTCCATACAAATTTCACCATTATTTTTCCTAGTTCTGTGAAAAGTACTATTAATTTTTTTTATTAGGTTATGTTAGTCACCATACAGTACACCATTAGTTTTTGATGTAGTGTTCTGTGATTCATTGTTTGTGTTTTGATAGGGATTGTATTGAGTCTGAGGATTACCTTGGGTAGTATGGACATTTTAACAATATTAATTCTTCTGATCCATGAGCGTGTATATCTTTCCTTTTTTGTGTTCTTTTCAATTTCTTACATCAGTGTTTTATGGTTCTTAGAGTACTGGTCTTTCACCTCTGGTTAAATTTATTCCTAGGTATTTTATTCTTTTTGGTACAATTGTAAACAGGTTGTTTTCTTAATTCTTTTTCTGCTTCTTCATTATTAGTGTGTAGAAATGGAACAGATTCTGTATATTAATTTTGTGTCAGCTTTACTGAATTCATGTATTATTTTTAATAGTTTTTTGGTGGAGTCTTTAGGGTTTTCTCTGTATAGTATTATGTCATCTGTGAAGAGTGACTATTTAACTGATGCTTTTTATTTATTTATTTTTCTGATCGCTACTGCTAGGATTTCCACTATTATGTTTAAGAAAACTGGTGAGAGTGGGCATTATTGTCTTATTTCTGATTTTATTTTATTTATTTATTTTTTAAATTTTTATTTATTTGACAGATCACAAGTAGGCAGAGAGGCAGGCAGAGAGAGAGGAGGAGGAGGCAGGCTTCCTGCTGAGCAGAGAGCCCGATGTGAGGCTCGATCCCAGGACCTTGAGATCATGACCCGAGCCGAAGGCAGAGGCTTTAACCACTGAGCCACCCAGGTGCCCCTTATTTTATTTTTTAAAAGATTTTACTTATTCATTTGAGAGAGAGAAAGAGAGCATGAGCAGGGTAGAGGGAGAAGCAGGCTCCCCACTGAGCAAGGAAAGCTATGCGGGACTCGATCCCAGGGTTAGGTTTAAGGTTAGCAGGGAGCCCGACATGGGGCTTGATTCCAGAGCCCTGGAATCATGACCTGAGCTGAAGGCAGATGCTTAACTGGCTGAGCCACCCAGGCATCTCTCATCAAGTTTATTTTTAATTTCATTTATTATGTTCTTCATCTTGGACTGGCTGTTTTTTGTGTGTTTGTTAAGGGTCTTACTGATGTCCTCCACTCTTTTCTAAAGTCCAGTGAGTATATGATCATTACTTTAAACTCTCTATCAGGCATATTACTTATATCTGTTTTGCTTAGGTTCCTTACTGTGTTTTTTTTCCTCCTGTTCTTTTTTTTTTAAGACTTTATTTATTTATTTGACAGACAGAGATCACAAGTAGGCAGAGAGAGAGGAGGAAGCAGGCTCCCCGCTGAGCAGAGAGCCCAATGCGGGGCTTGATCCCAGAACCCTGAGATCATGACCTGAGCTGAAGGCAGAGGCTTAACCCACTGAGCCACCCAGGCGCCCCCTGTTCTTTTATTTGGGACATATTCCTGTGTCTCTTCATTTTGTGTAACTCTGCGTCTGTTTCTTTGTGTTAGACAAGTCACCTATGTCTCCTCCTCTTGAAGGTAATGGCCTTATGAAGTAGAGGTCCTGTAGTGCCCACAGTGCAATGTCCCTGTTCCCCAGGACCTGGCACTTCAGGGGTTTCTCCTATGTATGTTCTGAGTTCCCTGTTTTGTCCTGGACACCTTTTCATTCAGTCCAGTTGTGTGCAGTAGCTGTCTTTTGTGCGAGCTGTGTTTGGTCCCTGGTTTGTGTTGGGTTAATTTTAACAAGTTACCTGCCCGTCTGCTTTTGAAATGAGACCCACTGCTGGGACTGGGCTGGCTAAGGGGATCAGCAAAGTCCATGTGGGTCATGTGTGAACCTTAACAAGGCATACCTCAGGCTTCAGTAGGGCCTGCTACTGCAGTGGCAGTTGCTGTCGTATCCATCATCAGAATTGAGGCCCCACAAAATATTTGGGATGGGAGGCTGACAAGGTTTGTCTTTGACAAGGTTTTTCTGGGGGAGGGGCCCTTTAGCAAGAGATTGAGGCCAGCATGACTCAAAAGGGCAGACTGTCAATTGAGGGCACAGGGTTTGTGTAAGCAAGTTAGGGAAGAGTGTTGGCACCACACTGACTCCTGTAGGTGGCTGTTTGTTTATGCTGAGGGGCGGGGAATGGACATGGTACCTTCCCAGCTCCTTTGTTCTGGAGGGGGCTCCTTGTGATTCCTGCTTCTCTAGCACAAGCTCTGAGATGAGTAAATCACTCTCCCTTAAATGTGCCTTATAGGCTATATCTCTGTGTTTGTCATGCTGTCTCTTTAAGGGTGGGCTCAGCTTCTTTTTTTTTTTTTTTTAAGATTTTATTTATTTATTTGACAGACAGAGATCACAAGTAGGCAGAGAGGCAGGCAGAGAGAGGAGAAAGCAGGCTCCCTGCTGAGCAGAGAGCCCAATGCGGGGCTTGATCCCAGGACCCTGGGATCATGACCTGAGCTGAAGGCAGAGGCTTTAACCCACTGAGCCACTCAGGCACCCCATGGAGGGGGCTCAGCTTCTTAACATCTTCTGTGTGCTCCTAGAGCAGAGCTCACTGATTTTTAGAATTCCAGGTTTTCAGTCTCGCTCGTTGTAACAACTTAGGAAATTTGGCCCCTCTTCCTTTCAAAATCATGTATATACGGTATATTCTTCTTGTGTGTATTCCGCAGTGTTATTGTCTGTTTCCTGCCCTTCTCTGTGCCCTCAGCTCCCTTCCAACTGTAGACTTCCATAGTCTGTTTCACTCCCAGACTCTGTCTCCTCCCTTTTTCTATGTGGCTTCTTCTCTGTCTTTAGTTGTGGAGGCTGTTCTGTTAATCTTTGTGTTGTTTTCTGGGTTATTTACACTGATATGAGTGTTATCTAGTTGTATCTTGGGAGGAGGCAAGCTTAGGGTCCTCCTACTCTGCCATCTTCCCAGCCTCTTAGTCTTTGTTTTAATCTATTTTGTCTGATCTAAGTATTTCTACCTGCACATTTTTCCCACTACCATTTGCATGGAATTATGTTTTTCCATCCTTTCACTTTCAGTTTATATGTGTTGTTCAGTTTGAAGTCTTTCCTAGGCATGTTATGGATGGATCTTGCTTTTTTTTATTCATTCACCATATATTTTTTTGGTGGAGTATTTAGACCATTTACATTTAAAGTAATTATTGATAGGTATGTAGTTAATGCCATTTAATTAACTCTTTTCTGGATGTTTTGTTCTCTGTTCCTTCTTTTACTCTTTTCCCTTGTGATTGATGAGTTTTTTTAGTTATATACTTGGATTTATCTCTGTTTTTTTGCATCTCTATTACACGTTTTGGTTTTTGGTTATAATGAGGTTTGTATATAATATCCTAAGTATATAGTATTCTGTGTTCAGTTGATGGTTCTTTAAATTTGAACACATTTTAAAAGACCTTCATTTTAAAAAATTTTATTTCCAGGAGAGTTAACCTACATATTAGTTTCAGGTTACAATATAGTGATTCATAAATACCATACATCACCTGGTGCTCATCATAACAAGTGCACTCCTTAATCCCCATCACCTATTTCATCCATCCCCCACCCTTGTCTGGTAACCATAACTTTGTTTTCCATAGTTAAGAGTCTGTTTCATTTTTTACTTCCTTTCCATATTTTATGTATATGATGTTATATTTTACGTCTTTTTATGAGTTCCTTAATTGATTTTTTAGTTATAATTGATTTTACTACTTTTGTCTTTTACCCTTCATACTAGTTTTTTTTTTAAGATTTTATTTATTTGACACAGAGAGATCACAAGTAGGCAGAGAGGCAGGAAGAGAGAGGGGGGGAAGCAGAGAATCCGATGTGGGGCTTGATCCCAGGATCCTGAGATCATGACCTGAGCCGAAGGCAGAGGCTTAACCCACTGAGCCACCCAGGCACCCCCCCTTCATGCTAGTTTTATAATTGATTAATCTACCATCCTTCCTGTATGCATGCTTTTACTTGTGAATCTTTTTTTCTTTCATAATTTTACTTCTAATTATTGCCTTTTGTTTTCTGCTTAAAGAAGTCCCTTTAAAAAAATAAAGAAGTCCCTTTAACAGTTTTTATAATGAAAGTTTAGTGGTGATGAACTCCATTAACTCTTGTTTCTCTGGGTTACTCTTTATCTCTCTTTCAATTCTTTTTTTTTAATGATTTTATTTATTTATATGAGAGAGAAAGAAAGAGAGAGCACAAACAGAGAGTAGAGGTAGAGGGAGAGGGAGAAGCAGATTCCCCTGTGAGCAGGGAGCCTGATATGGGACTCAATCCTAGGCCTCTGGGATCGTGACCTGAACCGAAGGCAGACGCTAACCCACTGAGCCACCCAGGCACCCTCTCTCTTTGAATTCTTAAGGATAACCTTGCTGGGTAGAGTATTCTTTGTTGTAGGTTCTTTTCAGCACTTTGAATATTTCGTGTTACTTTCTTGTCACCAGCAAACTTTCTGTTGAAAAATCAGTTGATAATCTTGTGAGATTTCTCTTGTATGAAAGTATTCTTCTCTTAAGTTTTTAAAGATTTTCTCTTTATGTTTTTGTTTAGATATTTTTCATAGTTACATGTCTTGGTGTGGATGTCTTTGGATTCATCTTATTTGAGCATCTCTGCTTCTGGGATATGGATGTCTGTTTTCTTCCCTGGAATAGGGAAATTTAAGCTATTATTTCTTCAAGTAAGTTTTTTGCCCCTTTCTATCTTCTTTTGGGACCCCTATGATGTGAATGTTAGTATGCTTGATGTTTCCCCAGAACTCCCATAATCTGTCCTTGTTTTTTAAAATTCTTTTTTTTTTGTGGTGTTGCTTGCATGGTTTCCACTACCCAGCCTCCAATCACTAATCTGTTCCTCTTTATCTTTTATTTTTTAAAGATTTTATTTATCGATTTGAGAGGGAGCTAAAGTGAGAGAGATCACAGGGGGAGAGGGAGAAGCAGACTCACTGCTCAGTGGAGAGCCCCATGTGGGGCTCAATCTCAGGACCCTGAGATCAAGACCGAGCTGAAGACAGATGCTTAACTGACTGAGCCACCCAGGCACCCCCTGTTCCTCCTTATCTTAATCTGCTGTTGATTGCCTCTGGTGTATTTTTCATTTCGGTTATATTCTTCAGGTGCAATTGGTTCTTTTTATATTTTCTCTCTCTGTTGAAATTCTCACCGAGTTCATCTACTTTTCTTTCACATCCAGTGAATTTCTTTATGGCTGTTACTGTGAACTTTTTATCAGGTAGATTGCTTGTCTCCACTTTGTTTAGTTCTTTTTCTGAGGTTTTATTTTGTTCTGTCAGAGCATATTCCTCTTTCTCCTCATTTTGTTTGACTTTTTGTGATTCTTTCTGTGAATTATGCAGACTAGCTACTTCTAGAGTTGAAGGAATGGTCTTGTGTAGGGACAGCCCCTGTATAGACTGTGTGTACCTGGTTGCTTTGGCTGGTTGGCTGGAGTTGTAGTGGGTGCAGCCTGGGGATCCTGGGGTATTCCACTCAGTGGGTGTCCTAACAGGGCATCTGGAGCTGAAGCACGCATGGGCCACAGGGTTCTGGGGTGCTCCACACAGTGGACACTGGCAAGATCGCAAGATCCAAAGTGGGTGCAGGCTGAGTGGTTTCAGGGTACTGTGTACATGGGACACGCTGGCAAAATGGCTGTAGCTGAAGTGGCTATAGGCTGGGAGGCTTGTGATGTTCCCGAATAGGGGCCCTGGTGGGTAACTGGAGCTGAGGTGGGTGTGGGCTGGGAGGTTTCATGGTGCTTCATGCAGTGATTGACCTGGCAAGTGGTCTGGAGCTGAATTAGGTGTGGGCCTGGGATGTTCTAGGGTTCTTTGTACCTTGGTCAGTTGGCTGGAGCTGTAGTGGTCACTGTCTAGTAGGAGTGTCCCAGGGTGTGTCCTGCTGGGGTTGTCTTGGTGGGATGGCTGGAGCTCAGGATGGTTTGAGGCAGTGGGGCCACCTTGGGGGTAAGCTGGGGCTGGTGTGGGCTAAGGGCCACTACTTGTTGAGGCAGCAGGTGGCTCAGGTGCCTGGACCTTGTTCCCGTCTTTACTGTTAAGGTGGAGGGAGAATATAAACAGTGGTGCCACCAGTCCCTTTGATTTTAGAGAGTTCCTGCAACTCCCCTGCTCTTTGAGTTTTAGGACTTGTTCCTTGATATTTCAATTGCTCTTTTACTATTTTTAAAGGATTTTATTTACTTATTTGAAAGAGAAAGAGAGAGGGAGAGAGCACATGCAGGGGAGAGGAGCAGAGGGAGAGGGAAAAGCCGACTCCCTTGATGCGTGGCTTGATTCCAGGACCATGAGACCACGACCTGAGCTGAAGGCAGACACTTAACAGACTGAGCCTCCCAGGTGCTCATCAGTTGCTCTTTTAAACCACAGTTTTTTCCCCCTCTACTCCAAGGTGTCTGGAGCTGGTATATTCTAGGGGCTTGGGGATTGTTGTGGCAGTGAGTCCACTGGAGCACCTGGACCCTGCTCCTGTCTGCACTTAAAATGTGGAGGGGGGATGTAAAAGGTGGTGCTGGCTAGCCCCCGCTGAAGAGAGTTCCAATAGCCTCCCACCATTTAGAGGAGGGTTAGTTCCTTTTCATTGCTGTTGTCCTTCTAAATTGCATCTTTTTTCTCTGTTCCAGGGCAACTGAATCTGCTCCTGTTTCTGCAGTACTGACTCTCCCTACCATAGTTTGCAGCATCGGGGGTGGGATTTTATTGTTAACATGTCTGTGCCTCCTTCTCTCCTGCCATTCTCAGTATGGTCCCTTTATCCTTTGTTTTGCTGTTCAGTCAGCCCTCAGTTCTTCAGGAGGAATTGCTCTGTATTACTACATTTTCTTTCTTTTACCCATTGGTGGACACTTGGGTGACTTCCATGTCTTGGCTCTTGTAAGTAACGCTGCATTGAAGATGGGGAGTGCAGATATCCAAAAGTGGGTTTTTTTCAGTCTCCATAACTATGTGATCCAATTCCTATAATAAATCTCTCTTCTCTCAATTCCTTTCTCCTTCCCTCCCTTTCTGACTCTCCCCATGTCATTATCTATATCAGTTTTATTCTGTTTCTGGGAGAACCTTGACCAATGCAGAATTTGGAACCAAGAGTGGTTCCAGAGGAATAGAAATTTAAGGATGTTTTCGGATTTGGTTCTGTTGTTTCTGGAATTTGCTCTCTAATCTGATTAGATTTTAAGACACTAAAGGGGGCGCCTGGATGGCTCAATGGGTTAAGCCTCTGCCTTTGGCTCAGGTCATGGTCTCAGGGTCCTGGGATCGAGCCCCACATCAGGCTCTCTGCTCAGCAGGGAGCCTGCTTCCCCCTTTCTCTCTGCCTGCCTCTCTGCCTACTTGTGATCTCTCTCTGTCAAATAAATAAATAAAATCTTTAAAAAAAGACACTAATGACTCTATTTCCATTAGGACAGAACACTGATAGTCCATGGTGCGAACTATTCGTAGAGATATGCAAAATCTCTGCACCAGATACTCCTAACCAACCACTCTTGAGAAGCAAGGAGCTAAGTGACTCAGAATATGATACTTTTAAACATTTTTTTGAAAACTAAGGAATATAATGACATTGCTCCTAATGTTGCAGGACAGAGGGGTGAAAGAAAGGAATGAGGTCAGGGATTTGAATTCCCAGCTCAAATGCCCTGTAAATGACTTAGGAGCCTTATGTGTGCCTTGAAAGAGAGTCTTATCTCATAGCAGCGTTGAAATTGCTGACACTCAAATATAGAACCTCACCTTGTAATTGGCTGAGTTACAACATAAGTTTAACTCTCAACCTTGCAGGATATCTTCTGTTAAAGTAGGGGCATTGATTGGGAAAGAGTGGGATCCTGTAAATTGCAATAAGGATGTGTAGGAAGATCTTGATGAGGCTAGGAACATCGAGCTTCTAAGTACTGAAGGAACTTCTTTGCTGGTGGAAGAGGTCTTCCCACTCCCAGTGGAACCAACCTGTCCAGCCCCAGGAAAAGTATTTCCCTCAACTACAGCAGAAGTGTCCTCCCTACCCTCAGTAGCAGCCACCTCCCTAGTCATAGTGGTGTGGGCCTCTCCACCTGTCTATGGGGATTAACACTGTATTGCTTGAGGAAATGGCAATGGCTTCCCCAGAGGCAGTTTCCATGTAAGACAATACTGAGACTTAGGATCCACTCTCATCACCCCCTCACTGCTTCTATAAATAGACTCAAGTCCCAGCAAACCTCTAAAGATGTGGTATAAAATGTGATCCATGGGGTGGTGCACTGTACTTCAGATGAATTACTTGAGTTTTTTCAAGTAATTTATACATGCCCAAATCCAAGGAAATTGTGGGAATGTGTACTCAGAGTATGGAATAATGGTGGAAAGAATATAAAGTTGGATCAGTCCAAATTTATTGATACAGGCTCATGTTGGTTCGAACCTTGGGAGTTTCCTGGGTGAAATTTGGAACTGGGGGGGCCTGGAGAGACTGAAGCAGCAGGCTGTTCTAGTTTTGGCAGGAGGTTGTTTTAATAAGCAAGGAAACTTATTTATGAGGCTTGTCTTGGATGGCTGCAAGAGGAGTAGGTCTCTGTACCCATCCACTAGAATCTTAAAAGTTTATATAGAGTTCTTAATGGAATTCAGTCACATACACAGTCCAGATGGTCTTATCTCAAGGCTGCATCCTTGAAGTGGCATCTAGTGTGGGAATGGTGGGCAGAACATATATCCAAAGTACAGGGTAAGGAGCCTCTGATTGTCCAGGTACAGCTCGTGATAACATCTTTTTTTTTTTTTTCTACCAAGAGCAACATAATCCATTGATTTCTTAAGTCCCCTAGGCTAGGGGTTGGATCACTCAGACATTCCCTTGTGTCCTCAAGTCATTTAATAAAGATGATACATGAGGAGAGTCATCAGATATGAACATATAACATTCTGTTTTGATAATGGCATAGAGGCCTCCTTGTGAGTCAGTAATAATGTCCCAAGACCATCCTATTTTGGAGGACAGTTTTTCTTATTACAAATATTTCAGTGTTCAACGAAGATAGGTTTGCTGTCTATCATTTAAGTCTTATTGGGTGAATTTAATTAGGGCTTCTATGTGTGCTATAAGGTCCTCCAGGCCAATGGAGGGTATATAGACAGTGGCCAAATGATTGTATCGGTAGAAAACAGAATGTGCTCATCCACTGATTGGATCCTACAGAAGCAGCAGAAATCTAAGGTTGGAAAGACAGATATTTAGTAGGAACTTGTATGGGAAGGTCTTCCCCTTCTATAAGAATTACACTTGTGGCATGAACCTCAGATGTTAATGTGAGTGCAGCTTTAGGAATTTGACCTGGTTGTACATACCATACATATTGGCGGGGGGAGGCAGGACTGGCAGGTGTGAAGAGATGGACTGGGGGTGGGATCTGCCACAGCAGAATTCCCACCTTTACCACTCTTTTAATGGTGCATGTTCTGTTACAGGTATATGGTGTTTCAGTAGGTCCGGCTTGTACCAGGGCAATGAGATTCCAGTGGAAATTGAATAGTTCACTGTGAACCAGGGGTGCAAAGTAATTTACCCATCTTGGTGGGATGTCCTATTGCAAACTCTAGTAGTTAACACCTTTCCCAGGCATGGTGGGGCATGGTATTCTCAGCAACATAGCACACTGATCCATGGTAAGAATCTGGACAATGGGTATCTCCTGTGATCCATACCATTATACACTTTCATGGTGTTGGGTATCTAGAGGTGGGTTGATGGGCTATATTCTCAATCCATCCCTTGGTAGGAAGGGAAGTTCTTACCCTGATAATGTGTTCCTTAATGCTGTCTAGTCATATCTGATTCTGTGTACATTTTGGAATATGGCATTCTAGTCAAAGCCCTGGTAACATAACCAGTGTTTCCATTTGTGTCCCATTATAAGGAGAACAGGTTCTCATGGAACTTAGGCAAATAACTGTTAGCATCATGGATGTAAGAATAATCACTAAGAGTTTCTGAATTCTAAAGAGATCAGGTAGGGAGAAAAAGACAAGTGTTTTATCATTATTGATAAAGGTATATCTTGGCAAATTGCCAATAGTGTAAGAGAAAAGAGGAAAAGTTTATATTAAATGTGTAAAACACACACAAAGAATGTTTTAAACAAAAAGTCATAAAAATCATAATCATTCTCTAGCCCCATATAATTTTTGATCTTTTGTTAGCAGTTTAGTGAGTTCATCTAATTTTTTTTCCATTAGAGTTCTGTAAATTCTTAGTTCAGTGGAATGATCTTAGTTATCAAAAACCTTTACTTGTCAGATCCTTTTCCATGAATTTCCTTAAAGATAAAGTAGGTTTCTTTAGGGTAAATACCCAGCAGTGCAATTGCTGGGTCATAGGGTAGTTCTATTTTCAACATTTTGAGGAACCTCCATGCTGTTTTCCAGAGTGGTTGTACCAGCTTGCATTCCCACCAACAGTGTAGGAAGGTTCCCCTTTCTCCGCATCCTCGCCAGCATCTATCCGAAGGGGCACGTGCACCTGAATGTTTATAGCAGCAATGTCTACAATAGCCAAACTATGGAAAGAACCTAGATGTCCATCAACAGACGAATGGATAAAGAAGATGTGGTATATATACACAATGGAATACTATGCAGCCATCAAAAGAAATGAAATCTTGCCATTTGCGACGACGTGGATGGAACTAGAGGGTATCATGCTTAGCAAAATAAGTCAATCAGAGAAAGACAACTATCATATGATCTCCCTGATATGAGGGAGAGGAGATGCAACATGGGGGGTTAAGGGGGTAGGAGAAGAGTAAATGAAACAAGATGGGATTGGGAGGGAGACAAACCATAAGTGACTCTTAATCTCACAAAACAAACTGAGGGTTGATGGGGGGAGGGGGGTTGGGAGAGGGGGGGTGGGGTTATGGATATTGGGGAGGGTATGTGCTATGGTGAGTGCTGTGAAGTGTGTAAACCTGGCGATTCGCAGACCTGTACCCCTGGGGATAAAAATATATGTTTATAAAAAATAAAATTAAAAAAAAAGATAAAGTAGGTTTGCAGGAACACTTTTGCAAAGCATCAGAGTAAAACAACTGTCTGCAAATGACATAAGACTTACAAGTGGCTGTGCATAAAGATCTGATGAGAGTTCATTATAATGCATTTGGCAAGGGAATTTGATTATTTCGGTGACATCCTTTTTTTAAATATCTCATTTCTTTAAGTAATCTCTATACTCAACGTGGGGCTTGAACTCATGACCCAGAGATCAAGAGTTACATGCTCTTCTGGCTGAGCCAGCCAGGCACCCCACTGTAACATCACTTCTAAAATAACTAGAATTGTTATAGGAGGAGGTAATTGAGAGGACGTGACTGCCAGTTAACCCACAAACTGGACCTGGACAATTAGCGGCTCCTTACCTCCTCCCCTATCATTGGAATGTACATTCAGTTCACCATTCTCACAGTAGGAGCTGTTTTCAAGGATGCAGCCTTGAGAGAGCAGTGTGTTGCTGAGTCCATCTGGAGGGAATATGTGACTGATGCAGTTAACTAAATAAACTTGTAAGGCTCTGATGGTTGGTTGCAGAGATTTACTCATCTTGTGACTGCCCAGGACAAGTCTTACATGTAAGTTCCCTCGCTTATTAAAACTGCTACATACTAGTCTGGAATGGTCTTTTTCTTTGTTCTCTCCTAGTCCTCTGTGTATGGGACCCATTTGTGAATAAACAGTTGGTCAGCCAGCCAGGAGACTGCAGAAATGGGTCTTGGGAAAGAGGCATCTGTGGGGGTGGGGAGTTCTGAATTGGCCATCAACCTGTGTGTTTGTGTGTGGGAGTAGTTGTATGTTAGATGCTTGATCACTGCTTAAGTACAGAGACTTCTAAAAATGCTCATTATTTTGATGTGCTTGTTTGAGAAACTTTTCACAGTGCATTGCAGCAAAGAAAGGAAACAGATTACTTCTATGTTGAGCCGGTCTCTATTGTAAGCATTTCAGCCCAATTAGAAGCTGAAGCTCCAGTTAGAAAGTTGGCAGAAGGGCCAAGGTAGAGAAGGATGTTAACCAGAGTTATTCACTACTCAACTAACTTTGGGGCTAGCAGACAAGGTAGGAGAGCAGAATAAGAAGTTGGAGACCTTTGCATAGCCAGGAGGACACAAACTGCCATGGCTTAAAGTTTTGAGTGCTTGTGACAAAGCCTGATTGAGACATTAAGAGGTGGAATCACTGGGAAATTGAGAACAAAGTGGTGAATGTTGTGGTTGAGAATGAAACAGATGAACTTCTAAAATACCAACTGCTATTGAAGCTTCCTTCCCCAAAATGTAGTGTATAGTTTCCATAAGATTATTCATCAAGGGCAAATACAAATCTTAAAAGTTTTCAATTAGTTACAATTTTGTGCATCCAATTTCTTGGGTTTAGTTCATGTGTCAACCAGTGGTCACATCCTCTCAATGACCTCCAACAGCTCACTAAGCAGAGATTCTGCACGTAATGTAATTCTGTAGTGTGATGTAGCTTGGGAAATTAGGGCTTTAATTGGTTGGTTGGCTGAAATATGGACCAAAAGATGGCCCACCTTATGTGAATTGGAAATGTCCCATCTCCCTTAGTTTAATGTAGAGGAAGGAGTTGAAAGGCTTAGAGAGATTAGACTATTAGAGTGGATTTGTCATTTAAGATGTACTCATCCATCCTGGGAGGGTCCAGAAGACCTACCTTTTACTAATACTATGAGAAATAATTTTGTGAGTGGAGCCCTAGCATCCTCAAAGAGCTCTGTGATTGCTCTTCTCTGTGGACCAGACCTTATAGTGGGAACCACAGCCACTCAGTTGGAAAAACTAAATGTAATGGGAATAATTGAATCCTGGGGGCCAAGTGGTGGCACTCAAACACCAAAGGGAAGGTGGGTGTGGTTATTGTAATGGGCAGTATAATCGAAACAGCAGATTTTTCTGATTCATGCAGACTTATGGCACTGGCTAGCTATTGTGTTCTAAAAAGTGAAACAAATAGAAAACCTACTAGATTCTTATTTGATCTGTATAAACAGAAAAGTTTTAGGTCACATGAACTAAAGTCTAACTCAAATCCTAAAGCCAAGAATCACAGTTTCTCAATAAATTCCCACACTTGAGATAGGTTGTAGCCCCAGAACTCTCTGTTTTTTTTTTTTAAATATTTTATTTATTTATTTGAAAGAGAGAAGAGAATGAGGAAGAGTAAGCATGAGAGGGGGAAGGTCAGAGGGAGAAGAAGACCTTCTGCTGAGCAGGGAGCCTGATGTGGAACTCAATCCCAGGACTCCAGGATCATGACCTGAGCTGAAGGCAGTCACTCAACCAAATGAGCCACCCATGTGCCCAGGCCCACAACTCTTGAAGGAAGGAGAGGCCAGTTCTCTTGAGGAAGGACCCCCATATACTATTGAGAATTTATACTGTTATTCTGTTGTACAAAAGAACCTACAACCTTTTACTGAGGTAACTGCACATTGAAGACAAGGAAATAATCAGACCTTCCAGGGACTGCTGGACACGGATTTGAACTGACACTAATTCTAGGAGGCCTGAAAGATTTCTGTGGTCCTGCAGTCAGAATATGGGCTTATGGATATCAGGTGATCAATGGAGTTGTAGCTCAGGTCTATCTCACAGGGAGTCCAGTGGGTCCTCAAACCCATTCTGTGATTATTTCCTTAGTTCCAGAATATATAACTGGAATAGAAACACATAACAGCTGGCAGAATCCCAGCTGTTTCCTGATCTATGGAGTGAGGGCTACTATGGTGGGAAAGACCAAGTAGAAGCCATTAGAACTGCTTCTACTTAGGAAATAATAAATCAAAAATACTTCAGTAATAAATTTAAAAAAAACTCCACATTCCTGGAGGGATTGCAGAGATTAGTGCCACCAGGGAAGATTGAAAGATGCAGGAGTGGTGATTTCTACCACATCCCCCTTCAGTTCTTCTATATCTTTGATCTATGCAGAAGACAGGTGGAGAATGACAATGGATTATTTTAAGCCTAACTAGGTAGTGGCTCCATTTGCAGGTGCTGTACCAGATGTGGTATCATTGCTTGAGCAAATTAAGATTATGTGGTACATGGTATGCAGCTATTGATTTGGCAGATGCACTTTTTTCCCTCATACCTGTCCATAAGATCCACCAGAAGCAGTCTGCTTTCAGCTGGCAAGACCAGCAATGTACCTTCACTGTCTTACTTCAGGGATAAATCAGCTGTCAAGCTCTATGTTGTGATGTAGTTTGCAGGGAATGTGATTGCCTTTCCCTTTCACAAGATGTCACACTGTTTCATTGTACTGATGACATTATGGTAATTGGACCTAGTGAGTGAGAATTAGCAACTGATCTAGACTTATTGGTGATACAGTTGTGCTCAGAGGGTGGGAATTAGATTGAACTAAAATTCAGGGGTCTTCTGTCTGAAATTTCTAGGGCTCCAGTGGTGTGGGGCACCAATGCTGAGACATCCAAGATGAAGGATAAATTGTATTTGGTCCCTTTTACAACCAAGAAAGAGGCACAGTGCCTAGTGGGCCTCTTTGAATTTTGGAAGGAACATATTCATTTGGGTGTGTTACTCTAGCCCATTTACTGAGTGACCTGGAAAGTTGCTAGTTTTGACTGAAATCTAGAACAAGAGAAGACTTTGCAGCAGTTCAGGCTACTTAGCAAGGTGTACTGCACTTGGGCCATATGATCCAGAAGATCCAATAGGTGCTTGAAGTGGTAGTGACAGAGATGGTGTTTGAAGAGTTTGGTAGACTTCTCCAGGTGAATCGCAGTGTAGTCCTTTAAGATTTTGGAGCAAGACCCTGTCATCATCTGGAAATAACTCCCCTTTTGAGAAACTGCTCCAACCTGCTACTGGGCCTGAGACAGAACACTTGACCATGGGCCACCAAGTTACCACATGACCTTAGCTGCCTTTCATGAACTTGAGCGTTGTCTGACCCAGCAAGCCTTAAAGCTGGGTATGCAAAACAATGCTCCATCATCAAATGGAAGTGGTATATATGTGATCAGGCCCAGATGGGCCCTAAAGACACAAGTTACATGAAGAAGTGACCCAAATGCCCATGGTCCCCACTCCTGCTATACTGCCTTCTTCCTCCCAGCCTGTATCTATTGCTTCATGCGGTAGTTCCCTACAATCATTTGGCAGGAAGAAAAGACTTGGACCTGGTTTATAGATAGTTCTGCATGGTATGCAGGTACTGCTCAAAAGTGGACAGCTGCAGCACTGTGGCCCCTCTCTGGGACATCCCTGAATGACATTGGTGAAGGGAAATCCTTCTAGTGGGCAGAACTTCAGGTAGTACCTCTGATTGTTCACTTATGTTGGAAAGACAAATGACCAGACATGTGATTATATACCAGTTCCTGGGCTGTGGCCAAGGGCTAGGGACTTGGAAAGAACATGATTAAAGAATTGGTGATAAAGAAATTTAGGAACGAGTTCTGTGGATAGACCTGTCTGAATTGGCAAAAGATGTGAAGATATTTATAGCCTGTGTGAGTGCTCACCAATGGTTTGATTACCTCACCAGAGGAATATTTTAATGATCAAGTGGGTAGGATGGCCCATTCTGTGGGTGCCATTCAACTCTTTTTCCAGCCGCTTCTGTCATTTCCAGTGGACTCATGAGCAAAGTGGCTGTGGTGGCAGGATGGTAGTTATACGTAGGCTCAGTGACATGGACTTCCACTAACTAAGCCGAGCATGGCTATGGCTAACACTGATTGTGCAGTCTATCAACAGTAGAGACCAGATCTGAGCCCCTGATAGTATCATTCCCTGGTATAATCAGCCAGTTACCTGGTGGCAGGTTGATTACCTTGGACTGCTCCCATCATGGAAGGGGCAACATTTGTCCTTACTGGAATAGACATACTAGATACAAATTGCCTACCCTGCATGCAGTGCTTCCTCCAAAACTACCATCTGTGGACTTAAGGAATGCCTTATCCACCATTGTGGTATTTCACAGAGCATTGCCTGCAGATCAAGGAAATCACTTCGCAGCAAAAGAAGTATGACAGTGGACTCATACTTATGGAATTCACTGGTCTTACTATATTTCCTATCTTTTTTTAAGATCTTTTTAAAAAAGATTTTATTTATTTATTTTTGGGGGGAGGGGCAGAGGGAAGAGGGAGAAGCAGGCTTCCCACCGAGCAAGGAGCTTGACGTGGGGCTCCATCCCAGGGCCCCGGGATCATGACCTGAGCTGAAGGCAGGTGCTTAATGGACTCAGCCACCCAGTCACCCCTATTCCCTATCATCTTGAAGCAGCTTGCTTAATATAACAATGAAATGACCTTTTTAAGATTTAGTTATAGTACCAGCTAGGTGGCAATACCTTGCAGGCCCAGGGCAGGGTTCTCCAGAAAACTGTAGATGCTCTGAATAAGTGTCCAGTATATGGTGCTGTTTTCCAATAGCCAGGATTCACAGGTCCAGGAATCAAGGGGTAGAAATGAAAGTGCATCACTCACTATTATCATAGTGACTGACTACCAAAATTTTTGCTTCCCGTTCTCATGATATTGTGTTCTGCTGGCCTAGAGGTTTTGGTGTCAGAGGGAGGAAAGCTTTTATTGGGAGACACAACAATGATTCCAATGAGCTGGAGGTTAAGACTGCCACCTGGCTACTTTGGGTTCCTCATGCCTCTGAATCAATAGAGAAGAAAGGAGTTATGGCATTGCCTGGGGTGATTGTTTTTTATTATCAAGGGGAAATTGGATTACTACTACACAAGGGAACTTAGGGTAAGTATGTCTGGAATTCAGTCAGTCTCTTAGGATGTCTCTTAGTATAACCATGCCTTGTGATTAAAGTCAGTGGAAGGCAGAGGATCATAGGGGAAGAGAGAAAAAAATCAAACAAGATGAAACCAGAGAGGAAGACAAACCAGAAGAGACTCTTAATCTCAGGAAACAGGGTTGCTGGAAGGGAGTGGGGTGGCAGGGATGGGGGTGCTGGGAGATGGACACTGGGGAGGGTATGTGCTATGGTGAGCATTGTGAATTGTTGAATTGATGAATCACAGACCTGTACCCCTGAAAGAAATAATACATTTTAAGTTAATTTAAAAAACCCCACAAGTTAAAGAAGGTTACCTAAAGCCCAATATTTAGATACAGTTTGAAATTTTGTGAGAAACAACCAGTAAATCTGGTAAATTTTAATTTGTTCATAGATATAGTCATTCTATAGTACAAGTATTAAAACATGTATGAAGCTTATAAAAGAATTCAGGATAGGAGGAGTTAAGATGGCGGAGAAGTAGCAGGCTGAGACTACTTCAGGTAGCGGGAGATCAGCTAAATAGCTTATCTAAAGATTGCAAACACCTACAAATCCAACGGGAGATTGAAGAGAAGAAGAACAACAATTCTAGAAACAGAAAATCAACCACTATCTGAAAGGTAGGACTGGCGGAGAAGTGAATCCAAAGCGACTGGAAGATAGACCGTGGGGGGAGGGGCCGGCTCCCGCCGAGCGGCGGAACAACGGAGCACAAAATCAGGACTTTTAAAAGTCTGTTCCACTGAGGGACATCACTCCAGAGGCTTAACCAGGGTGAAGCCCAGGCGGGGTCAGCGCGGCCTCAGGTCCCACAGGGTCACAGAAGGATCGGGGGTGTCTGAGTGTCGCAGAGCTTACCGGTATTAGAACGGGGAAGCCGGCTACAGAGACAGAGCCGAGGAGTGAGCTCTAATCTCGGGGTTACCTTGAACCGGTCGCAGGCTTGGTCAGCTCAGAGCGCGGCCGGAGGCCAGGGTGACGGGAGTAATTGGGCGCTGTTCTCTGAGGGCGCACTGAGGAGTGGGGCCCCGGGCTCTCAGCTCCTCCGGGCCGGAGACCAGGAGGCCGCCATCTTCATTCCGGTCTTCCAGAACTCTACGGAAAGCGCTCAGGGAACAAAAGCTCCCGAAAGCAAATCCAGCAAACCCGAGCGGATTACTCAGCCCGGCCCTGGGTAAGGGCGGTGCAACTCCGCCTGGGGCAAAGACGCTTGAGAATCACTACAACAGGCCCCTCCCCCAGAAGATCAATGGGAAACCCAGCCAGGACCAAGTTCACCTACCAAGGAGTGCAGTTTCAATACCAAGGAGAGCGGTGGAATTCCAGAGGAGAAGAAAGCAAAGCATGGAACTCATGGCTTTCTCCCCATGATTCTTTAGCCTTGCAGTTAATTTAATTTTTTTTCTTTTTCAATTTTTTTTTCTCTTCTTCTGCTAAATTTTTTTAACTTTTACCATTTTCTTTTTTAACGTTTTTAAAATAGTTTAATATATATATATGTATATATATATATATATATATATATATATATATATATATATTCCTTTTTGTATTTTTTATCGGCTTTCTTTTTTTAATAGTTTCTTTTTTTTTTTTTTCTTTCCGAACCCCTTTTTATCCCCTTTCTCCCCCCTCACGATTTGGGATCTCTTCTGATTTGGCTAAAGCATATTTTCCTGGGGTTGTTGCCACCCTTTTAGTATTTTACTTGCTCCTTCATATACTCTTATCTGGACAAAATGACAAGGCGGAAAAATTCACAACAAAAAAAAAGAACAAGAAACAGTACCAAAGGCTAGGGAACTAATCAATACAGACATTGGTAATATGTCAGATATAGAGTTCAGAATGACGATTCTCAAGGTTCTAGCCGGGCTCGAAAAAGGCATGGAAGATATTAAAGCAACCCTCTCGGGAGATATAAAAGCCCTTTCTGGAGAAATAAAAGAACTAAAATCTAACCAAGTTGAAATCAAAAAAGCTATTAATGAGGTGCAATAAAAAATGGAGGCTCTGACTGCTAGGATAAATGAGGCAGAAGAAAGAATTAGCGATATAGAAGACCAAATGACAGAGAATAAAGAAGCTGAGCAAAAGAGGGACAAACAGCTACTGGACCACGAGGGGAGAATTCGAGAGATAAGTGACACCATAAGACGAAACAACATTAGAATAATTGGGATTCCAGAAGAAGAGGAAACAGAGAGGGGAGTAGAAGGTATGTTGGAGAGAATTATTGGAGAGAATTTCCCCAATATGGCAAAGGGAACAAGCATCAAAATCCAGGAGGTTCAGAGAACCCCCCTCAAAATCAATAAGAATAGGTCCACACCCCGTCACCTAATAGTAAAATTTACAAGTCTTAGTGACAATGAAAAGATCCTGAAAGCAGCCCGGGAAAAGAAGTCTGTAAGGTACAATGGTAAAAATATTAGATTGGCAGCAGACTTATCCACAGAGACCTGGCAGGCCAGAAAGAGCTGGCATGATATATTCAGAGTACTAAATGAGAAAAACATGCAGCCAAGAATACTATATCCAGCTAGGCTATCATTGAAAATAGAAGGAGAGATTAAAAGCTTCCAGGACAAACAAAAACTGAAAGAATTTGCAAATACCAAACCAGCTCTACAGGAAATATTGAAAGGGGTCCTCTAAGCAAAGAGAGACGCTAAAAGAAGTAGATCAGAAAGAAACAGAGACAATATACAATAACAGTCACCTTACAGGCAATACAATGGCACTAAATTCATATCTCTCAATACTTACCCTGAATGTTAATGGGCTAAATGCCCCAATCAAAAGACACAGGGTATCAGAATGGATAAAAAAACGAAACCCATCTATATGTTGCCTACAAGAAACTCATCTTAAACCCGAAGACACCTCCAGGTTTAAAGTGAGGGGGTGGAAAAGAATTTACCATGCTAATGGACATCAGAAGAAAGCAGGAGTGGCAATCCTTATATCAGATCAATTAGATTTTAAGCCAAAGACTATAATAAGAGATGAGGAAGGACACTATATAATACTCAAAGGAACTATCCAACAAGAATATCTAACAATTTTAAATATCTATGACCCTAACGTGGGAGCAGCCAACTATATAAACCAATTAATAACAAAATCAAAGAAACACATCGACAATAATACAATAATAGGAGGGGACTTTAACACTCCCCTCACTGAAATGGACAGATCATCCAAGCAAAAGATCAACAAGGAAATAAAGGCCTTAAATGACACACTGGACCAGATGGACATCACAGATATATTCAGAACTTTTCATCCCAAAGCAACAGAATACACATTCTTCTCTAGTGCACATGGAACATTCTCCAGAATAGATCACATTCTTGGTCCTAAATCAGGTCTCAACCATTATCAAAAGATTGAAATCATTCCCTGCATATTTTCAGACCACAATGCTTTGAAGCTAGAACTCAATAACAAGAGGAAATTTGGAAAGAACCCAAATACATGGAGACTAAACAGCATCCTTCTAAAGAATGAATGGGTCAACCAGGAAATTAAAGAAGAATTGAAAAAATTTATGGAAACAAATGATAATGAAAACACAACGGTTCAGAATCTGTGGGACACAACAAAGGCAGTCCTGAGAGGAAAATATATAGCGGTACAAGCCTTTCTCAAGAAACAAGAAAGGTCTCAGGTACACAACCTAACCCTACACCTAAAGGAGCTGGAGAAAGAACAAGAAAGAAACCCTAAACCCAGCAGGAGAAGAGAAATCATAAAGATCAGAGCAGAAATCAATGAAATAGAAACCAAAAAAAAAAAAAAAAAAAAAAAACAATAGAACAAATCAACGAAACTAGGGGCTGGTTCTTTGAAAGAATTAATAAGATTGATAAACCCCTGGCCAGACTTATCAAAAAGAAAAGAGAGAGGACCCAAATAAATAAAATCATGAATGAAAGAGGAGAGATCACAACGAACACCAAAGAAAAACAGACAATTATAAGAACATACTATGAGCAACTCTATGCCAACAAATTTGACAATCTGGAAGAAATGGATGCATTCCTAGAGACATATAAACTACCACAACTGAACCAGGAAGAAATGGAAAGCCTGAACAGACCCATAACCAGTAAGGAGATTGAAACAGTCATCAAAAATCTCCAAACAAACAAAAGCACAGGGCCAGATGGCTTCCCGGGGGAATTCTACCAAACATTTAAAGAAGAACTAATTCCTATTCTCCTGAAACTGTTCCAAAAAATAGAAATAGAAGGAAAACTTCCAAACTCATTTTATGAGGCCAGCATCATTTGATCCCAAAACCAGACAAGGATCCCATCAAAAAAGAGAACTACAGACCAATATCCTTGATGAACACAGATGCAAAAATTCTCACCAAAATACTAGCCAATAGGATTTAACAGTACATTAAAAGGATTATTCACCACGACCAAGTGGGATTTATTTCAGGGCTGCAAGGCTGGTTCAACATCTGCAAATCAATCAATGTGATACAACACATTAATAAAAGAAAGAACAAGAACCATATACTCTCCATAGATGCTGAAAAAGCATTTGACAAAGTACAGCATCCCTTCCTGATCAAAACTCTTCAAAGTGTAGGGATAGACGGCACATACCTCAATATTATCAAAGCCATCCATGAAAAACCCACCGCAAATATCATTCTCAATGGAGAAAAACTGAAGGCTTTTCCGCTAAGGTCAGCAACATGGCAGGGATGTCCGTTATCACTACTGCTATTCAACATAGTACTAGAAGTCCTAGCCTCAGCAATCAGACAACAAAAGGAAATTAAAGGCATCCAAATCGGCAAAGAAGAAGTCAAACTATCACTCTTCAGAGATGATATGATACTATATGTGGAAAACCCAAAAGACTCTACTCCAAAACTGCTAGAACTTGTACAGGAATTCAGTAAAGTGTCAGGATATAAAATCAATGCACAGAAATCAGTTGCATTTCTCTACACCAACAACAAGACAGAAGAAAGAGAAATTAGGGAGTCCATCCCACTTACAATTGCACCCAAAACTATAAGATACCTAGGAATAAACCTAACCAAAGAGACTAAGAATCTGTACACAGAAAACTATAAAGTACTCATGAAAGAAATTGAGGAAGACACAAAGAAATGGAAAAATGTTCCATTCTCCTGGATTGGAAGAATAAATATTGTGAAAATGTCTATGCTACCTAAAGCAATCTACACATTTAATGCAATTCCTATCAAAGTACCATCTATTTTTTTCAAAGAAATGGAACAAATAATCCTAAAATTCATATGGAACCAGAAAAGACCTCGAATAGCCAAAGGAATATTGAAAAAGAAAGCCAAAGTTGGTGGCATCACAATTCCGGACTTCAAGCTCTATTACAAAGCTGTCATCATCAAGACAGCATGGTACTGGCACAAAAACAGACACATAGATCAGTGGAACAGAATAGAGAGCCCAGAAATAGACCCTCAACTCTATGGTCAACTCATCTTCGACAAAGCAGGAAAGAATGTCCAATGGAAAAAAGACAGCCTCTTCAATAAATGGTGTTGGGAAAATTGGACAGCCACATGCAGAAAAATGAAATTGGATCATTTCCTTACACCACACACGAAAATAGACTCAAAATGGATGAAGGGCCTCAATGTGAGAAAGGAATCCATCCAAATCCTTGAGGAGAACACAGGCAGCAACCTCTTCGACCTCAGGTGCAGCAACATCTTCCTAGGAACATCACCATAGGCAAGGGAAGCAAGGGCAAAAATGAACTATTGGGATTTTATCAAGATCAAAAGCTTTTGCACAGCAAAGGAAACAGTGAACAAAACCAAAAGACAACTGACAGAATGGGAGAAGATATTTGCAAATGACATATCAGATAAAGGGCTAGTGTCCAAAATCTATAAAGAACTTAGCAAACTCAACACCCAAAGAACAAATAATCCAATCAAGAAATGGGCAGAGGACATGAACAGACATTTCTGCAAAGAAGACATCCAGATGGCCAACAGACACATGAAAAAGTGCTCCACATCACTCGACATCAGGGAAATACAAATCAAAACCACCATGAGATATCACCTCACACCAGTCAGAATGGCTAAAATTAACAAGTCAGGAAATGACAGATGCTGGCGAGGATGTGGAGAAAGGGGAACCCTCCTACACTGTTGGTGGGAATGCAAGCTGGTGCAACCACTCTGGAAAACAGCATGGAGGTTCCTCAAAATGTTGAAAATAGAACTACCCTATGACCCAGCAATTGCACTACTGGGTATTTACCCTAAAGATACAAACGTAGTGATCCGAAGGGGCACGTGCTCCCGAATGTCTATAGCAGCAATGTCTACCATAGCCAAACTATGGAAAGAACCTAGATGTCCATAAACAGACGAATGGATAAAGAAGATGTGGTATATATACACAATGGAATACTATGCAGCCATCAAAAGAAATGAAATCTTGCCATTTGCGACGACATGGATGGAACTAGAGGGTATCATGCTTAGCGAAATAAGTCAATCGGAGAAAGACAACTATCATATGATCTCCCTGATATGTGGGAGAGGAGATGCAACATGGGGGGTTAAGGGGGTAGGAGAAGAGTAAATGAAACAAGATGGGATTGGGAGGGAGACAAACCATAAGTGACTCTTAATCTCACAAAACAAACTGAGGGTTGATGGGGGGAGGGGGTTGGGAGAGGGGGGGTGGGGTTATGGATATTGGGGAGGGTATGTGCTATGGTGAGTGCTGTGAAGTGTGTAAACCTGGCGATTCGCAGACCTGTACCCCTGGGGATAAAAATATATGTTTATAAAAAATAAAATTTAAAAAAAAAGAAAAAAAAAGAATTCAGGATAGAATAGTGGTTACTTCTGGGAAGGAAGGAGAGAGGAAAGGAATGATATCAGAATACACAGGGCTTCGTTTTTATATGTAATTTTTTTTGGTTAAAGAATGGATTTGAGACAAGGAAAGTTAAAATTTAATAAGGCTATTTGGTGGATGTGTGGGATTTTTTGTTGTATTCTGAATTTTCTTTTTTTTTTTTATTTGACAGAGATCACAAGTAGGCAGAGGCAGGCAGAGAGAGAAGGAGGAAGCAGGCACCCCGCTGAGCAGAGATCCCGATGCAGGGCTCTATTCCAGGACCCTGGGATCATGACCTGAGCCAAAGGCAGAGGCTTTAACCCACTGAGCCTCCCAGCTGCCCCCATATTCTGAATTTTCTAATTGTATTATATTCTGTATGCATATTGTTGTAAACATTTGTAATAAATATTGTTTCATAAAAACAGGTAAAAAAAAAAGTGAAGCCAATGGAAAACTACAACAAACCATTCCAGGCAGGACTACTAATGGCCCACACCGTTCAGGAATGAAAGAGTTACCCTGCCTGCTAAAGAACAATGACCAGCTGAGGTAAGTGTTCATTGAAGGCAAAGGGAATACTGAATGGGTATTAGAAGAAGGTCATTATAAATACCACCTACAACAGAAATGACTCTAATTACAGAATTACAGAAATGACTCTAATAGTGATGAATATTTCTTCGTTTTGTCATAAACATGTTTGTGTGCATATATACAGGTAAAGAAGCAAATATCTTTGTTTCTTATTCCATTATCATGAATTGACTTTATATTAGTTTTTAAGTATTGCTAATTTTACATCATAGTATTTAATTTACAGGATATCAGAAGGGTAAACACCACTCGAGGACTCTACCTCATTTTCTGGAGAAGGGATTAATACATGTTCAGTTATATGCAGGAGAGCTGTGTCCTGTTTGGTAGAATTCTGACCTTGTTTATTGTCTTTATTTGGAGATTAAGTATAGTTTAAGGAGATATGTGTTGGTGCCAAATTGACAGGTGGTGAATTTAATGTTAGTTTTATGTATCATCATAAGAGGGCTACAGGATACTCTGTTGGTAAAACATTATTTCTGGGTGTGTCTATGTGGATGTTTCCAGAGTAATTAACATATGAATTGGTAGACTGAGTAAAGACCACCCTCACTAATGTGGGTGGGCATCATCCAATCCATTGAAGGCCTAAATAGAACAGTCAGAGGAAGGGCAAATTTACTCTTTGCTTCAGTTTTGCTTGAGTTGGAACATCCTTCTTCGCTTGCCCTTCTAGATTGCCACTCCTGGCTCTTGCGCCTTTAGACTCAGACTGGAATTTACACAAGTGGCCCCTCATTTCTCAGCCCCTTGGATTTAGACTGAATTACAGCTTTCCTAGTTCTCCAGCTTGTAAATGGCAGATCTTGGGATTTCTTGGCCTCAATAATCACATGAGCTAATTTGTATAATAAGTCCCCTCATCTATATAGCTCTATCTATATCTATAGCTCTCTATCAATCCATCCATCCTATTGGTTCTGTTTCTATGGAGAACCCTGACTAATACAATATGGAATCTAAAACAGTCAAATTCATAGCAGAGAATAGAATGGTTGTTGCCAAGGGCCTGGGTGAGGGGAAATGGAGAGATGGGAAGAGTACAGAGTTTCAGTTATGTATGACAAATAAGTCCTAGAGATCTAATGTCTAGCATAATGACTAGTTAGAAATACTATATTATAAACTTGAGATTTGCTAAGAGGTGTTCTCCCCCCACACAAAAAAGGTAATTACATTAGGTGATGGATATGGTAATTACCTTGATGGTAGTGATCATTTTACAATGTATACATTTATCAAAACATAAAATTGTAGGGATACCTGGGTGGCTTAGTCATTGGATGGCTGCCTTCGGCTCAGGTCACCATCCCAGAGTCCTGGGATTGGGCTGCCTGCTCAGCAGGAGGCCTGCTTCTCTCACTCTCCCTCCCGCTCCCCCTACTTGTGTTCCCTCTCTAGCTGTCTCTCTCTGTCAAATAAATAAAATCTTAAAAAAACAAAAACAACGACATCAGATTGTATACCTTAAATATATACAATTTCTATTTGTCAGCTATACCTTATTAAACCTGAAACAAACAAGGATAAAAACATCCAGGTCAGAAGGAAAGAAGTAAAACATTATTTACTTTTAGAAGACATAATTTTCTATATAAGAAGTCCTAAGGAATCTACACAGAAAAAACTATTAGAACTAATAAATGAGTTCAGAAACATTGCAGGATACAAGATCAATATGAAAATCAGTTGTATTTCTATATACTAGTAATTAACAATCCAAAAATGAATTAAAGAAAGTAATTTTATTTACAATAGCATCAAAAAGAAGTATTAGGAACAACCAAAGAAATGCATGACTTTTACACTGAAAATTACAAAACGTTATTGGGTGAAATTAAGTAAATGGAAATATATTCTCTGTTTATAGATTGGAGGGCTTAATATTGTTAAGATGGTAATACTACCCAAAATGATCTTCTGAAAAAAAATGATCTGATTCAATGTAATCGCTATTAAAATTTCAGATGCCCGTTTTTCCCTAACATTGGCAATCTGATTTAAAATTCATATGGAAATTCAAGGAACCTGTTAAGAGCTAAAAGAATCTTGAATAACAGCAACAAAGTTGGAGGACTCATTTCCCTGTTTCATAATTTACTACAGAGGTACAGTAATCAGAGCAGTGTGATTTGTCATGAAGATAGTTATATAGATCAGTGGAATATAGTTGAGAGTCCAGAAATAAACCGGTATGTCTTGATTTTCAGTAAAGATGCTGAGACAAGTAAATGGAAAAAGAACAGTCTTGTTAACAAATCTTGCTGGGAAAACTATACCTGTCTCACACTACATATGCGAATTAACTCAGTGTATCAAAGAACCTGTATGTAAGAACTGGAACTGCAAAATTATTACAAGGAGGGATAGGCGTTTTTGTATTTTTTGTGTAAATACCCAGTAGTTGCAATTACTAGATTGTAGGATAGTTTTATTTTTGAGGACCCTCTACTTTCTTCCACAGTTGATGCACCAGTTTGCCTTTCTACCAACAGTGCAGGAGGATTCCTTTTTCTCCACATCCTCGCTGATACTTCTTTCTTGTGTTTTTGATTTTAGCCATTCTCACCGGTGTGAGCTGATATTTCACTGTAGTTTTAATTTATATTTCTTTGATGGTGAAATAAGTGGTAGAGATTAAGGAGTGCACTTGTGATGAGCAGTGGGTGTTGTATGGAATTGCTGAATCACTATATTGTACACCTGAAACTAATATAATGCTGTGTGTTAATTATGCTGGAATTAAAATAAAAACAATTTTAAAAAGTCGTGAGTGTGCATCTTCTTATACTTAGATTAGGTCATGGCTCTTTAGGTATGATATCTAAAGGAAAAACAACAAAAGAAAATATAAACTATGCCTTATCAAAATTAAAAGAAATTCTTTGCTTCAAATGACACTTAATAAAATAAGATTTTATTCATTAAAAATTCATTTTTAATAAAATGAAAAGCAAATCCACAAAAAGAAAATATTTGCATCATATATCTGATTAGGATCTAGTATCTAGAATGTGTGAACTCTTTAGCATTCATTTAAGAGTTCTTTCAACTCAAAAAGACATACAACTCAGGGGACCTGGGTGGCTTAGTCAGTTAAGTGTCCGACCCTGGATTTTGGCTCAGGTCTTGATCTCAGGCTCATGAAGTCAGGCTCTGCATAGGGCTCCATGCCGGGTATGGAGCCTACAAAAAAAAGGGGGGCCTACAATCCAACTTAAAAATGGACAAAGGGGGGGGCGCCTGGGTGGCTCAGTGGTTTAAGCCGCTGCCTTCGGCTCAGGTCATGATCCCAGGTCCTGGGTTCGAGACCCGCATCGGGCTTTCTGCTCAGCTGGGAGCCTGCTTCCTCCTCTCTCTCTGCCTGCCTCTCTGCTTACTTGTGATTTCTCTCTTTCAAATAAATAAATAAAATCTTTAAAAAAAAAATGGACAAAGGGTTTGAGTAGACATTTCTCCAAAGAAGATATATGAATGACCAATAAGCAAAAAGATGGTCACCATCATCAATTGTTAGAGAAATACAAGTCAAAACAACAATGAGATTCCATTTCACACACAGCAGTATGTCTATATTAAAAAAAGATAGGGGGTCATGGGTGACTTAGTCGGTTAAGCATCTGACTCTTGATCTCAGTGCTCAGGTCTTGATCTCAGGGTTGTGAGTTCAAGCCCTGTGTTGGGCTCCATGGGCGGGGGCAGTGTGGAGCCTACTTAAAAAAAAAAGACAGACAATAACAAATGATGAGGACACAGTTAAATTGGAATCCTCCCACATTGCTAGTAGGAATGGAAAATGGTGCAGCTGCTATGTGAAACAAAACTAAAAGGTTAAGCACTGAGTTAACATAGAGGAATTCCACTCCTAGGTTATATACCCAAGAGAACTGAAACCATGTTCACACCAAAAATCATGCACAAATATTCATAGCAGTATTCCTATAATAGCCAAAAATGTCAATTAATGGATAAATGTGACATTTCCATACAATGGAATATTGTTCAGACATTCAAAGCAGTGAAGTACTGATGTATGATATAACATGAATGAACATTAACATTATGCTACATGAAAGAAGCCAGTCACAAAGGACCATATATCTTATAATTTCATTTCTATGAAGTGCCTATAATAGACAAAAACATAGAAAGTAGATTATTGGCTGCATAGGAATATAGTGGGGAGCATGGTGGGCAGGAGAATACCAGTTGGTATAGACTTTCTTTTAAAGGAGATGAATGTATTTTAAAATTAATTGTGATAATAGTTACAGAACTCTGAAAACATACTAATTCACAAATGCACACTTCATGAGTTTGGATTTTATACTATCTAAATTATATCAATAAAATGTTCCTGTAACAGGAACCCCAGGACCATATCACTTCATTGGTGAATTCTACTAATCATTTAAAGAAGAATTAATATCAATTTTATATAAACTCTTTGAAAAATAAAGGAACAGTTTCAGCTTTATTCTACGAGACCAGTATTACCTTGATGCCAAAAGTTCCCAAACACTTAACAAAAAATATGAAACTACAGAACAATATTCCTTATGAATATATATGTAAAAATACACATCAAAACAGTTCCCTTGTATTCCTAGTTTACTACGACTCTAAAAAATAGCTTTACTGAAATTCACATATAGGTGTTAAGTTTTCTCAAGAATTGATACTGTTTTTCCTTTAGCCTGTTAATATAATGGATCACATTGATATTTAAATATTGAACAAACCTTACATAGTTGGAAGAAACTGGTCCTGGTATATAATTATTTTTATACATTTTTGGGTTCAGTTTGTTATTTTGTTGGGTAAATTTTTTGTGTATGTAGTATAACCACACAATGGAATAATATGAATATGAATAATATGAATAATATTCAGCCACAAAAAGTAGTGCTGTATTGATACATGCTACATGGCTGAAGCTTAAAAACATTGTGTTAAGCAAAACAAGCCAGTCTTAAAAGATCATGCTTTCATATGATTCAATTCATATAAAATATCCAGGATAGGGAAATCTATAGTCACAGAAGATTAGTGGTGGCTTAAGGTTTGGAAAGATGAGGGTAGCTAAATTGTACAGCGTTCCTTTTAGAGGTGATGAAAATGTTCTAAAATTGACTGTGGTGCTACTTGCCCATATCTGTAAATACAGTAAAAAAAACCTACTGAGTTGTACACTTTAAATGGGTAAATTGTGTGGTATGTGAATTATCATTCATAAATCTGTTTTAAAAAAGAATGAACAACAACAACAACAACAACAACAAAGAATGAACTGACTACTGGATAGTGTCATCAGCAAGAGAGCAGAATAGGAAGCCCCAGAACCTCCTTCCCCCACACAAACACCAACTTAACTACAAGACATGGACCAGTTGCCTTTGTAAGAAATCAAGACACCAGTTAAGAGGTTCCAGCACTCCAGGTGCCCAAGAAGCCCACTGCTTCATAGCAGGGTAGAAAAATTCGTAGTACTCGCTCACTAGAGCCCCTCCCCCCAGCACAGTACGCATGATTGAGAGAAAACTCCCAACCCCCTACTTTTCCCTTTGGAGGGAAAGAGGAGAGTAGAAAACATATGCAGTATTCTGACTTTTGGGGGTGTTCCTCGAGAGACTGCTTTTACCTTGCCTTAACTCTAAAATGGTGTCAGTTTGGAAGCATTTGAGAACAAGGAAAATTAACATGGTCCAAAGTCTGCAGACACTAGATGGTGCTCCAGTACTGTGGCTTAGTATAATATTAAAGAGCTCGCAGTATCGCAGACAGACACCAGAGGGAGCTTGCGAAGAGACATTGTCAAATCTCTTAAATTAGGAATTTACATACAAGCCCGGAGAGAATGTATTCCCAGAAAAAGCTTTAGGGGTTTACTGAATCTCTAGCTGAGTGATTGGAGAAAGTCTTCACTATACAAAACCAGACCGCAAAAACTGGGAGAGGTGGCTGATTTTTCAAATACCAAAGACCCAGTAGAACATGACAAGGTATACAAAGAAACAGGGAAACATGGCTCAAAGGAACAAACTAAATATCCTGAAGCCATTCCTAGAATAATAAAGATATATGAATTACCAGGCAACAGATTCAAAATACTGCCATAATATGAATTCTCAGTGAATTAAAAGAGAGTGCAGACAAAATCAGGGGGGAAATTCATGAGTAAATTAGAATATCAAGAAAAAGTTAGAAATTATGAAGAAGAAACATAAAATTCAGGAACTGAAGAATGCAATTACTGAACTGAAAAAGTCACTAGAGAGGTTCAACAGTAGACTTGACCAGTCAGAAGAATCAATGAATTCAAAGACTTCAAAATTACCAAGATAGAGGAGGAAAAAAAGAATGAAAAAACTGAATGGAGTTTAAGAAACACTATCAAGGAGAACAAGATATGCGTTTGGAAGTTTCAGAAGGAGAAGAAAGAGAAAAAGGGACAGAGAATATATTTGAAGAACTAATGGCTAAAAATTCTCCAAATCTGAGGAGAAATGAACACATGAATTCAAGAACCTCATAAAACTCCAACTAGGATAAGTATAAGAAGATATACACCAAGACACATTTAAGCAAACTGTCAAAGTTCACAGACAAAAAGAATAATTGAAAGCAGCAACAGCAACTTGTAATATACAAGTGAACTTCTATTAAAATTATTAGTGGATTTCTCAGCAGAAACCTTGCAGGCTAGAAGGAAGTGGGATGGCATATTCAATGTGCTGAAAGAAAAAAACCCTGCTATCTTATAACACTTTTTCCAGCAAAACTTACCTTCAGAAAAAATAAAGAAGAAATTAGGATTTTGTTAGATAAAAGCTGAGGGAATTTATTACCACTAAATCTGCCCTACAAGAAATACTGAAGGGATTCCTTCAAGTTGAGGTTAAAGAATGATAAACAACAACACAAAACCATAAGAAAATATAAAACTCCCTGGCAAATATAAGGGCGCCTGGGTGGCTCAGTTGTTAAGTGTCTGCCTTCAGCTCAGGTCATGATCCCGGGGTCCTGAGATGGAGCCCTGCATTGTGCTCCCTGCTCAGCGGGAAGCCTGCTTTTCCCTCTCCCACTCCTCCTCCTTGTGTTCCCTCTCTCTTTCTGTGTCTCTCTCTGTCAAATAAATAAATAAAATCTTAAAAAAATAAAGGTAAATATATACAGAAATAATAATATATTCTAAGTACACACATCATTTTAAAAACTAGTAAGCAATTTTTTAAAAAGCATAAAAAGTAGTTATACATCTATGTTAATGGATACATGGTATAAAGGGTAATTTGTGTAATAAATAACATGAATTTGAAGGGACAGAGACTTAAAGAATTAGTGTTGCTTTGTGTGATTGGATTTAAGTTGTTTTTTGTTTAAAATAGATTGTTATTACTTTAAGATGTTTCATGTAATTATAATAATAATAACAAACAAAATATCTATAGAATATACACAAGATAAATGAGAAGGGATTCAAAACATGTTATGACAAAAATTCAACAAACACAAAAATAGACAACAAGAAAAGAGGGACAAAATACTACAAGACAGAAAAATGAACAAAATGGCAATCATTTTTCACTATCAGTAATTACTTTAAATGTAAATTAATTGAACACCTCAGTTAAAGGACATGGATTGGCTGAATGGATGACAACAAGGTCTAACCAGATGCCATCTACAAAACATTCATGTTAGACTAAAAATGAAAGTATGGGAAAGATATTCTATGGAAACAGGAATATAAAGAGAATAGGGATGGCCATACTTATATTAGACAAAATAAACTTTGAGACAATAATTGTTAAGAGACAAAAAAGGATATTAAATATAAAAGGGTCAATTCTCCAGGAGGATATAATGATTATAAATATGTGCATCTAATATCAGAGCTTCCAAATATATGAAGGAAACACTGACAAAATCAAAAGGAGAAATAAATAGTAGTACAATAATAATAGGAGACTTATATACCTCAATATCAGTTATTGGTAGAAAAACCAGACAGAAGATCAGTAAAGAAGCAGAGGACTGGACCAACACTGTAGACCAAATAGATCTAGCAGATGTATATAGAACATTTCATTTAACAGCAGCAGAATACATATTATTCTCAACATAAACATAAACATTCAGATTACATCACAAAACAGTTCCTAACAAAGTTAAGAAGATTGGATTCATACAAAGAATCTTTGACCATAATAGAATGAAATCAGAGATCAAAAGCAAGAAACAAGAAAATCTACAAAAGTGTAGAAGTTAAGCTATTCACTCTTAAATAATCAAAGAAGAAATTACAATAAAATTTAGAAAGTTATCTGAGACAAATGAAAACAAAAGCATGAAATAGCAGAACTTACTGGATTCAGAGTGACATCAGCAAAATGGCAGATTAGAAGTTTTATACTATCTTCCCCTTCTTCAGAACATCAATTTTCACAATCCTCTACAGATGAGAGTGCCTTCATAGAAGCCCAGGATTCCAGTGGAGAAGTTCTAGCAAATCACTGGAGCAAAAATAATGAGATTGGACACATTGTAAATGGTAAGAGGAAAAGGTTTCCTGCACTTAAGTCACCCTTCCTTTAAGGTGGCATAAGCTCAGTGCTAGGAGAGACCCTCTCCACCTATGGTTTCTTCCATGGGGAAAGTAAGAGTTTCAGTGAGTGACAAGAATCCTCAGCTATGTGATCTAAGTGAAACAGATAGAAGAAACATGCCTGATGGAGTATTTAAAGCAATGATGATAAGGATACTCACTGGACTTAAGAAAAAAGAGAGTGAGAACACTCTCCCATGAGTGAGAGCCTTAACACAGAGGTAAGGAATAACATAGCAGAGACAAAGGGCTCAATAAATGAAATGAGAAATATGCTTGATGGAATGAACAGCAAGCTGGCAAAAGCAGAGGGATAAATTAATGACCTAGAAGACAGAATAATGGAAAGTAATCAAGCTGAACAAAAGAGAGAAAAAGGAATTAGGCAAAATAAGAGCATACTTAGGAAACTCAGTAACTCCTTCAAACATAGTAATATTCATATTATAGGAGCCCCAGAAGAGAGAGGAAAGGGGGCAGAAAATTTATTTGAAGTAATAATAGCTGAAAACTTCCTAATCTGGGGAAGGAAAAAGACAATCCAGATCCAGGAGGCACAGAGAACCCCTATCAAAATCAACAAAAGCATAACCATACCAAGACACATTATACTTAAATTGGCAACATATACTGATAAAGAAAACACTTTAAAAACATCAAGACAAAAGAGGTCCTTAACTAACAAAGGAAAATCTATAAGGCTATCAGGGGATTTATCCACACAATCTTTCCAAGCCAGAAGAGAGTGGCATGATATATTCAAAGCGCTAAATGGAAAAATCTGCAGCCAAGTGTACTCTATCCAGCAAGGCTATAATTCAGAATAAAAGGAGAGATAAAGAGTTTCCCAAACAAAAACTAAAGGAGCTTGTGACCACTATAACCAGCTCTGCAAGAAATATTCAAGGAAATTCTCAAGAGTGACAAAGATAAGAAAGGACCAGAGAAAACCTCCAGAAACAAGGACAAAGCAAGTAAAAAATGGTAATAAATACATATCCATCAATAATTACTTTGAACATAAATGGACTAAATGCTCCAATGAAAGGCCATAGGATGTCAGAAGGATGAAAAAACAGGAGAAGAATAAACGAAACAAGATGGGATTGGGAGGGAGACAAACCATAAGTGACTCTTAATCTCACAAAACAAACTGAGGGTTGCTGGGGGGAGGGGGGTTGGGAGAAGGGCATGGGGTGGAGTTATGGACATTGGGGAGGGTATGTGCTATGGTGAGTGCTGTGAAGTGTGTAAACCTGGCGATTCACAGACCTGTACCCCTGGGGATAGAAATATATTATATGTTTATAAAAAATTAAAAAAAAAAAACAAGACCCATCTATATGCTGCCTATAAGAGACTCATTTAAGACCTAGAGACACCTACAGATTGAGTGAGGGGGTGGAGAACCATTTATAACACAAATGACTGCCAAAATAAAGTTGGAGTAGCAATACTTATATTGGACAAACTAGACTTTTAAAACAAAGACTAACAAGAGACAAAGATGGTGCTATATAATCATAAAAGGACAATCGAACAAGAAGATATAAGACTTGTAAATATTTATGGACCCAGGGCACCTGGGTGGCTCAGTGGGTTAAGCCGCTGCCTTTGGCTCAGGTCGTGATCTCAGGGTCCTGGGATTGAGTCCCGCATCAAGCTCTGCTCAGCAGGGAGCCTGCTTCCCCCCCTCTCTCTTTCTGCCTCTCTGCCTACTTGTGATCTCTGTCTGTCAAATAAATAAATAAAATCTTTAAAAAAATATTTATGGACCCAACATGGGAGCACCCAAATATATAAAACAATTAGTAACAAACATAAAGGAACTCATTGATAATAATGCAATAATAGTAGAAGACTTTAACACCTCCTTACATCAATGAACAGATCATCTAAACAAAAAATCAACAAAGAAACAATGGTTTTGAATGACAAACTGGACTAGAGGGACCTAACAGAGATATTCAAAACATTCCATCCTCAAACAGCAGAATACATATTCTTTTCAAGTACACATGGAGCATTCTGCAAAATAGATCACATATTAGGTCACAAAAGAGGATTCAAAAAAATAAAAAAGATTGAAGTCATACCATGCACCTCTTCTGACCACAACACTATGAAACAAAGTCAACCACAAGAAAAAAAATCTGCATACATATATGGAGGTTAAACAATGTTCTACTAAACAATGAATGGGTCAACCAGGAAATAAAAGAAGAAATAAAGAAGTACATGGACAAATAAAAATGACAACACGAAACAGTCCAAAATGTTTGGGATGCAGCAAAAGTGGTCCTAAGAGGGAAGTATATACCAATACAGGCCTAACTCAAGAAACAAGAAAAATCTCAAATAAACAACCTAACCATACACCTAAAGAAGCTTGAAAAAGAAAAACAAATGAAAGCCAGCAGAAGGAAGGAAATAATAAAGAATAGAGCAGAAACAAATGATATAGAAACAAAGAAAACAATGGAACAGATCAAGGAAACCAGAAGCTGGTTCCTTGAAAAAATTGATAAAATTGATAAACCTCTAGCCAGATGTATGAAAAAGAAATGAGAAAGAAATAAAATCACAGATGAGAGAGGAGAAAAAACAACCCAAACCAGAGAAACACAACAATTATAAGAGAATATTATGAAAAACTGGAGGCGAAAAATTGGACAACCTAGAAGAAATGGACAAATGCCTAGAAACGTCTAAGCTACCAAAACTGAAACAGGAAGAAATAGAAAACTCTAACGGACTGATAACCTACAAAGAAATTGAATCAGTAATTTAAAAAACCCCAACAAACAGAAGTCCAGGACCAGATGGCTTAACAGGTAAATTCTACCAAACATTTAAAGAAGAGTTAATACCAAAACTGAATCGGGAAAAAATAGAAAACCTGAACAGACCCATAATCAGCAAGGAAAATGAAGCAATAATCAAAAATCTCCCAATAAGATTCCATGGCCAGATGGCTTCCCAGGGGGCATTCTACCAAACATTTAAAGAAGAACTAATAACTATTCTTCTGAAGCTGTTTCAAAAAATAGAAAGGGAAGGAAAACTTCCAAACTTCTGCTATGAGGCTGGTATTACCTTGATCCCAAAACCAAAGACTCCATCAAAAAGGAGAATTATAGACTAATAACCTTGATGAACATGCATACCAAAATTCTCACCAAGATAATAGCCAATATGGTCGAACAGTACATTAGAAGGATTATTCACCAAGACCAAGTGGTATTTATTTCTGGGCTGCAAGGTTGGTTCAACATTCACAGATCAATCAATGTGATACATCACATTAACAAAAGAAAGGACAAGAATCATATGATTCTCTCAATTGATGCAGAAAAAGCATTTGATAAAATACAGCATCCTTTCTTGATTAAAACTCTCCATAATATTGGGCTAGGGAACATAGCTTAATATCATAAAAGCCATATATGAAAAGGCCACTGTGAATGTCATTTTCAATGGGGAAAAAACAGAGCTTTCCTCCTAAGGTCAGGAACACAACAAGGATGTCCACTCTCACCACTGTTGTTCAATGTAGTATGAGAAGTACCAGCCTCAGCAATCAGACAACAAAAAGAAATAAAAGACATTCAAATTGGCAAAGAAGAAATCAAACCCTCACTCTTCACAGATTACATGTTACTTTATGAGGAAGACCCAAGAGACTCCACTCCAAACTTTCTAGGACTCATACAGGAATTCAGCAAAATGGAGGATATAAAATCATTGCACAGAAATCACTTGCATTTCTATACACTAACAATGAGACAGAAGAAAGAGAAAGTAAAGAACTGATTGCATTTACAAGTGGACCAAAAACCATAAGATACCTAGGAATAAACCTAACCAAAGAGATAAAGGATCTGTACTCTAAAAACTACAGAAAACTTATGAAAGAAATTGAAGAAGACACAAAGAAATGGAAAAACATTCCATGCTCATGGATTGGAAGAACAAATATTGTTAAAATGTCTATGCTACCTAGAGCAACCTACACATTTAATGCAATTCCTATCAAAATACCATCAACATTTTTCACAGAGCTGGAACAAATAATCCTAAAATTTCTTGGAACCAGAAAAAACCCTAAATAGCTAGAGGAATATTGAAAAAGAAAACCAAAGCCAGTAGCATCACAATGCCAGACTTTAAGCTCTATTCAAAGTTGTAGTCATCAAGACAGTATGGTACTGTCACAAAAACAGACATATAGATCAATGGAAGAGAATAGAGAGCCCAGACATGGACCCTCAACTCCATGGTCAATTATCTTCAACAAAGCAGGAAAGACTATCCAATGGAAAAGGACAGTCTCTTCAATAAATGGTGCTGGGAAAACTGAACAACCACATGTAGAAGAGTGAAACTGGACCATTTTTTTTTAAATTTTTAAATTTTCCAATATCATACCTTTAAATTAATTATTTATTTTTTATTTTGTTAGTCACCATACAGTACCTCATTAGTTTTTGATGTAGTATTCCATGGTTGTTTGCATATAGCACCCAGTGCTCCATGCAATATGGGCCCTCCTTAATACCCATCGCCGGGCTCACCTATCCCTCCACCCCCTCCCCTCTAAAACCCTCAGTTTGATTCTCAGAGTCCATAGTCTCATGTGGTTTGTCTCCCCCACAATTCCCCCCCACCTTCATTATCCCCTTCCTTCTCCTAATGTCCTCCATGCTATTCCTTATGTTCCACAAATAAGTAAAACCATATGATGGTTGACTTTCTCTGCTTGACTTATTTCACTTAGCATAATCTTCTCCAGTCCCATCCATATTCATGCAAAAGTTGAGTATTCATCCTTTCTGATGGCTGAGTAATATTCCATTGTATATATGGACCACATCTTTATCCATTTTTCTGTTGAAGGGCATCTTGGCTCTTTCCACAGTTTGGCTATTGTGGACATTGCTGTTATGAATTTTGGGGTGCAAATGGCCCTTCTTTTCACTACATCTGTATCTTTGGAGTAAATACTCTGTAGTGCAATTGCTGGGTCATAGGGTAGCTAGCTCAATTTTTAACTTTGAGGAAACTCCACACTGTTTTCTAAAGTGACTGTACCAACTTGCATTCCTACCAACAGTGTAAGAGGGTTCCCCCTTCTCCACATCCTCTCCAACATTTGTTATTTCTTGCCTTGTCAATTTTTGCCATTCTAACCAGTGTCAGATGGTATCTCAATGTGGTTTTAGTATATGTGCTGCCAAAGAGCACTTTCAATGTGGTTTTAATTTGAATTTTCCTGATGGCTGCTGCTGATGAACATTTTTTCATGTCTGTTAGCCATTTGTATGTCTTCTTTGGAGAAGTGTCTATTCGTGTCTTCTGCCCATTTTTTTGATTTGATTATTTATCTTTCGGGGGTTGAATTTGAGAAGTTCTTTATAGATCTTGAATATCAGCCCTTTGTCGGTAGTGTAATTTGCAAATATGTTCTCCCATTCTGCAGGTTGCTTCTTTGTTTTGTTGATTCTTTCCTTTGCTGTGCAGAAGTTTTTTATCTTGATGAAGTCCCAAAAGTTCATTTTTGCTTTTGTTTCCCTTTCCTTTGGAGACGTGTCTTGAAAGAAATTGCTGTGGCCAGTGTTGAAGAGGTTACTGCCTATGTTCTCTGCCAGGATTTTGATCAATTCCTATCTCACCTTGAGGTCTTTCATCCATGTTTAGTTTATCTTTGTGTATGGTGTAAGAGAATAGTTGAGTTTTATTCTTCTATGCATAGCTGTCAAAATTTCCCAGCACCATTTATTGAAGAGACTGTCCTTTATCCATTGGATATTTTTTCCTGCTTTGTTGAAGATTATTTGACCGTAGAGTTGAGGGTCCATATCTGGGCTCTCTATTCTTTTCCATTGGTCTATGTGAAACTGGACCAAAATGGCTAGTATCAAAAAGAGAAGAAACAGGGGCACCTGGGTGGCTCAGTTGATTAAGCATCTGCTTTTGGTTCAGGTCATGATCCCAGGGTCCTGACTGTGAGTCCCACTTTGGGCTTCTTGCTCAGGAGGGAGCCTGCTTCTCCCTCTGCCTGCTGCTTCCCCTGTTGTGCACTCTCTCTTTCTGACAAATAAATAAAATCTTTTAAAAAAGAAGAAAAATGAAGAAATAACAAGCATTGGCAAGGATGTTGAAAAATGGAACTCTCATGCACTATAATTGGGAATGTGAATTGGTGCAGTGACTACGGAAAACAGAAGGTGATTCCTCAAAAAATTAAAAATAGAAATACCCTACTACCCATTAATTTCATTTCTGGATATTTACACAAAGAAAACAAAAACACTAATTCTAAAAGATATATGCACCTCTATATTTATTGCAGTGTTATTTGCAAGAGCCAAGATATGGAAGCAAGAGCCAAGATATTGAAGCAACCTGTGTCCATTGGTAAATGAATGGATAAAGAAGACATGGTATACATACACAATAGACTAATAGTCAGCCATTTTAAAACAATGAAATCTTACCATTAGTGACAACATGGGTGGATCTAGAGGGTATTATGCTAGGTGAAATAAGTAGAGAAAGAAAGACAGGTACCATATGATTTCATGTATATATGGAATTTAAAACAAAACAAGTTAGTAAACAAAAGAGAAACACTCATAAATATAGAGAGTAGACTGGTGGTTCCTGGAGTTAAAGGGGGATGGGTAAAATGAGTGAAGAGGATTAAACAGTACAATCTTCCAGTTATAAAATTGATAAGTCACAGGGATAAAACTATAGCATATGGAATAGAGTCAATAATATAATAACTATGTATGGTGACAGATGGTAACTATATTTATCATTGTGAGTGTTTTATAATTACATAATTATTGAATCACTATGTTGTACACCTGAAACTAATATGCTATTATATGTCAACTATACTGAAAAAGAGAAGGCTATTATGGTGCTCAATGAGGTCTTCTGCTTTGCAGCAATAGTCTAGATTGATGTTCCAAAGAATATTATATTGGATAGACCACTGTTGAGTGTCTTGAGAGGTAAAATGAGTACCATGGTCAGGGTCAATAATGTTTGGTGATCCAAAGGGAGCAAGAACAAATTTAGTAAGGAAGATATTACCTGTTTTGAAGAGAAATTCTGGGGTGGGGTCACCAAGAGGAGTCCCCTGTAAGTATTGATGATTTTTTATTTTACTTTCAATTAGTCAATATATAGTAGTACATCAGTAGTTTTTGATATAGTGTTCAACAATTCATCAGTTGTGTATATGATTTTAATGGCATATCTGGAAATCCCAGCAGAAGGGAGCAGTGGGCTGATGAAATCAATACACCAAAACAGACGTATGGTTGGTTTCCCCTGGATTATATCCCCCTCTGATAGTCTACATTGTTTGGTATGTGAGCAAACCAACAAACTTGACTGCCACTGAAGACTGAGGGAGTCCCTTCACTTGAGCCCAAGTTATTAAAGCTGAATTCTCCAATGACCTGAGGTTGTGTAGATCCATTTTGTGAGCTAGTAGGAAAAGTTAATACCCTGAGGAGTCTGTACCAGGCAGATTGTGGAGGTCTTAGTGAGAGATTCTAAAATATTGTTGAAAATGTCTTCTAGTGTGGAGTGGTTAGTATGAGCAGAAATGTGAGTAACAATAATAGAAACTGGGGACTCTGTTAATCACTTCCATATCTGAGTGCCCCAGAAGGGCTTGCCTTTTATGAGAAAATTGTCCCTTAGCCACTGGCCAGACCAAACCACAAGGCCACTAACAACAACCCAGTAGTCTATGAAAATGTGGAGTTGTGAAAAGGTCCTTTTTGCTTTCTTAAGGGCGAAATGAACAGCTACAAGTTGCATCAACTGGGCTGAACCTGGAGTGCCCTCCTCAACTAGTGAGGTGCTTAAGGCTAGGTAGAATGTTATGGTCTTCCAACAAGTTGCATTGTGTACAGTATTGTACAAAGTTGTATGTTCTACCATCAGTAAACAATACTGACCCCTGTCTGTCTCTGAGAGTTGGTCCCAAGGGGTTCCCCAAGCAGCCAGAAGAAGAGGAAGCAGGGTGCTACTATCACTTCCTCAATGCTTTCAGGCAAGGGACTGACCATGGGGGAAGCCACATCCCCTTGTTATTTGGCAAGGCCTCTGACATCAGGTTTAGCCCTCTCCTAAAGGTACCATTTCCATTTTATCAAGGAGGCATCAGTGGTCATGCAGAGTTTCTACCAGGAGGCATTTCTCAAGACAATAAAGGAGCTCAGGTCTGAGGTATTACCCAGTGGGGGCCAGTTTAGGCCTCAGTTTCTAAAAGAGCCCAACAGGATGACAAAAGCTGGCATTCAAGGGGAGTATAGCAGGTTGCCACTGGAAGTAGGCAGTTAGTTCAAAACCCCATAGGAAGCCAGGTAGATTCCTGTTTGGTCCAGAAACTCCAGGAGGCATAGTCAGTTGTGGTCTCATTTGGAATGCAGAGCTAGGTAGGACCAAAAGTAAGACTTACTGAACTGCCTGCTGGGCAGGTTCCAAAGCACAATGCTGGGCAGGTTCCAAAGCACAATGCTGGGCTTAATCCCAATGGAAGGTGGCAGAACTTTATGTGCTTGCATATATAGGGTAAAGAATTAGTGAGGTATGAGGGATGTGTTGCCTCCAGAACGTGAAAATTCCTAGTATGTGTTGTGACTGTTTTGAGGGTAGTGAGTGGTTTAATGGTGAATAATTGATGTTTGACTGTTGAAGAAATTTCTCAGACCTCAGAAGACTAGATGATGCCCAGAAACTTGACAGATGAGGCTGGACCTTGTGAGGGGCAATTGTTGGTGTAGCTAGTCTGTGAGGGTGTGTAAATTTTCCTGTACTTTCTCAGAAGAACTCGGCATAATACAATGCCAAAAAACAGTACCTTTCCAATTGTGAGGGATGTAAATCCTGGCATCAGAGGTTATGAACAATTGCAGAGCTATTTAAATTTCCTATGAGGAGACCCATAAATATATATTGAGCCCCTTCAAAAATGAAAGAAAATTGGTTTTGGAGTTCCTTTGCAATGGGAACAGAAAATAACATATTAGCAAGGTCGATGACCCATGGATGCTTCTTGGGCCATTGTATGTTCCCAATCAATTCTATAACAATATGAATTGGAGCCTTAATTGGAGGAGGTTTCAATAGCCAATTATGAGATTCTGTTCATTAGTGCCTGGCTTAAATGCCATCCAAATGGGGCTGTCAAAAGGGGAGATTATGGGCTTAATGACTCCAGTCTTAAGCAAATTTTTAATGACAGGGTATAGACATTCAATGTCATCTTTAAATCAGTTATTGGGAAGTGTTTGCCATCTTGACTTGAGGAGGGAGAGTCGCTGGCATCCATTTGGCAAGTCCTACCAGGAAAGCCAAGAATTTGGGCTTGTTCCATATAGCATGGCATTATGTCAAATGCCTCCATGCCTATAATAGGGAGGAAAGAACCAGGGTGGGGGGGCACCACCAGAGGAAGCTGGTTAATTAAGGTGAATGGTGGGGAGGATCAGAGGGAAAGGGAGAGAGAATCCCAAGCAGGTTCCATGTCTGACTTGGGGCCTGATTGCACAAACCTGAGATCATGACCTGAGCCAAATCAAGAGTGGGACACTCAACTTACTGAGCCACCCACGTGCCTCAGGACTGCATTTTTATTGTCTCAATGGATTACTAGAGTGGTATAGAGATGATTGTCCCCAAAATTTGGGACAAGCCCCAAGGAACCATCAATTTCCTAGGGTAAGGGGTTAGATGTCTTCCAGTCTTGGAGGTCAGGGAAGGGGGAAATAGGAGTAGTGGCACTAGGTTGAGGCCACAGTGGTTAGAGGGTGGGTGTGTGGCAAGAGGATGGATGGCAGAACAGGACTGTAGCTGCAAGAATATTAGTTTTAGGGCCCAGGGTTTAGAGACTGGCTGTCCAGAGATAAAATGGCCAGGAACCTCAAGTTTTTGTAACTCCCAGTAGAGGTTTGCCTTCGTTTTCTCACAAGGGGCAAAATTAGGTAAGGGTTTATTGGGGATGGGTGGGAAGTCCTTTTTTTGAGGGAAATTTGTCCAAGGGAAATTTCTGGGGCAGCATATATGGAAGGGCATGACTCTGGTGTATCTGGGTATCTGGGCAGGATCTCCCGATGTCTAGCAACCATATCAATGTCCTCCAGTACCTTTAATTTTAATTTTATTTTTATAATTTTTAGTTTCAAGTTTTTATTTAAATTCTAGTTAGTTAACATATAGTGTAATATTAGTTACAGGAGTAGAATTTAGTGATTCATTATTTATATATAATACCCAGTGTTCAGCACATGTGCTCTCCTTAATACCCATCACTCATTTAACCCATCCCCCCACCCACTTCCCTACAGCAACCTTCAGTTTGTTCTCTATAGTTAAGAGTCTGTTTTATGGTTTGACTCTCACTACCCCTCCCGCCCATGTTCATCTGTTTTGTTTCTTAAATTCTATGTATAAAGGGTGCCTTGGTGTTAAGCATCTGACTTTTGATTTCAGCTTAGGTCATGATCTCAGAGTTGTGGGATTGAGCCCCACCTCAGGGTCCATATTCAGCAGGGAATCTGCTTAAGATTCTCTCTCTCCGTCTCTGTCTGTCACCTCTCCCTGAGCTCTCTCCCTCTCTCTCTCAATTAAATAAATCTTTAAAAAATTCCACATATGAGTGAAATCATATGGCATGTCTTTCTCTGACTGACTTATTTTGCTTAGCATAATATACTCTGGCTCCACCCATGTTGTTGTAAATGGCAAGATTTCAACCCTTTTTTGGCTGAGTAATATTCCATTGTGTATATATATATATATATTGTGGCTGGACCAGCCCTTATGGTTCTTATGATTGCAGGATGCACTTCAGAACAACCCTCAGGGAACTTTGAAAAACCATTCTTTACTCATTAAGACCTGGAGAGTACATGGCACACCAGAGGCCGCACAGCAATGCTGCAGGTAAGAAAGAGAGAACACAGACCTGGGGCTCCCCAGTTATTGGTGCTGAAGGTGGGGTGCCTAGCATTTCAGGTGTTCACTCTGTATTGGTGAATTTAAAACATAAGATTGGGAATTAAAATATGGGAAGGGAAATGTAGGGTCACTCAAGTGGTCAGTTACCTAAGTCAATCAGGGCTTTCTAAAATGGGAACTTCATGGGTAGAGCAGCCGGGCTCTTTATCTAGTTGTATAGTTGTCAATATGTTTCCTTGAGACAGATGTCTTTAAAATGGATGCCTTGGCAATGAAAAGCTTAATGTCAGGCACTAACATTACAAATTTACACACTAAAGTGTACACTTAAAAGTGGTTAAGATGGTAACATTTATGTTATGTGCTTTTATAATAAATAAATCACATAATTCCTTCAGCATCATTTTTCTTTTTAAAAATTGTCTTGGTGGGGCGCCTGGGTGGCTCAGTGGGTTAAAGCCTCTGCCTTCGGCTCAGGTCATGATCCCAGGGTCCTGGGATCGAGCCCCGCATCGGGCTCTCTGCTCGGCGGGGAGCCTGCTTCCTCCTCTCTCTGCCTGCCTCTCTGCCTGCTTGTGACCTCTCTGTCAAATAAATAAATAAAATCTTTAAAAAAAAATAAAAAAATAAAAAAATAAAAATAAATAAAAATTGTCTTGGCTGTTATTTCCTTTGCATTTCCGTATAAATTTTTTTAATTTATTATTTTATTATTTTTTATAAACATATATTTTTATCCCCAGGGGTACAGGTCTGGCGAATCGCCAGGTTTACACACTTCACAACGCTCACCATAGCACATACCATCCCCAATGTCCATAACCCCACCCCCTTCTCCCAACCCCCCTCCCCCCAGCAACCCTCAGTTTGTTTTGTGAGATTAAGAGTCACTTATGGTTTGTCTCCCTCCCAATCCCATCTTGTTTCATTTACTCTTCTCCTACCCCCTTAACCCCCAATGTTCCATCTCCTCTTCCTCATAACAGGGAGATCATATGATAGTTGTCTTTCTCCGATTGACTTATTTCGCTAAGCATGATACCCTCTAGTTTCATCCACGTCGTCGCAAATGGCAAGATTTCATTTCTTTTGATGGCTGCATAGTATTCCATTGTGTATATATACCACATCTTCTTTATCCATTCGTCTGTTGATGGACATCTAGGTTCTTTCCATAGTTTGGCTATGGTAGACATTGCTGCTATAGACATTCGGGAGCACGTGCCCCTTCGGATCACTACGTTTGTATCTTTAGGGTAAATACCCAGTAGTGCAATTGCTGGGTCATAGGGTAGTTCTATTTTCAACATTTTGAGGAACCTCCATGCTGTTTTCCAGAGTGGTTGCACCAGCTTGCATTCCCACCAACAGTGTAGGAGGGTTCCCCTTTCTCCACATCCTCGCCAGCATCTGTCATTTCCTGACTTGTTAATTTTAGCCATTCTGACTGGTGTGAGGTGATATCTCATGGTGGTTTTGATTTGTATTTCCCTGATGTCGAGTGATGTGGAGCACTTTTTCATGTGTCTGTTGGCCATCTGGATGTCTTCTTTACAGAAATGTCTGTTCATGTCTTCTGCTCATTTCTTGATTGGATTATTTGTTCTTTGGGTGTTGAGTTTGCTAAGTTCTTTATAGATTTTGGACACTAGCCCTTTATCTGATATGTCATTTGCAAATATCTTCTCCCATTCCGTCAGTTGTCTTGGTTTTGTTAACTGTTTCCTTTGCTGTGCAAAAGCTTTTGATCTTGATAAAATCCCAATAGTTCATTTTTGCCCTTGCTTCCCTTTCCTTTGGCGATGTTCCTAGGAAGATGTTGCTGCGGCTGAGGTCGAAGAGGTTGCTGCCTGTGTTCTCCTCAAGGATTTGGATGGATTCCTTTCTCACATTGAGGCCCTTCATCCATTTTGAGTCTATTTTCGTGTGTGGTGTAAGGAAATGATCCAATTTCATTTTTCTGCATGTGGCTGTCCAATTTTCCCAACACCATTTATTGAAGAGGCTGTCTTTTTTCCATTGGACATTCTTTCCTGCTTTGTCGAAGATGAGTTGACCATAGAGTTGAGGGTCTATTTCTGGGCTCTCTATTCTGTTCCATTGATCTATGTGTCTGTTTTTGTGCCAGTACCATGCTGTCTTGATGATGACAGCTTTGTAATAGAGCTTGAAGTCCGGAATTGTGATGCCACCAACTTTGGCTTTCTTTTTCAATATTCCTTTGGCTATTCGAGGTCTTTTCTGGTTCCATATAAATTTTAGGATTATTTGTTCCATTTCTTTGAAAAAAAATGGATGGTATTTTGATAGGAATTGCATTACATGTGTAGATTGCTTTAGGTAGCATAGACATTTTCACAATATTTATTCTTCTAATCCAGGAGCATGGAACATTTTTCCATTTCTTTGTGCTTTCCTCAATTTCTTTCATGAGTACTTTATAGGTTTCTGAGTATAGATTCTTAGCCTCTTTGGTTAGGTTTATTCCTGGATATCTTATAGTTTTGGGTGCAACTGTAAATGGGATGGACTCCTTAATTTCTCTTTCTTCTGTCTTGTTGTTGGTGTAGAGAAATGCAACTGATTTCTGTGCATTGATTTTATATCCTGTCACTTTCCTGAATTCCTGTACAAATTCTAGCAGTTTTGGAGTGGAGTCTTTTGGGTTTTCCACATATAGTATCATATCATCTCTGAAGAGTGATAGTTTGACTTCTTCTTTGCCGATTTGGATGCCTTTAATTTCCTTTTGTTGTCTGATTGCTGAGGCTAGGACTTCTAGTACTATGTTGAATAGCAGTGGTGATAATGGACATCCCTGCCGTGTTCCTGACCTTAGCGGAAAAGCTTTCAGTTTTTCTCCATTGAGAATGATATTTGCTGTGGACTTTTCATAGATGGCTTTGATGATATTGAGGTATGTACCCTCTATCCCTACACTTTGAAGAGTTTTGATCAAGAAAGGATGCTGTACTTTGTCAAATGCTTTTTTCAGCATCTATTGAGAGTATTATATGGTTCTTGTTCTTTCTTTTATTAATGTATTGTATCACACTGATTGATTTGTGGATGTTGAGCCAACCTTGCAGCTCTGGAATAAATCCCACTTGGTCATGGAGAATAATCCTTTTAATGTACTGTTGGATCCTATTGGTTAGTATTTTGGTGAGAATTTTTGCATCTATGTTCATCAAGGATATTGGTCTGTAATACTCTTTTTTGATGGGCTCTTTGTCTGGTTTTTGGATCAAGGTAATGCTGGCCTCATAAAATGAGTTTGGAAGTTTTCCTTCCATTTCTATTTTTTGGAACAGTTTCAGGAGAATAGGTATTAATTCTTCTTCAAATGTTGGGTAGAATTCTCCTGGGAAGCTGTCTGGTCCTGGGCTCTTGTTTGTTGGGAGATTTTGGATGGGTGCTTCACTCTCCTTACTGGTTATGGGTCTTTTCAGGTTTTCTATTTCTTCCTGGTTCAGTTTTGGTAGTTTATACATCTCTAGGAATGCTTCCATTTCTTCCAGATTGTCAAATTTGCTGGCGTAGCGTTGCTCATAATGTATTCTTATAATTGTTTGTATTTCTTTGGTGTTGGTTGTGATCTCTCCTCTTTCATTCATGATTTTATTTATTTGGGTCCTTTCTCTTTTCTTTTTGAGAAGTCTGGCCAGGGATTTATCAACCTTATTAATTCTTTCAAAGAACCAGCTCCTTGTTTCATTGATTTGTTCTATTGGTCTTTTTTGTTTGTTTGTTTGTTTCTATTTCATTCATTTTTGCTCTGCTCTTTATTATTTCTCTTCTCCTGATGGGTTTAGGCTTTCTTTGCTGTTCTTTTCCAGCTGTTTTAGGTGTAGGGTTAGGTTGTGTATTTGAGACCTTTCTTGTTTCTTGAGAAAGGTTTGTATGGCTATATACTTTCTTCTCAGGACCGCCTTTGCTGTGTCCCACAGATTTTGAACAGTTGTGTGTGTGTGTGTTTTTTTTTAAAGATTTTATTTATTTATTTGTCAAAGAGAGAAAGAGAGAGAGAGTGTGTGTGAGAGAGCAAGCACAGGCAGAGGGAGAAGCAGGTTCCCTGCCAAGCAAGGAGCCCAATGTGGGACTCGATCCCAGGACACTGGGATCATGACCTGAGCTGAAGGCAGCTGCCCAACCAACTGCGCCACCCAGGCGTCCCTGAACAGTTATGTTTTCATTATCATTTGTTTCCATGAATTTTTTTCAATTCTTCTTTAATTTCCTGGTTGACCCATTCATTCTTTAGTAGGATGTTCTTTAGCCTCCGTGTATTTGAGTTCTTTCCAACTTTCCTCTTGTGATTGAGTTCTAGCTTCAGAGCATTGTGGTCTGAAAATATGCAGGGAATGATCCCAATCTTTTGGTACCAGTTGAGACCTGATTTGTTACCCAGGATGTGATCTATTCTGGAGAATGTTCCATGTGCACTAGAGAAGAATGTGTATTCTGTTGCTTTGGAATGGAATGTTCTGAATATATCTGTGATGTCTATCTTGTCCATTGTGTCATCTAAGGCCTTTATTTCCTTGTTAACCTTTTGCTTGGATGACCTGTCCATTTTAGTGAGGGGGGTGTTAAGGTCCTCTACTGCTATTGTATTATTATCAATGTATTTCTTTGATTTTGTTATTAATTGGTTTATATAGATGGCGGCTCCCACGTTAGGAGCATAGATATTTAAAATTGTTAGATCTTCTTGTTGGACAGACCCTTTAAGTATGATATAGTGTCCTTCCTCATCTCTTATTATAGTCTTTGGCTTAAAATCTAATAGATCTGATATAAGGATTACCACCCCAGATTTCTTTCGATGTCCATTAGTATGGTAAATTGTTTTCCACCCCCTCAGTTTAAATCTGGAGGTGTCTTTGGGTCTAAAATGAGTTTCTTTTAGACAGCATATTGATGGGTTTTGTTTTTTTATCCATTCTTACATCCTGTGTCTTTTGGCCCATTTATTTTCAGGGTAACTATTGAAAGATATGAATTTACTGCCATTGTACTGCCTGTAAGGTGACTGTTATTGTATATTGTCTCTGTTCCTTTCTGATCTACTACTTTTAGGCTCTCTCTTTACTTAGAGGACCCCTTTCAATATTTCCTGTAGGGCTGGTTTGGTGTTTACACATTCTTTTAGTTTTTGTTTGTCCTGGAAGCTTTTTTATCTCTCCTTCTATTTTCTTTTTTTTTTTTTTTCTCCTTCTATTTTCAATGATAGCCTAGCTGGATATAGTATTCTTGGCTGCATGTTTTTCTCATTTAGTGCTCTGAATATATAATGCCAGCTCTTTCTGGCCTGCCAGGTCTCTGTGGATAAGTCTGCTGCCAATCTAATATTTTTAACATTGTGTGTCACAGACTTCTTGTCCTGGGCTGCTTTCAGGATTTTCTCTTTGTCACCAAAGCTTGTTTTACTATTAGACAACAGGGTGTGGACCTATTTTCATTGATTTTGAGGGGGATTCTCTGTGCCCCCTGGAATTTGATGCTTGTTCCCTTTGCCATATTAGGGAAATTCTCTACAATAATTCACTCCAATATACCTTCTGCCCCACCCCTTCTTCTTCTGCAATCCCAATTATTATAATATGGTTTCATCTTATGGTATCACTTATCTCTCGAATTCTCCCCTCGTGGTCCAGTAGTTGTTTATCTCTCTTTTGCTCTGCTTCTTTATTCTCCATCATTTGGTCTTCTATATCACTAATTTTCTCTTCTGCCTATTTTATCCTGGCAGTAAGAGCCTCCATTTTTGATATCACCTCATTAGTAGTTTTTTTTTTTTATTTCAGCTTGTTTAGATTTTAGTTCTTTTATTTCTCCATAAAGGGCTTTTATTTCTCAAGACATTGTTTCTCTAATATCTTCCATGCCTTTTTTGAGCCCAGCTAGCACCTTGAGAATTGTCATTCTGAACTCTAGATTTGTCATATTACCAATGTCTGTATTGATTAGGTCCCTAGCCTTTGGTTCTACCTCTTGTTCTTTTTTTTTTTTTTTTGTGGTGAGTTTTTCCACCTGGTCATTTTATCCAGATAAGAATATATGAATGAGAGAATAAAATACTAAAAGGGTGGCAAAGACCCCAGAAAAATGTACGCTAACCAAATCAGAAGAGACTCCAAATCGGTGGGAAAAATGTGGGGGTAAAAAGAAGTATAAAAAATTTTTTTTAAATTAAAAAGAAAATATATATTAGACTGATGTATAGAACAGAGCCACTCTGTTGATTTTGTGTGTATTTTGGTCTCTTAGAAGAAACTACCTCCCAAAATTTTAAAGTAAGAAAAACTTATATATATACAAAAATAAGGGTAAACATGATGAAGGGATGGAATATGACTGTAAAGGTGAAAATTAAAAAAAATTCTAAAAGAGGAATTGATAAGTTGGTTGGAAAAAGAAAGAAAAAGAAAGTGGAGAGAATTTGCTTAGGCTGGAGACTAGAACAAAACCCTGTGCTAGATTTAGGGTATATTTTGATCTATTAGAAGAAATTGTATCCCAAAAATTTTTAGATGAAAAAACACCATATGTATACAATAAATAAATTTAGATACAATGAAGGATAAAATATGACTATAATAATGAAGGTTTATAAAGTTTTTTTGAAAGTTATTGGTAAAATAAACTTTCAGAAAGTGGTTGATTTTCTGTTTCTAGAATTGCTGCTCTTCTTCTCTTTGATATCCTGTTGGATTTGTAGGTGTTTGGAATGGTTTGATAACTATCTAGCTGAACTCCTGCGACCTGATGTCATCTCAGTCTGCTACTCCTCTGCCATCTTTCCATAGTTACCTTTTTTATGTATGGTAATATCACTTAAGGTCTACTCTCTTAGCAAATTTCACATATACAATATGGTTTTATAAACTGTAGTCATCATGTACATTATAACGTGTACGTTATATTCCTGGGGCATTGTCATTTAAAACTGAAGTGTTGTACCCCTTGATAAGCATGACTGCATCTACTCCATCTGTAAGGCCCTAGTAACCATACATCTACTATCTGTTCCTATAAGTTTTTTTCCCATTAGATTCCATAAGTAAATGAGACCAAATAGCATTTAATTTCACTTAGCATAGTGTCCTCTAGATTCATCAGTGTAGTAGCAAATTGCAGTATTTCTTTCCTTTTTAGGGCTAAATAATATTCCATATTGTGTGTGTTTGTGTGTGTGCACACAAATTTCATCTTCATCCATTCATTCATTGATGGACACTTAAATCATTTCCGTATATTAACTATTGAGAATACACTGTAGTGAGTAGGGAAGAGCAGATATCTCTTCAAGATATTAATTTAGGGGCGCCTGGGTGGCTCAGTGGTTTAAAGCCTCTGCCTTCAGCTCAGGTCATGATCCCAGGGTCCTGGGATCGAGCCCCGCATCGGGCTCTCTGCTCGGCAGGGAGCCTGCTTCCGCCTCTCTCTCTGCCTGCCTCTCAGCCTACTTGTGATCTCTGTCAAATAAATAAATAAAATATTTTTTAAAGATTATTTATTTATTTATTTGACAGACAGAGATCACAAGCAGGCAGAGGCAGGTAGAGAGAGAGGAGGAAGCAGCCTCCCCACTGAGCAGAGAGCCCAATACGGGGCTTGATCCCAGGACCCGGGATCATGACCTGAGCCGAAGGCAGAGGCTTAACCCATTGAGCTACCCAGGCGCCCCTAAATAAATAAAATCTTAAAAAAAAAAAGGTACTAATTTAATTTCTTTTGGATATATACCCAGAAGTGGGATTGTTAGACCATATGGTAGTTCTGTTTTTACTTTTCTGAGGAATCTCCATACTGTTTTCCATAATGGCTATATGAATTTACATTTCCACCAACAGCATACAAGAGATCTGATTCCTCCGTATTTCCACCAACAACTGTTATCTGTTATCTTTTTGGTAAAAGCCATCCTAACAGACATGAGGTCACATTTCATTATGGTTTGATTTTCCTGGTGATTAGTAATGTTGAGCATCTTTTCACGTCCTTGTTTACCATTTATATGTCTTCTATAGAAAAATGCTTATTTAGGTCTATTGGTCTTTAAAAAAGGATTTTATTTATTTATTTGAGAGAGAGAGAAAGAGAGCATGAGTGAGAGAGAGCAGGGGGAGGGGCAGAAGGAGAAGGAGAGAGAATCTCAAGCAGACTCCCTGCTGAGTGGGGAACACCACACAGGTCTTGAACTCAGGACTCGGAGATCATGAACTGAGCCAAAATCAAGAGTCTAACACTTAAATAACTGAGCCACCCAGGTGCCCCTCCATTGCCCTTTTTAAATCAGAGTATTTGTTATTTTGCTATGGAGTTGTATAAGATCTTTATGTTTTGGATATTAACCTCTTGTCAGATATATGGTTTATAAATACTGTCTTCAAGTCATATGAAGTCTTTTTATTTTGTTATTTCCTTTGCTCTACAAAAGCTTTTTAGACTGATGTATACCAACTTATTTATTTTTGCTTTTATTGCCTATGCTTATTGTGTGATATTAAAAAAATCATTACCAAGGCACTGGTATCAAAAGACATTTTATCTATGTTTTATCTAGGAGTTTTATAATTTCAGGTCTTACATGTAAATCTTTAATCCATATCAGTGTAATTAAGTGGTGTAAGGTAGGAGTCCAGTTTCATTCTTTTGCCTGTGGATATCCTGTTTTCCCAGCAAAATTTCTTTTTTTTTTTAAGATTTTATTTATTTATTTGACAAAGAAAGACACAGAGAGAGAGGGAACACAAGCAAGGGGAGTGTGAGAGGGAGAAGCATGCTTCCCGCTGAGCAGGAAGCCCAATGTGGGGCTCAATCCCAGGACCCTGGGATCATGACCGGAGCTGAAAGCAGATGCTTAATGGCTGAGCCACCCAGGGCCCCTCCTCAGCAAAATTTCTTGAGGAAACTATCCTTTTCCCACTGTGTGTCTTGGAGCCCTTGTCAAAGTTTAGTTGACCATATATACATGGGTTTATACTGGAATCTCTATTTTAGTCCATTGATCTATGTATCTATTTTTATGCAAATATCATTCTGTTTTGATTACTATGGCTTTGTAATATACAGGAAGTAAAATGCCTCCACCTCTGTTTTTTGGCTGTTTAGGATATTTTGGGCTTCTCAACAAATTTTATGATTATTTTTACTATTTCTGTGAAAAAATGCCATTGAGATTTTGATAGTGATTGAACTGAAACTGAAGATCACTTTGGGTAGTTATGCATATTTAAATAATACTAGTTTTTCTAATCCATGAACATGGATTTTCTTTACATTTATTTGTGTCTTTCCCAATTATGTTCTATTTTTTAAGTTTTTATTTTCATTCCAGTTAGTTAACATTAAGTGCTAGTTTCAGGTATATGATACAGTGATTCAACAATTCCATACACCACCCAGTATTCATCATGACAAGTGCACTCCTTAATTGCCATAACCTACTTAACCCGTGCCATCCCCCCAACTCCCCTCTAGTAGTGATCCCCTTATTCTCTATGATTAAGAGTCCATTTCTTGGTTTCTCTCTCTCTCTCTCTCTCTGTTTTCCTCTTTGCTCATTTGTTTTGTTTCTTAAATTCCACATATGAGTGAAATCATACGGTATTTATCTTTGATCTATTTCACTTAGCATAATACTCTCTAGCTCCATCCATGTTATTGCAAATGGCAAGATTTCTTTAGTTTTTAATGGCTGAATAATATTCCATTGTATATATACACCACATCTTCTTTATCCATTCATCAATTAATGGACACCTGGGAGGCTTCCATAATTTGGTTACTATAAATAATGCTGCTATAAACATTAGGGTACATTTATCACTTTAGATTAGTGTTTTTGTATTCTTCAGATAAATACCCAGTAGTATGATTGCTGAATGGTAGGGTACTTCTCTTTTTAACTATGAGGAACCTCCATATTGTTTTCCACAGTGGCCACGCCAGTTTGCCTTCCCACCAACAGTGCATGAGGGTTCTTTTTCCTACACATTCTCTCCAATATCTGTTGTTTCTAGTGCTGCTGTTATTAGCCATTCTGACAGATGTGAGGTGATATTTCATTGTAGTTTTGGCATATTTCCCTGACTGATGAGTGAGGTTGAGCATCTTTTCCTGTGTCTCCTGCCATCTGGGTGTCTTCTTTGGAGAAATGTCTATTTATGTCTTCTGCCCGTTTTTTAATTGGATTATTTTATTTTTCATATGTTGAGTTTTATAAGTTCTTTATATATTTTGGATACTAACCCTTTAGCAGATATTTCATTTGCAAGTATGTTCTCCCATTCCACAGGTTACCTATTAGTTTTATTGATTGTTTCCTTTCCTGTGCAGAAGCTTTTTATTTTAATCCCAATAGATTATTGTTGTTTTTTATTTCCCTGCTTCAGGAGACCTATCTGGAAAGAAGTTGTTGAGGTGAAGTCAAAGAAGTTACTGCCTGGGTTCTCTTCAGGATTTTTATGGTTTATGGTATCACATTTAGGTCTTTAATCCATTTTGAATTTATTTCTGTGTATGGTGTAAGAAATTGATCCAGGCTCATTCTTTTACATGTTGCTGTCCAGTTTTCCCAACACTATTTGTTAAGAGACCGTATTTTTCCCATTGGATATTCTTTCCTGCTTTGTCGAAGATTAATGGACCACATAGTTGTGGGGTTATAAATGGGTTTTCTATTTTGTTCTATTGATCTTTGTGTCTATTTTTGTGCCAGTAACCATACTGTTTTGATTCCTATAGGTTTATAATATACTTTGAAGTCCAGAATTATGATGCCTCCAAGCTTTGCTTTTCTTTTTCAAGGTTGCTTTGGGTATTTGAGTTTTTTTGTGGTTCCATACACATTTTAGGATTGTATGTACCAGTTCTGTGAAAAATGCTGTTGGTATTTTGATAGGGATTGCATTGAATGTGTAGATTTCTTGGCGGTAGTACAGACATTTCAACAATATTTGTTCCTCCAGCCCATGAGCGTGGAATGATTTTCCATTTCTTTGTGTCATTCCCAATTCCTTTCAGCCTTTTTAAAATAGTTTTCAGAGTATAGGTCTTTTACCTCTTTGGTTAAGTTTGCTCCTAAGTATCTTATCACTTTGGGTGCAGTTGTAAATGGGATTGATTCCTTAAGTTCTCTTTCTGCTGCTTCATTGTCGGTGTACAGAAATACAACTGATTTTTATATGTTAATTTTATATTCTGCAACTTTACTGAATTTGTGCATGAATTCTAGCGGTTTTTTGGTGGAGTCTTAGGGCTTTTTTATATATATAGAGTATCAGTCATCTGTAATAGTTTGCAAAAAGTTTGGGTTCCTTACTGATTTGGATGCCTTTTATTTTTGTGTGCTGTCTGATTGCCATGGCTAGGACTTGTAGTACTATGTTAAATAACACTGGTGAGAGTAGACATCCCTGTCTTTTTCCTAACTGTAAGGGAAAAGCCTTTAGTTTTTCCACATAGAGGATGATAGTAGCTGTGGACTTTTCATGTATGGCCTTTATTATGTTGAGGTATGTTCCCTCTAAACCTACTTTGTTGAGAATTTTTTTTTTAATCATGAATGGATTTTGTACTTTATCAAATGCTTTTTCTGCATCCATTCTCATCCATTCTGAATCAATCATATGGTTCTTTTCTTTTATTAATGTAGTATATCATGTTGATTGATTTGCAAATATTAAACCACCACTGCAACCCAGGAATAAACCCCACTTGATTGTGGTGAACGATTTTTAAAAATGTATTTTTGGAATCAGTTTGCTAGTATTTTGTTGAGGATTTTTGCCTTTGTGTTCCTCAGGGATATTGGCCTGTAGTACTCTTTTTTAGTAGAGTCTTTATCTCTTTTTATATCAGGATAATGCTGGCAGCATAGAATGAATTTGGAAATTTTCCTTCCTTTTCTGTTTTTTTTTTTTGAATAGTTTGAGAGGAATAGGTATTAACTCTTTTATAAATGTTTAGTAGAATTTGCCTGTGAAGCCATCTGGTCCTGGACTTTTGTTTGTTTTGTGTTTTTTGATTACTGGTTCAGTTTCTTTGTAGCTTATCTGTCTGTTCAAGTTTTCTATTTCTTCCTGTTTCAGTTTTGGTAGTTTATGTGTTTCTAGGAATTTGTCCATTTCTTCTAGGTTGTCCAATTTGTTGACATCTAGTTTTTCATAATATTCTCTTATAATTGTGTTTCTCTGGTGTTATTTCTCCTCTGTCATGTGTGATTTTACTTATTTGGGTCCCTTCTCATTTCTCTTGGTAAGTATGGCTAGAGGTTTTTCAATTTTATTAATTTCTTCAAGGAACAAGCTTCTGGTTTCATTGATCTGTTCTATTATTTTCTTTGTTTCTATATCATTTGTTTCTGTTCTCATCTTTATTATTTCTTTCCTTCTGCTGGCTTTAGGCTTTGTTTGTTGTTCTTTTTCAAGCTTCCTTAGATGTAAGGTTAGGTTGTTAATTTGAGATTTTTCTTGCTTCTTGAGGTAGGACTGTATTGCTATAAACTACCCTCTTAGGACCACTTTTGCTGTGTCCCAGAAGTTTTGGATTGTGGTGTGTTGTCATTTTCATTTGTTTCCATGTACTTTTTAATTCCTTCTTTTTTAAAAAAATTAATTTATTTGTTTTTTTCATTCTAGTATAATTACCATATAGTGTTACATTAGTTTCAGGTGTACAATATAATGATTCAACAATTACATATATTACACAGTGCTTATCATGACAAATGTACTCTTAATCCTCTTCACCTATTTCTCCTTTTGTCCCATCCACCTCTCGTCTGGTAACCACCAGTTTGCTCTCTATATTTAAGGGTCTGATTTTTTTTTTCATTTGTCTCTTTTTCCTTTGTTTGGTTTCTTAAATTACACATATGAGTGAAATCACACGCTATTTATCTTTCTTTCCCTGACTTATTTTACTTAGTATTATACTCTCAAGATCAATCCATGTTGTTTCAAGGGCAAGATTTCATTCTTTTTTTATGGCTGAGTAATATTCCATTGTATACATAGTACCACAACTTCCTTATCCATTCATCCATGAATGGACACATGTGTTGCTTCCGTATCTTGCTATTGTATAAATGCTGCAATAAACAGGTGTGGACATATCTTTTCAAATTAGTATTTTTGTATTCTTTGGATAAATATCAGTAGTGGAATTACTGGATGATATGATACTTCTATTTTTAATTTTTTGAGGAATCTCCATACTGTTTTCCACAGTGATTGCACGAGTTTCCATACCCACCAATGGGGCACGAGGGTTCCTTTTTCTCCACATCCTTGCCAGTACTTGTTGTTTCTTGTGTTTTTGGTTTTAGCCATTCTGATAAGGATGAAGGGATATCTGATAAGGATGAAGGGATATCTCATTGTGGTTTTCATTTGCATGTTAAGAGACTCCCAACATTTAACACCTAAGTAATTAATATAAGTCCCTAAATAAAAATAATCATCATACTACTAATTCCTTCTTTTATTTCCTGGTTGACCCATTTGTTATTTAGTAGCATGTTGATTACCTCCATGTATTTATGGTCTTCCCAGATTTTTTCTTGTGATTGACTTCTAGTTTCATAGTGTTGTGGTCAGAAAAGATTCATGGTATGACTTCACTCTTTTTGAATTTGTTGAGTTTTGTTTTGTTTTGTTTTTGTGGGCTAGTGTGTGATCTCGTCTGGAGAATGTTCCATGTACACTTGAAAGGAACATGTATTTTGCTATTTTAGGGTGGAATGTTCTGAATATATCTGTTAAATCCATTTGGTCCAGTGTGTCATTCAAAGCCACTCTTTCTTTTTTATTTTCTGTTTGAATGATCTGTCATTAATGGAAGGAGGGTGTTAAAGTCTCTTTCTATTATTATATTATTACCAATGTGTTCCTTTTTGTTTGTTACTAATTGTTTTATATATTGGGACCTCCCAAGTTGGGTGCATAAATATTTATAGTTATATCTTCTTGTTTGATTGTCCCCTTAATGATTATATAGTGTCATTCCTTGTTTCTTGTTACACTCTTTATTTTAAAGTGTAGTTTTCCAACATAAGTATTGCTACTCTGGCTTTCTTTTAGCATTCATTTATGTCATAAATATTACTCTATCCCTTCACTTTTAATCTGCAGGTGTCTTTAGGTCTACCATGAGTCCATTGTAGGCAGCATATAGATGGGTCTTTTTTTTAAAATCCATTCTGATACCCTATTTTTTTTGATTGGAGGATTTAATCCACTTGCATTATGAGTAATTATTGATATATATGAATTTAGTGCTATTTTATTACTTGTTTTGTCATTGTTTCTGGAGATTTTCTCTGATCCTTTTTTATCTCTGTCACTTTTTTTTTTGGTCTCTCCTTTCCACTCAAAGAGTACCCTTTAATATTTCTTTAAGCACTGGTTTAGTGATAAAAAACTCCTTTAGTTTTTGTTTGTCTGGGAAACTATCTCTTTTTCTATTGTGAATGATAGCCTGGCTGGGCAGAGTATTCTTGGCTGCAGATTTTTCCCATTTAGCACATTGAATATATCATGCCACTTTCTTCTTGCTTCCCAGATCTGTTGGGTAATCTGCAGCTAGCCTTATGGGTCTTCCATTGTAACCAAGGACTCCTTTTCTCTTGCTGTTTTTAAGATTTTGTCTGTATCACTATATTTTGCAAATTTAATTGCAGTATGTCTTGGTGTTGGCCTGCTTTTGTTGATCTAAAAAAAAAAGATTTTATTTATTTGAGAGAGAGAGAGAGAGTGTAAGATAGCACAAGAGTGGTGGTAGGGACAGGGGTAGGGGGAGAGGCAAACTCCCTTCTGAGCAGGGAACCTGATGTGGGGCTTGATCCCAGGACCCTGAGAATATGACCTGAGCTGTAGGGAGATACTGAACTAAGTCTCCTAGGCACCCCCGCTTTTGTTGATTTTGATGGGAGTTCTTTTTGCCTCCTAGATCTGGATGTCTGTTTCATTCCCCAGAGCAGCAGTTCTTAGCTATTATTTCTTCAAATACATATTCTGCCCCTTTTCTCTCTCTTCTTCATGTGGAACTCCTGTAATATGGATATTACTACATTTGATGGAGTCCCTGAGTTCCTGCGTCTACTCTCATGTTGTATAATACTTCTAATTAATTCTTCTTTCTCTCTTTTATTCAGCTTCACTAATTTCCATTACCTTGTCCTTTAGGTCACTAATTTGTTCTGCTGTTCATTACATCAATCCTGATTCCAATCTTGATTATTGCATTCTTCATCTCTCATTGATTCTTTTTTAGCTCTTTATTTCTGTGGTAAGGAGCTCACTGATGTCTTCTGTTCTTTTTTAAAGTCCAGTGAGTATACTTAAGATTATTGTTTTAAATTCTTCATCAAGCATATTACTTTTATCTGTTTTGCTTAGATCTCTGGCTGTGGCCTTCTTGTTACTTCATTTGGGATAAATCCCTCCATCTTGGCATTTTGTCTAAGTCTATGCTTCTTCTTTGTGTTAGTAATGCCAGTTATGTCTCCTGGACCTGAAAACAATGACCTTCTGAAGAAGCAGTCATGTAGTGTCCAGAGCCTGATGCTTCAGGTAGTGTCTCTGGTGTGTGCTGCACATGCTGTGCTGTTGTGTTTTGGTTGGTCTGTCCTTCAGGCTAGCCATCTGTGAGGCTCTCCTTGCCTGCTATGGGCAGTGTTTTGTCCCTGGGCTGAAAGCAGTGAGTTTTAACTAGGTTTTTTCTAATCTGCTTGTGAAATGATTCCTGACACCACCTCTACCAGAACTGAGGCCCTGCAGAACTCTCTGGTTGGGTTATGTGGTGTGGGCCAGGGTTTATGCTGGTTTTCCAGGCCAAAGGTCTGTCGTGCGGGGGCTGAGGCAAACTTGACTGAGAAGGGCAGTCCAGTCAGAGCCAGAGCACTGGGGGTTTGGGTTCATTGTATGCAAGATAGTCTATCAGTGTTGGTGCTGTGCTGCTTCCTGCAGGTGCATCTGTGTTTATGCTGAGGGGTTGGGGAGGGAGATGATACCAGCCAGCCCTTTTGTTCCTGGAGAGGTATCTCCATGAATGCTGACTCTCAGTGATACACTCCAAGAAGAGGGAATTGTCTCTGCATTGTGCGCATCAGGTGGTCTTTGGATTGCTGTTTTCATGCTGTCTGCCACCAACTATTTGCCTTTCTTGTGTCTAAGAGCAGTGCAGTGCTCTCTAGGCTGTATCCCAGCCAAAAACACTGATCTTTAAAACTCTAGGCTAAGGGGCACCTGGGTGGCTCAGTGGTTAAGCCTCTGCCTTCAGCTCAGGTCACGATCTCAGGGTCCTGGGATCGAGTCCCACATCGGGCTCTCTGCTCTGCAGGGAGCCTGCTTCCTCCTCTCTCTCTCTCTGCTTGCCTGTCTGCCCACTTGTGATCTCTCTCTGTCAGATAAATAAAATCTTAAAAAAAAAATAAAACTCTAGGCTTTAAGTCCCACTGGTTGCAAGAACTCACAAAATTCAGATTCTCTTGTTTTCTAAGCCAATGGCTTTGGGAAAATGTTCTCCTTGAGCATTCCCTTGTGTGCTCCTCCCTCTTGCCCTTATTTGCAAGTAGGGCTCCCTCCCTCTATAGCACCTGAAATTGGTTTCTCCCCTAAATCATGTCCCTACACTTCCTACCTTGTTCAATTTGGCTTCTTCTCTCCATTTAGTTGAGGGTTTTTTTCTGTTACTCTTCAGGCCGATTTCTGGGATATTTATATATATTTATATATATTTAGGATAGTTATCTAGTTGTGTTCATGGAGCAAGATGAGCCTAGGGTCCTTCTACTCTGCCACCATTTTCCTTTTCCCTCATTTTGAGTTAATTTTTATAAATGGTGAGAGGTAAGGAGTCTACCTTCATTGTTTTGCACATGTTCTGCACAAAAGATTCACAACAGCTGTGTTTCAGTTTCAAAAGGTAAGAAAACTGTGTTATTACTACAGAAACCTAATAGAAACAGGAGAAGAAAGGAATATACACATAAATGAGGGTAATAGTAGTCAATAAATGAGAACAAGGCCAAGTTACATCAAATCAGGTACTTAAAACATCCAACCTCATCAGCTAGGGAAGCCCTATGGAAGCAGCCAGGCTAGAGTCCCTATTGAGAGGCCTGGGAGGAGCATCCTCTCCTCAGGTGAGACTTCCAACTGATCATCCCCATGAAGGCCATATTGATAGGACAAATATCAGGGTTTGAAATTAAACATTTGTTTGCCTATGTGCAGTTTGGTGTGAGCTGCATTTCCATGTTATCATATTTCTATATTTTCAAGGAGCCTGGGCTATGTATGTCTGCCTCCCCTCCCAGATTCTTTTCTGGAGGCCAGCCCAGCTTGGAGCAGGAGGGGATGTGAGACAAGATTTGTGAGCTCTTGGCATCCATAACAGAAGGGACAGTTGTGACCTGGAGACCAGATAATATATTTTAAACAATTAGGCTTCCAAGGTTATTTACATAGCATGAGTCTCACAAACAACATTCTTATTGTGTCTGTGTATATGCAGGTCCAGATGGTCAGTTATGTGGGACAAATCACAAAAAAATATTTTATCTGTACAAAACAGCATGTGGATATCCAGTTGTACCAGAATATTGGTTAAAATTTCTATTCTTTTCCCACTACATTTCCTTGACATCCACTTGTCTCTATGTCTCTTTGTGCCAGTACAATAAGTGTCTTGATTCTACAGGTTTGTAATGAGTTTTAAAATCAGAAATTATGAGTCCTTCAATTTTGTTCTTCTTTCCCAAAATTAATTTGGCTATTCTGAGTCCCTTTGAACTTTTTTTTTTTTAGATTTTATTTATTTATTTGACGGAGAGAGAGAGATCACAAGTAGGCAGAGAAGCAGGCAGAGAGAGAGGGGAGAAGCAGGCTCCCTGCTGAGCAGAGAGCCCGATGTGGGGCTTGATCCCAGGACCCTGAGATCATGACCTGAGCCGAAGGCAGAGGCTTAACCCACTGAGCAACCCAGGCGCCCCCCTTTGAATTTTTCTATAAATTTAAAAATAAGCTTGTTAATTCTTCCAAAGAAAGCAGTAGGATTTTGATAGGAATTGTATTGCATTTGGGAATAAATTTGGGATGTGTTGCCATACTAACAATATTAAGTCTTCTGATCTCATGAACATGGGTTGTTATGTTGGTTTCCTATTGTTGGTGTAACAAATTTCCACAAATCTGTGGCATAAAACAACACAAACTTATCTTACAGTTCTGCAATTCATAAGTTTGAAATGGGTTTGTTTCACTGTGTGAAAATCAAAATGTCAGCAAGGGGAAATATATTTCCTTGTCTTTTCCAGCTTCTAGAAGCCACCTCCATTCCTCATGGCTCATGGCCCTTACTCAATCTTCAAACACAGTCGTGTAACATGTTTTAATCCCTCTCTCCAACTCATACTTTTGCCTCCCTCTTATAAAAAAAACCTCTGTTACATTAGGCCCACCCAGAAATGCAAGATAATCTTCCCATTTCAAGATCCTTAATCACATCTGTAAAATACCTTTCTCTATGTAAGGTTATATATTCACAGGCTTTGGAGATTAAGATGTGGACATCCTTGTAGGCCATTACTCTACCTAATACAGATATCTTTTCATTTATTTAGATCTTTTTAAATTTCCTTTAATAATGTTTTATAGTTTTCAGAGAGGAGGTTTTATACTAGTTTTGTTAAATTTATCCCTTGATATCATACTCTTTTCATTTTTTATACATAGAATTATTTTCTTATTTTTATTTTCATATTGTTCATTGTAGAAATACAATTGATTTTGGGATTTACAAAAATCCAATTGTGTTTACATAAATAAAACTGGATTTTTGTGTATTATTTTTGTATCCTTAAGCCTTATTGAACTCATTTATTAGCTCTAGTAATTTGTGTGTGTGTGAGTGTATTATTTAGAGTTTTTTATATACAAGATTATACCATCTACAAATAGAATGTTTCTTCATTTCAAACATATGAATTTTATTTCTTTGTCTAGCTTAATAGCCCTGGCTAGAACCTCCAGTACAGTGCCGAGTAGAAGTGGCAAGAGGAACATTCTTGTTTTTTTCCTTATCCTAGATGAAAGCATGCAGTCTTTCACCATTAAGTATATTAACTGTGGGGTTTTCATAGATGCTCTTTATCAGGCTGAGGAAATTACCTTCTACTCTTAGTTTGTTGGGTATTTTTATCATGAAAGGCTGATTAAATTTTGTTACATGCTTTTTCTGCATCACTTGTGCTGATCATGTGTGTTTTGTCCTTCATTCTATTGATATTTTGTGTTATGTTGGTTTTCAGATGTGAAACTAATTTCATTCCTGGGATAAAAATCCACTTGGTCATAGTGTATAATCCTTTTTTATCTAATTGGATTAAGTTTGCTATTATTTTGTTAAGGAGTTTTGCATGTATATTCATTAGGAATATTGGTCTGTAATTTTTTTAATGTGATGTCATTGCCTGGCCTTGTTATCAGAGTAAAACTGGTATCAATGTGAGTTGGAAAGTGTTCTCTCTTCTTTCATTTTTTGGAACAATTTTTGAATAAGTCATACCAATTCTTCTTAAGTATTTGGTGATTCACCAGGAAAGCTATCTGGACTTAGGCTTTTGTGTGTGTGTGTCTTGTGGGGGGTAGTTTTTTGATTACTGATTCAATGTATTTTCTTGTTATGGGTCTATTAGATTTTCTAGATCTTGAGTCAGTTTTGGTAGTTTTTATTTTCCTAGAAAGTTATTCATTTCATCTAGGTTATATAATTGTTCAGACATACAGTTGTTCATAATATTCTCTTATGATTCTTTTTACTTATGTAAGATTAACATTGATTTCAATCCATAATTCCTGATTTTAGTAATCTGAATCTTTTCAATGTTTACCTTGGTACTCTAGTTCAATGTGTGTCAGTTTTGTTGATCTTTTCAAAAAATGAACTTGGTTTCACTGATTTTCTATATTGTTTTTCTTTTCTTTTTTTAAAAAAATTTTTAATTTATTTTCAGCGTAACAGTATTCATTGTTTTTGCACCACACCCAGTGCTCCATGCAATCCGTGCCCTCTCCAATACCCACCACCTGGTTCTCCCAACCTCCGACCCCCCGCCCCTTCAAAACTCTCAGATTGTTTTTCAGAGTCCATAATCTCTCATAGTTCACCTCCCCTTCCAATTTCCCTCAACTCCCTTCTCCTCTCTAACTCCCCTTGTCCTCCATACTATTTGGTATTTTTCAAAGAGCTGGAGCAAATAATCCAAAAATTTGTATGGAACCAGAAGAGACCCCGAATCGCTAAGGGAATGTTGAAAAACAAAAATAAAACTGGGGCATCACATTACCTGATTTCAAGCTTTACTACAAAGCTGTGATCACCAAGACAGCATGGTACTGGCATCAAAACAGACACATAGACCAGTGGAACAGAGTAGAGAGCCCAGATATGGACCCTCAACTCTATGGTCAGTTAATTTTCGACAAAACAGGAAAAAATATACAGTGGAAAAAAGACAGTCTCTTCAATAAATGGTGCTGGGAAAACTGGACAGCTATATGTAGAAGAATGAAACTCGACCATTCTTTTACACCGTACACAAAAATAAACTCAAAATGGATAAAAGACCTCAACATGAGACAGGAATGTATCAGAATCCTAGAGGAGAATATAGGCAGTAACCTCTTCGATATCAGCCACAGCAACTTCTTTCAAGATATGTCTCCAAAGGCAAAGGAAACAAAAGCAAAAATGAACTTTTGGGACTTCATCAAAATCAAAAGCTTCTGCACAGCAAAGGAAACAGTCAAGAAAACAAAGAGGCAACCCATGGAATGGGAGAAGATATTTGCAAATGACAGTACAGACAAAAGGTTGATATCCAGGATCTATAAAGAACTCCTCAAACTCAACACACACAAAACAGACAATCATATAAAAAAATGGGCAGAAGATATGAACAGACACTTCTCCAATGAAGACATACAAATGGCTATCAGACCCATGAAAAAATGTTCATCATCACTAGCCATCAGGGAGATTCAAATTAAAACCACATTGAGATACCACCTTACACCAGTTAGAATGGCCAAAATTAGCAAGACAGGAAACAACATGTGTTGGAGGGGATGTGGAGAAAGGGGAACCCTCTTCCACTGTCAGTGGGAATGCAAGTTGGTGCAGCCAATTTGGAGAACAGTGTGGAGATTCCTCAAGAAATTAAAAATAGAGCTTCCCTATGACCCTGCCATTGCACTACTGGGTATTTACCCCAAAGATACAGATGTAGTGAAAAGAAGGCCATCTGTACCCCAATGTTTATAGCAGCAATGGCCATGGTCACCAAACTGTGGAAAGAACCAAGATGCCCTTCAATGGACGAATGGATAAGGAAGATGTGGTCCATATACACTATGGAGTATTATGCCTCCATCGGAAAGGATGAATACCCAACTTTTGTAGCAACATGGATGGGACTGGAAGAGATTATGCTGAGTGAAATAAGTCAAGCAGAGAGAGTCAATTATCATGTGGTCTCTCTTATTTGTTTTTCTTTTCTATTTCATTTTTTCCCACTCTAATCATTATTTTTCCTTCTATTTGTTTTTGGTTTAGGGTTTTCTTTTTCCAGTGTTTTAAGGTGGGTATTTACATTACTGATTAAGATTTTTCTTCTTTTTTTAGGGTAGACATTTACACTACAAATTTGTCTCTAAGCCCTGTTCTAGCTATATCCCAAAATTTTGGTATACTGTGTCTTCATTTCATTCAACTCAAAGTATTTTCTAATTTCTCTTATAATTTCTTCTTTCATCCATCATTTATTTAGGGATCTATTGTTTAATTTTCACCTATTTGTGGATTTCCCATATTTGTTCTTTTATTGATTCATTATTTCACTTCATTTTTTTAAAAGATTTTATTTATTTATTTGACAGACAGAGATCACAAGTAGGCAGAGAGGCAGGCAGAGAGAGAGGAGGAAGCAGGCTCCCTGCTGAGCAGAGAGCCCAATGCAGGGCTTGATCCCAGGACCCTGGGATCATGACCTGAGCCGAAGGCAGAGGCTTTAACCCACCGAGCCACCCAGGCACCCCTTCACTTCATGTTTATAAGAGAACGTACTTTGTGTGATTTAAATCCTTTTAAATATATTAAGGTTTGTTTCACGGCCTAGTATATGGTCTGTCCTATAAATGTCCTGTGTGCACATGAGCATAATACGTATTCTACTATAATTGGGTGGAGTGTTATATAGATATCTGGTAGATCTATTTGATTATATAGTGTTGTTCCAGTCTTAAGTTTCCTTGGATATCTTCTGTCTACTTTCTAGCCATTGTTGAAAGTGGGGTGTTGTAGTCTCCAACTATTATACACTATGTTTAGAAAGTCTAAAGTCCATTATTTGTGGTGGGGTATTGAAGCCTGCAATTCTGTTCTTGAATTGTGTATCTCTTCCTTCATTTCTGTTAGCTTTTGCTTCATTTATTTTAGGACCTATTTTATTAGGCCTATAAGTTTATAATTGTTATATCTTCTGATAGATTAATCACTTTACCATAATAAAATTGTTACCTCTAGTGACTTTTTGTTTTAAACTCATATTTTCTGATATTAGTATTGCCACTCCAGCTTCCTTGTGCTTGCTGTTTGCATGATACAGCTTATTCCTTCCTTTCACTTTCAAGCTATTTGTATCTTTGAATTTGAAGTATGACTCCAGTGCACAGCATTTAGTTGGATCTATTTTTTAATCCAGTCTGACAATCTCTGCCTTTTAATTAGATTGTTTAATTCATTCACATTTAATGTTATTGATATAGTTGGATTTGTACTGGCATTTGAAATTTTATCTTCTCTAAGTCTCATGTTTTTTGTTACTTTTCATTTTTACTGCTTTCTTTTGCATTATATGTGAATACTTTTAATGTAAAATTTTAATTATTTTAATGATTTTTTTCTTTGTATTTTTTAATGTTTATATAACATTTACTTTATATTTATATTATCTTTTTATATTTATTTTTCACAGTGGTTGCTCTAGGACTTACCATATAAATCTTAATCTATTAGAATCTATTTCAAATTTATACTAACAATTCAAATAAGTACAGAAACATTAGTCTTATATAGCTCTATTTCCACTTTTCCCCTTTTTATGCCATTATTGTTATAACATTTATATGTTACAAACCAACAACACATTATTATAATTAGTATTTTATATCATTTTGTATCTATTAAAGAAGCCAAGAAAAGAAAGGAGAGGAAGTATACATTCACAAAATTTGTATTAACCATCTTATGTACCATTTCTCATTGTCTTAACTTGTTTCTATGGATTTGAGTTATAGTTGAGTGTCACTTCATAACTCCAATACATACAGCTTTTCTCCCACCCATTCCTGTGTGCTATTGTTATCATATATATTACTGTATGTAATAGACTTAACAATACAATTATATACAAATTGTTTTATGTAATTGCTTTTTAAAATAAGTTACAAAAGAAAGGAGAAGAAATAAGCAATTATACAATATTTTATAATTGTATAATTGCCTTTATAAGTAATGTTTTTTTTTCTGAGTAGTTTTTTTTTGAAATTCTTTTTTTTTTAAGATTTTATTTATTTATTTGACAGACAGAGATCACAAGTAGGCAGAGAGGCAGGCAGAGAGAGAGGAAGGGAAGCAGGCTCCCTGCTGAGCAGAGAGCCCGATGCAGGGCTTGATCCCAGGACCCTGGGATCACGACCTGAGCTGAAGGCAGAGGCTTTAACCCACTGAGCCACCCAGGTGCCCCTTCTGAGTAGTTTTAAATTATTGTCTGAGGTCACTGGCTTTCTGGTTGATGATCTTCCTTAAATATTCTTATAAAGAACATCTATTAGGAATGAATTTTCTCAGTTTTTCATTATCTTAGACTATTTTACCACCATTTGAAAGAAATATTTTAAGGTACATGAATCTTAGTTGATAGTTTTTTTTATTCAACACTTTGAATATGTCATTCCACAGCCTTCTGACCTTCATTGTTTCATATGGGATTTCCTTGTATGTGATGAATTGGTTTTCTCTTGTTACTGTCAAGATTTTCATGTTGTTTTTTGCTTTTGGTATTTTTATCATAATGCACCTTGGTGTGAAGTTTCTTTTTGCATTTATCCTGTTGGCGTTCACAGATTCCCGGGTATGTACAATTACATTTTTAGCAAATTTAGGACATTTTCAGCCTATTTCTTGAGTTTTCTCTGCTTCTCTCCCTCTCCTCTCCTCCCAGTACTCCCATTATGTGTATGTTGGTGTTCTTCATGGAGTCCCAAATTTCTCTGAGACTTATTTTGCTCTATTCTTTTTCTGTTATTCAGATTATATAGTTGCTATTAACTGGTCTTCAAGTCTGCTGATTCTTTCTTCTTCCAATACGAATCTACTGTTGAATCCCTCTAGCAAATTTTTGTTTACATTGTTGTATTTTTAACTTCAGAATTTCTATTTGGTTCTTTTTTAATAATTTTATCTCTTTAGTGATATTCTCTATTTGATGTGATATTGTCACTAAAGCTTCCTTTATTTCTTTAAGCATGATTTCCCTTTACTTATTTGAACATATTTATAATGGTTACTTTGAAGTTGTTTTCTGTTAAATCCAACATCTTCATCACTCTTTCAGGCACTTTCTATCGCCTGTTTTTTCTTGTATATGGGTCACTCTTTGCTGTTTTTTGCATGTCTCATAATATTTTGTTGAAAATATTTACCTACCATTTAGGTAATATATGGTAGCAAGTCTGGATATTGATTCCCTCTCCCATCCCTCTAGTTTGTCTTGGTTGTTGTTTGCTTGTTTATGTTTAATATCTTGACTAGATTATTTTAATAAAGTGTATTTTCCATGCAGTGTGAAGCCTTTGATGTTGCTTGTCAGATAGTGCAGACTTGAACATGTGTTTCAGCAGTGTTGTCTTTAAATATATCTCTCCCTCTTCTTTCTGTTGAGAGGACTATCTCTGTTGGTATCACACTCAGTTGTTGGACTCCACTATTGCCTGCCTGACTGCTCTATTGTTTTAAACAATGCTCTGGGGCTTAAATTGCTCTACAGTTTGATCCAATTAAAATTGGGCTCCTCTGTAGGGATAGTTTTTGAGGCACATGTTTGAAGTTTGTGCTGATCCTTGGAGGGTTAGTCTTAGCCTTCTATTTTCCTCTATTTTCCTGTTTCTGGTAAATTTGTTGGCCTAGAGTTTACCTTGTTGCTTTCATGGATTTACTAGTCTTCTCTTAATTGCTTACTACCAAAATGTCCATTGTTTCCAAGACCACCCTTAGTCTTGAACTGCCCCACATTCTGTTTTAAATTAAGTCAGTTCCTAGGAGGAGACCTTTGGCGCTCTCTGTTATTATTGGCTGCCTTGCCCCATAGGGTGGGAAAACAAAAAACAAAAAACAAAAAACAAAACCTCTGAGCTATTCTCTGGAGACTGTTTGGATACAGAAGCCTCTGGTCCTATCAGTTTTCTTCTTCTGACATGGAAACTTTACTTTTAGAGTGAGGTGGAGCAAGGGCAATTAGGGCCCCAGTATTCTGGCCTGCTCTGTGTGGCGCAGAACCTCTGCTCTGAGAAGGAGCTGGATAAAGGGAGGGTGCCCCAACTTCTTCACCATACTCACCAGAAATTAGCTTTTTCAGCTTGGAGTGGAATGGGATAAAAAGTGCTGGCTTGTTTCTCCCAATGAAATATGGTAACCCTTGTTTTGGAGCAAGAGGTTAGAGAGATTTGTCTTTTTGGCCACATCTTCCTGGAGTGGAGCTCCCATTTAATTCAGCTGGGGCTGGGGAGGAGGGGAATGGGTCTTGGCTGAACTGCCACAGATTTTTGGCTTTCTTACTGAGTTTTAGTAGGCTTTCTTAAAGAAGTGTTTCTGTATTTACTGTTTACCCTATAACAATTTCCAGGGACTTTAAATGGTTTGCTCTTAAAATTATTTTCATCAGTTATACTTGCTTCTGGAGTGGATCTACAATGCTCCCCATATGTCATTCTGAATGTGAAATTCCATCACTTCTATCTTTAACAAAATGCTACTTTGTGTGAGAAATTTTATAGTTTGGTGGATCAGATAGCACTCAGTTCATGAAGACAAGTGTGATTTGTATAGTCACTTTTTGTCTTGTGGTCAGGTGTTCAGTCTGTATCAGGACCCAATAGTAAACCAGTAGCTATTTTTCAAATGCAGAGCAGTTAGCAATCAGGAGGGCATGGCCTTACTCATAAGCCATAGTAATTTTTACAGTGATTCCTGCTGTGGCTTGTCAGAGTTTTCATATTACTTCTCTGCCTGATATAGAGATGAAATTTAGAATAGTATTGGGTCTGCTGGGGTCCAATAAGACCCAAGGGCCGGATCAACTTCCACTGCAATCAGGACCTGCTTCAAAGCTGTTTCTTGCTCTGAGCTTCATTCAAAAGTGCAGCGTTAGGGGCACCTGGGTGGCTCAGTGGGTTAAAGCCTCTGCCTTCAGCTCAGGTCATGATCTCAGGGTCCTGGGATCGAGCCCCGCATCGGGCTCTCTGCTCAGCAGGGAGCCTGCTTCTCCTCTGTCTCTGCCTAGTTGTGATCTCTGTCTCTGTGTCAAATAAATAAATAAAATCTTTTAAAAAAAGTGCAGCCTTACAAGGTTCCTGGTAAATGGGTCAGAGCAGCATAATCGAATATGGTAAATATTGCCTTCAAAATTCGAAGAGACTCACCAAGCATTGTCCCTCTTCTTTATGGTAGATGGTACAAACGCAGGGGGTTATATCCTATTTCATAAAGAATATACAGACATACCCCATACCACTGGACACTTAGAACTTCAGCAACTAGAAGGTGCTTGAACTTCTCCAAGGTTTATCCCTTATCCTCTAAAATACATATGTCCCACCAAGACATTTATTTCTTTGTTATTTCCTACTCACTGGGTTCATATAGCATAATATCATCTATAGAATGGACCATTATATTGGGATATCAAGACAAGTAATTTCTAGACTGGTCACCATTGGTAGTAATTGATTTATACTTGTTCTATTACTAAGTAATGTTGTTCACTTTGATCACTTGATTAAGATAGTATCTGCCAGCTTCTTCATTGTAAAGTTCATCCTTTTTACCTTTTGTAATTGGTAAGTATTTTGTGAGGACATACTTAGGAATTATGTAAAAAAAAGTTTATTTACTTATTTATATCAGTATGAACTCATGGTTTCCTATCTTATCTAATAATTTATTTGCTCTCATTAATTTGATGCTCAGATTATCACTGATTTGGCCAGCAGGAGTCCCTTCAGTCTGGCTTGTTTGTCCTTCTGACATGCCCTGTCAATCTCTGAGCACTTTCTTGCTTCCTTACTGTCTGGCACAAAAAGTTGTTCCAGGCTTATTTTATCATTTTCCTGGTCCACCCCTGCAATAAACCACTTGTTCAAGGTGCTCTGATTTCTTTTAGCAGAAACTGGTATTTAGAATATCTGGGTACTATGTGTGATCATTGCTTGTAGGTCCTCTCAGCAGATAGCTAGGAAGTGTATGTAGAGGTGTGTGTGTGTATTTATTTCTTTAGCTGTCTATATATCTAAATGTGTATATACATATGCACATTTATATCTACACTTATTTATTTTTGAAAAGATTTATTTATTTTAGAGAGAAAGAGAATGTGTGAGTATGGGAAAAGGCAGAGGAAGAGGAGTGAGAATCTTAAGCAGACTCCATGCTGAGTGCAGAGCCTGATGTAGGCCTTAATCTCACAACCCTGAGATCATGTCCTGAGCTGAAACCAAGAGTCAGATGCTCAACAGACTGAGCTACCCAGGTACCTCTGTATTTGTATGTATATATATTTGTTGTTTCTACTGATTGATTGATTTTTAAGTTCAATTAGCCAACCTGTAGTACATCATTAGTTTTTGATGTAGTGTTTAATGATTCATTAGTTGTGTATAATACCCAGTGCTCATCAGATCATACACCCTCCTTGAGATTTTATTTTTAAGTAATTTCTACACCTAACATGGGGCTCGAACTTACAACTCTCTGAGAACAAGAGCTGCATGCTGTCCTATCTAATCTAGCCAGGTGCCTTTACACTTACTTTTTTTTTTTAAGATTTTAATTATTTATTTGACAGAGAGAGATCACAAGTAGACAGAGAGGCAGGCAGAGAGAGAGAGAGAGAGAAGCAGGCTCCCCACTGAGAAGAGAGCCCAATGCGGGGCTCGATCCCAGGACCCTGAGATCATGACCTGAGCCGAAGGCAGAGGCTTAACCCACTGAGCCACCCAGGCGCCCCTACACTTACTTTTAAATTGAAAACCGTGAGTTCTCATCAATACCTTCAATTCCAACCCAATACCACAAGGCTCATTCTATTTTTTTTCTCTTTCATATTGGTAACTCTCTTCTCTGACAGTGAGAAACCTGGCTTCATTTATCCTTAATAATTTCATTAGGCCATGTGTGTGTAATCTGCATTTCTTCCATTACCTCTTCTTCTATGGAGATACCCTCCTAACCCCACACTGTCTTCAACACCTGATACCAGGCCACCTCTCTGCATGGATACCCTCCTCATCCTTCTTGGCCACTGACACCCTGTACCAGGCTATGTTTTGTGGGCATACCCATTCTATCCCATTAAGTTTCTGATGTTGCACACTGCCTACCCCACCCCTCTTCCACTGTGTGAATGTGCTCTTAACTCCACATAGGTTTTGACATTACATGCCAGACCACCCCTCTGCAGAAATGCTTTTCACACCCTTCCCTACTCAGGTTCTAAACTCTCAATGCCAGGCTGTCCCTCTTCCCACATGAATTTTTTTTTTTTTTTTTTTACACTGCTTTGGCTCTGATACCCCACGTCAGGCAACCTCTTCTGGAGACATCATCCTAACTCTCTTTGAATTCAAACACCCCTCTCTAGGCTGCTTCCTTACCTGTATGGAAATTGTCCTCATCTTGTATGGACTGTCACATCACACGCCAGGAAGTCTCTCCCTTTCATGGACACTCTACTCACTCTTCTTGGATATGATACCTCACGCCAGACCTTACTACTGCACGTATGCCTTCCTTGCCCAGCTTGGGCTCTGACACTTTGCTTTAGGTTGCCACCTTACCCTCATGGATGCACTCTTCACCTTGTTCAGGATTTGACATTCTGTATGAGCCTGTCTGCCATCATGGACATCTTTCTTACTCTACTTGGGCTCTGATACTGCATGCCAAGTTGCACTCTGTAGGCCTTCCTCATCCTGCCCAGTTCTAACTTCACATGCTGAGTTGTGCTCCAGCGTGGATACCCTCCTAATCCTACCTAGGCTGGGATATCCCAGCCAGACCACTTCTCCCATTAATACCTTTCTAATTCTACTTGGGCTTTGACACTGTCATCAGGCCACTCCCTCTGCAAGGGGCTTTCATTTCTCATACCACACAATCCCCTTCACTCCATGTGGACACTTTCCTCACTGTCCTTGGACTCTGATAGCCCATGCCAGGCCACCCCTCCTTGGGGATGCCCTTCTCGCCCTGCCCTGGCTGTGAGTCCCTATACTAGACTGACCTTTCGGACAGATACTCTCCTAACTCTACTTGTGTGCCAGCACCCTATGTCTGGTCACCCCTCTACATGATCTCTCTCTTCTCCCTATTTTGGCTTTGACACTCCATGCTAGACTGTCTCCATATCTGCACAGGTGCCCCCCGTACCCTACTTGGGCTCCATAAACTTATGCCATACCTCCCTTACCTCACTCGGGCTCTAACTGCCTGCCCTCCAGATGCCTCCGTTGCTCTGTTCCCAGCAAATGGCTTTCAAATGGAATTTCTCAGGAATGGGAAGGAAGAAGAAGGACATCAGTGCATGTTTTAAATGCCTTGGTGAGGGGAGTATTGTATGTGTCTTCCCAGGAGGTATGGTTAGGGGTAGATCCATTCCATTACATCCATTTCTCTGAACCTTTGGATTCTTTCTAAAGGATGTCAGAGAAGTTCAGGCATTTTGACAACAATGACTGCAGGCCATCCCTGAGTCTAGGCTTTTTTTTTTTTTTTTAGTTTTTAACATTTATTGAGGATTCTTAACCAAATCTGTCCATATCATGATGGTTACAAACTTCCTAATTCTACTCATCCTTCTAGTACATTTTGGAATGGGGAACAATTTTATAATCCAAAAATCCACAATAATTAAAACAATGTTGGAAACTGCCATAAAAACACAAGTGAAAAACTCCATCTTTTTTAAGAACCACAAGACGATGAATTCAGGAAGAACACACACAAAAAAACTGTAACTGAATCAATGAGTCTAGACTTTGATTAGCCAATTTAACAGACCATTACCACACACTTTAGTGCTTTAGTCAACACTTTAAAGTTTGAATTCTGGGTGAGTACATCAATGAATTTTACCCTATTAAGTCTTATATTTCTTCCCTCTTGGTCAACACCCTTAAAACTCACTTCCATATATGCTTTCTATGCTCTTGCCAATACAGGCTGGGGAGGTCTGATGAGTCTTTTGGGGGTATAGGCTTTCTCTAATTTGTGCTATGTTGGGATCTAACTGTGCTCATGGACTTGGGGAACATGAGAATGTGGATTTAGAGGAGGCTAAATACTATCTTGTCTAACAATTGCCCCAGGGTATTTATTGAAAAGACTTTAAAGACTATGCATATTTTATGTTAATCAATTATCTCTTTCTCACTTCCTTTTCCTTGCTTCCTTGATGAAGAGTACTGGTGGTGGCTAATGTTATAATTTAGGTTCCAGATAGGAATATAATTGAATCAACATCACCTCATGATGATATATTGTCATAGATTTTGTGTTTCCTCTGTTGGAGATGAGAGAGTTCTTCCTTTGCACAAAAGATAGGAATCACTTCTGATGCACAAAAGACAGGAATCATTTCTGAGGAATAAGAAGGGTAGACTTTGCTGATTATTCTTTGCTCTTGTTCTCATCCAATTTCTACTCTTGTGAGCCTCGTTCTGTGACCTAGGAGGTTTATCCCTGCAGACTGTATATTCTTGACTCTCTTGCATGTTGGCTTGTAAAGGGGTAGAAATGGTAAAAGATTGGATAGTAGAAAGGGGAATCAGGGTATTTCTCCCTCACTCCCTCCTTGCTCTGGCTCTGTCTCTGGCAATAGTTGCATCCCTGTACAACTGGAGTACCTGGGCTCCTCTTCCATGGTTCTGGCACTCACTAGGCTCTGGTAACTCTGTTACTTCCCTGACCCCTTGGCCCTAGGGATGGTAACGGTTTCCTATTCATACTTTACAATTCACTGTTTCTTCCTATGACTCTGACCACTCACTGTAAATAGCCTTTTCACAAACTATTAATCTGGACCATCTAAGTGAAATATTTTGTTGTCAGAGCCCTGCTGATAAAGTCTGTTTTTATCTTCATCCTTTGCTTTATCTCCATATTTAAATAACAATAATGCTGGAAGTGGAGAACTCCCCACTTGGGTGTTTTTCTGTACACCTTCTGGGTGTTCTACAGTGCTTAGAGATAGAGCATCAGGGAAATAAAAATGACTCATCTAGGAAAGTTACTTTTCAAAAAAAGAAGTTTAGTAAAATCTATACAAGTAATACATGGTCCTGATGGAATATTTAGGAAACCACAAAGAGAAAATAAAATTTCCAGTGATTCCCCTCTACAGAAATAACCACTGATAACTTTTTTTTTTTACCACTGATAACATTTTAATAAACACCTTTTTAAACTAAGTTTACATTTCCTAAAACATCCACAATTCCTGAAGCAGTGCTAACTTGAATTCTTGGGCTTCTAGAATTTTCACAACTTCCCACATCGGTGGTAGTATGTACAAGGCAGGGGCAATTGAAGAAAAGAGAAACACAGTGGAGGAGGAAGCAGACCTGGAGTGGTTTCATAATTCAGCCCCTTTCTGGACTGTCATATTTGATGCACTGGATGGACCCCACCCACTCCAAGTCCTGCTGTGCTGGGTTGGGCTTGTGTGCTCTCTGGGAGGGGCTGCCTTTTCCAGTTCTCACACTCAGAGGAATATAAGCCAGAAGCATGGGTAAATAAGCTACAGTTGCACAGCTGGCTGCCCTGTACAAAGCTCCTTTGGAATACATGGAAACCTCTAGAGCCTAAGGCAGCCAGCCCAGAGAGAGAGACGTTAAGAACCAATTAATTCTTCAGCAGCCCTGAAAAGGTTAACCCCAAATTAACTGCAGAACACAAATGTGTTCCCACAGGGTAGAATCTAATCTTATTGTGGGTAATAACTTCAATCTTCAGAACTGGAGCTTATTTTCTAGGTGCCAAGGTCATTTTGTTTTCCCTCAGAATCCGAAGAGCCAAAAATCTCTGCTATTTGATTCCTGTGTCTCCTCAAAAGAAATTACACTATTATGTATGTGTAGAACATCTTGTACCTATCCCCTATATTTGCTTTTCCACTGCTCAGTGTTATGCTGACCCCAGATAATTAACCCTTTGTCATCAAGTTTATAAATTAGACTGGGTCTATAAAATAGACCACAAATAAGGGGAATCTGCACAGGCAGAGATGTACACACAGTAGAGTTACTCTGAGCTAGCTGATTGGTGTCAAAGTACAACTTTTCTTCTTGGGGAATGTCCTCTTTGTCTCACTACTTCAGAGCAACTGAAGCATCAGCTTTCTACTAGTTTCCTCCTCTGGAGAGTTAGCAGTAGCAATAGAAGGATGGAATTTATATATCATCCTTCTTGCTTGTCCTTTCTTATTCTATTATTCTTCAAGCCTCTAGTTTCACTCTAAACAGATCCTGTTGTGAATCTACTTTTTAAAAAAAGGTTTATTTATTTATTTATTTATGAGAGAGAGAGAGAGAGAGAGAGAGAGAGAAAACACAAGAAGAGGGAGGGGCCGGAAGGGAGGGAGAACCAGGTTTCCTGCTGAGCAGGGAGCCCAATGCGGGACTGGATCCCAGTTCCCTAGGATCATGATCTGAGCCAAAGGCAGAGACTTAGCCAACTGAGCCACCCAGGCACCCCATGAATCTGCTTTTTTAAAGACCTAAAGAAGGAGATATCATGTGAAAAATCTGTCATAGGCCAATTGTAGGACTTAAAGTACAGAGAGAACCAATCTTCCTATTTAAAAACAGAAGACTACCTTCACTTTAACTCTGCTAGTAAAATATGTGCCTTTTAGAAATCTTGTAGCACCTTTTCAGTTAATGTTGAGGTGAGCTAGTCAAACGTTTACTGAGCTTCAAATAGAAAGGTATCTGGGAAGGGTGGACTCTCAGTAAACTTGTTTGCTCAAAATGAGTGCCAGGATTCAACAAATTTGCTGAAGCGTCCTAGTAACTGCCTGCACATCTTATTTTTGTCAAGCTTCATTCTCACAGACCTTTGGCTACATATTAAGAAGAATCTCAAGATTGTCAAGCAGGAATGCAAGAAGAACAACAAAGAGAATTTTAGGAGAAGAAGAGGGGACTAAACCACTATTCCTGTGAAGCATTAGATATGGTCTTAGAATAGTCTTCAGTGGTGCTCTTAATAATAAATAATAAAATTAATAATTAATTAATAATTAATAATAAAAGCAAGGTTGTACAATCCTTGCTTTCTTCTGATTCCCTGTAAGGGAAGGATTAGCTTAGCAATGACATAAAAGACTACATAAAAAGAACTCTTCTGATTGTTTTCTGGAGTACTGAGATTGTTTTCCACTCTACAGAATTGGGGAAGGAGAATATTTATAAAGCTTTTTTTTTTAAAGATTATATTTATTTATTTGACAGAGATCACAAGTAAGCAGAGAGGCAGGCAGTGGGGTGGGCGGGAGCAGGCCCCCTGCTGATCAGGGAGCCCAATTCGGGCTCAATCCCAAGACCCCGAGATCATGACCTGAGCCGAAGGCAGAGGCTTAACCCACTCAGCCACCTAGGCGCCCCGGGGAGAAGGAGAATATTGATGAGAACTCTGAGGGGATAGAAAGGATAACAACACTTTGGGAAAGAGGGAAAGACAGACTGAATCCCAGAGGCCTTTGGCTAGGAAGTAGGTCTGGGCCTGAGAAGGGACCTTGAAGTTGCCATTAGAAAGTCCTATATGTGGGATATATCACCTATCATAGTCTGTTGTTATCATAATCAAAATTTGTGGATGAGAAACCAAAGAATAGTGAGATAAATGCAATATTCATTTTTTTCAAGTACATATGATTAATTTTACCAGTTCGTAACTTTTCATTCCCAGCTCAGACATGATCTCATTAGACGGCAATGCCTCCAAATGGAAATATACCAAAGGAAAATGTGTCTTATTCAAGTAGGGAGAATCAAACAAAGAGATAACTGGTTTTAGAGTGGATGCCAAAATATTGTTTTCCTTTTAAAGTTTAATAGAAGAGAATAAAATGTTGTAAGTATTAGAAGATATCATCTGCCTTGAGAACTTGATTTTTATGTGCCTTAAGCACAGGATCATCTTAGCATGGTATAATAGAAGGACACTGGATTTAAGGACTTATTTCTTCACTTAGAATTAATGTTACCTAACTTCTCTGAGCCACAGCTTCTCCATCTGTAGAATGGAGATAATAAAATTGCCTAATTTATAGTGCTATTGTGAGGATTAAAAGAGATGATGCATATAAAGCACTTTATAAAAATAGCTCAACAAATGCTCATTTCTCTTTCCTTTTCCACTTGTACAGAAGTTTGTCTAGTGTATTTAGCTTGAGTCAAAAATAGTGCTCTAAACAGTTCTCTGAATTTAGTTAAAGCCCTTTGGGCCATTTGTAGAATGGTCCATCTCACCATAAGTGTGCATTTTTTCCAAATATGGGTTTTAGCATACATTGAGATGTGCTTCTGCTCATCCAACAAGATTAAGTGAAACCCCAGCCCACAAGAACTTTATCTTTATTACTTCTTTTTCCTCCTCTTCATTATCCTAGACTCCAGAAGACAGGACTGAATATCACAGGCAGCTCCATAATTCAGTACAAGAGTAACAAAGCTAGAAAGTACATCTTTGTCGAGAGGCTTTGCTTGTCCTCAGGCAGGGTTTTCTTAGCCTTAGCACTATGAATGTTTTCACCTAGATATTTCTTTGCTGTGAGACACTGTCCTCTGTACTATAAGATGTTTAGCTGCATCCCTGGCCTCTACCCACTAGATGCGAGTAGCATCCCTTCCCTGTGTTGTGACAACCAAGAGTGTCTCCAGACATTACCAAATGTCCCCTGGGGAGGGGGTTAACATTGTTACCAGTCTTAGGAGAATCAAATCAGCTACCTGTTTGGCATACAAACATCCTATAAGGAAGACAAATTAAATCTTTAGGAGTGATTGGAAATTCAAAGGACAAGGAAGAATGAGGGAAAAAAGAGTTCAGGCAGAGGAACAGTCTAGATTTAGAAAGAGAACCTAGTTCATATGCCAGGCCTCATTGATACAAAGAGTCATAAAACATAGGTCCTGCTTTTGAGGAGCTCACATTTTAGTGGGAGAAACAGCCACTTGAACAATGAGAACACTGGAGTGAGCGCTAGAGGAGGGGCACCCATCCTAGAGAGTGCAAGGAAGGCTTTCCAGAAAAGATTACATTTGAGCTGAAGCATGAGTAAGTATTAGTATGGAGAAGATAAAGGGAGGATGGAAGAGATGTAAAAGAATTGAGGTTTGGAGGGAATTGCAAATCATTTAGATTGACTGGGAGAAGAGCACTCAAGAACAAGGAGTGGTGGAAAAAGAAGGCCTATTAAGCTAGATAAGAAGCAGATCTTGAAAGTCCTTCTAGGCAGTGTTAAAGAATCAATTCTGAGAACTACCAGGAGTCATTGAGTTTCTCCATGATCCAATTTGGATTTAGGGAAGATTACTTTGGCAGCAGTGTGAAAAATAGATTGGAAGTAGGGGGACTTATTAGGAGGTTATTGGTTTAACCCAGATGATTATGGCCTGAGTAGTGACAATGACATGGAAATCAAGACCTATTTAGGTAGTGAGAGCAACAGGATATGGGGTCTAAGTAGATAGGCGGACAGTTTTTGACTAGTGCTACGAGGTAGATTATGTAGTGTTATTCACTGGAATGGAAAACATTGGTGACAGAAGCTTGGAAAGAAGATGAAGTTTCAGTTTGGGAAAGTTGAATTTGAGGTGGTTGTAATCATTGAGGTGGGGATATTTGGTAGGCATAAAATATATGAGTCTGAAGATCAGGAGAAAATTTAGGGTAGAGTTATAAGATTGAGAGTCATCAGGGGAAATTGGAGCTATGGGAATGAATGACATCATCTAAGGAGAACATCTGAAAAGAGATGAGGGCAAGGATACTCCCATGGCTTGTTTCTTCATTTTTGTCACCTCCTCGAAGAGTCTTTCTTTGAGTATATAAAATATCACCCTTCTCACTCTCTATTTCTTTACCTTTGTTTTTGTTTTTGTTAATAACACATTACAGTCCTTTGTTATATATGTAACCCATTTGCTTCATGGCTATTCCCAGATATTTACAACAATTTAATTCACTGGCATTAAAAATAAGTTAAACTGTTCAGAATAAAAATTTCCATCTCACATTCAATTTAAAGCTTCTCCTCCAGCCCCCAACCTCTGGTACAGCTTGATTAGAGAGCCCATGGATCTCTAGGGAAAAAGGGGGCTGTTCTTTCATTCTCCTTTCAGCACCTCATCCCCTACTTGCTCTACCCACTTGCTCTACTCGCTGCTTCTTTGGGGTTGAGGATTAGGTAGGGAGAGAGAGTCTTAGAGGGAAAACAAGAGGCTTAATTCACTGAAGCTGGTGTATTCTGGCTATCAATACCCTTTGTGAGGTTGATGTTCAAATACTGGCTTTTATTTTATTTTTTATTTTTTTAAAATTTTAAAAAAATTAATTTATTTGACAGAGAGAGAGAAAGAGAGAGCACAAGTAGGGGAAGCAGCAGGCAGAGAGAGAGGGAGAGGCGGGCTCCCCACTGAGCAGGGAACCAGACAGGATGCTTGATTCCAGGACCCTGGGATCATGACGTAACCCGAAGGCAGCCGCTTAATGACTGAGCCACCCAGGCACCCCCCAGTACTGGTTTTTATTGTGCTGTGTTTTTGTGGTTTCTTTAGAGACCCCTTCACTCCATATCCTCCTAGTGGGGACCTCTACCCAAACCATTCCATGATGGGAACAATGTATCTTCTGACTATTTTCCCACACAACTTCCTTCTCATGTGATCGTCATTCTTCTGCTAGAGTTGCCAGCTACACTGCAAGAAAACTATCTGGCCAATAGAAAATATGGTTCCTTGGAAGTCTAGATACTTTTCTTTGCATTGCCACTGTCAACAACTTCAACCTGGCTTCTCTCTTTAGATTTCTTCAGGTTAAAGTCAAGCATAAGTTTCTATCTTCTCCAGACACCACAGGACATAGGTGAGGGTCCCTCATGGACTCTTTCTACTCCAGTGGCTACACAGGCAGGCCTAAACATTTCTGTAGTACAGTAAGCCTTCAGGCTGGAAGTAAGATGCCAGTAAACCTTCTTGAAAGGTTTAATTGGGATGTGTTTACTTGGCTTGAGGAGAGGAACCATAGTGCTTTTTACTTCCATGAATTCCCTTTTAAAAAATCCACTTTTCCTTCCTCCAATTAATCTCTAGAATTCTACTATATAAATTGGAGTTGAATGGTGAAGAATGATAATTGAGACACCAGTTTGGTCACCTCTTAGCAAGTCCTATTTGATATATTTGCTTATCACTAAGAGGCGGTATAGAGAACTAGTTAAGAACATAGACTCTGGAGCTATACTGTCTGACTTCAAATCTTGACTTAACCATTTGATCTCCCTGTACCTCAGTTTTTTTATTTGTGAAATGGGAGTAATAATAGTACCTACACTGTAGGATTTTTGTGAGGACTTAATGTGCATGTGTATCTTAGATTCATACCTTAAAACGGTATTTAGAGTGATGATAAGTGCTATGTGTGTTTGCTATTAGTGCTATTGTTTATTTTTCTTTGGCTTAGACTGTAAGCTCTATATGCGCAAGAACTTTTTTGTTTACTGCTGCATTTCCAGCTACTAAAACAGTGCATATAAGAGGCACTAATAAATGTTGGTGCTCTCAGATTCCTTCTGAATAAATTAATGTGACATTTAAGCCTTAAATATTAAGATGTGGACAGAGAACATGGGGTTTGAGATGATTAAGAAAGATAGGTAGAGAGATAGGAGAACCAGGAGGCTGTGATGTTCCAGAAACCGTAGGAGAGGAAAATTTAACAAGGAAGGAGTGGGCAATAGCGTCAAACATTGCTAGAATGTCAAAGGTAAATAAAGCTAAAATACAGTCAGTACATTTTGTAACAAGGAACCCCTATCTTTCACTTTCATATCCTGGTAAGTAATGGTGTTTTTCCCCCCAGAGATGCTTTTATTAAAATGAATAACAACTCAGAATAAATCTTTGAATAGGTCTTAAAGTTTTTAGCCCTGCATTATCGAACTCCAATGAACAAACCAGTCCTGCACTTACTTAATTTTGTCCATAAACACAAAGGACCCAGCGTCAGTACAATTTAGTACATTTTCCCTTCACCTGGACTCACCTCTTGAATCAAACAACAAAACCTGTTGTGAACATCTGCTTCTAACTCCATGCCACTTCCCCTCCCAAGTATGTTCTTCTCCTTTCCTCCTACCCCTTCTCTCTTTACAAAACTATAAGTGAATGTATAAAAAAACTCTTACAACTTAATAAGTAATAAAAAGATAAATAACACAATTAAAAATGGCAAAGGATCTGAATAGACATTTCTTCAGAGAAGATATACTAATGGCTATAAGCACATGGAAAAGATGGTTAACATCATTACCTATTATGGAAATGCAAATCAAAACTGTAATCAGATACTACTTCACACCCACTGGGATGTCTATAATAAAAGAAGCCAGTACTAACAAGTGTCTTTGGGGATATGGAGAAATTGGAACCCTCATGCATTGCTCGTAGGAATGTAAAATGGTACAGCCATGTTGGAAAACAGTTTGGTGATTCCTTAAAGGTTAAACATAGAGTTACCATATGATATAGCTATTCCACTCCTAGGTATATAGACAAGAGATTTGAAAACATGTGTTCAAAAAATCTCATACATAAATGTTTGTATCAGCATTATTCATAATTTCCCAAATGGGGAAATAACCCAAATGTCCATCACCTGATGACTGGATAAGCAAAGTATGGAGAATTCAATGGATTATTATTCAGCCATAAAAAAGAATGAAGAATGATTTGAGTGATGTCACCAATAACAATGGAGAAGAGAAGAAGAGAATTGAATGGTTACAATTAGCCACTGAATAAAGTCCAAATTTCTTTAAAAAACAAGATTTTATTTATTTATTTGACAGAGAGACATAGCAAGAGAGGGAATATAAGCAGGAGAGTGGGAGAGGGAGAAACAGTCTTCCCGTGGAGCAGGGAGCCCAATGCAGGGCTTGATCCCAGGACCCTGAGATCATGACCTAAGCTGAAGGCAGATGCTTAATGACTGAGCCACCCAGGCACCCCTAAAGTCCAAATTTCTTAACATGACTCATAAGGCTAACAGAGTCTAGTCTCTACCCAACTGTCATGGGTTAAATTGTGTCCCCTGCCCCCAGTTCATATGTTGAAGTCCTAACCCCCCAGTACCTCAGAATATATTATAACTTGGAAATAAGACCATTGTAGATGTAATTGAGTAAGATGAAATTATTTGGGTGGGCCCTAATGTCATATGACTGGTATCTTTATAAAAGGGGGAAATATGAGCACAGGGACACACACACAGGGAGAATGCAATGTGAAGATGAGGGCAGAGATCAGGGTAATGCTTCTACAAGCCAAGAAATGCCAAAGATTGTCACTAGACCGCCAGAAGCTAAGAGAGAGGAGCATGGAACAGATTCTTACAGCCCTCAGAAAGAATTAATTCTGCACCTTGTTTTCAGACTTCAAGACTCCTAAACTGTGAGATAAGAAGTTTCTGTTGTTTAAGCCACTCACTTTGTGCTACTTGGTTACAGCAGGCCTAGCAAATTAATATACCATCTTTCTAGCCTCATCTATTATCATTTTTTCTTTACACTTTCTGCTCCAACAACACCGACTTCCTTGTGCTTACTTCCTTTGCATAGAGCTGGTGTTTCTAGCCTTTTAGTTTTTGCTTATGCTATTCTTCTGCCTGCAACTCCTTTTTGGTCTAGCTTAGTCCTACTCATCCTTTAAGATTCAGAGAAGCTATTACTTTTTCCAAGGACCCTTCTTCACTGACCACTCTCCACAAGGATTGTATAAGTAGCCTTCCTCAGTGCTCTCACATATCCTGTGTCTTTCCCCAGCTTTGTACTTTCTATACTGTATTATAATTTTATGGGTTTTCTGCCTCTTTCCACCCCACACAATATACTGTGAACTCCTTGAGGAAAGGGTCACTAAAATCCTACAGCTTACTAGTACAGTATACTTTGCACATAGTAGATGTTCAATGAATTTCTTTGAATGAAGGGACTTCTTTTTTCAGTGTTTATTCATTTTCTTTTTTCCCCATAGCACCTACTAAAGTGCTTCACACATAATGGGTGCTCAGTACCTCTGGCCAGTGGGTGTCAAATAAGGACATTTGGCAACATCTGGAGACATTTTTGATTGTCACTACTGGCATCTAGTGGGTAGAGGCCAGAGATGCTGTTAAGCATCTAGAATGCACAGGATAGCTCCCCAAAACAAAACACTATCTGGTTCAAAATATCAATAGTGTGGAGGTGGAGAGACCCTAATCTTGACTGAATAAGAGACTGAATCTGCTTTTTATATCATATACTCTCTGCAGACCACTAGTATACTAAATTTGCTTTGTCAGGAAGCCTGACTTTTTTTTTTAACAGAAATAAACAATTTCCTGACAAGAAATGAAGGGGGGAGTGTTTTGGCATCCAGAATTAAGATTTTGGCAATTGAAAAGTACCTGAATAATAAAAGAACAGACATATAAGTTATAATATCTTTAAATCTGAAATGCTCTACAACAGTGAAAACGAATGAATCAGATATATATATCTAATTTTCACTATATATATGTATATATATATACACACACAGTGTATATATACTATATACTATATTTCATTCTGTGTGTGTGTGTGTGTGTGTGTGTGTGTGTATCTCAACAGGGATAAATCTCCTAAGCATAATGTTGAGTGAGGAAAGAAAGCAAATTGCAGAAGGTACACACAAGAGTGATACTGTTTAGGTAAAGTACTACATGTAGTTTAGGGGTAGACACATATGTAGTAATGTATAAAGAGATGCATGGAAAAGATCAAGATCAAATCTGGTGAATAGTGAAATAGTGAAAACCTCAGGGCAGAGGTATATACAGAGGGCTTCAACTGCAGTGGTAATGCCTTATTTCTTAAGCTGGGTAGTGGGCATATCTTTGTTATATTATTCTCTATATATTTATGTACTTTTGAAATATTTAACACTTTTATAAAAGAGCAATTGCTCAATACTGAGTCATCCTATCACATAGGGTTGAGGAAAATCTCCATCTTGTTAGTTTGCACTAGCCAGAATTCCTTCAATGTGTCAAAATTGAACGACTCATTGAATCCAATCATTCTCTATGGGACAGGATCTTACATACTATACATAGGGTAATATTCCCTAGGTTGCTGTTTGCATTGTCCTGCAATGTCTAAACTTTGTGATAATTACATATTTATTGAAATTTCATGTTATGCAGTCTAAAAATATAGTCAATTTTAGTATTATTCATTATTTTTCAAAACTATGAAAATGTCCTTTGATGTTCATCATTTAAAATAACAAAGTAATAGGAAGGGGCGCCTAGCTGGCTCAGCTGGTTAAGTGGACGACTCTTGATTTCCACTTAGGTCATGATCTTAGTGTCCTGGGATCGAGCCCCACATTGGGGTCTATACTCAATGGGGAGCCTACTTGAGGAATCTCTCTCTCCCTCTTATTCTGCCCCTCCCCCTGCTCACACATGCTCTCTCTCTCTCTCTCTCAAATAAATAAATCTTTAAAAAAATAACAAGATAATGGGAAAAGGATGGACTTTTAAACAAATGATGTCAGGAAACAGGATACCTACATACAAAAGAGTATGAGATCGGACCCTTACTTTACAACATATACAAAAATGAATTAAAAATAGAACAAAGACCTAAACATAGAGCTAAAACTTTAAAACTATTAGAGGAAAACATATAGACATTGGATTTGGCAATGATTTTTTTTTTGGACATGACATCAAAGCACAGACAACAATATAATAAATAAATTGAACTTCATTAAAATTAAAAAGTTTTGAACATCAAAAGATACTATCAAGAGAATGAAAAGACAACTCACAGAATAGAAGAAAATATTAGCAAAGCATATATCTGATAATGGATTAATACCTAGAATAGGTAAAGCACTCCCACAACTCAACAAAAACAAATCCAATTCAAAAATGGACAAAGGACTTGGGAGACTGTCTTAAGTAAAAGAGTCAGATCCTCACATCCTCTTTAATGAGGTGGACCTTAGAGAGTGAGAAACTGCAGAGGTAGAAATAAAAACATAAAATAATATCTGGAAGTTTTGCTGAGGAATAAGGGGATTGAACTAAATGTTTTCTGGAGTCCCTTCTGGCTGAAGGTGTTTCCAGTTTCTGCTAAGCACCACCAGCAAAAAAAGAGCAGAAAAGTGCTTGGTCTGAATTCCCACAGGCCACATTAGGGAGATGGAACACTTGCAAGCCTAGGGCTGAGCACAGGGTCCCTGAGTGCTGAGTTGGCAAAGATAGAACAAAAGGATTTCCTTTTTGAAGTGGCTTCTTCACACTTCAGGCTGTGCATGGGGTACTAAAGGGCTAAAATATGGAAGAAAACTTTAGGTAGAAACTGGGAGCTAAATTTTACTGTTTTATTTGCTAGAATTATGATTTTTTTCAGGGCACCTGGATGGCTCAGTCGGTTGTGTCCTACTCTTGGTTTCAGCTAAGGTTGTGATCTCATGGGTCCTGATATGGAGCGCCCAGTCAGGCTCCAGGCTTAGTGGAGAGTCTGCTCCTCCCCCAACTCTCTCAGTGCTTTCTGTCTCAAATAAATAAATCTTTAAAAATGATTTTTTACTAAGATTTTTTATTTTTATTCTTTATTATTTATTTTAAAAAAGATTTTATTTATTTATTTGACACAGAGAGAGAGCAGAAGCAGGGGTAGCGGCAGGCAGAGAGAGAGGGAGAAGCAGGCTCCCCAAAGAGCTGGGATCCCTATGCAAGGCTTTATCCCAGGACCCCAGGATCATGACCTGAGCTGAAGGTAGATGCTCAACCAACTGAGCCATCCAGGTGCCCCTCTTTCCAATATATATTTTTTTTATTTTTAAAGTTTTTATTTATTTGAGGCAGAGAGAAAGAGAGAGAGCACAAGTGGGGAAGAGGGTCAGAGGGAGAGGGAGAAGCAGACTCCCTGCTTAGCAGGGAGCCCAACGGGGGGCTCAATCCCAGGACTCTGAGATCATGACCTGAGTGGAAGGCAGATGTTTAACCCACTGAGCTGCCCAGGTTCCTCTCTAAGATTTTTCAAAAATAATTATTTATATTATCAAAGCCATACAGTTCTCATTATACTGAAGTTGATAATACAGAAAAGTAGAAGGAAAAGAAAAAATTCATTTAGTTCTACCACATACAACCAATACTAGTATTTTGTATATTTTGTTCGTCTTTTTCTCATGCATATCGACCCATTTTCATTAATTGTGATCATATTTTATATTAAATGTTGTATCTTATTTTTATATTAGAGCATAAGCATTTCCTGTCATAAACTATGTGTAAATGTTAGTTTTATTGGTTATATGACATTCCATTGTATGACTCTTATAATTTACTTAACCATTAAGTTTTTGGTTAGTATTTTATTATCCTAAGTAATACTAGGATTAACATAGTTGTACAAAAAGTTCGTGTACTTCTGTTTTCCTTAGGACGCATTCATTCACATATTATATAAATACGAGTGAGGATCTTCTATGTGTCTTCTATGTGACTATGCTAGGTGTCAAGTTTCTGCCTTGGGTGGCATGCTATTATTTATTGAGATAGGAAACACTGGAGGAGAGGCAAATTTAAGAGAAAACAGGGTGTGTTCAGCTTTGGATGTGTTGAATTTGAGGTGCCTGCAAGACATCTGAATGGAGATGTCAAGAACATAGAACTCAGTGAAGAGGTCTGGATAAAGTTATAAAATTGCAGTTGTGGCCACATACATATTTAAAGCCAGGTGAGTGAAAGAGATCATTTAGGGAGAAAATATGCAGCCTAGCTCTGAGAATGTCTGATGTTCAGAGGTTACATAGCAGAAGTGGAGTCTACAAAGTGATTCTGAGGAGAGGGCAAAAGGATAGGAGGAAAAGCAAGAGTATGGCATTATAAATCGACAGGAAGACTTTCAAGTAGGAGGAAATAGTTAACAGCATTAAATATAGGGAAGATGTCAAGCAAGATAGTGATTAAAAATGTTCTCTTTATTTATTTTATTTATTTACATAGATTTATTGACATGGAGGTCATTCATTGGTTGGGTATTTCATTGAGCACAGTTTCTGTGGAGTGTTGGGGAAGAAAGCCAAACTGATAAGTGAGAGAAGAGAACAGAGATTGCAAATGTACCTGCAAAGTACATTTTCAATAAATTTGTCCATAAAGAGGAGCTGGAGAAGTACCTAGTTTGTAGGGAGGATTTTTTTTTTAAGATGGTAGACTTGGGTACATTTAATTGAGCACTGTTAATAGCTGATGAGAAGAAGGGAAGGAGAGAGAGGGAGGAGGGAGAGAGGGGGACAGGAATCTACAATTACTGGATAGATATAAACATTTTAAAGCCTAATGATATATATTGCTCACATGCCTTCTAAAAGGGTTTTTAAGCAGCACGTACTCCTAGGGCAATTATGAAAGAGCTCTGTTTTTGGTACCTACTCCGTTGTCAAATATGATAAAAACAAACAAAAACTTTGCCAAAGAATCTCATTATTGCTCTAATTTGCTCTTACTTCATTACTAGTGAGTTGAATGTTTTAAACGTGTGTGCGTGTGTGTGAATTAAATCTATGTCCTTTGCCCCCAAACGTTTCTATTTTAGACACTTTATTTGCCTGTAAGTTAAAGGATCAGAATGGCATCATATTTTATCTTCCCAAATCATATGGTCTAGAGTCTTCATCTTATAAGTACATGACAGTTTGACAACTTTTGGCTCAGCTAAGCGGAAGAGGCAGGAGATTTATCATCTGAGTGACCACAGATGGAAGTGAAAAGGGGGCCATGTCCAGTCTTGGACCCCTATCGTCAGCCCTTAGGCTCCCTTTCCTAACCCGGAGGGCATCCCTCCAGTGACTTAAGTCTTTGGCTCTCAGACCACCCTTTCGGTGGCGCGGCCCCCTACTAAGGGGCCCAGAGAGCTGTGCGGCCCCTTTAAGAGTCCAGCTCCTCCCCGCTCCAGGGAAAGTTGCAGCTTTTTCCGCCTCCCGGGAGGGTGAGTAGGGCCGGCCGCCCGAGCAGGATTGCTGACTTCTCCGAGCCAGAGACCCTCCCTTGAATCCGGCACTGGGACGTCTCACCCTCTCGCGGCACCTGTTGCAGGTGACAGGTATGTCCCCGGCCAGCGGCCGCCCCTTCGCCCTCAGTCCCGGGCTCCCTCGGGCCCCTAGCCCCTTTTCTCTGCCTAAGCGCCCCCCACCCCTATCTCAGGGACCCGCGCCCTTCTCTACCCCTCTATCCGCTCTCCCAGTCTTTCCTTCTCAGTAGCTGACCGCCCGTCCCTTCTCCCTTGTCTGCTCTCCGGACCGCACCCCCGACGCTTTGACTCCAGTCTGCTTGGGGCCGTCCCTCCCGGCCAGTTTGCGTTCCTTCGGGCTTCTTCTGGCCCCTTTCCTGGCCCACCAGTCGCTAATGGGGGCTGCACCCCTCTGGGCTGTGCCTCCTCAGGGTCTCGCCTCAAACAAAGTGGGTGGGCTTTTCCCGCCAGCCCCAACTGGAGCCCCTCCGGAGCTGGCCCTGGGGGCGGGTGGGGTCGAGCTCCTAGCGGGAACTGCACCCTCAAAGACGTCGAGTCACCTTTGCGGTGGTTCCTTTCTCAGCGCTTGGCCGTCGCGCCAGCTCTCAGCCTCGCACTGCTTCCGGACCTCGGACCTTGCGGGGTCAGCTTCTCTGGCCTCGAAGGTCCGCCTGAGGTAAAGGCTGGAGGCCGGTTGGCTGTGAATCCTGCCTCAGTGGACTCCCACTGAGCCTGGGCTGGGGACCCAGGGGTATGCTCTGGAGTTGAACTGCTTTCTCTTAACACCCTTCAAGCAGGCGTCAGAGGTTTGCTCCTGGAAGAGGGTCTCCAGAGCCCTCAGACGGGGCACAGAATGCTCTAATCCCCAGTGATGGTTTGTAAGGGGCCAGAAAACATGTTCCTCTAGACCCCCAAAGTTGAATGTGATTTTTTTTTTCTGGCGCTGAAAACATTTGGTTATAATTCTAGTGAATGAATAGGTGATCTGTTTTTCATTAACTGAGATTTTCTTCCCCCAGTAAGTACCCTGCTTCTTCAGGACCGGAGGAGCTAGCATTCCGGAATATTGTTTTTGGCAGGGTTGACCCTAGACCTTGTGCATTTGAGTCTGCACTGCATCCTGGACCTCCTATTTTTAACTGGCTTCTTTTCTGTTCTTTATGCTCCCCACCCTGACTCCTCATAAACCCATTGATATTAAAGTGTTAATAACCTAATGTGTTTACTTCACTGGCTGTGGAGAGAAAGATGTTTAACGCAACAGAGTTGAGGCCCCACCAATGAAGGTTTTTTTTTTTTTTTTTTGTAGTTGTAGGTTTTGGTTTTGTGTTTGTTTGTTTTTCGTTTTTTTTTGTTTTTGTTTTTGTTTTTTTTGTTTTAGCATCTGCTGGAAATCCAAGTAGAAAAGGATCACCAACTTAGCTTGTGAGACTTCTCCTGGCAGGGATTGAACATTTCTGGTGCCACAATTTTAGGTCAGAACAGTGAAATGGAGCTTGGAGGCCTATTCTGGGATAATTGGTCAGTGAGTATATGTGGCATTCTGGTTGATGCTCTCTGAGCTCTCTCTCTTAAGGCTACTAATAATGGTGGTTAGGATCTGTTGAGCCATGCACAATGCTAAGTTCTTCACGTAGTCAACTCATATAATCCTCATGATAACTCTGTGGTACACACTACAGTTATAACCATATTGTGATGGAAAGAAGCTCAGAGGTTAAGCGCCTTGCCCCAAATCACCCAACTGATGAGGGGCCTAACTGGGCAGAGCTTGTGTTCCCATCCCTTGTCCCACCACTTCTGCTGTCTTAGATTTTAGGAATACTAAATAAATAGCTCATAGGGGAGGACTAAGTGGTTAAAAATTTCCCTTCTAAGCTGAAACGTGAGTTTTGGTCCTTGACTTGATTTCAGATGTGCTGTAGAGACTTGGGACCACTGACCTCACTGATGTCTTACCCTTTTCACCACTTCACTTCTAACAGGGGGCCAGTTGGCACATTACTACTATAAGCACACAGCCCTGAGTGTACCTGGCTGAATGAAGCCTCTGGGGCTTTTAGCTCGGTAGTAACTGTCCTGAAGTTAGAGGGTAACCCTGGATTCTAGGGATGTGTGTCTGACTCAACTTCTTCCTTTCCTGGGGGCTAGGGAAGAGATGAGGGTGTGGTAAGTGATAAGGATTTCCCAACAACCAGCCCAGAGAGCCTGAGGGTGAGTGTGTGCTTGTTTTATCCTGGGGTGGATGGAGTACCTTCTGCAGCCACAGCACCAGAGAGAAAATGTTCTTACCCTATCCCATCTGTAGGCCTTTGATCCAAATGTTTCTTTTTACTGAAAAGCTAGCTTACCTCCCAGACCCACTCTCCTGCTGTTCATTCCTATTCACCTCTCAAGAATTAGCTCTCAGGTCCTCTCCTTTGGTACAACCTTACTGAACACACAATTCCTTCCCTGGAGCCAAATTACCAGTTATACTGTCCTAAAGCACTTTGTTTACACCTCAGGAACACCCTGAACATCTCTCTTAGTTGTTTCTCCACCTGGAAGGTTGTAACCTCTTTTAAGGGCAAGGTCAGGATCTTAGAGTTCCCTTTCTCTTAAGTACAAGAGATTAATAAATATTCGTGCTAGGCTGGAGATACCAGGCCTTTAAAGGCCCGAGGGCTGGTGGTGGTAGAAATGAAGTCCACCAAACAGCTTCCTGAGACACTTGAGATCCGACAGCTAGGAGTTTGTACTTAAATGTCACTTCAGCGAGGCCTCTCCCTAACCACAGTATTTAAACTTGCAACCCCATCCCTGAACATTCTATATGCCACTTCCCTACCTTATTACTCTAATGTAACATACTGTGTGTGTGTGTGTGTGTGTTTTTTTTCTTAATTTTTCTTTCTTCTTGCCTGTCCCTTCCATACCCTTCCATAATATATGTTCCATGTGGGCAGGGATTTATGTTCTATTTAGTGGTAACAGAGCCCAGCACCCATAACAGAGCCTGGCACATCATAGGTGCTTAACTAATATTTGTGAAATGAATCAATGAGTGCCATTACTGTTCTAGGAATTGGAACTCTTCTGTGCTCTCCTGGACCTAAAAGGAAGTATCCCTAGTCTGTCACCCTACCACAGGCTCAGTTCCCACACAGCTTTCCTTCTGCTGAGTTTTGCTTTGAGACTGCGTTCCTGATGACAACTTTGACCTAGTTGGAAGTATTTCCTCTCTCTTTCTCTCTTTTTAAGGCATGAGTCTCTGAATGGAAACTTCTAAAGTGAAAATGGAAAGAGGCGGGGCTTCTTGTTCGTAGGAAGGGGGATTTGCGCTGAGAGGAGAGGATGTGGATTGTCAGACGTCTTCAGGCTTATCAGGCATTTGGCAGGCTCAGTAAGCTAGAGAAAGTTACTGTGTACTGGGGAAATGAACAGCCAAAAAGAATTTAAGGTGGCACAAATTTGGCTTTTGGCCTCACGTTTCCCTTAGATTTTTAGGCATGAGATGGTTACTGTATTATAAGCTTTGTGGAAAAGCCACTGTTGAGTGCTGTGTGTCTAGTACTTGACTAGTTTAGTTTTATACTAGGCGAATTCTGCAGTGTGAGGAAACCACTATGGAACAAAAAAGAAAAAAGGTATAATTGTGTTTAAATGTGGTTTGAAATAGAAAGAAAAAAAAAGGGAGCGTGGCATCTGGGTGGCTTAGTTGGTTAACTGTCTGCCTTTTGCTCAGGTCATGATCCCGGAGTCCCAGGATCCAGCTGCATTGGTCTCCCTGCCCAGTGGGGAGTCTGCTTCATCCTCTGCCCCTCACCCCACTTGTGCTGTCTCTCAACTAAATAAATAAAATCTTAAAAAGAAAGGGAGGGAAAAAAGAAAGGAAAAAGGGGTGCCTGGGTGGTTCAGTGGGTTAAAGCCTCTGCCTTCGGCTCAGGTCATGATCCCAGGGTTCTGGGATCAAGCCCGGCATGGGGCTCTCTGCTCAGCGGGGAACCTGCTCCCCCACCCCCACCCCCGCCCGCCTCTCTCTGCCTGCTTCTCTGCCTACTTGTGATCTCTGTCTGTCAAATAAATAAATGAAATCTTTAAAAAAAAAAAAGAAAGGAAAAAACCCTAGAATTCCTTAAAAGACAAGCTTGGAAGGAGTTGGCCCTTAAAATGGTGGTATATGTGGGATTTTCTGTCATTTGATGTATGTTAACTTCTTTAAAACTCAAGTTTGTATTAAAAAAACTTCTGCTCAGCCTCCTCTTCTACTAAATTTATCTCCTCAACCTCTGAACATTGGAGTGACCTAGGGGTCAGTCCATGTACTTTTTTCCATCCAAAATCCCAGAAGCACTCTTCCAGTCCCATGGCTTTAAATTTAAATAAATAAATAAATAAATAAATAAATACCATCTATCTATACACTCATCACTCCCACATTTATGTGTCTGACCCAAGCCTTTCTTCTAAGCTGCAGCCTCATACATCCAATGGCCTATTTGATAGCTCTACTTGGATGTATGTCCAATAGATAATCAAATGTGACATGGCCAAAACAGGATTCCCAATTCTTCTCAGATTCCCAGCCCTTTCCCTCAGCCTTCTCTATCTCAGGAAAATGGCACCGTCATCCATTCAGTTGTTCAAGCTGAGAACCTAGGGTTACTCTTGATTCCTCCCCTTCTCTCACCTCCCCACATCCAATTCATCGGCAAGTCCTATTGACCTGATCTTCCAACTGTGTCATATATTCTGTTGCACATCTCCATCTCCTCTTCCTGTTACCCTAGTCCAAGCAACACAAGGCTGCAATAAATATCTTTGCAGAGAGCCCACAATGGATATAGATATAGATGCACCCATACAAATATTTCTGTAGGATAGCTTTGTAGTAGAATTATTGGGTCAAAGGATATTTACATTAAAAAATGTGAACAGGCTTCACCAGAGTGACCTTCAGGAAGGTTTACACTCTCACCACAGAGAGTGCTTTTCTGCATGCCCTTACTGAGGGTGGACAGTCTTTCTAATTTTTGCCCGTCTGATAGGTGAAAAATAGTGTCTAACTAGTTTAACTTGCAGTCCTTTTATTACTAGTAAGGCTGAGTATTTTTTCATGTGTGTTGGCTCTTTGCGTTTTTCCTGAGACTTGTTCCATAAGACCCTTTGCACATTTTTCTTTTGGGTTATATATTTAATTTGTTTGTAAGAACACTGTGTTTATTAGGGATATTTATTCATTGCCTGTTACATAGTGCAAGTTTTTTGCTCTTGTCATATGTCATAACTTTGTTCATGCTGTGTACCCCTCTTGTAATCAGATAAAACACACTATAAAACATTTTGAAAAACATGTTCATTAGATTTGGCAATTAGGAGGTCAATGACGACATCAGTGCAGCAGGAGAGAAGGCAGATTGTAGAGGATTGGGGAGTGAGCATGGAGAAGGCCTGATAAGGAACATGATATATACACTTTGAGGAGGCTTGGCTACAATGGGAAGGAAAGGGCATTTCCTGTAGACAGTTGGGTACAAGGAACAAGACCATCTTGTTAATTTTGTTTAGTTTTAAATATAGGACATGAGCCCATTTATATGGAGATGGCATAGAACTTGATGGTACATAGTTGCTGAGGAAGTAGAAGGGTGCGGGCTCCAGAGTGAAAGAGGTAAAAAGACTGGTCTTAGAGTAAGGGAGGTAACTCTTCCACTGAGACGGGAGGGAAAGGGGCAGAACTGATGTTGCTGTGGAGAAGGAAGGAACTGTGGATGGAAGGACAAGATTGTGAGGAAGGTCCCACCTGATGTAAGGACTGAGGAACTGGGATCGCATTTGAGAGGGATAAAAAGAGGAGCTTTTTAGAGGCCTGTCATCCAGATTGCCACATCACAGCGAGCCAAGAAAGGCTTGGATAACTTGAATTTGTCTCCACCGCAAGTCACAGAATCCTGTATCCATTCTCTCCAGCAGCACTCATCAGTCCAGATGTAGAAGCAGAGTGTAGATGATCTAGTTCAGGGATTTTTCTTGGTAGCCATGACAGAAATATAAGAGGGCAGGAGATTGGACAGTGCTGGTGGAATAGTTTAAATGGTGGAACCCTGTGGAACCTGTATCTGTGACTAATTCTACTTTGAACTTGAGTAATTCTTAAGAGATGGAAAATTCTTGTGGCATCTTGTACTGTTTGTTGTTTGTAGCTCTGTTAATTCAGGCATCAGGATAGCTTTAATATAAGTGTCCTTAAACTATGGTTTACAACTTACCAGAAAACGTGGGTTGATTTACTGAGGGCCTATAATGTACCAGTTTCTAGGGGAAGTACTTGAGATATAGTGGAGAAGAAGACCATGGCCTTTTCTTCATGGAACTTACTTCAGCAGAAGAGGTATGTGTTAATGTATCACATAAGTAGTGATTTCATCACAATTGTGATAAGTTCAATGCCTAATTTTTTGGAAATCACATTGTCACATTGCTGTCTCTAACAGGTTTTACCAATTTACATTTACCAACAAAGTAAAATCTTTCCTTTTTAAAATTGAATGCTGTCTTTTAAAAATTTTGCTGAATTGATAGGCATCCATGAAAACACTTTCATTACCAGTAAGAGTGAAACTTTTTTCTTTTTTACAGCTATTGGCCATTTGATCTTCTTTCTTCAAGAATTATCTGTTCATGCTCATTTTCTGTTAGCTACTTAAGTCTCTGTGTTTTTAGTAGATTTCTTTTCTGTATCTGAACCCATTAACCACCCTTCTCTCTCTCCTCCCTTAGCTCTGGAAACTCTAAAATGTATTTTACCCAGTCTCTGTCCATTTCCTTTTGATCTTCTTTGAATTTCTTTCTTATCTACTTTAGAAACTTTGGTGTGAATAGGGATTTGACTACATTTTTATTACTTGACCCAGCAAAAATAATACATATGTCTTCTGTTCTCGTTCCAAATTCTATTCCCCAGAGGTAACAATATTAAATTTGTATATCTTTCTAGATATTTCCAGCCTGTATAAAATATTTCCTGTATAAAATATTTCCTTCCTCTCATCCATCCATTACCATCCATTAATTCTATCTGTACTTGTATGTTAACAAATACAAATGGAATAATAATGTTTATGTATTGCAATGGATTTTTACTTAATATTTTTGTCAAGCCTTCAATGTCAGTAAAAGTAGAACTATCTCTTTTTAACAGTGTCATAGGTGTTTTCAAATGTGTGTGTGGAAGGAGAAGGTAAGATGGCAGACCCTAACCCTGTCTCATCCCTCAAACACAGCTAGATAATTATCAGATCATTCTGAACACCCAAGAAATCAGAGGCCTGAGAGAACAAAAACTGCAGGTCTACATGTAGAAAAGCAACCGCCTTATGGAAAGTAGGAGATGCAGAGAATTGAATTGGGGGAGAGACAGCTGTGAATACAGTGATGGGATTGGGAGCCTGCTTATGGAGGCTACTGCGAAGTATTATAAGCAGAAGAGCACAAAATCTGAGCTTTTAGAAGTATGCTACAGTGGGGGATGGGCCTGACTTAAAGGTGCTCAGGTGACAAACTGGGGTGGAATTCCAGGTGTGACACTGTGGTCTGAGCATCCCCTGGGTTGCAAGAAGAATGGGTAGTGCTTAACTGCTGCATTGTTCCCAGGCCTGGGAGCAGGGACTCCGGCTGGGCGCTGAACCATGGTGCTGGCTTTCTCCTCTGTTTTGCCGTAAACTGTGAATTGCTACGCAGTCCTGTAACTGCTTTCCTGTAATAGGCTGGCAAATGGCAAAAACGTGGTGAAACCCTCCCCCAGAGGAACAGTGTGCGTCCATGCCATAGGAGTCCCTAAAATTTGGAATTTTCAAACTCAGTCGCAGGCCTGTGATGAAAAAAAGTTAAGACACAGGCAGGGTGAACTCAGGGTTCTAATGGAAATCGGGGACACAAGAGTGATTGATTGCTCTTCTGTGATGGCTCACTAAAGATAGAGGGCATGAACTTTCAGCTCTAGGCCTAGAGAGCTGGGCTCAGCGATATTCATCCCACCAATCAGCGCTGAAGCCCTCAGGGAGCAAAACAGTGCCACCTAGTGGAGGCTGGAGCTGCTTACACCAAGTCTCACCACTGCTGCACCCCGGAGGTGCATTTCCCCTAGTGCAGTTCCACCTGAGAATCAGTACAACAAGCCCTTCCCCAGAAGACCAGCAGGAACAACTTGCTTGCACCAAGTTTACCGATGATAGACTGCTGCAAAGCTTTAGCTCTAAGGGAAAACAGAATCTAGTTTCCTTTTTCCTTTTATTCTTTATTTTATTATTCTTTCCATTTATTTTATTATTATTTTCCTTTAAAAATTTTTAAATTAATTTTATTTTTTGTTTACTTAATTTATTTTGGGATCTAGATTTTTTTTTAACAAGCAGGCAAAACACACCCAGGATATAGTCTTTTTGTTTTTTTTTCCTATTCCTTATTTTTCCTCCTCCTCCTCCTCCTTCTTCTTCTTCTCTTTTCTGGAAAATTGAGGAAACAGAGAAATTCACCCCAAAAGAAAGACTGGGAAGCAGAACTCAGCCAGTGATTTAATTAATACCAATATAAGTAAGATGTCTGAATTAGAATTTTAAACACTGATTATAAGGATACTAGCTGGCCTTGAAAAAAGCATAGAAGACACTAGAGAATCCCTTGCTGTAGAAATAAAAGAACTAAAATCTAGTCAGGCCAAAATTAAAAATGCTATACCTAAGATGCAATCCAAAGTGGAGGCCATAAAAATGAGGACAGACCAAGTAGAGGAGCGAGTCGGTGATAGAAAAGATAAAATTATGAAAAATAATGAATCTGGAAAGGAGGAAAGGGGGTGCCTGGGTGGCTCAGTCGGTTAAGCATCTGCCTAAAGTTCAGGTCATGATCTTGGGGTCATGAGATGGAGCCCTATTTTGGGCTCCCTTCTCAGTGGGGAGTTTGCTTCTCCCTCTCCCCCCTGCTCATGCTCTCTCTCACTATCTCTCTTTCTCAAATAAATAAATAAAATATTTATTTAAAAAAGAGGGAAAGAAAGGTAATGGATCACGAAAGTAGACTTAGAGAACTCAGCAACTTATTAAAATGTAATAACATTTGTATCATAGGAGTTCCAGAAGATGAAGAGAAAGAAAAGGGGCCAGAATGTTTATTCACAAAAAATTATAGCTGAAAACTTCCCTAATCTGGGGAAGGACACAGATCTCATAATCCAAGAAGCAGAGAGAACTCCCCTTAAATTCAACAAAAACCAGCCATTGCCAAGGCATATCATAGTCAAATTCACAAAATACACAGACAAGGAAGGAATCCTAAAAGCAGCAAGGGAAAAAAAATCCTTAACCTACAAGGAAAGATAGATCAAGCTCACAGCAGATCTGTCCACAGAAACTTAGCAGATCAGAAAGAAGTGCAGAAAATATTCAACGTGCTGAATGGGAAAAATAGGTAGCCAAGAATTCTTACCCACCAAGGCTGTCATTCAGAATAGAAGGAGAGATAGAGTTTCCCAGACAAACAAAAACTAAAGAAGTTCGTGACCACTAAACCATCCCTAAAAGAAATTTTAAGGGAGACTCTTTGAGTGGAGGGAAAAAAAAAAAAAAACACCAAAAGCAGCAAAGACTAGAAAGGACCAGAGAACATCATCAGAGAGACCAACTTTACAGGTAACACAATGGCACTAAATTTATATCTTTCAGTAATCACTCTGAATGTAAGTGGGCAAAATTCTCCAATCAAATGACATAGGGTATCAAAATGGACAAAAAGCAAGATCCATCTGTATGCTGCTTCCAAGAGACTCATTTTAGACCTAAAAACACCTGCAGATTGGAAGTGAGGGGATGGAGAACCATCTGTAATTCTAATGGATGTCAAAAGAAAGCCAGAGTAGCCATACTTATATCAGACAAACTAGATTTCAGAACAAAGACTGTAAAAAGAGATGAAGAAGGGCATTATATTATAATTAAGGGGGTTATCTATCAAGAAGATCTAACAATTGCAAATAATTGTGCCCCCAACTTGGGAGCACCCAAATATATAAATCAACTAATAAGAAAGAAACTCATTGATCATAATACAGTAATAGTAGGGGGCTTTAACACCTCACTTACAACAATGGGTAGATCATCTAAGCAGAAAATCAACAACGAAACAATGGCTTTGAATGACACAGTGGGCCAAATGGACTTAACCGTTGTATTTAGGACATTTCATCCTAAAGCAGTAGAATACACATTTTTTTTTGAGTGTTTGTGGAACATTCTCCAGAATAGATCACATTCTGGGTCACAAATCAGCCCTCAACAAGTACAAAAAGATCGAGATCATAGCATGCATATTTTCAGACCATAGTGCTATGAAACTTGAAGTCAACAACAAGAAAAACCTTGGGAAGACCTCAAATACGTGGAAGTTAAAGAACATCCTACTAAAGAATGAATCCATTAACCAGGAAATTAAAGAATAAATTAAAAAAATGGAAGCAAATGAAAATGAAAACATGATAGTCCAGAACTTTGGGATACAGCAAAGGCAGTCTTAAGAGGGAAGTACATACCACTGGGTATTTACCCTAAAGATACAAACATAGTGATCCAAAGGGGCACGTGCACCCAAATGTTTATAGCAGCAATGTCCACAAGAGCCAAACTATGGAAAGAACCTAGAAGTCCATCAACAGATGAATGGATGAAGAAGATGTGGTATATATATTCAATGGAATACTATGCAGCCATCAAAAGAAATGAAATCTTGCCATTTGCGATGACCTGGGTGGAACTAGAGGGTATTATGCTTAGTGAAATAAGTCAGTTGGAGAAAGACAACTATCATGTGATTTCCCTGATATGAGAAAGTGGAGATGCAACATGGGGAGTTTGGGGGGTAGGAAGGGACGGAGACAAACCATGAGAGACTCTTAATCTCACAAAGCAAACTGATGGTTGCCAGGGGCGGGGGGTAGGGAGAGGGTGGTGGGGTTATGGACATTGGGGAGGGTACCTGTACCCCTGGGGCTAATAATACATTATATGTTTATTAAAAAAATATAAATAAATAAATAAATAAATAAATAAATAGGGAAGTACATACCAATACAGGCCTACTTCAAGAAACAAGAAAAGGTTCAAATACACAACCCAACCTTAAACCTAAAAGAGCTAGAAAATGAAGAGCGAATAAAGCCTAAAGCCAGCAGAAGGGAAATAATAAAGATTAGAACAGAATTAAACTATATAGAAACAAACAAGCCAAAAAACCCTAGTAGAATGAATTAACAAACTAAGAGCTGGTTCTTTGAAATAATTAATAAAATTGATAAACCACTATGAGACTTATCAAAAACAAAAGAGAAAAGATCCAAATAAATAAAACCATGAATGAAAGGGGAGATCACAGCCAATAGCAGAGAAATGCAATTATAAGAGAAAACTATGAAAAATTATATGCCAACAAACTGGTCCACCTGGAAGAAATGGACAAATTCCTAGAAACCAACAGACTACCAAAGCTGAAAAAGGAAGAAATAAAAAAATTGAAGAGACCTGTAACCAGCAAAGAAATTGAATCAGTAATAAAAAGTCTCCCAACACACAAAAGTCCTGGGCCAGATGGATTCCAAGGGGAATTATACCAGCCATTTAAAGAAGAGTTAATACCTATTCTTCTCAAACTGTTCCAAAAAAGATAGAAATGGAAGGAAAACTTCCAACCTCATTCTGTGAAGCCAGCATTATCTTGATTCTAATACTAGACAAAGACCCCACTAAAAAGGAGAATTACAGGCCAATATCTCTGATGAACATGGGTGCAAAAATTTTCATTAATATACTAGCAAATTGAATTCAACTGTACATTAAAATAATTATTTACCATGATCAGATGGGATTTATTCCTGGGCTGCAGGGGTGGCTCAATATTTGCAAATCAATCAATATGATACACCACATTAATAAAAGAACAGATAAGAACCATATGATCCTGTCAATAGATGGAGAAGAAGCATTTGACAAAATGCAGCATCCTTTCTCAATAAAAACCCTCAACAAAGTAGGGCTAAGTGGAACATACCTCAATATCATAAAGGCCATATATGAAAGACCCACAGCTAGTATTCTCAATGGGGAAAAACTGAGAGCCTTTACCCTTCTGTAGGAAGAAGACAAGGATGTCTACTCTCACCATTACTATTTAATGTCGTACTGGAAGTCTTAGCCTCAGAACAAAAAGAAATAAAGGGCATCCAGATTGGCAGGGAGAAATCAAACTTTCACTATTTGGAGACAACATGGTATTCTATGTAGAAACCCTGAAAGACTACCAAATATTTGCTAGAAGTAATACATAAATTCAGCAAAGTTGCAGAATATAAAATCAATGAGCAGAAATTGTTGTATTTCCATATACCAATAATGAAGCAGGAGAAAAAGAAATCAAGGAATTGGTCCCATTTGCAATTGCACCAAAACCCATGATATCTAAGAATAAACCTAACTAAAAAGGTGAAATATCTGGGCTCTGAAAATTGTAGAACACTTTATGAAAGAAATTGAAGAGGACACAAAGAAATGGAAGAGCATTCCATGCTCATGGATTGGAAGAGCAAACATTGTTAAAATGTCTGTGATTCCCAAAGCAATCATACATTTACTGCAATCCCTATCAAAATACCAACAGCATTTTTCATAGAGTTAGAACAAACAATCCTAAAATTTGCATAGGACCACAGAAGACCCTGAATAGCCAAAGCAATTCTGAATAAGAAAGACAGAACTGGAGGCATCATAATTCCTGATTTCTACCTATAATACAAAGCTGTAGTCTTCAAGACGTTATGATACTGGCACAAAAACAGACACATAGATCAATGGAACAGAATATCCATACAGTTGTGGGTCCAGAAATGGATAACTAATCTTTGACAAAGCAGGAAAGAATATCCAATGGAAAAAGGAAAGTCTCTTCAAAGAATGGTGTTAGGAAAGCTGGACAGAAATGAGCAGAAGATTGAAACTGGACCACTTTCTTATACCATACACAAAAATAAATTCAAAGTGGATGAAAGACCTAAATGTGAGATAGGAAACCATCAAAATCCTAGAGAAGATGTGCAGCAACCTCTTTGACCTTAGCCATGGCAACTTCTAACTAGACACAGTCTCTGGAGGCAAGGGAAACAAAAACAAAAAAATGAATTATTGGGACTTTTAAAAAAGATTTTAAGAGACTCTTAAGATAGAAAACAAACTGAGGGCTGATGGAGGGGTGTGGGTTGGGGATGGGCTAGGTGGGTGATGAGTGTTAAAGAGAGCACTTGTGATGAGCACTGGGTGTTGTGTGTAGTGATGAATCACTGCATTCTACCCAGAAACCAATATTTCACTGTATGTTAACTAACTACAATGAAAAAAAAAAGGAATAAAACCAGTGGCATAGTATTCCATTATATATGTACCATAGTTAACATAATCAGTTTCTTATTGGTATATGTTTATATTGTTGTATAACTTTTTTGTTTATTCAAACACCAAGCACCCTTATGATACGTATTTGTATGTGTACTTGAATATCAGTAGGATAAGTTTTTCAAAATGGAATGGCTCCACTGAAAAGTGGTAAGTGGTGTTAAAGATCCAGAGAGGTCTAGGAAGATAAAGACTGGCTACTGTCCCCTGGATTTAGGAGGTTCCTGGTGACCTTAGAGCAATTTCAAGGGGTGAGTGGCCTGGAATGCTAGACTTTGGTAGGTTGAGAATTGATTTGGGATATGAGGAGGTGGAGGCACTGAATTTGGAGAATTCCTTAGAGAAACTTGGCTCTAAATAACAGTGAGAGTGGTAGTAGGGAAAAGGTTGAGATCTAGGAATGTTTCTTTTTTTTTTTTCTAAAGATTTTATTTATTTATTTGTCAGAGAGAGAGAGAGAGCCAGAATGAACACACAAGCAGGGGGAACAGCAGGGAGAGGGAGAAGCAGGCTCCATGCTGAGCAGAGAGCCCCATGTGGGGCTCAATCCCAGGACCCTGGGATCATGACTTGAGCTGAAGGCAGATGCTTAACCAACTGAGCCATCCAGGTGTCCCAAGGGATGTTTTTTTTAAATTTAGGAGAGACTTAGACATTTAAAAGCTGATGGGAAGGAAGGGATAATTGATGGAGCACAGTCCTTACAGGATGAAGTTTTTATGCTGGATAGAAGAGGATCCAGAATGAAGTGGAGGGATTACCCTTAAACAAGAGGAAGTACATTACTAGGTGGGAAGAACAAAAAGTGAATATAGATGAAAATAGATTTATAGATTTGGTGGCAGGAACTTGTCTGAGGGGATTTATATTTTTCTGTGATGTAGGAAGAAAGGTCATCTTTAGATCAGGGGTTGAAGTGGGGCAAGGGTTGGGTTGGAGATTTGCAGTTCTTAAGGAAGGTTTAAAATAGTTATTGTAGTGAACAGGAAAGCATAGTTGGGGTGTCAGGCAGTGTTGAGGTCAGCTTGGTGACCAAGAATCATATTGATAATAACCTACCAGACTGTGATTTTTTTTCCAGTAGACTTCAGTAGCTCCAGTGCAGGCATAAAGCACAACAGTTGGGCTCTTGTAGGGTTATGTTTTTATCAGATATTTGCAATGAAAATGGGTCATTGAGGATATTGGCAGAGTGAAGTTGAAACAATAGAATTCAAACTGCCTAGGAGAGGAAGCGAAAACAATGGGAGCTGACAGAGCAGAAGCAGAAGGGTATTTGAATTAATGATATCAAAAGTGAAGTCCTGGATGATAAGCTCTTAGGTGTGTCTGAATATATTTGGTATTTTTGTTGCCAGCTCATTTAATCAACAAATATTTATTGTATGCATATTATGTGCCAGACAATGCCCTGGGCACTGAAGGTATAGAGATTAACAAAACAAAGTCCCTTCTCTCATACAGCTTGCTGTCTAGTGCGGAAGATTGTTCATTTTTATAAAGGGGCGTCCTTATTGATATGCTGATTACTGTTTGTGTAGTTATATTTAGAACTAATAATGAATGATAAAGTGAAATATTTACATATGTAGGGTGAGGAAAGTTCAGATAGACCTTTTGAGTGCCTCCCTTATTGTATGTTATAGTAACTGAATTATGAAAATTTATACCCCCTCTTAAAACTTTTTAAGGTAATTTCATATGCTATGCCAGAAATGAAGATAAAACAAAGATATACATACATAATTTGAACATTTTAGCTGTTTTAATTTTTTTATGCTTTAGGATTTTTTTAATATCTACATTGCTTCTAGCTGTAGACCAGATGTCAATATTGCATGTACCAATCTGGTTCTAGGGATTTAATGTAATGTGTTAAGTAATTATGGTTAAGCAGTTTAGGAGGGAAAGAGGGTATTCATATTTTTACCTTTATTTTATATTTTCCAATTTATGCCTCCTCTTTTGTGTATATATACTTATGGATATGTTAATATTTTATTTGAACTGAAAGAAATTAGCATTTATGTCTTATAGGCCTTAAATAAACCTTAAAATTATCCACTACATATACAGTTAAATTTAAGTTCAACCACAGGTTATTTGATTGTGTTTTAAGGTTTCTGTGGCCGTAGCTAGATCACAGCATCCCTAAAATTAAAAAAGAAACCAAATGCATGAAATCACAGTTATGTGTGAACATGGGCTGGATTAGTCATGAACCATCATGATTTCTCATCTAAGGGGACTGTGTGGGTGATTTTTAAGTGACATGGCTTGCAAGAAAGAATTAGATGATTAGCTAGAGTTCAGTTTAGAAATCCCCACCATCTGTGACTCTGGTAGAAGAGGGTCTTCCCTACAAGGGTGATGGTTTATAAAAGCTCATTGACTAAGGAAAGATAATGATGTTGTACACAGTCATGGGACTTATTGAAAAATGACAATGTGTCAGCTCTTACCAGACTTAAAAAAATATTTTGTGCATATAAATGATCTGGATTTTAAAACATTATATTTTTTTAGTGGGGAATTTTTAATCTGTTTAAGCCTCTGGGCTGTTAAGGAAAAACAGTTGGGCAGAGAAGAGGATAAACTGGGCATCGGTCCCCCCTCCATCAACCTCATGGGGCTCTTGCGAGCCTTCCTGGCTTATGTGACAGGTAGCTTTAAGTGTAGGTCTTGCGAGCTGGAAAGCCAAATGGGATTTGACATATATATGCATTTCTCTTGTTGCCAAGGGTGGTATTTGGACACATGGTCTCATTTTTATGATCTTTTATGTGTACTTACTTCTATGTACCATGTTTATGGAGATCTGCCTTCCAGGATTGGTAGTAGGTTTAAGACGTCTGGAGTGGCTGAGGAGAAGGAAATAAAGTGTGAAATCATGAAAATTAAGACCACATTTCCATGTATCCAAAAAAAAAAAACCACCCTGCAGGAGAAATATATATATTAAGACACCAAACATCCCTCTGGGGCTTACTTTATTTAGAGAAGTATGTATTATTTTAAGTGGGAATTTCTTCAGACCATTTATGAGCAGAATTTGGTGGCATTGAAAGGTAACCATGTGGTTTCAATCTGGAGGAAATTGTCCCCAACTGTGATTCTAAGAACTAACAAAAGAGATTATATTTTAGTTACTTCCCCCATATGCTCCTACTGTCCTTTAGAAGGGATATCCTGGATGAGGCAAGATCAGGGGACTGAGAAAGTAAGCCAGACTGAGGGCCTCTCAAACGTTCATCTGTTACTAGCTGAGGATTTAAAAAAAAAAAAAAACAAAAACAAAACAAACTCCAGTTACTGAGTGTAAGGTGTCCCTTTTCCAAATTATAAGCAATATTATCAGAAAAAGAAGAGACTGTATAGTATAGTGGTTAAGAGGTCAGACCCTGGAACCATACTGCCTGGGTTTAAAGACCAGATTGTCTCTTATAAGATGTATGACCTTGAGCAAGTTACTTGCTGGACACGTGCCTCCCTTTCCCTGTTTGTAAAACGTGATAATATAGTATCTGCCTCACAACATGATCATGAGGACTAAATGACTGCATCTATAGGAAGTGCTTAGAAAAGTGCTAGGTACATAGTAAACATTATAAAGTATAAGCTGCTTCTCCTCCTCTTTTTTCATCTTCATCAGTTGGTGGGTATCTTTAAGCTATCTGAAACTGCTAATGCCTCAGTGTATACAAACTCCACTTTTATAGAACCTGTTTTGAGAAGGATTGTAAGGGGCAAAAGAATCTTAGTGTAAATGCTAAATCAGAATCTTGTAAACTTGAGAGCTAGTTACAAATTTCTCATTGTTAGGGGAAAAAAACTAACAACTTGGCTAACATAACACTTGAGAATGGACCCCACTGCAGGCATGGCTCGGCACATTGTCTGAGATTGCAGGGGCCTAGACGCTACTTGACTGTTAGGAAGCCTCAATTGCCCTTTGGGTTTGGGGCCTTGATTCTGACTCCTCTACTTTATTACTGCTCTTGTTTTTCTTCTTTTGATCCTATTTTTTATTTTATTTTTTTTAAGATTTTATTTATTTATTTGACTTACAGAGATCACAAGTAGGTAGAGAGGCAGGCAGAGAGAGAGGAGGAAGCAGGCTCCCTGCCAAGCAGAGAGCCTGATGTGGGGCTCGATCCCAGGACCCTGAGATCATGACCTGAGCTGAAGGTAGAGGCTTTAACCAACTGAGCCACCCAGGCACCCTGATCCTATTTTTTAAATTGTACTATTTTGTTATGTTTTATGTATCTTTTTAAGTCATATTAAATCCCATCTGGAACAATGTATTAATAAATAGTTTTTCAACTGGTCATATCCAATTACTAACATTTACTTAACATTGATGCTTGTCAGCCTATCTCTATGCAGAGAGGTATGGTGACTTTCCATCTGGAAAAGATTACTGATTAGATTTCTCAAATATCACAGTGAGATGTCAAAACAGCTATATGCTCATATCTTTTTCAAAGCATATGGTTAATAATAATTAAAATTAAACAGCTGCCAAATTGGCTGCTTATTCCAGACTGGGCACTTTTATGTGCCTTTTACTATGCCTTTTACTCGTGATATACACTGGAATTGTCACAGCCTTAGGCAGGAGCTCCTATTTTTAATCACTGCTTTTACAAATGGGGAAACTGAGACTCAGGGAGGTCAAATAACTTACTCAAGGTCACACAGCTAAAAAAGTAGTGAAGCTCTGTTTGAAAGCCAGGCAGCTTGGTCCTAGATCCAGTGCTTATAGGCACTATTCTAAGCAATACTTCTCTTAATTAGAAATCTAGCACATTAGAACCTCCAGTTCTAGTAGAAGAGAATGTTCTGTTTTACAGAACATTCACAGGTTCTGCGGGTTTTACCTGAGTGTAATGTCTTCTGTATGCCCCTTTCCATCTCTACTACCACTGCCTTCTATTTTGGGCTCTCATCATCTGCCCCCTGGATTTTTATCACAGCCTTCTCAAATCTATATTCTGCATAACTATCAGAATGTTCTAGCAAGTCTTTGCCTTACCTAAAACTCTTCAATGGTTCCCTTTGTCAGAGGCTAATTATCCATGTTTCTGAGCATAGTATATCAAACTCTTCCCTTTGCATGATATGATTCTCACACCTTGTCTCTTCCACACCCCCCTGATAATGTACTTTCCAGTCCTGCTGTATTGCTTGCTCATACCATGTTGCTTTATGCTTCCGTGCTTTTGTAAATGCCGTGTGCTCTACTTGGCTTCACCAACTGGTCCACATTATTTACAACCAGTTCACGTGCTACGGCTGGTATCTCTTTCTAGTTCCCTTCCCCGAAGCTGGAGTAGGTGTTCCACGTTGGTGTTCTCATTATACCTTGTGAATATATTTCGTGGATCACCATGTTATTTTATGATTATTTAAGTATCTCTTTCAATAGGCTGTGAACTGCTTTTGGGCAGGGGCTGTACATGATTTTATCCTTAGCCAGTTAACATTGCCCTTAGCATGTAGTTGGCCCTCCTAACTAGGAAGTATTCTGTAAATAGTGTGGAATACAGAGCTTCAGGTCAGGGAATGAAGTGGGATTTTGAAGAACTAAAACCACACGAACATTCAAAGTTAACTACCAGGACAGTAGAGGGAGGTCTCACAGAAGAATCTTTGGGCCACATACATTTATGTTATTTAATCCAGGAACCAGAAGGGGCTTGAGGGGGGATGGGACTAGGGGGTCTAAAGAAAAGTTGGAAAAATTACCATATTAAGTGTCTAAAACAGGTATATTTTATTTTATTTTATTTTTTAAAAATATTTTTTTATTTGACAGAGAGAGAGAGATCACAAGTAGGCAGAGAGGCAGGCAGAGAGGCAGGCAGAGGGGGAGGAGGGAAGCAGGCTCCCCGCCGAACAGAGAGCCCGACTCGGGGCTCGATTCCAGGACCCTGAGATCATGACCCGAGCCGAAGGCAGAGGCCCTAACCCACTGAGCCACCCAGGCGCCCCTAAAACAGGTCTATTTTAATAAAATATTTAGAGTTATTTTCTTAGAGGGATATCTACCCTAAAATTGAAAGGGACAGTTGATAAAATGTCTAACACTACCCAATTTAAACATTTTATTAACTGTAAGCAGTGTTGTATGTTCACTCAGCTGTTACCAACCAAAAAAATGTTATCTGTTGGTGCCTTTGTGCATAGGTGGCTGGATCCAAATAAGGAGATTTGGGGAAACCCTGCATCTCTGGAAGCTTTCTTTTTATGGAATCTTTTTTTTTAAATAAAGTGTGCAGACCACATAATCTATTTTGGTCTCACTTCTGTGCTCTAAAATTCACTCTTTTACCTTTAGATTTTCAAATAGTATTTTTTTTCCAAAGGGAGTTGGATTTTGCCAGCTTTTAAGGGCTCTACCTCATTCGTGTTTTGGAAACCCACATATAATAAAGTATTCATTCTGAGAATGCTTAAGATTGGTCTGCTTCAGATACTGTAATTGCCTTGGTTACAATTAGTTAATAGAGTTCACTTTGGAATACACTTCATTCATGGCAGCACAAATCCTTATTTGCTGCCCTATTTGCCTCAGGGCAACTGCATTACAATCATCAGAGTGATTTATTCTTTCCTAATTAACGTACATCATAAATATATGCAAGCAGAATCACAATAACATATGGCAGTTTGTAAAAATGGTTTCCCTTCATCCTCCTTTAAGCAAAACTTGCCCAACTTTTTTGATCATTCTCCCATACCACTAAAAATTTCGATCACCCCTAATATATGTATCTTATAAATGGCATATTAACTGTACTAATATTATATAAGACATTCATTTCTATAAAAACAGAAATAAAGGTACAATAGATGAAATGAATACTTTAAAATTAATTTTAGTATTTATCAGGGCACCTCGGTGGCTCAGTTGGTTAAGCAACTGCCTTTGGCTCAGATCATGATCCTGGAGTCCTGGGATCAAGTCCTGCATCAGGCTCGCTGCTCAGCGGGGAGTCTGCTTCTCCTTCTGACCCTCCCCCACCTTGTGCTCTCTCTCATTCTCTCTCTTTTTCTGAAACGAATAAATTAAAAAATTAATTTTGGTATTTATTAATGGTGTAATAACATTTGCTCTCATTTTTTCCTTTGCTCTCATTTTGATGAGAACACTGACATTAAATGTGCTTTGTTTAAACAAAACATTGGTTTATGATACAGCTATTCGAAAGCCTGATTCTAAGTCCTATTTATTCTTATACTTGATTCAAGTGACTGTCAGAGCTGAAAAAAGAAACAGAACATATAAATCTAACAATAAAAGAAGCCTATTGTTGAATGTACTTACTAAATAATGATACTCATAGTTCTGGAAACAATTATGCAAACATTTTGTTGCTGTTTCATCTTCTCAGCTCTGAGCATGCATGCTGTCTTTTCACATTTTTTAATTCAAGTATAATTAACATACATTATTATATTAGTTTCAGGTGTGCAATATAATGATTCAACAATTTTATACGTTTTTCAGTGCAGCCACTGTGGGAAACACTATGGAATTTCCTAAAAAAATTTAAAAATAGGGGTGCCTGTGTGGCTCAATCAGTTAAATGTCTGCCTTCAGCTCGTTCATGATCTCAGGGTCCTGGGATCAAGCTTGCATTGGGCTCCCTGCTCAGCAGGGAGTCTGCTTCTCCCTCTGCCTCCAACCCTCCCCTTCCTTGTGTGCATACTCTCTCTCTCTCTGTGTCTCTCAAGTAAATAAGGAAAATCTTTTTAATAATTAAATATAGAATTCCTTTATCATCCAGTAATTCTACTACTGTCTTCCCACATTTTCAACAAGTGGTTCAAAACTCACTGAAATTCTTCATGGAAGTGTCAGAAGATAAAACACAGGTTTTAGGCAACAAAATTAAATAATAATAAAAATAATTTCGAATTTACTGTGTATTGTTTATTATTTATAAAGGAAATCATTTTGCACAATGAAGGAAACCATCAAAAAGGCAGCCTACTGAATGGGAGAAGATACTGCAACTGATATATCTGATAAAGGGTAATATCCAAAATATATGAAGAACTTATGTAATGTAACACACAAAAAAATCCCCAAATAATCTGATGGGCAAGGGAACTGAATATTTTTCTAAAGAAGATGTACAAGTGGTCAACAGAAACATGAAAAGATGCTCAGTATCACTAATCATCATGGAAGTGCAAATCAAAACCACAATGAGATATCACCTTACACCTGTCAGGCTGGCTAAAATAAAAAAGACAGGGATGCCTGTGGCTCAGTTGGTTAAGCATCTGCCTTTGGCTCAGGTCATGATCTTGGGGTCCTGGGATTGAGCCCTGCATTGGACTCCCTGTTCAAGAGGGAGCTTGCTTTCCCCTTTCTCCTGCCCACCCCCCACTTGTGCTCTCTCTCACTCTCTCAAATAAATAAAATCTTTGGAAAAAAACACACAAAAAAACAAAAATAAAAAATAAAAAAAATAGCAAGTGTTGGTGGGGATGTGGAAAAAAAGGAACCCTTGTGTGCTATTGAGAATGCAAATTGGTGCAGCCTCCATGAAAAACAGTATAGCATTTCTTCAAGAAGTTAAAAATAGAATTACTGTATGAGCCAGTAATTTCACTACTTTTGAATTATGAATTTTGGGTTATTTACCCAAAGAAGATGAAAACACTAATAGAAAAAGATAAATGCACTCCTATGTTTATTACAGCATTATTTAAAATAGCTAAGATACAAAGCAATCAAGTGTCCCTCAATAGATAAATGGAGGTGTGTGTGTGTGTGTGTGTGTAGATAGGTAATGGAATATTACTCAGCCATACATAAAAAAGAATGAGATCCTGCCATTTGCAGTGATATGGGTAGACCTAGGGGGTATAATGCTAAGGGCAATAAGTTAGTCAGAAAAAGACAAATACCATACAATTTCACTTGTATGTAGAATTTAAGAAACAAAACAAATGAATAAAGAAAAAAGACAAAAAAAAACCCCACCCAGACTCTTTATTTTAAATTTCTTTTCAGCTTAACAGTATTCATTGTTTTTGCACCACACCCTGTGCTCCATGCAATACGTGCCCTCCCTAATACCTACCACCTTGTTCCCCCAACCTCCCATCCCCCTCCCCTTCAAGACCCTCAGGATGTTTTTCAGAGTCCATAGTCTCTCATGGTTCACCTCCCCTTCCAATTTCCCTCAACTCCCTTCTCCTCTCCATCTCCCCATGTCCTCCATGTTATTTGTTATGCTCCACAAATCAGTGAAACCATATGATAATTGACTCTCTCTGCTTGACTTATTTCACTCAGCATAATCTCTTCCAGTCCTGTCCATGTTGCTACAAAAGTTGGGTATTCATCCTTTTTGATGGAGGCATAATACTCCATAGTGTATATGGACCACATCTTCCTTATCCATTCATCCATTGAAGGGCATCTTGGTTCTTTCCACAGTTTTGCGACCGTGGCCATTGCTGCTATAAACATTGGGGGTACAGGTGGCCCTTCTTTTCACTACATCTGTATCTTTGGGGTAAATACCCAGTTGTGCAATTGTTGGGTCATAGGGAAGTTCTATTTTTAATTTCTTGAGGAATCTCCACACTGTTCTCCAAATTGGCTGCACCAACTTGCATTCCCACTGACAGTGGAAGAGGGTTCCCCTTTCTCCACATCCCCTCCAACACATGTTGTTTCCTGTCTTGCTAATTTTGGCCATTCTAACTGGTGTAAGGTGGTATCTCAATGTGGTTTTAATTTGAATCTCCCTGGTGGCTAGTGATGATGAACATTTTTCATGGGTCTGCTAGCCATTTGTATGTCTTCATTGGAGAAGTGTCTGTTCATATCTTCTGCCCATTTTTTATATGATTATCTGTTTTGTGTGTGTTGTGTTTGAGGAGTTCTTTATAGATCCTGGATATCAACCTTTTGTCTGTACTGTCATTTGCAAATATCTTCTCCCATTCCGTGGGTTGCCTCTTTGTTTTCTTGACTGTTTCCTTTGCTGTGCAGAAGCTTTTGATTGTGATGAAGTCCCAAAAGTTCATTTTTGCTTTTGTTTCCTTTGCCTTTGGAGATATATCTTGAAAGAAGTTGCTGTGGCTGATATCGAAGAGGTTACTGCCTATATTCTCCTCTAGGATTCTGATGGATTCCTGTCTCACGTTGAGGTCTTTCATCCATTTTGAGTTTATCTTTGTGTACGGTGTAAGAGAATGGTCGAGTTTCATTCTTCTACATATAGCTGTCCAATTTTCCCAGCACCATTATTGAAGAGACTTATCTATTTTCCACTGTATTTTTTCCTGTTTTGTCGAAGATTATTTGACCATAGAGTTGAGGGTCCATATCTGGGCTCTCTACTCTGTTCCACTGGTCTATGTGTCTGTTTTTATGCCAATACCATGCTGTCTTGGTGATCACAGCTTTGTAGTAAAGCTTTAAATCAGGTAACGTGATGCCCCAGTTTTATTTTTGTTTTTCAACATTTCCTTAGCGATTCGGGGTCTTTTCTGATTCCATACAAATTTTTGGATTATTTGCTCCAGCTCTTTGAAAAACACCGGTGGAATTTTGATCGGAATGGCATTAAAAGTATAGATTGCTCTAGGCAGTATAGACATTTTAACAATGTTTATTCTTCTGATCCAAGAGCATGGATTGGTCTTCCATCTTTTTGTGTCTTCTTCACTTTCTTTCATGAGTGTTCTGTAGTTCCTCGAGTACAGATCCTTTACCTCTTTGGTTAGGTTTATTCCCAGGTATCTTATGGTTCTTGGTGCTATAGTAAATGGAATCGATTCTCTAATTTCCCTTTCTGTATTTTCATTGTTAGTATATAAGAAAGCCACTGATTTCTGTACATTGACTTTGTATCCTGCCATGTTACTGAATTGCTGTATGAGTTCTAGTAGTTTGGGGGTGGAGTCTTTTGGGTTTTCCATATAATCATGTCATCTACGAAGAGAGAGAGTTTGACTTCTTCATTGCCAATTTGGATACCTTTTATTTCTCTTTGTTGTCTGATTGCTGTTGCTAGGACTTCTAATACTATGTTGAACAAGAGTTAGACCCAGACTCTTAAATACAGAGAACAAACCTGTGGTTCCCAGAGAGGAAGTGGTGCGGGGGGGAGATGAAATAGACAGGGATTAAGGGTAGACTTTTCTTGGTGAGCACTGAGTAATATACAGAGTTGTTGAGTCATATTGTACACCTAAAGCTAATATACCACAGTATGTTAATTATACTTCAGTAAAAAATAAGATTCACATAAAAATAATAAAACACCTCTTAGAAGAAAAAAAAACCCCTCTGACATAAAACAACATTTTACTGTTTGAATACATTTAGAGTGTCCTACTATTTTATAGGTATTCTGAGGTGGTAAAATTCTGATTACAAGATATCGTTATATTTAATTTTAAAACTTTAAAAAAAGAACTTTATTGACATATAATTTAATATAATTTACATATGATAAACTACATTTTAAAAAGTATGGAATTTGATAAATTTTGACATAAGATATACCCATTAAACCATCACCAAAATTGAGATAGTGAACATTCATTACCTTCAAGTTTCCTTGTGCCATTTTGTAATCTTTCCTTCTTGTCCTTCTCTGTACTTTAACATCCCTCTCCAGCAACTACTAATCTGTTTTGTGCCACTATAAATTAATTTTCATTTTCTAGAGTTTTATATAAATGAAATCATGCATTTTGTGTTCTTTTTGTCTGAATTTTTTCAGTCAGCATAATTGTTTTGAGATTGATCCATATTGCATATTGCAGTAGCTTCTTTCTTTCTATTGTTGAATAGTATTCCATTGTGTGGATAAACAACTTTGAAAAAAATCCATTCACCTCTTAGTGGGTTGTTTCTAGTTTTAGGCTATTATGAGTAAAGCTTTTATTAGCATGCACATGCAAGTCTTTGGATGGACATATGTACTAGTTTTTCTTGGGTAAATATCTAAAAGTAGAAAGCCTGGGTCATATGGGAGATATATGTTTAACTTTTTGAGAAATTACTAAAATCTTTTCCAATGTAGCTGTACCATTTTGTATTCCCACTACAGTGTATGAGAGCTCTAATTGTTTTAAATTCTGGTCAACATTTGATACATTTTTTATTTTAATAAATAATAATAAACAAATAAATAAATAATATTTAATAAATAATATTTTAATAACTGTGTTGTGATATCTCATTGTAATTTTAGTTTGCATTTTCCTTAATGATTAATGATGTTGAGCATATTTTCATGTGTGTATTTGCTACTCATATATTTTATTTGGTGATGTATTTGTTCAAATTTTGTCCATTTAAAAAATTTGGGTTGTGTGGGTTTTTAAAATTATAGTTTTGAGAGTTCTTTATATGTTCTGGATACAAGTCCTTATCAGATACAGTATTTGCAAATATTTTCTTTGAGTAAATGGCTTGTCCTTTTATTTTTTTCATCGGTATCTTTCAAAGAGCAGAAGTTTTTAATTTTAATGAAGTCTAAGTTATCAGGTTCTGGATGATGTTTTTTAGTGTCATATCTAAGAAATCTTCACATTTTTGAAACTTTTCTTGTGGATATCCTGTGCTTCCAGCATCATTTGCTGAAATGACTATCATTTTTCCACTGAACTCTCTTGTACTTTTGTCAAAAATCAAGTGACTATAAACATAAGGTTTTATTTCCCGAGTCTTCTGTTCTGTTGCTCTATTTGTCTATCTGTATGCCACTACCACTCTCAATTATTGTAGATTTATAAGTCTTAAAATCAGTTTGTGTAAGTTTTCTGACTTTATTCTACATATATTTTGTACCTCACAATATATTGTTATATACATTTTTTACTTTTAACAATCAATTATTTTATTATTGAAGTATAGTTGACACATGTTACATTAGTTTCAGGTGTACAACATAGTGATTTGACAAGTTTATATGTTTTGCTATGCTCATAATCATAGCTACCATCTGTCACCATAAGATACTATTATAACACCATCATCTATATTCCCTGTACTGTACCTTTCATTCTTGTGACTTATTCATTCCATAACTGGAAGCCTCTATCTCCCGTTTCTCTTCACCTATTTTGCTCATACCCCTACATCTCTCCCCTCCAGAAACCATTGGTCTATTCTATGCATTGATGGGTCTGTTTTTGCTTTTTTTGCTCATTTGTTTTGTTTATAGATTCCACATGTAAATGAAATCATACAGTTTTTGTCTTTCTCTGTCTGACTTCTTTCACTTGGCAAAATATCTTCTACGTCCATCCATGTTGTTGAAAATGGCAAGATCTCATTTTTATGGCTGAGTAATATTCCACTCTGTCTGTGTGTATGTGTGTATATACACATCATATCTTCTTTGCCCATTCATTCTATAAGAAAAAAATATTTTTACCCACATTGTTTGCCATTGCATGTGCCCTTCATTTCCCTTTGTAGACCTATAGTTCTTTTTTTTTAGAGTGGGGGTGAGGGAGAGGGAGATTGAGAATCTCAAGCAGCCTTCACACCCAGTGCATGAGCCTGACACCAAGCCCAATCTCACCACCCTGAGATCACAATCTGAGCCGAAATCAAGAGTCAGATGCTTAACTGAGTGAGCCACCCAGGCGCCCCTAGATCCATATTTTTATCTAGATTATTTTTCTTCTAGGGGCACCTGGGTGGCTCAGTGGGTTAAGGCCTCTGCCTTCAGCTCAGGTCATGATCCCAGAGTCCTGGGATCGAGCCCCTCATCGGGCTCTCTGCTTAGCGGGGAGCCTGCTTCCCCCTCTCTCTCTGCCTGCCTCCCTGCCTGCTTGTGATCTCTGTCTGTCAAATAAATAAATTAAACAAATCTTTAAAAAAATAGATTATTTTTCTTCTTCCCAAAAGACTAACAATTTTTATAGCACAGGTCTACTGGCAGTTAATTCTTTCAATTATTACATGTTTGAAAAAGGCTTATTTCACCTCTGTTTTTTGGATGCTGGCTTTGGAATTCTAGGTTAACAGGTTTTTATCCTTTTAGTATTTTAGAGATGTTCCACTGTCTTCTTGTTTCATGGTTCCCAATAATAAATTTCCTTTCATCATCATCTTTGTTTCTCTGTGTGTAATATGTACCCCCTGCCTCCAGCCTTGAAGATATTCTTGTTATCTCTGGTTTTTAAAAAGTTTGACTGTGGTGTGCCATATGGTATAGTTTTCTTTATATTTCTTTTGCATGAAGCTTATTGAGTTTCTTCAATCTGATTTTCTAGTGTTCATCAAATTTAGGAACATTTTGGCCACTGTTTCCTCAAAAAAATTTTCAGTGTCCTCATTTCCTTTGGTGACTCCAATTACATGTACATTGACCAGCTTAAAGTTGTTCTACAGTTCATTAATGCTCTGTTTTTTGAAGCCTTTTTTCTTACCATTTCATTTGGATAGTTTCTATTGCAATGTCTTCACATTCAGTAATCTTTTCTATTATAATGTATAATCTGCTGTTAATCCCATATTGTATACTTTTCATCTCAGACATTGTCATTTTTACCTCCAGGTTTGAATTGGGTATTTTTCTTTAATATCATCCATGTCTTTAACTTTTAAAAAATAGAATACAGTTAAAATGACTATTTAAATGATTTTATTTGCTAATTCTGACCTTTCTGTCAGTTCTTAAGTCAGTTTTTGATTTGTCTTCTCATCATGAACTGTATTTTCCTGCTTTTTTGCATGCCTGTCAATTTTTTTTTAATTTAGAATTTTTTTTTTTATTTTTTATAAACATATATTTTATCCCCAGGGGCACAGGTCTGTGAATCGCCAGGTTTACACACTTCATAGCACTCACCATAGCACATACCCTCCCCAATGGCCGTAACCCCACCCCCCCAACCCCCCTCCCCCCATCAACGCTCAGTTTGTTTTGTGAGATTAAGAGTCACTTATGGTTTGTCTCCCTCCCAATCCCATCTTGTTTCATTTACTCTTCTCCTACCCCCTTAACCCCCCATGTTGCATCTCCACTTCCTCATATCACGGAGATCATATGATAGTTGTCTTTCTCCGATTGACTTATTTCGCTAAGCATGATACCCTCTAGTTCCATCCACGTTGTCGCAAATGGCAAGATTTCATTTCTTTTGATGGCTGCATAGTATTCCATTGTATGTATGTATATATATATATATATATATATATATATATATATATATACCACTTCTTCTTTATCCTTTCATTTGTTGATGGACATCTAGGTTCTTTCCATAGTTTGGCTATTGTAGACGTTGCTGCTATAAACATTCGGGTGCACGTGCCCCTTCAGATCACTACGTTTGTATCTTTAGGGTAAATACCCAGCAGTGCAATTGCTGGGTCATAGGGTAGTTCTATTTTCAACATTTTGAGGAACCTCCATGCTGTTTTCCAGAGTGGTTGCACCAGCTTGCATTCCCACCAACAGTGTAGGAGGGTTCCCCTTTCTCCGCATCCTTGCCAGCATCTGTCATTTCCTGACTTAATTTTAGCCATTCTGACTGGTGTGAGGTGATATCTCCAACCACAATAAGATATCGCCTGTCAATTTTTTTAACTGAAGTATAGTTGACACGTAATGTTATATTAATTTTAGGTTTGCACTGTGATGATTTGGTAACTCTATATGTTATGCTGTGTTGAGCTCACCTCAAATGTACCTGTACCTTCCATTCCCCTTCACCTATTTACCCATTCTCCCACCCTCCTCCTCTCTGCCAACCACCAGTTTGTTCTCAGTACTTATGATTTTGTTTCTGTTTTTGTTTGGTTGTTCATTTGTTTCGTGTTTTTAGATTCCACATATGAATGAAATCATATAGTATTTGCCTTTCCCTGTCTGACTTATTTCATTTAGCATAATACCCTCTAGGTTCATCCATGTTGTTACAAATCATTACTGTTAATTTGAATTTTACTTTGCTGGGTGCTACATATCTTTTATATTACTACAAATACACTTGAGCTCTGTTCTGGGATTCACTTGAGTTACTTAGAAACAGATTGATCCTTTCAGGCTGTTTTGTTTAGTTATGTTAGGCAGGACTGGACCAGTACACAGTCTAGGGCTAATTCATCCTCATTATGGAAGCAAGTCCCTTCTGAGTACTTTTCCCCATGCCCTGTGAATCATGAGGTTTTCCAATTTGGCTGGTGGAACAGTCACTGCTCCTGGCCCAGTTGGTTCTGTCCTTGACCTTCGGTAATTTCATCACAGGCATGCCATGCCCTGATCAGTGCTATGCTGAATACTCAAGGGAGACCCTTTGTAGCTCCTCCAAAGATCTGTGTGCAGCTCTCTCAGGTATTCTCCTATGTAGTTTAACCACCTGCGTTTTCCCAGACTGTCAGCTCTGTCACCTCAGCTCAAGTTCGTCCGGTTCTGCCTACATTCCTGTTCCCTGCACCGTAGTCTGAGAAGTGTCTCAAGACAGTGAGCCTGGAAAATCCGAGGTCTCACCCTGTTTGTTTATTATCTCTCAGGGATCACAGTTCTTCATTGCCTGATGTTCAGTGTCTTGCAAACACTGCTGCTTCATGTATTTTATCCATTTGGGGCAGTGGCTTCTTTCAGGCAAGGTGGAAATCCATTTTTTGTTACCCCATCTTAGCTAGAATTAGAAGTCCACTGACATTCTAAAATCCCAAATTTTCATTACCAATGTTAATTTGTAGCCCAGTTTCAATTCTCACCTTTTAAAAATGTAGACACCATCACATCTCTTATATTAGCCCTATCAGTTCTGCTTATCTATGTTCAACAGTATACAGAATCTGACATGTAACAGTATAAATCTTCTCACAGGCAGTCTGGCTCCAGAGTCTGTGCCCTTAACCACAACACCATACAGCTTCAGGAAAGCAAAACCACGTTTCTCTCAGCAATATTGCTGCTCTTCAGTTTCCATGAGTTAAATTTAAACATATAAATATAAATAGAATTCAGGGTGAAAACACTCAGTAAACATTTATTGAATTTATACTGTGTATCAAACACTGTGCTAAATAAGTTCCTGGGGGTATGAAGTTCAGATGCAGTGCTTTCCCCCAAGGAGTTTACGTATGGTAGAAGTTTCTAGTTTGAATATGCACCATATGTTGGGGAGAGGGAGAGGGACCAAGGTGCCCAACAAATTAAACACAGAGAAACCTGTCTATTTGCTGCCTGGTGCAGGGACATTATTTGGTATTTTTCTGATTCATATCAGTTTCCATTTGGGGAACACCAACAATGATTTTTAATGTAAATACTATTCTTCTAAGGCTTTCTATATTTTTGATAATTTTTAAAAAATACTTTGGGTCCTTGTCCAAGGTCATATAACTAATAAATAGCAAAGCTAAGATTTGAACCCAAGTTTGTCTTACACCACTATATTCAGTATTCCATGCTTCCTTTGAGTTTGACCCAGGTTTTGTTTTTATAACTGGTCTTCAGAATTTAAAATAACTTGGGAAAGCTCTCCCCGCCCCTTCATGAAAACTAGCTGCTAGTGTTAATGTTCACTTATTAATTATTATTATCTTCTAATCATAGATTTAGGGTATAATTTAAATATATTCACTTGGATATATAATTGAGAGAGGTATGTTAACCTTCCATTTTGATAGATTTTCCAACTTCGCCTGGTTTTTATATTTCCATTACAATATTATTCTGAATTTAGCAGTAAATGTGTATAATTTTCTAAATAAACAAACCGTCTTTTCTAAAATAACTTCCTGTGGGTATGAGGTCCCACAAGCATGCAATATTAAGATACTTAATCTGAGAGGCCCCTGGGTAGCCAGTCATTTAAGAGTCTGCCTTCAGCTCAGGTCATGATCCTGGGGTCCTGGGATTTGGCCCCCTGCCAGGTTCCCTGCTCAGCAGGGAGTCTGCTTCTCCCTCTGCCATTCCCTCTGCTTGTGTTCTCTCTCTCTCTCTGTCAAATAAATAAATAAAATTTCAAAAAAAAAAAGATACTTAATCTGAGTCCTGACACCCCACAACTAACATGGAACAAATTGTCCATCAGAGCTTGGGTTTGGACACTCATGTTATCTGAGCAGTGGTCTTCTCAGTAGATAATCCTTGTTCTTTTGACTAAACATCTGTGACTGAATTTCAGTGAAAAGCCTTAACAAGTATTTCTGAGCTTTGGTTTCTCCACTAAATCCTGGGATTCATCAGTTGGGAGAATATAAAAGGTCACAGGTTTCCTAACTTTGAATCTGTCTGGTTTTATTTGTGCCTCCATTATTTTTCCGAGTTATGTTTTTCAAAACATGTTATATCATTTACCATTACCATCATTTACCATTAAGCCCTTTGCATACAAAAGCATTAGTTTTATTCCATATTTTCTCTTTTGAATTTCTAGAATACATTCTGTGGTATGGGGTTGGTAGTGGTGGTAAAACAGGCAGCAGGTTTCTTTAAGATATTAATGATAGATTTAGTACAGTTATAATTTTCATTTGACCTGTGAGTTATTCAGAAATGTCTTTAAATTTCCAAAATGCTTTGGGATTAAAAATGATCTCTTGTTATTAGCCTCATATTTAATTTCCCTGAGGTCAGAAACCATGATCTGCATGAGAATATATATGTATATATTCTCATATATATAAATATATGTGAGGTACATATATATCTCACGTATATTTCTGAAATTTACTGAGACTTGTATTACAACCTAGTACATGATAATTTGGGGGATAGATGTTCCATATGTTCTTGAAAGGAATGTGATTTTGCAATTGTATATAGATTTCTACATATGTCCACTAAATCAAACTTATTTTGTTCAGCTTGTCTATATATTTACTAATTTTTTTATCTGCTGATACTATCAATAACTGAAAGAGGCATATTAATCTTTCATTTTGATGTCTGATTTTTCAGTTTCTCTCTAGTATACTTGATCTTCCTTTATATATTTGGAAGTGTTTACTTAGTGCATACAGGTTTATTTACTCTATGTACTGATATTCTTTGTGTGTTATAATGCTTTTATTGTCCTGAAGTTTTATTTTTAGATGTTAATATAGCTACATCAACTTTCTTTGGGTTGGCATTTACCTGGTATATCTTTTTCTATCTTTTGTGTTTTCAGTCTTTCCTCATCTTTTATGTTTTAGATGTGTCCCTTGTAAAATGGCACATAGCTGGATTCTAAAAAATTTTATCCGGTCTGTTAACCTCTGCATTTTAATGGGTGAGTTTTACTCATATATTTTTTTGTTTGTTTATTGATATATTAGAGTTTGCTTTTACCATCTTCTTTTTGTTATTTCTTTCATTTTTTTCCTATGCTTTCCTTTTTCTCCTTGCCTCAGAAATCTTTTCTTATCCTGTTTTCTTCCCTCCACTACTGATTATGCAAGATTGCATCTCAGGCAAACTGGCCGGTAACAGGGTTAGTATTTGAAATAGCAACCCATGGTCAAAGGTGGGGTGTGGGTGGGTGAGGGTGGGATGTAGCTTTTCTGAAAGGAGTCAGATTGGCAAGTTATAGGAGAGAGGAGGCAGGGAGCTGAGGAAGTTATGGGTGATGGATTTTAAAATCTTTTTTTTTTTTCTTTACAAGTGTGAAACAAGGATGTCTGATAGGACCTGGAGGAAAGGGAAGTGGGAATGTGGGATGAGATGAATGAAAGCTTAAAAATAGAATCTGAAGAGACTGGGTAAAGGAACTGAACTCAGGGCAAGTAAAAAGACTTATGGGTGATAGTGAAGGTCCACCTGAGGTCGGAGACCAAACATTGTGTAGGTCTTGGGTATAGGAACATACAAGGCAAGACTATAGCATTGGTACAGGTTTGAGATTTTGATGGGCAGTTATAGCAGAGGGATGAAGATACATGGATATGGGAGATACTTGTGAGAATCATTAAAATGTTGAGTCATTTGGAGTCCAGGATGGGTTGGGAAGGAAAATAGATCATCAGGAGGCAAGTAGACCAAGAGAAAATGAAAGATGGCCTCAAGAGACTGGTCTTCATGAGGTTGAAGAACAGGTTTAGTGGGAGTGAGCTGTGGTAAGAAAATGAGGATTCTTGAATTTAAAATTTTAGAAGGAGGCAGTTCTGGTGGATCAAGTCCATGAGTGAGAAACAAAGGGAAGATATACAGTATTAGCAGTTCCATTTTCTTAGGGTGTTGTCTTTATTTCCTCAACAATGTTCTTACCTCCCTGGCTCTTGATACTACTTTTTCTCATTACTGTGCCAGTGGGCCTGTGTCATCACAGAACTCTGCTGCCACTCCACGAATCTGGTTTTGTGTTCATTCCCAGTGTGCCTGTGCTGTCCTTGGTCTTTAGCTGCCAGGCAGATGGTGACATCTGTTTTATCCATGGGAGGCTGATATTTTGGCCAGTGCTTCCCTCCCAACCACACATAGGAGAGTCCATTTGCACAATGCTTTTGATTGCTCTGTTCAATATTTTATTTATTTATTTATTTTTAAAGATTTTATTTACTTGTTTGACAGAATGAGAGAACACAAGCAGGGGGGTCTACAGAGAGAGAGGGAGAAGCAGACTCCCCACTGAGCAGGGAGCCCAATGCGGGGCTGTATCCCAGGACCCGGGGATCATGACCTGAGCCGAAGGCAGATTCTTAACGGACTGAACCACCCAAGCACCCACTGTTCAATATTTTATAATTGCTTTGGCTATGATTCTGCCTGGACAGAGCCAGTAGAGCACTAGCTCTAGAATCATATTGCCTGAACTTGAATCTCAGCAACTTCATTTACTTTATTATTGGGCAGGTTAACCTAACCTCTCCTGACTCCTCATCTATAAAATGGGGATAACAGGATAACAGTAGTACCTCATTCTATTCTTAGGGTTGTTATGAAGATTAAAGTAGTTAATATATATAAAGTATTGTGTTGCCTGGCATTATAGTCACTTCTCAATAGATGGAACTAGTGGGGTGATGACAGCGATGATGATCAACAATAGTGGCAGCATGTAGAACACTATGTGGTAAATACTCCGTTAGGCGCTGGGCCAGATACATAGAAGAATACTGAAAAAGTCCTTGTTCTCATAGGCTATATATATATTCTCCTTGGGTATAAAAACTAAGAATTCTTCCTCAAGATTATCTCTGAAAGGGTCTATTAAAAAAGCTTATTACCTTTTTTTAAAAAGATTTTATTTATTTGAGAGAGAGGGAGCATGCACAAGCAGGGGGAGAGGTGAAGGGAGAGGGAGAAGCAGACCCCATGGTGAGCAGGGAGCCTGACAGGGGCCCTGATCCCAGGATCCCACGATCATGACCAGAGCTGAAGGCAGACGCTTAACTGACTGAGCCACCTAGGCATCCCAGAAGCTTAGTATCTAACATTTCAATAAAGACCAAGAAATAACCAAGAAACTGTTGAGGTTTCAGAAACCTTATAACTATACTTTTTATTGTCCTATAGGTAGTCAGTTAAAAAAAAAAAGAGTAAAAAGGGGCTTATGGTCTAGTTTCAAGGGAGAGCAGAAAAAGCAAATAGGATCCTCATTTCCTTTCTCACTGTGTCTGCCCTGAGCTCTTTGACAGCCGTGACTACCAAATCTGTCCTTTCAGATACAGTTCCTCTTCTAAGGACCAGCCCTGTGCCTCCAACTACTTTCTGGGCCTAATTACAGTGATATCCTGTATGTAGTGCAAACTCAGTATGACTAAAATGAAACCTCCTGCTTTACTTCCACACCTGGTTCTTTTCTTATAACTCTTACCACTGTTAGGATTGTCACTAATCCATCTCTTGTTAAACCCAAACATGCAATGTAGGCATCTTTGACTTTGCCTTCTTCATCCTCTTAGTCACTCCATTCTGTCAGTTCTGCTTCTCAAACTTTATTACTCTGTTCTTTGTCTTGCTGCCCTGGTTTCCACTTGCTCTGTAGCAGATTCAGAAAGTACATGTATTCCAAAAATGGGTTTCAAGAGTTGTGATTGGCCCTTTAACACATATTATTTCATTTTTTAAAAAAGATTTTATTTATTTGAGAGAGAGAGAGAGAGAGAGCATGAAAGGGGCGAGGGGCAGAGGGAGAAGCCAGCTCCCTGATGAGCAGAGGGCCTGATGTGGGACTTGATCCTGGGACTCCAGGATCATGACCTTAGCCAAAGGCAGTTGCTTAACCAACTGAGCCACCCAGGTGCCCTATTATTTCATTTTTTGATAACTTTGTGAAATAGATCATTTTGTACATGAGAAACCAGGGGGTGACAGAAATAAAAAGACTTGCCAAGTTGGCTAGAGGTGCACTTAGTAAACCTAGATTGTCTTTTGTCTGGATTATTACAATAATACCCCTGTCTCTATAAATTTTCTTTTTATAGGATTTAGAAGTAAGATTTTTGTGTAGAAAAAAAATCATAACCATTTACAATAAAAAGTAAAATATGCCACCTCCCAATTCTATTCCCCAAGAGAAACCAGTGATTATCATTTTTCTTCCAGATCTTTTAGTTTACATATACAAATGTATAGATGAATACTTTACCAAAGAAATCATTCAGTATAGTCTGGAAACTGCATTTTTTTTCACTCTGAGATATATTTTTATACAGACCTAACACATTTTTTAATGGTTGCATAGTGTGTCATTATATGGAAGTATTGTTTTGTTCAAAGAACTTTTTTGCTTTGCTTACAAATAATACTGCAGTAACATTCTTGTATATGTACTGTTGTATGCACATTTCTATGAATATTTTTACTGATAGATTCCTAGAAGTGGTATTGCTTAGCTAAGGAATGTACGTATTTTACAATGTGCCGTATACTTTCAGAATGCACTTCAATTTGTCTTTTGAATAAATCTTTTGTACTAAAGCTAGAGTGATCTCTGTAAAATGGATTTTATCATGTGATTTCCTAACATCAAAAACAAAGCAACAACAAACATGTTGGATGGACTTCTATTGTCTGTGTAATAAATTCAAAAAATCTTAAATATTTAAGAATGAGAGTTACAGGGGCACCAGGTGGCTCAGTTTGTTAAGGGTCTGCCTTTAGCTCAGGTCATGATCCCAGAGTCCTGGGATTGAGGCCTGCATCAGGTTCCCTGCTCAGCAGGAAGCCTGCTTCTCCCTCTCCCACTCTCCCTGCTTGTATTCCCTCTCTCACTGTCTCTCTCTCTGTGTCAAATAAATAAGTAAAATCTAAAAAAAAAAAAAGAAAAGAAAAGAAGTCAGTCGGGGCACCTGAGTGATTCAGTTGGTTAAGCAGCTGCCTTTGGCTCAGGTCATGATCCCAGGGACCTGGGATCAAGCCCTGCATCAGGCTCCCTGCTCAGTGGGGAGCCTGCTTCTCCCTCTCCCTCTGCTCCTCAATCCCACCCCCGCTTGTGCTCTCTCTCAAAAGGTAAGTAAAATCTTTTTTAAAAAAAGAACGAGGGTTATAAAATTTAGCACAAACATCTTTCCTATCATTTCCCCCACCACCACCAAAAAAAAAAAAGAAAAAGAAAAAAAAATACTGTTTTCTAAGGAAAAATCTACCTATTCTGTAAAATCTTCCATGTGTACAGCTCTTTCTCTTTTCTGTCTATGCAGGGTAGAATTAATTACTTCCTTCTTTAGGTTCCCATAGCATTAAATTTATTATCCCTTTGACAGCACTTTGTGCATTATACTGTATTATATGTATCTCTCTCCCCGATGTGGGGCTCAATCCCAGGACCCTGGGATCATGACCTGAGCCGAAAGCAGAGGCTTTAACCCACTGAGCCACCCAGGTGCCCCGTCTGTGAACTTCTTAAGGACAAGAACTGTGTCTTACTCTTCTCTGTAACCCTAGCACTTTGCTCAGTGCCTGTCGGAGTGGTTGCTTAACAAATGTGTGTGTAATGTGTGTGTAATGGGTGAAGATATTCTTCAGGTAGTGGTAGCAATAAGAACTTTGGGAGATAGAGTAGGTGATGGAAGTTTGGGAGTGCAGTGTAAAGCTGAGTCTGAAGAACATGGAAGCTGGTCAGGCAAGGAGAAATGGGCTTCAGCTGGCAGATGTCCCCATGTGGTTTCCTTCTCCACTACAGAGACCAGCTGTCTGATTATTTGGATTAGACTTGGGACTTGAGAACATGTGAAGTATTGAAAATTGGATGATTGGGGATTCACTTGGTGTCAGGAAAGTTTGACTTAGCTGTTCTGTGCTTATTCCAGACTAAGATGCTTATGCTGAAAAGACTCAGCTCTTTTCCAGAGTCGTGAATATGTTTTTCATCTTGAAAAATCAAAGCCTCCTCATTTTCAGGGCAGAATTCAGGTGGGAGTAGGAATGGTAAATAGGTCAGATACTTCTACATTGTCTTTTTTAGCCTGACTTCATGGGACAGTAGCCTACTAAGAGGCTCTAGGACTGTGGACCTACTCTGGAGTAAATTACCTGTGTGAACATAGTTCTCTTATTTCAGGCAGCTGTGGTGGCTCTCCTGGTCTGGTTGCTTTGAAGAAGGAAGAGTAGAAGAAAAAAACAGAATAACATGTCAGAGATACTTGACCTCTCTTTTCTGTCTGAGGTGGAGAGGGATTTGATCCTCAGTGTTCTACAACGAGATGAGGAGCTCCGGAAAGCAGATGAGAAAAGGATCAGGTAAGAGTTCCAGAAAAAGCCAGTTTTATCTGGACCTTATACTGCCCATGTGACTTTCAGAGGAACTTGTGTACAGTTTACAATCCCTCACTGGGTCAGATTGGGCTCTGAAGTTGTTGCTTCCACAGAACCAATAGTCTTACTGTTTCTACCCCTCAACAACTTTCCATTCCAACCTATGCAGATTGTGAATGCACTTGTGCTTCTCTCTGGGGTCTTGGCAGGCGACTGAAGAATGAGCTACTGGAGATAAAAAGGAAAGGGGCCAAGAGGGGCAGTCAACACTATAGTGATCGGACCTGTGCCCGGTGCCAGGAGAGCCTGGGCCGTTTGACTCCCAAGACCAACACTTGTCGCGGTTGTAATCACCTGGTGTGTCGGGACTGCCGCATCCAGGAAAGTAATGGTACCTGGAGGTGCAAGGTGTGCACCAAGGAAATGTGAGTATCATCTATGGAGAGAGAGAAAAGGAAGCCCCAGCTGTGGGGGAGAATTTCCCTCCTTGGCCTTTGTTAGTTGAATGACAGGAGCCATTAAAAAAAAAAAAAATCCGTTGTCACTTTCTTTTATTCTTTCCCAGAGAGCTGAAGAAGGCAACTGGAGACTGGTTTTATGACCAGAAAGTGAATCGCTTTGCTTACCACACAGGCAGTGAGATAATTAGGATGTCCCTGCGCCGCAAGCCTACAGGTAGTGGCCCTGTTTGGAAACGTTTTTGTTGTTGTTGTTATTGTTTTGAGGTGCTTACTTCAGTGATAGACCACCCGATGTTGCATCCTATTGTAGTCTTACTGGTAGTATCTACACTTCATGAGCTCTGTGGGGGAATATAAAGATTATATTGCCATCCCTTCTGCAAGTGTGATATGTTTCCCTTCCCCGCTTATCACCACCACTCTGCCATGCTTTTGTTTGTCTTCAAGTGAATAAAAGAGAGACACTGGGACAGTCCCTTCTTCCTCAGTCACAGATGGATGATATCTGGCCAGGAAGAAGGATCATTCAGGAGCAACAGAAGGAACCCAGGTAAGAACTAGTAATCATTTACAGAAATGCTACACATCCTTTTAACTTATATTAATATTATTTTAAACTTTTTTCTATTTATAAAATAATAGCTGTTTATTTACAGGAAAATTTGGAAAGCACAGAAAAGAATAAAGAAAGAGGGGAGGAAAATCCTAATCCTACACCCACATGTAAACTTTAACATTTTGGCATATTTACTTCGTTCTTTTTTTTAAAAAAAGAAACATTTATTTATTTGAGAGAGAGAGAGAGAGAAAGAGAGAGAGAGGGTGTGCGTGAGCAGGGAGGAGAGGCAAAGGGAGAAGAAAAAGCAGACGCCCCACTGAGCAGGGAGCCCAATATGGGACTTGATCCCAGGACCCTGGGATCATGTCCTGAGTCAAAGGCAGATGCTAAACCAACTGAGCCACCCAGACACCCTTACTCTGTTCTGTTACGAACAATTTAAAGATGAAAAAAATTATGCATACTCATTATTACAAATTTAACCAGTATAGGAAACAAGGAAACAATAAATAAAGCAACAAATCACCCAAATTCCTACAAGCCCAGTATTCACATGTGAAAATTATTTCAGATATCTTTTGTGCATATAGATAGATAGATAGAAGGATAGACTGAAAAATTTGTATAATATTGGATCATAATATATACACTGAAAGCATGCTATATAATTTTACTTGAATTTAACAGACTAAAACAGAAGAAATAAAATAGAAGAATTGCCCATCTTCAACAAATGTTTCTTTACCATAAAAGATACTAGTCATTAATACCCTTCTAAGTTTAAGAAAAAAAATAATAAAAACCATTGAGTAGTCATTTTTTTTTCCTAGTGTCTTTTTGGTAACACCCTTATTGGGATATAATTCACATACTATACAATTCACCCATTATAGTGTATAATGCAGTGGTTTTTAGTGTGTTCACAGAACCGTGCAACCATCAGCTCAACTGATTTTAGAAGTTTTCATCAGGTTAATAAGAAACCCTGTACTCTTTAGCTATCACTCTCTCCAACTTGCTTATCCTTCCCCACCCCTAAGCAATTGCTGATCTACTTTCTATCTCTATATATTTGCTTATTCTGGACATTTCACTTAAATGGAATCAAAGAGTATGTGGTCCTTTGTGACTGTCTTCTCTCACTTAATGTATTCAAGGTTCATCCATGTTATAGCATATGTCAGGACTTAATTTCTTTTTATTGCCAAACTATTCTATTATATATTCTAATAATATTCTATTATATGTATATACCACATTTAATTTATCAATTCATCTGTTGATAGACATTTGGGGTGTTTTCACTTTTTGGTTATGATAAGTAGTGTAGTTATGAACTTCCATTATGAGTTTTTGTATGGACATAACATTTTCATTTCTTTTAGGTGATACCTAGGAATAGAGTGCTAGGTCAGTCATTTAGTCATTTTAAAAAATCTACCTGTTTCAATATTATCAGTGGACTCTCTGCTATGAAAGAGGAGGAGATTAGCTTTCTTCTACCTTCTCCCAATGTTTTCCCCTACTCCCATTTTTTATTACTCAAATACTTTTGCCTTGTCAGCACTTGTAACATTTACATTCTGTTATGCTAACATAAATTATCTGTTTTATCTGTCCGTTTAGTGTTAATTCATATTTAAAGGGATTGTATGCTTATAACCAGGCCTTGGACCATGGGTTCTCTAGGTTTCTGATTTCTTTCCTCTCATTTATTTCTTGGTGGTTTGCATTTTTTCACTGAGAAGTTCCTTCAAGAAGGGCTTGCAAAAGCTGTATTTATTTTACTTGTTCATGTTAAGAATGTCTGCCTAGTGACTTTATACTTGAGTGATCTCTTGGCTGGAGAGTGTATTCTTGGGTCACACTTTCTTTCCCTCAGAATGTTGTAGACATTACTCCATTGTCTTCTGCCACTGAATGTGACTGTGATGAAGTGTGAGGCTGGCTAGCCTTTTGTTTTTATCCCTTGCAGGTAACTGTGTGTGTGTGTGTATGTGTGTGTGTGTGTGTGTGTGTTTGCGTGCGTGCACGTGCACACATCTCAATGGTGATCATCCTGCATCATTTCCCCCTAATATGTACCCTAGAAGAGTCCTTTCTTCATTGCTGGAAAATTCTTCTGTATCATATCCTCTGAACTTTTTTTCTATTTCATTAGTTAAGTTTCCCACCTTAGGAACATTGGATTTCTTGTTTCTTTATCCTCCTTTTCTGTCCTTTCCTTTTACTATCAAATGCAAGAGCAAGGAAAGGTAAAAGCAATGAACTGTGACTAATCCAACCCTTTCCTCTGTGCTGTTACTTTGATTTTCAAACATTTTCTTTCTTCCCCCTTTCCCCTTTCTTTTTGCTGTATCTGCTATACTTTTAGAGTGAATTATCTTGGGGCATCTGGGGGCTCAGTTGGTTAAGCGTCGGACTCTTGGTTTCATCTCAGATATTGATCTCAGGGTCATGATTTCAGGCTCATAATCTGTGTCAAGAGGTCAAGCCCTGCCTTGGGCTTCATGCTCAGTGCAGAGTGTGTTCAAGATTCTTTTCCTCCCTCCCTGCTCCTCCCCACCCCATGCACCTTGCTCTCTCTCTTGCAAATAAGTAAGTAAATAAATAAATATCTTTTAAAAAGGGAATGAATTATGTTGATTAGGTTTTAATTTGTTCTTTGCTCTCGAGCTTCCTTTTTCCCTAATTTTGTTGTTTTACCATTTTTTTCTGTTTGAGCTCTTATGCTTTATCAAATCTATATTCTTATTAAGTTCCTACATAGTATAAAGCACTCAGAAAAAAGCTACTTATTTTCATAGGATTATATTGTTCTCCAGAATAGTTCTTTGCCTTTATTATGAGTTATTTCTACTTCTCTTTACCCCATGGCATATTTATATATCTGCCAGACCATTTCTTCTCATTTTACTCATGTTTAACCTGGAAAGTTCTGCCTGTATCTTTTATTTGCTCTGATACAGTATGTGAATCCTCCTTGACAGGCTTCTCACCTCAACTTGAGACAGTTTATCTCTTCCTTACCCCAACTGTACTTTTAGAATAGAATATTCCTTTCGATATGCTTCTTTTTGGAACTGAGGGAAGGGCAAAAGGCAGCTTGGGGGTCTGCTGAAGTTCCCTTAAATGTCCAGGCTCACACAGTCCAGCTCTAGATGATTCATCTAACTCATACCCATGCTCCCCCTGTGATGACATACCTCAGGTGTCATGTCTGCCTCTGTTGGGATCCTCCAGTGGTACCTGGGGCTACAAATCTTGAGAACTTTTATTTTCCTAGATTCATCCCAGGACTGTCTACTCACTCATTTTGTCTGCACATTTCTACATCAGATGGAATTTTGCTGAGCTAAATCTTTCTTCTGTTTTCTTAGCCATGACTTTTTGAACTTCATAACTTGAAGGTTTACTTATTTGGTTGCTGCTGGTGAAGTTTTTGGCTTTTCATTTGGATTTTTTCCCCTAACTCTCCCTCAGCCAAAGGGAAACGAGTTAATCACATCTTATATGATTGTTGAAAAGCAATATAGAAATATATAAAACAAGTCCCCAGTAACCTCACTGCTTCTGCCCCAGACTATTATTCTTAGTAGGCATTACTAGTTTTGGTGTATGGACTACCAGTGTGTCTTAATGTACAAATACAGATTGTATTCTTAAATTTTTATTTTTAATTTTTTAAAAAAGATTTATTTATTTACTTGAGAGAGAGAGTGAGAGAGAAAGAGTGAGAGCACAGAGAGAGGCAGAGGGAGAAGCAGACTCCCTGCTGAGTAGGGAGCCCAACATGGGACTTGATCCCATGACCCTGAGATCATGACCTGAGCTGAAGGCAGACGCCCAACTGACTGGGCCACCCAGGCACCTGGATTCTTTAATTTTTAAACTCCTTTTTAAAAAGGATCATACTACATATATATTTAGTGGTAAAAATGAAAGAGAATTTTAAAGACTCAATAATATAGATAATCCTCTAGAAAATTGGCAAAATATCTGAACAGACATTTTGCTAAAGGCAATATACAGATGTCAAATAAGCACATAAAAAGATGCTCAACATCTTTAGTTATTAGGGAAGTACAAGTTAAAATCATAATAAGATATTACCATATACCCGTTAGACTGGCTAAAATTTAAAAGCAGACCGTACCAATTGTTGGTGAGGATGCGTAGAGCAACTGGAATTCTTTCTTTTTTTTTTAAAAGATTTTATTTATTTATTTGACAGAGATCACAAGTAGGCAGAGAGGCAGGCAGAAAGAGAGAGGGGGAAACAGGCTCCCCGCTGAGCAGAGAGCCCACCAGGAGTTCTTATATGCTGCTGGTGGGAATGTGCAACAGCACAGCCCTTTTGAAAACCAGGTTGGCAGTAGTTTAGTTAAATCTGCATTACTTTGCCTCTTCAATAAATGGTGTTGGGAAAATTGGACAGCCACATGCAGAAAAATGAAACCGAACCATTTCCTTATACCACACACAAAAATACACTTGAAATGGATGAAGGAACTCAATGTGAGAAAGGAATCCATCAAAATCCTTGAGGAAAACAGGCAGCAACATCTTCGACCTCATCTGCAGTAACTTCTTCCTAGGAACGTCGCCAAAGGCAAGGGAAGCAAGGGCAAAAATGAACTATTGGGACTTCATCAAGATCAAAAGCTTTTGCACAGCAAAGGAAACAGTTAAAAAACCCAAAAGACAACTGACAGAATGGGAGAAGATATTTGCAAATGACAAAGCAGATAAAGGGCTAGAATCCAAAATCTATAGTTTATCAAACTCAACACCCAAAGAACAAATAATCCAATCAAGAAATGGGCAGAGGGGAGAGGAGTCAAGATGGCAGAGAAGTAGCAGGCTGAGACTACTTCAGGTAGCGGGAGATCAGCTAGATAGCTTATCTAAAGATTGCAAACACCTACAAATCCAACGGGAGATCGAAGAGAAGAAGAACAGCAACTCTAGAAACAGAAAATCAACCACTTTCTGAAAGGTAGGACTGGCGGAGAAGTGAATCCAAAGCGACGGGAAGATAGACCGCGGGGGGAGGGGCCGGCTCCCGGCAAGTGGCGGAGCAACGGAGCACAAAATCGGGACTTATAAAAGTCTGTTCCGCTGAGGGACATCGCTCCAGAGGCTTAACCGGGGTGAAGCCCGCGCGGGGTCAGCGTGGCCTCAGGTCCCGCAGGGTCACAGAAGGATCGGGGTGTCTGAGAGTCGCAGAGCTCACAGGTATTAGAACGGGAAAGCCGGCTACAGAGACAGAGCCGAGGAGTGACTCTCAGCTCGGGGTTACCTTGAACCGGTGGCAGGCTCAGTCAGCTCGGAGCGCGGCCGGAGGCCAGTGTGGCGGGAGTCATTGGGCGCTGTTCTCTGGGGGCGCACTGAGGAGTGGGGCCCCGGGCTCTCGGCTCCTCCAGGCCGGAGACTGGGAGGCCGCCATCTTCATTCCCGCCCTCCAGAACTCTACGAAAAGCGCTCAGGGAACAAAAGCTCCCGAAAGCAAACCCGAGCGGATTACTCAGCCCGGCCCTGGGTAAGGGCGGTGCAACTCCACCTGGGGCAAAGACGCTTGAGAATCACTACAACAGGCCCCTCCCCCAGAAGATCAAAAAGAAACCCAGCCAGGACCAAGTTCACCTACCAAGGAGTGTAGTTTCAATACCAAGGAGAGCAGCGGAATTCCAGAGGAGGAGAAAGCAAAGCACGGAACTCATGGCTTTCTCCCCATGATTCTTTAGCCTTGCAGTTAATTTAATTTTTTTTCTTTTTCAATTTTTTTTCTTCTTCTGCTAAATTTTTTTTAACTTTTACCCTTTTCTTTTTTAACATTTTTAACTAGTTTATCTAATATATATATATTTTTTTCCTTTTTATACTTTTTCTTTATTGGTTTTCTTTTTTTAATTTTTTTTTCTTTCTTTCTGAACCTCTTTTTATCCCCTTTCTCCCCCCTCACGATTTGGGATCTCTTCTGATTTGGCTAAAGCATATTTTCCTGGGGTTGTTGCCACCCTTTTAGTATTGTACTTGCTCCTTCATATACTCTTATCTGGACAAAATGACAAGGCGGAAAAATTCACCACAAAAAAAAGAACAAGAGGCAGTACCAAAGGCTAGGGACCTAATCAATACAGACATTGGTAATATGTCAGATCCAGAGTTCAGAATGACGATTCTCAAGGATCTAGCCGGGCTCGAAAAAGGCATGGAAGATATTAGAGAAACCCTCTTGGGAGATATAAAAGCCCTTTCTGGAGAAATAAAAGAACTAAAATCTAACCAAGTTGAAATCAAAAAAGCTACTAATGAGGTGCTAACAAAATGGAGGCTCTCACTGCTAGGATAAATGAGGCAGAAGAAAGAATTAGCGATATAGAAGACCAAATGACAGAGAATAAAGAAGCTGAGCAAAAGAGGGACAAACAGCTACTGGATCACGAGGGGAGAATTCGAGAGATAAGTGACACCATAAGACGAAACGACATTAGAATAATTGGGATTCCAGAAGAAGAGGAAACAGAGAGGGGAGCAGAAGGTATATTGGAGAGAATTATTGGAGAGAATTTCCCCAATATGGCAAAGGGAACAAGCATCAAAATCCAGGAGGTTCAGAGAACCCCCCTCAAAATCAATAAGAATAGGTCCACACCCCGTCACCTAATAGTAAAATTGACAAGTCTTAGTGACAAAGAGAAGATCCTGAAAGCAGCCCAGGAAAAGAAGTCTGTAAGGTACAATGGTAAAAATATTAGATTGGCAGCAGACTTATCCACAGAGACCTGGCAGGCCAGAAAGAGCTGGCATGATATATTCAGAGTACTAAACGAGAAAAATATGCAGCCAAGAATACTATATCCAGCTAGGCTATCATTGAAAATAGAAGGAGAGATTAAAAGCTTCCAGGACAAACAAAAACTGAAAGAATTTGCAAATACCAAACCAGCTCTACAGGAAATATTGAAAGGGGTCCTCTAAGCAAAGAGAGACGCTAAAAGAAGTAGATCAGAAAGAAACAGAGACAATATACAATAACAGTCACCTTATAGGCAATACAATGGCACTAAATTCATCTCTCTCAATACTTACCCTGATTGTTAATGGGCTAAATGCCCCAATCAAAAGACACAGGGTATCAGAATGGATAAAAAAACGAAACCCATCTATATGTTGCCTACAAGAAACTCATCTTAAACCCGAAGACACCTCCAGGTTTAAAGTGAGGGGGTGGAAAAGAATTTACCATGCTAATGGACATCAGAAGAAAGCAGGAGTGGCAATCCTTATATCAGATCAATTAGATTTTAAGCCAAAGACTATAATAAGAGATGAGGAAGGACACTATATCATACTCAAAGGAACTATCCAACAAGAATATCTAACAATTTTAAATATCTATGACCCTAACGTGGGAGCAGCCAACTATATAAACCAATTAATAACAAAATCAAAGAAACACATCGACAATAATACAATAATAGGAGGGGACTTTAACACTCCCCTCACTGAAATGGACAGATCATCCAAGCAAAAGATCAACAAGGAAATCAAGGCCTTAAATGAAACACTGGACCAGATGGACATCAGGATATATTCAGAACTTTTCATCCCAAAGCAACAGAATACACATTCTTCTCTAGTGCACATGGAACATTCTCCAGAATAGATCACATCCTTGGTCCTAAATCAGGTCTCAACCGTTATCAAAAGATTGGAATCATTCCCTGCATATTTTCAGACCACAATGCTCTGAAGCTAGAACTCAATCACAAGAGGAAATTTGGAAAGAACCCAAATACATGGAGAATAAACAGCATCCTTCTAAAGAATGAATGGGTCAACCAGGAAATTAAAGAAGAATTGAAAAAATTTATGGAAACAAATGATAATGAAAACACAATGGTTCAAAATCTGTGGGACACAACAAAGGCAGTCCTGAGAGGAAAATATATAGCGGTACAAGCCTTTCTCAAGAAACAAGAAAGGTCTCAGGTAGACAACCTAACCCTACACCTAAAGGAGCTGGAGAAAGAACAAGAAAGAAACCCTAAACCCAGCAGGAGAAGAGAAATCATAAAGATCAGAGCAAAAATCAATGAAATAGAAACCAAAAAAACAATAGAACAAATCAACGAAACTAGGCGCTGGTTCTTTGAAAGAATTAATAAGATTGATAAACCCCTGGCCAGACTTATCAAAAAGAAAAGAGAGAGGAACCAAATAAATAAAATCATGAATGAAAGAGGAGAGATCACAACAAACACCAAAGAAATACAGACAATTATAAGAACATACTATGAGCAACTCTACGCCAACAAATTTGACAATCTCGAAGAAATGGATGCATTCCTAGAGACATATAAACTACCACAACTGAACCAGGAAGAAATAGAAAGCCTGAACAGACCCATAACCAGTAAGGAGATTGAAACAGTCATCAAAAATCTCCAAAGAAACAAAGCCCAGGGCCAAATGGCTTCCCGGGGGAATTCTACCAAACATTTAAAGAAGAACTAATTCCTATTCTCCTGAAACTGTTCCAAAAAATAGAAATGGAAGGAAAACTTCCAAACTCATTTTATGAGGCCAGCATCATCTTGATCCTAAAACCAGACAAGGATCCCATCAAAAGAGAGAACTACAGACCAATATCCTTGATGAACACAGATGCAAAAATTCTCGCCAAAATACTAGCCAATAGGATTCAACAGTACATTAAAAGGATTATTCACCACGACCAAGTGGGATTTATTCCAGGGCTGCAAGGCTGGTTCAACATCCGCAAATCAATCAATGTGATACAACACATTAATAAAAGAAAGAACAAGAACCATATGATACTCTCCATAGATGCTGAAAAAGCATTGGACAAAGTACAGCATCCCTTCCTGATCAAAACTCTTCAAAGTGTAGGGAGAGACGGCACATACCTCAATATTATCAAAGCCATCTATGAAAAGCCCACCGCAAATATCATTCTCAATGGAGAAAAACTGAAAGCTTTTCCGCTAAGGTCAGGAACACGGCAGGGATGTCCGTTATCACCACTGCTATTCAACATAGTACTAGAAGTCCTAGCCTCAGCAATCAGACAACAAAAGGAAATTAAAGGCATCCAAATCGGCAAAGAAGAAGTCAAACTATCACTCTTCAGAGATGATATGATACTCTATGTGGAAAACCCAAAAGACTCCACTCCAAAACTGCTAGAACTTGTACAGGAATTCAGTAAAGTGTCAGGATATAAAATCAATGCACAGAAATCAGTTGCATTTCTCTACACCAACAACAAGACAGAAGAAAGAGAAATTAAGGAGTCCATCCCATTTACAATTGCACCCAAAACTATAAGATACCTAGGAATAAACATAACCAAAGAGACTAAGAATCTATACACAGAAAACTATAAAGTACTCATGAAAGAAATTGAGGAAGACACAAAGAAATGGAAAAATGTTCCATGCTCCTGGATTGGAAGAATAAATATTGTGAAAATGTCTATGCTATCTAAAGCAATCTACACATTTAATGCAATTCCTATCAAAGTACCATCCATTTTTTTCAAAGAAACGGAACAAATAATCCTAAAATTTATATGGAACCAGAAAAGACCTCGAATAGCCAAAGGAATATTGAAAAAGAAAGCCAAAGTTGGTGGCATCACAATTCCGGACTTCAAGCTCTATTACAAAGCTGTCATCATCAAGACAGCATGGTACTGGCGCAAAAACAGACACATAGATCAATGGAACAGAATAGAGAGCCCAGGAATAGACCCTCAACTCTATGGTCAACTAATCTTCGACAAAGCAGGAAAGAATGTCCAATGGAACAAAGACAGCCTCTTCAACAAATGGTGTTGGGAAAATTGGACAGCCACATGCAGAAAAATGAAATTGGATCTTTTCCTTATACCACACATGAAAATAGACTCAAAATGGATGAAGGATCTCAATGTGAGAAAGGAATCCATCAAAATCCTTGAGGAGAACACAGGCAACAACCTCTTCGACCTCAGCCGCAGCAACATCTTCCTAGGAACATCACCAAAAGCAAGGGAAGCAAGGGCAAAAATGAACTATTGGGATTTTATCAAGATCAAAAGCTTTTGCACAGCAAAGGAAACAGTTAACAAAACCAAAAGACAACTGACAGAATGGGAGAAGATATTTGTAAATGACATATCAGATAAAGGGCTAGTGTCCAAAATCTATAAAGAACTTAGCAAACTCAACACCCAAAGAACAAATAATCCAATCAAGAAATGGGCAGAGGACATGAACAGACATTTCTGCAAAGAAGACATCCACATGGCCGACAGACACATGAAAAAGTGCTCCACATCACTCGGCATCAGGGAAATACAATCAAAACCACAATGAGATATCACCTCACACCAGTCAGAATGGCTAAAATTAACAAGTCAGGAAATGACAGATGCTGGCGAGGATGTGGAGAAAGGGGAGCCCTCCTACACTGTTGGTGGGAATGCAAGCTGGTGCAACCACTCTGGAAAACAGCATGGAGGTTCCTCAAAATGTTGAAAATAGAACTACCCTATGACCCAGCAATTGCACTGCTGGGTATTTACGCTAAAGATACAAACGTAGTGATCCGAAGGGACACATGCACCGGAATGTTTATAGCAGCAACGTCTACAATAGCCAAACTATGGAAAGAACCTAGATGTCCATCAACAGACGAATGGATAAAGAAGATGTGGTATATATACACAATGGAATACTATGCAGCCATCAAAAGAAATGAAATCTTGCCATTTGCGACAACGTGGATGGAACTAGAGGGTATCATGCTTAGCGAAATAAGTCAATCGGAGAAAGACAACTATCATATGATCTCCCTGATATGAGGGAGAGGAGATGCAACATGTGGGGTTAAGGGGGTAGGAGAAGAATAAATGAAACAAGATGGGATTGGGAGGGAGACAAACCATAAGTGACTCTTAATCTCACAAAACAAACTGAGGGTTGATGGGGGGAGGGGGGTTGGGAGGGGGGTGGGATTATGGACACTGGGGAGGGTATGTGCTATGGTGAGTGCTGTGAAGTGTGTAAACCTGGTGATTCACAGACCTGTACCTCTGGGGATAAAAATATATTATATGTTTATAAAAAATAAAATTAAAAAAAAAGAAATGGGCAGAGGACATAAACAGACATTTCTGCAAAGAAGACATCCAGCTGGCCCACAGACACATGAAAAAGTGCTCCACATCACTCGGCATCAGGGAAATACAAATCAAAACCACAATGAGTTACCACCTCACGCCAGTCAGAATGGCTAAAATTAACAAGTCAGGAAATGACAGATGCTGGCGAGGATGTGAAGAAAGGGGAACCCTCCTACACTGTTGGTGGGAATGCAAGCTGGTGCAACCACTCTGGAAAACAGCATGGATATTTCTCAAAAAGTTGAAAATAGAGCTACCCTACGACCCAGCAATCGCACTACTGGGTATTTACCCTAAAGATACAAACATAGTGATCCGAAGGGGCACGTGCTCCCGAATGTTTATAGCAACACTGTCCACAATAGCCAAACTATGGAAAGAACCTAGATGTCCATCAACAGATGAATGGATAGAGAAGAAGCGGTATGTGTATATACAATGGAATACTATGCAGCCATCAAAAGAAATGAAATCTTGCCATTTGCAATGACCTGGATGGAACTAGAGGGTATTATGCTTAGTGAAATAAGTCAATCAGAGAAAGACAACTATCACATGATCTCCCTGATATGAGGAAGTGGAGATGCAATGTGGGAGGTTTGGGGGGTAGGGAAAGAATAAATGAAACAAGATGGGATCGGGAGGGAGACAAACCATAAGAGACTCTTAATCTCCCAAAGCAAACTGAGGATTGCCTGGGGAAGGGGGCTAGGGAGAGGGTGGTGGGGTTATTGACATGGGGGAGGGTATGTGCTATGGTGAGTGCTGTGAAGTGTGTAAACCTGGCGATTCACAGACCTGTACCCCTGGGGCTAATAATACATTATATGTTTATTAAAAATTTTTTTTTAATTTAAAAAAATAAATGTGTTACTTTGCGATTCAGCTGTTCCATTCCTCGGTATTTACTCAAGAGAAGCGAAAGTGTATGTCCATGTGAAGACTTGTATGTGAATGTTCCTGGCAGCTTTGTTTGCAATAGCCAAAATCTGGAAACAACTTAAATGTCTATTAACAGGTGAAGGGATAAATTGTGGTTGGTTTATACAGTGGAATACTACTCAGCAATGGAAAGGAATAAACTGTTGGGTCAAACAATAACATGGGTGAACCTCAAAATAATCATGCTGAGTGAAAGAAGCCAAACAAAAGAGAGGACATGCTATATGATTCTATTTATATAAAATTTCAGAAAACTCAACCCACATTTTAATGACAGAATGCAGATCAGCACTTTCTGTCTGGGGACAGAGGCAGGGAGAGGGGAAAGGATATGAAGGAGCAAGAGGAAACCTTTGAGAGTGATAGATGAATTCACTCACTTAATTGCTGTGATGGTTTCACAAGTATATGTATATGTTAAAACTCACCAAATTGCACACTTAAGTGCTTGCAGTTTACTTATGTCAGTTATAACTCAAGGTGTAAAAGGAACAATTGTTGAAAAATCTAACATCCACATCTTTCCATGTCCACACCAAGGTTCTCTCTCATTCTTTTTGCTATCTTTATGGTGTTTCATTGTGTGTATGTACTGCGAGTTTATCCACACAGCTTTGGGTGGGTGACTCATCTGTCCTAGGTGACAAGACCCCCTTTTTCCTTTTGGATAAGGCTAAAAAACAGCTTTTATTTCCTGAATCCGATTAACACATCTGACATCATCGGTCAGAATGTAATTTCTGAAATCCGCTGCTTCTGGCTATGTATGACCTCTTGTCTCATTGGGCCCAGAAGACTTATTTATCCTAAACATGGAAGCAGATTAAGTGGCCATAAATGACCTTTGCCATAAAATTATGGAGACTCAGAGGTAATCAAATTCAGCCCTCTTCCTTTTACAGAAAAGAAAGCCAGATAAGTGATTTACCTGTGATCATACAGATAGTTAGAGCCCAGAACTCACATCTCTTAGTCTATTTTTTACTGCACAGATGTCAATAATTGCCTTTTTGCCCTAGGGTTATTTGTGTCAGCTCTGGATTAGTACATATTCATCTTTAGGAAAAAAATACAAGCAGCAAACACACTCCATGAGCTATTGTTAAACTGCCTCTCTGGAGGAAGGGTTCTGCATTGAGTTCTTTTTTCATTGGAGCAAAGGGGGGAGAAAAAGAACAATTCTAAAGTAAAAGTGAAATCAACTTCCCTGCTGTACCTTGGACTATAAAGCTAAAATATTTCTCAAGAAATGACCACCGTTTTACCTCTTGCAGGCCCTAGGATTTCAACCCGGGCTGTCTGTTTTCATAAAGCTATTGCAAACATCATGTGATAACTTGGAAAGTTTATTCTTTGCTGCCTAAGACATTATAGATTCTGGTTATTTTGTTCTTTTTTTTTTCTGGGTACTTTGTTCTTTGTTCGTGTATTAGTTCATGCATTTTTAATTTTTATTTTTTTTAAGGTTTTATTTATTTATTTGACAGAGAAATCACAAGTAGGCAGAGAGGCAAGCGGGGTGGGGGAAGCAGGCTCCCTGCTGAGCAGAGAGCCCAATGCGGGGCTCAATCCCAGGACCCTGAGATCATGACCCGAGCTGAAGGCAGTGGCTTAACCCACTGAGCCACCCAGGCGCCCCATAGTTCACTCATTTTTTTAAACAAACGTCTATAAATGCCTGCTATTTGCCAGGCACTGTTTTAGGCCATGGGATACACTGGTAAATACAAGAAAGTCCCTTGCTTGAGAAGCTTAGATTTTGGGATGGGGAGACACAGACAATATTCAAATGAATATATCAAATCAGATGTTGACAAGTGCTATGGAGAAAATGAAGTGGGCTAAAGGAATAGGGAGTGCCAGGAAAACATGTTGTGTACCCATGCTGTTTTACTTAGGGAAAAGTCTTAATAGTATGGTGATATCTGAGCAAAGACATGCAGCAAATGAGGGAGCAAACCCACCTGGGGGAAAAGCATTGTGGGCAGAGAAAGCAGAAAATATAAAGAGCCTAAGGTGAGTTTGTATTTGGCGTGTTTGTGTAATCTGGAACCAAGTGAGCAAGGTGGTGAGTGGCAGGAGATGAGGACAGCAAGGATGAGAAGCAGATGGGAAGCATCTGGGGGGATGAAAAAGGCTGAGAAGCAGATCATGTAGGACTTTTTTGGCACTCGTAAGGACTCTGTCTTTCACTCTGAGTGACAAGATATATATGTTTTTTCTATTTTTAAATTGAGGTAAAAATCACATAATGTACCATTCGTCATTTTTGCAATTTTAAGGCACACCACTCAGTGGCTTTTAGTACTTTCAGAATGTGGTGCAACCATCGCCATGGTTTAACTTCAGAACATTTTTATCACTATAGAAAGAAACCCTGTACCCATTAAGCAGATGCTCCCCATTTCCTCCAGTCCCCAGTCTCTTTTCTCTCTGCAGGTGTGCCTACTCTAGGTACTTCATATAAATGGAGTCATATAAAATATGTCTTGCTTTTTTCACCTCATGTAATGTTTTCAAGTTTCATCCATGTTGTGGTGTGGATCATAACTTTATTTCTTTTTATTGACAGGAATATCTCATTATATGGATATACCACATTTTGTTTATCCATTCGTCCATTGGTAGACATTTAGACTGTTTCTGCCTGTTGGCTATTGTGAATAATGCTGGTCTAAACATTCATGTACAAGTTTTTGTGTGTACACATGTTTTTAGTTCTCTTGGGTATATATCTAGAAGCGGAATTGCTGGGTCATATGGTAATTCTATTCTGGAATTATATTTTATTTTAAAAATTTATTTACTTTAAAGATTTTATTTATTATTATTATTATTTTTGTCAGAGAGAGAACACAGGCAGGGGGGAGTTGCAGGCAGAGGGAGAAGCAGGCTCCTTGAAGAGCCCCCGGATTTATATTTTAAAAGCCCCTGGATTTCTATTTTGACTATCCTATTGAGGATAGATTGTGTAGGGACAGGGTAAAAGTAGGGAGTTCAGTCAGGAGGCTGTTGTGACCATATCAGGACCAGTAGCTACATGATTGTGGTTTGGACCAAAGTAATGGCAGTGGAGGGGCTAAGAACTGGTCAGATTCTAGACTTAATTGAAGACAGAGCCGACGGTATTTGCGAATAGATTGGGTTTGCACTGTGAGATAATGAGGGGAGTTAAGGGAAACTGTTAAGATTTTTGAACAAGAAAAATGAAAGGAGGAAGTTGTAATTCGATGAAATTGATGGAAGAACAGGTTCGGGGAGGATTAGGGCCTTAGTCTTACATTTGCTGTGTCTGAAACATCCAAGTAGGAATGTTAAGTAGGCTGCTAGAAATCCAAGCCTGGTGTTTGAATGAGATAAATTTAGGAGTTATTGGTTTATAAGGGATATTTAAAGCCATGAAACTAGATGAGATCATTTAGGGATAATTCTAGATAGTGACAAGAAGCAGCCTAAGGAATAGCCCTGAACACAATCTGAAAATCGGAGGTTTAGGAGCAGAAGGACCAGCAAATGAACCTGAGAAGGGGACTGCAGCAAGGTCAGAGGACCAGGAGAGTGTTGTGTCCTGGCAGCCAAGTGAAATTAGTTGAGATTCTTGAGGAAGAATGATTTTTTTCCTTTTTTTTACTGCTCTCACAAATTCCTTGAGGCCCAGGAATGGTGTCCTTCTCTTTAGCAATGAGGACTGCTGTTTTGAATGCCCAGGGTCATCCGTAAAGCTGAGAAAGAATTCTGGTCTTCTGAATATGGTCTTTGAAACATACTTCTTATTTATGTGTCTACTTAAAGCCCCACTGAGGGGATTCAGTCAACAAATACAGGAGTGCCCACTGTAAGGTGGTTTTTCTTGTAGGCATTGGGAACACAGCAGTGAACAAGATATGTGGTTACTGATCTCAGAGAACTTAGTCTATTGGAGGAGAAAAACAGTAAATAAGTCATTTGTTTCAGTTATTGGGTAAATTAAATAATTTGTTTTAAAAACATAGATAATTACATATGTGATGACTGCTACTAAGAAATCAGGGCCCTTTTGGAGCATATAGGAAGGTTACTATTCCAGACTTGCAGTGGGGACGTAGAGACATCTAGAGGAATTAACATAGAAGGAGAGACCTAAAGAAGGAGTTGATTTAGCCAGGATAGGAAAATGGTCATCGTGAAAAGAACACCCCAGGCAGAGAAAAGAGTAAAAGGGAGAACTTTGGCATATTCACGGAACCAAAAGAGCTTAATCATTCTGGAAATGTAAAGTACAAGGAGGGTGGAGATGGGTCTGGAGAAATGAGCAGGGGGCAAAACCCTAAGGGTTGTCTTGCCATGGTGAGGAGTTTAAACTCAATCCCAACAGCAAGGAGGAACTGCCGAACAGTTTTCTAAGTATACTCAGATATTTATCTTAGAAAGATCACTCAGGCAGTGTGAATGGGCTGGAAGGAAGCCCGACTCCCAGCAGGAGAGTCCATTTCCTCTACTTATCGGTTCTTGGTTTTTATTCTAGTGTGCTGTTTGAAGTGCCTAAGCCGAAAAGCATAAGGAGTGCGCTGGAGGCCGAGAGTGAAAGTCTGGATAGCTACACAGCTGACTCGGATAGCCTGACAAGGTGAAACCCCTATGAGTCCCTGTACCTTCACTTATCCCAAGTCTCCATTTTGTTGTCTGGTTCAGGATGCAGGGCTCCTGTAATGTAGCTTCACTGTGGCTGACTTCTGTCCTCAGCAGATCAAATGAAGTATTTTCTCTGACCTCACCACAAGTCTTGTCAGTAGTACATCCGCTGTTGGCTCTGAGCACAGCCTTCTAGGGCACACTAATTTCCACAGGCTGCTGCATCTTGAAGGAGTCTTCTTGGACCAGTAGCAACTGCCCCTGATGTCCCTTAGGAATAGGGGAGTGAGTGTGTTTGTGCAAAGTTGCTTATCTGATTGTCTGCATTCCTTCAAGACAAATCGGATGTGGAGTATTACCTTCCGGATTTGGTTACTACAGTGACCCCAAGCCAGTGGATCTCCTTCCATAGAGCTTCCATAGACAGGGAAGGTAAGGAAGTGATTTTGTTATAACTTCTATATCTACCTCCAGGAGAGACTCTCTGGATAAATCTGGCCTCTTTCCGGAGTGGAAGAAGATGTCTGCCCCTGCATCTCAAGTGGAAAAGGTAAGCTTTAGTTACTGGTCAGTTGGGATCAGTTTCTCTCTCTCATTCTCTCTCTCTCTCTCTTCTCGCTTTCTTTCTCCCTTCTCAGGAGCAGTTTACATCAAGAATTCAACGAAACAAATTTCAGTTCAGATTCACTTGGGAGCACTTAAGGTTTTGGTTAAAACATGAGAAAATATGTTTCGTATTACTTCCTAGGATTAAATTAAATTCCTAAGGTTAAATTAATCTTTCCTTTAACTTCGTATAGTTTAACAAAAATCTGAGCCTTGTTCTTCTTAAGGCTCTTTTCCCTTTCTCCATTCTTCCACCTACCCTACAATCCTTTTCCATTTCCTTGCCCTTATTCTTTCCTAGGAAACTCAGCCTGGGGCTCAAAACATGGTATCTATTGATGAGGGTGAAATGATATTTAAGAAGAACACCAGAAAAATCCTCAGGCCTTCAGGTAGGTTTCCCTTTATGGCCTTTGAGATTGAAGTCCTATGTACCCTGGATGTGTTCTTGGTATGGAAAAGAGTAGGTCTCTTATGATTTGGGTTTTTGGTCTTCCATTCAGAATATACTAAATCTGTGATTGATCTTCGCCCGGAAGATGTGGGACATGAAAATGGCTCCTTGGGAGACAGAAGCAAATCTGTCCCAGGCCTCAGTGTAGATATGGTAAGTACCCTTGTATTGGTCACTATATGAAATTGTATAAATCTAGAGTTGACCTTAGTACTCGATACTCTTAATCAACCTGTTTAATTCTTTAGGAAAAGGCAACATGAATCTTGATTCCTCCAAATGCCTAAAGTAAATCTGGTTGCTGAATTCCTTAAAGAAAAAGATTGTCCTCACTGTCTCTTTATCCTCTAATACGTTGCTTGATATATAGTTGGGAGCTCAATTACTTATTTTGATAAAAACGTAAAGGGATGTTTGGATTGGGGCAGTCGAATGCGAAAGAGATATTCTTATCTTGTTCTTTTGAGATTGGAGAAAGATGGTGGGAATATAGTTTTGAAGCCTGAAATGGGAGACCTAAAATAAGGATAATGTGCATGCATGTGCACATGACACCTCAGAGAAGAGCAATAATTATGGCTCCCACTCAAGGAAGTTTATTAGTCTTTGAACTTTTTCTGACTTTATTAACTCTGAATCTATATTTACTGTTCCAGGAAGAGGAAGAGGAAGAAGAAGACATTGACCATCTGGTGAAGCTGCATCGCCAGAAGCTAGCCAGAAGCAGCATGCGAAGTGGTTCCTCCATGGTAAGTTCTATTAGTTCTGTGGCTACAGACATGTTGGGGTACCAGGAATGAAAGAAGTATCTCTCTAGAACAGAGTCAGGACCTGGGGAAATCATCCTAGTCTCTCTTTCCAGGTGAGTGAGATGCATTTGTCTGTTCATATCCTCAGTTTAGACCGTAGTTGCGTAGGGCACAGCTAGGTGACTTTCCTCGGCCTCTGCCCTGGAAATAGTCAGGTAATTAGGCAATTTGGGCTAGAGATGTTCTTGATCACAGCTTTGTGAACAGTAAACCATGACTTCCCTAAAAAGATAAGAGGACTGAAGTGAGCAAGGTAATATTTTTTCATCAGAGTCTACTCCAAATCTCACATTTATGAGCATTGTCATGAGAGGGGCCCTGGCAGGGTTAATTGGCATCACGGTATGATTGAAGAGCAGCAATATCAATCAGAATCATGAAGTTAAAGGCACATTTAAGAATTAGGGCCTAGTTCTGTCAGAACTATGAAGATTGGTGTTTAGGGGACAGAGAGTCAGAAACTAAGGTGATTGGGGTTTGTTCCTACTCCCACACAGGAATAGAATGGCAGGCTTACAGAGCTGATTCCTACCTGAGAGGAAGAAGTCTTTTCACCTCTGGTAGGATTCCCCCCCCCCAAATCTGACATAATCACTTTTTTCTGTAGGTCTTAATAGGGTTAAGGCAGGTAAAAGAAACCCACAGACACAGGCACACAGAGAAACACACACACACAATGGAATATTACTCAGCCATCAAAAAATGAAATTTTGCCATTTGCGACAACATGGATGGAGCTAGAGTGTATTATGCTGAGTGAAATTAAGTAGCTCACGGAAAGACAAATACCATAGATCTCACTTAGATGTGGAATTTAAGAAACAAGACAGGTGAACATATGGCAAGAGGGAAAAGGAAAAAAAAGGAGAGGGGGAAACAAGCCATAAGGGACTCTAAAGGATAGAGAACAAACTGAGAGTCAGTGGAGGGAGGTGGGTGGTGGATGGGCTAGATGGTTGATGGGTATTACAGAGGGCACTTGTTATGATGAGCACTGGGTATTATATGTATGTGATGAATCACTGAATTCTACTCCAGAAACCAATATTGCATTGTATGTTCACCAAAATTTAAATAAAAAAGAAACCCACAGATAATTAAGGTACTTTGTTTTAATTAGTAACTGGCCCCTGCTAGTCAATGTGTTAGCATATATAACATGACCAGAAGCATAGTTTCATCTTACCCGTACTCCTTGTCTACCTTCTGGGACAGGTGAAAACTAAAAATAAAATTTGTAAAAAGAGGGGAAGAAGAGAAGCTAAGAGCTCAGGTGAGCCATGAACTGATTATTAAGCTTAGCAGTTGCAAACGTGCTATGCACTGTCTCATCCTCTGGGGCTTCTGAAGATTTTGTTTTGTTCAGTGACTATGGCTTTGTTGTAAGGGAAGATGTGAGCAATGTGGGAAGGGCGATTATTTGCCAGACGTCTGTGGGCACTTTATCTGCAGAGTACAATTGGCAGCATGACGAGCATCTATAGTGAAGCTGGCGACTTTGGCAACATCTTTGTGACGGGCAAGATTGCCTTTTCCCTGAAGTATGAGCAGCAAACACAGACTCTGGTCATCCATGTGAAGGAGTGCCACCAGCTGGCCTATGCGGATGAAGCTAAGAAGCGCTCTAACCCGTGAGTGCTTCTGGAACCTGACTGATTCTCTGAGACAAGAGCTTGGACCCTGGCATCTGTGTGGGCACTCTTGAACTGAGGTTATCACTTCCTGGGCAGACGAGGAGGTGTATTTGAGAGTGGCATATGGAGATGTGGGAAAGGGACAAGGACTGGGAACATGCTAGAAGGACATGTCTAAGAGGGCTTGCTGTGGCATTTTCATTTCATGATGGCACCTGTATATGGAGAGCAGAGAAGAACGGGCTTGAGAAAAAACAACAAATGACTCCATACTCTCCTTGATTTCTAGATATGTGAAGACTTATCTTCTGCCTGACAAGTCCCACCAAGGAAAAAGAAAAACCAGCATCAAGAGGGACACCATCAATCCACTATATGATGAGACCCTCAGAGTACGTATCTAGATCCCGAGAGTAGAACATGTTCTGTCTCGTGTGCTGAGCCATAGTGATTCCTCTGCTGCAGGGCAAGCCTGGGTGATACGGTTTTCTGTGGCCACGTGTGTGTCTGAAGATAGGCCATGGGCATCTGTTCACATACTAACCCCTCAGAGAAGAGAACAAAAGTGTTCTAACTTTTTTGCATTGTTGTGAAATTGGAGTCATGTGACCACAAATCTCATTTTATTTTATTTTTTTAAAGATTTTATTTATTTGAGAAAGAAAGAGAGAGAGAGAGCTCATGAGTGGGGGGAGGGGGTAGAGAGAGATGCAGGCTCTCTGCTGAGCAGGGAGGCCTGGATGCAGGGGTTTGATCCCAGGACCCTGGGATCATGACCTGAGCTGAAGGCAGATGTTTAAATGACTGAGCCACCCAGCTGCCGCCACAAATCTCCTTTTAAAAAGTCAATTGGGATCAGGAGTTTCTGTGGCAGTCTGTTTTGAAGATTCCATTGTTCTTGCACCCAGTCAAGGAAAAATTAAGTTTCCAGGTCCTACCATAGGATGTGGAAGATTTTTGTGAAATGGGGGGTAAGTGAAGGCTTTGACTGAGGAAACTCAAAGCACTTAGGGACTACAGTAATTTGGCATTCAGGATTATGGAATTTGGATGTGGTTGCTCAGATTTTGGAATAATCTTTTCTGAGGAATTACCGTGAACTAATCATCTTGGGCTTCTTTCTTTCGCAGTATGAGATCCCAGAATCTCTTCTGGCCCAGAGGACTTTGCAGTTCTCAGTTTGGCATCATGGTCGTTTTGGCAGAAACACTTTCCTTGGAGAGGCAGAGGTCCAGATGGATTCCTGGAAGCTTGACAAGAAACTGGATCATTGCCTCCCTTTACACGGAAAGGTAGTCTTCTTTAACAACTCCTTACACAGGTTGAATCCAAGGTAGCACAGTCTGCAGGGACTCTGCTGCTACCTGTTGGTAGTGTCTTCAAATGAGTTTGACCGTAACCTCAGAGGCACTTGCATGTCGAAGGCGTTATCTCCTTGTAGGCCAGGCAAAGGATGAAGCCATGGTTTTCCATTAAAAAGTCTTTCATATGTGTGTCAAGCTTTGCCTCATAACATTCCAGAGGCTGGGCATATCCTAGCATCCTAACTTGCACCTCTTCTCCAAGCTAACCTTCTGGGTGTCTCCTACTCACTTCTTTTCCAATCTCCTCTTTTCACTAAAGAAGTGGAAAGTAAAGCAAACAATTCAGGGAGTCCTAATTGTGCTCTTTGTCACTCAAGCCAGGAAAAATTTTACTTTGGTGATGGCACCTCAGGCAGGATTGTAGCAGTGTCCAAAATTGTGCCTGGGATTTGAGTGCAGGCCAGGATTTGCCAACTAGGTAAGTCACCCCTGTTATAAAATAACTTAGGTAAATCACTTAACTTCTGTGATTCTCAGTTTATTCATCTACAAAATGGAGATCATAATAATATTCCTCTTTTGCAGGCTTGTCCACAAAGGGCCAAGCAATGCCTGGTACCTAATGGGCATTCAGTAGGTTATTGTCATTCCGGTTAAGATGAAATTGCTAAAACAGAGTTAGGATTTCTTGATGATCTGGACTGTTTGATGGCAAGGTTACTTGGTAAACTTTTTTTTTCACTAATGTTTTCCTTTTTAATTGTTATTTTCAATTAGCCAACGTATAGCGCATCGTTAGTTTTTGATGCATACACTAGCATTTTCAATGCTAAAAATAGGACATGGTGCATAGACTATTTTTGAAAAGAAATATAGGAAACTAGTAGCAGTGGCTGCCTCTGGGAAGAGAGACTGAGGTGAGAGAGCGATTTAGTTTTCTCTGTATGCCCTTTTAGAACATTTGAATTTTTTACCATGTCTATATATATTGCTTATTTTTAAAAATTAAGAATAAGAGGATCTGTGTGCATGTGGTTGGAAATTGCAATGACATAGAAGTATATAAAAAGAAAAGTACATTCCATTCCCTAGAAAAAAGCACTATTATCAACTACTTGGATATCTTTATAGAGATTTTATATTGAGCAGCATGAATATGCACGTAGGGATTTATATTTTTTCCTTTTTATACAACTAGGCTTGTATGAACCTCATCATGTAGGTATATCTTGATTTTTTCATTTGACCATTATTTATCGTGGACATCTTTCTCTGCCATCACTTACATATCTGTCTCATTTTCATTGCTGTATAGTGTTCTTTCATGTGCCTGTATTATAAATTGTTGGCTCTTTTGCTGCTAAAACTATGCTGTACTATATCTTCACCTTCTTATGTGAATGTGATGTAGGAGAAGTTTCTGGTGGTAGAATTGCTGAGTCCGTCATGCAATATTTTGATAGCTACTTCCATAAAAAATATTAACAATGTTAAATCTGCCCCTTTAAATACTAAGACAGGAAAGCAGTTATCACCAATCAATAGCATATTACTGGAAATGTAGAATCTCTCTCCTTTTTAAAAACATTTTATTTATTTGAGAAGGAGAGAGAGAGAAAAAAAAGAGAGCGAGTGTGCATGTGAACACAAGCTGGGGGAGGGGTAGAGGGAGAGGGAGAAGCAGACTCCTCAATGGGCATGGGGCCTGATGAGGCTTGATCCAGGACCCCAGGATCATGACCTGAGCCGAGGGCAGATGTTTAATTTACTGAACCACCCAGGCACCCCAGAGACGTAGAATTTCTTAAGCATCTGGCACGTGACTCATTCTCTCAGGGGCTTATGGTTGATATAATGATACTGGAAATGTCACCCTAAACCATTATGAACTACTGCCAATAAAAGTGTCTTACATCAAAAGAAAAAAAAACTGCATTAAGATGGAGGTATTTGCTCTTTGCAATTATTTTGAGCTAGAATAGATATGCTACTGAAAAAACACACCAGTTTCTAGCAAAGGCTAAACCCCAGTTTTAAGAGTCTACTGAAGTTCACAATCTGGAAATGAATAAGTTGTGTAGACATTTATAAACAATAAAAAGTCCACTCTGGCATTAATTATCTATTTTAACTTAAAACACTGCATTTATTGCCTCTGATCTATCCCCCCCACCCCGCCCAGCAATCCATTTGCTCCCATTCAGCTCCCATTCTCTTCCTGGCATCCACCTTCCTATTCTTTTGTATCTCTCCCATACACTAAACTGTGCATCTGGGTATATGGTACATTCTTCCAAGCCAGTGGGACTTATGCCTTCCTGGCATTGGTATACTCCATGGTGAGGACCTAGGTGAGAGGAGCCCCAGTGAACACAGGCAGGTCAAAGGGCAAGTCTGGTCTGCACCAGCTTATGATCTGGATACCAAAAAGTAAAGAACAGAATCACGCCCAGAGAGCCAATAGAGTGAAGCAGTTCTGGAACCAACAGCCAAAGACAGTAGGCCACTTGCTGCTCATTCCAGATATTCATTCCTTCATTCTTACACTCATTCAGTAAATATTTGTGGAGCACCTACTACGTGCCAGGTACTTGGCTAAGTGTCAGGCCTACTAGGCCGAGCAAAACTAGGGTGATTCCTGTCCTCCTGCCATTTAGGTTCTAGTGGTAGAGACAGCCATTCATCAAAAGTAATGTACAGATAAAATTAGAAATTGTGGCATGCCCAAATCTTAGCAACAGAGTTCCACCTAGCCTTCAAATCTCTGCAAACTCTCTTTTAAAAAAAATACTTTTTATCTTAGAAAGTCATACAAGCAATACATACCATTCTCTTGAAAAAGACTGTGTATATATATGTATAGACACACACACACACACACACACACACACACACACACACACAGGCAAAAGTGAAAGCCCCCTTTCCTTTTCCCAGTCCACTCCTCTCTGGAGAATAAACAAGTGTTAAGTTTGTGTGTATCCTTCAGGGTTTTTCTTTTTCTTTCTTTCTTTCTTTTTTTTGGTCAGGAGAAAAAGATACAAATTTATCCTATGCAGTGTAGTATAGTGGTTAAAAGCATAGACTCTGGAACTAGTCTATCTGAATCTGAATCCTGCCTCTGCCATTTGCTAACTGTGTGACCTTGGGCAAGTTACTTAACCTCTCTGTTCCATAATCTGTAACATGGGGCTAATAGTCCCTATAGTGTCATACCTATGTATAATCTTGAGGATGACACAAAATGATATACTTCAAGTACTTATAATATAGTAAGTACTATATAAGTGATAATTATCATTATTTACATACATACATATTCACATGTATAAACATGAACATATGTCAATATAAGCAGGATACTTTTTCTACATTTTGCTTTGTTGACTTACTAGTATGGCTTGGGTATCTTTCTCAGTCAGCACGTATGGATTCCCTGGGTTGTTTTTGATGATTGCATGCTGTAATCCAGACGCCATCTGTGGGCATTAAAATCACTCACTAAACCTTTTCTATATTGATCAACATTTAGGTTGTTCCACTTTTTGGCTTTTACTAAGAATGTTGGTAGCAAGATTCCTCATCATGGTATCCGTCGCCTGTGAGTCTGTGTGGCAACTTCACTGGAAGACCTTTGAGGGCATTTGGAATCTAGTCAGTGTATCCCCCAAGTAGCAAAACAGTGGGCATTGCAGAAGAACTTCACTGTTTTTTCTCCAGCTCCTTCTGAAGGAACTGCCTTAGAATCCTGTGGCTGCCATGGCCTAGGTACCCTGGATTGTATCCATAAGGAGGATTCTCTCATGTCATGAAGCTGTTCTAGGGGTCAATTTTCGAGTCTCCTCAGCAAGAGGTCCCAACAACTCCTGAGAAGCCCCGCTTGACCTGTCGGGTTTCCCTGTGTTTCAGATCAGTGCTGAGTCCCTGACTTGCTTGCCATCACACAAAGGCGAGTTGGTGGTTTCATTGAAATACATCCCAGCCTCCAAACTCCCTGTTGGAGGTGACCGGAAAAAGAGTGAGTTTTTTTGGGGGGGTGGGGATGTTTGCTGGATTTAGTCCTTGGTGTTCCGTACAGGGCATCTGTGAGATAGTGCAGCTGGTGGCCAGTTCTGTTGGTGAGATAAGATTGAGATGCTCCTTGGATCATCTTCTAGGGAAGATTCCTTTACTAAGAAAGCCTTTTCTGCATCATTTTCAACCAGAAGGGAATATCTTAGCATTGGCACTAGTTTTTTGTTTTTGTTTTTGTTTTTGTTTTTTTTTAGGCCATTAAACTGACTTGGTATCAGTCCAGGTATAGCAAGCTATTAAGAGGGCAGATTAGAAAAGAAACTTTGGGGGTGAGAAAGGGTGGTTGCACGGGGTGGTGAAATGTGAGGGACAGGAAGTTAAAGGTCAAGGCAGAGTAAATGAACACACCGGGCGCTGTGCCAGTGACTAGGGACATGTAGATGAATAAGACATGTTTGCCCTCCCTAGAGAAGCTTAGTGTAGTGAGGATGACAGTCATATGTTGAAAGAGCACAGATACAGGAGTGATGAATTCTCTCTGGTTACATTTGGGGAGAAATCGAAAGAGGAAGTAAGGACGAAACTGGACTTCAGAAGAGGATGGGGTGAGAAGAGCAGTTCCAGAAGAGATAGCAAGAGGAAAGGTTTTTAAAAAGGCATGGTAAACGTGGGGTTGGATGTAAAGTGTGAGGTAGTGAATTCCTTTTTTTGGTGGTGCTGAGGTTATGGTTTGTATATGGGGGAGTGGAGCTGCAGTTGCCTGACTGAAAAGGGCTTTGAACATAACAGTAAGGAATTTTGACCTACTGGTGCAATGGGAAGCCAAAGTTCTTGGAAAAACTGTTGCAGGGTCTAATCCATAGGATACAGGGTTCAACAAGACCCCCAAGAAGGGTGTGTGGGATGACTAGAGAAGAGAAGCAAGGATGGGACCGTAGGAAAGAGCAACACTTTAAAGGATGAAGAGAGGACAGAAAGCTAATGAGGTAGAGGGTTATTTTAAGAAAGAGCTTGCAGAAGAAAAGAGCAGAGGTTGTCAATAGTGTTGAAATACAACTGGGATGTCAGGCCGGTGAGGACTAGGAAGACATGGCTCATCAGCGTTAGGTTGTCTTTTCAGTGGGTTAGTGGAAGCAGAAGCCAGCTTTCACCAGAAACTAGGCTGAGTGAATAAAGCAAAGAATTAGAAGTAGTGAGTGGGGACTATTTTTTTTTTAATTTTTTTTTTTCAGGATAACTGATGGTGAAAGAAAGAGGTAGGGGTAAAGGGAGATTTTCTTTTTAAAGGATTTTTTCTTCTTTTAAGAGATTTATTTATTTGAGACGGTGGTGGGGGGAGGGCATAAGCGAGAGGGAGGGGCAGAGGGAGACAGAGAAGCAGACTCCCTGATAAGCAGAGAGTCCAATGTGGGGCTCGATCCCAGGACCCCAGGATCATGACCTAAGCCGAAGGCAGACACTTAACCAACTGAGCCACCCAGGCGACACTTTTTAAAGGATTTTCAAAAGAAGAGGTGAGATTAGTGTATGTTTAGACTGAGGCGACAGGACTAGTAGAGGAAGAGATATTAAAAATGGGAGGTGGGTTCTCCCTCTGCCTCTCCCGCCTCCCTGGCTTTTGCTCTCTCTCACTCACACATACTCTCTCTCTCAAATAAATAAATAAAATCTTTTAAAAAGTGTGTGTGGGGGGGAGTGCGCTCCTGGGTAGCTCAGTGGGTTAAGCATCTGCCTTTGGCTCAGTTCATGGTCCCAGGGGCCTGGGAGGAAACCCTTTATCCAGCTCCCTGCTCAGCAGGGAGTCTGCTCCTCCCTCTGCCTCTCCTCCCTGGCTTGTGCTATCTCTCTCTGTCTCTTTCAAATAAATAAATAAAATCTTAAAAAAATGGAAGATGGGGGTTGAAATTGATGATGCCTGATGCGTCCTGCAAAGTGGGCATGGGATCAAGAACACACGTAGGGGATTTCCCTTTTTAAAAATCATTCAACAAATACCAGGCAACTTCACTTCTCTAAGCCTCCACTTTCCCATCTATAAATTAGGAATAAGAGTAGATACCTTCTACTGTTGCTTTGACAATTAAATGCTTAATGTAGAATCAGGCACATAGCCAGTTTTCTAAAAAGCATTTATTGCTACTATTGTCCTTACTAGTTGAGTCAGGCACTGTGTTAGGTCCTGAGAGTGGAAGTCAGATGTGGTCCAGTTGTCATGGAGCTTGCTGCCTTCAGGAGCCAGGGATGGAAGGTGCTCTGTAGGCAAACGTCAAGAGAAATCTGAAGTGGGGAGGGGATCAACTTGTTATGGCTGACCTCCCTTGCAGGTAAAGGTGGGGAAGGGGGAGAGCTCCAGGTGTGGATCAAAGAAGCCAAGAACCTGACGGCTGCCAAATCAGGAGGGACTTCAGACAGCTTTGTCAAGGGGTGAGTCCCTGGCCAGTACCAAACTAACCAGTTCTGGGACAAGGAAACTAAGAGAGGAGCCCAAATTAACCTTTCTCTGTGGATATTATCCTTGTATATCCCACTGCCTCCAGCAGCCAACTCTGTTCCTGAAAATAGGTAATGGGACAACCTCTACAACCACCTTTGTCCTGGTCTGAGCTCAGTTTGGACTGTGTTATAGTGTGGATTTCCAGAGAGGAGAGTGGTAGACAGACAGGCTGGACTTTTCCTTTGTTACAGACTTTGGCTTTATTATAACGAATCCTGAATCAAAAGCTATATCCCCTGACCGTTAGGATTTAGGAACTCAGGACTGTGCTCCCCACAATACTGAAGCAACACCAGCTCCCCCCACCCCAATGATAGATCATCCCACTGACTTAAGTTCTCTAGCAAATCATGGTTGGCTAGGCCTATAGTTAACGACTGTTGGTTTTCTTGAAAGAAGACCTTGTCCAGGAGAAATATTTAAATCAAATATTTAAAACCCATGTTTGGTTGAGTATAGATAAGAGTTTATTAATGACACTGTATTAATTTTCTCTCCAGGTTAAAGGAATTGAATCAGGTGAATGATCCAGTGGGGGTAGTGGGAAGTCTGCTTCGGGATATCTGGAGGAGGGAGTGTGTGCTAGCATCCGCCTGACGACCTCCCTCCCTGGGCTAGGCCTGCACCAGGGGAAAGGGGAATTTAGACAGGTATTTGCCAGCTTTGAGTAGGTTATTGATTACTCCCTGCCCTCTGCCAGATATCTCCTTCCCATGAGGAACAAGGCCAGTAAGCGTAAAACTCCCGTGATGAAGAAGACCCTGAATCCCCACTACAACCACACATTTGTCTACAATGGTGTGAGGCTGGAAGATCTGCAACACATGTGCCTGGAACTGACTGTGTGGGACCGGGAGCCTCTGGCCAGCAATGACTTCCTGGGTGGGGTCAGGCTGGGTGTTGGCACTGGTGAGAGCCTGTCCCCGGTCCTGACTATTTTAAAGGCCTCTTGCATATTTTTCTGTCCTCAAATATTCGTAGCCCTTCCTTCGGAGCCTCTCTATGGCAAAAGCAGTCTTCTTTTCTTTCAGTTAATGTCTGGTCACAATTGACTGAGTGCCTACTATGTGCAGGCCTCAGGGGAAGGCTGAGCTCATGCACTGTTAATGGGTACACATGAATGGGACCCTGATTGCCAGGAATGCTGCCATCTTACCACCAAAAAAAATCTAAAAACCTACCTGCATCCATACGGATAATTTCCATCTTCTATCCTGTTGTAACAAAAGAGGGGCCTTTCTAGCAAAGTCCATGCTCTTTCCAAGTATTCTGGATCATACCCTAACCTTCTTAACCTCAAGCTTTTGGAATCTTCTTTCTCTCCTGTCTGATCGCTTTCATTCCCTCTACCTCCCTACTGGAGGAGAAAACCAATAAGCTCTGATATTGCCAATCTTTAAGAAACAGAAATTAACCTTTTCTTTACCCTACATTCCCACTTTTAATTTCTTAAAAGGAATTGTCTCTGCTTCCTCGCATCTCTTTTAGTCCTCAGTCCACTGTGATCTGGCTTCTGTCTCCCTTTTTCTTGAAATACTTAGCTCCTACTGATTCTGCATTTGTCTTTGGAACTTTCTTATTCTCTACCCAAACTAAATATTGGTGTTTTTCAGGGCTTAGTCTTGAATCCTTTTTCCTCTTTGCAGTCTCTTCATGCCTGCAGCCTTAAATACTACTTGTATATTAAGAAGTCATATAAAGCACTTAACCCGAAGTGTCTAGAATGAGGTTTTCACAAATGCAGGCAAGTTCGTATCAATCCCCCACTTAAAACCCTTCGGGGGCTCACTCCTGTGCTTCGAAGACAATCCAAAGTTCTTGCCATTCTGACAGGCCCCTCCAGATTCTGGACCCTTTTGTTCCTTTATAATTTATCCTTATATCACTTTTCTGCTAGCTCCCTGTGCTCCAAACACAATGACTCTTTCTGCTCTCCAAATATACCAAGCTCATTCCAGCTTCAGAACCTTTGCAATTATTGTTAACCTCTCTCTGGCTCCTTCCCATCCTTCGGTGTTCTACTCAGATGTCTCCTTGGAGAGGTGCCCAGACCATTCCAGCTAAAGGAGGCCCTAATCTAGGCACCACCGACCACCCTCTTTAGTTACTTCATGACACTTATCTCACTATCTGAAGTATTCTTGACTTCCTTGTAAATGTTGTGTTTCCTCTATTCAAATGTAAGCTGCCTATAAGGCAGGACCTTTTTTCTTTTCTTTTCTTTTTTTTTTTTTGCTTTGTTCACCACTGTATCTCCGAAGCCTCAGAAAGTACCTGGTACACGGTAGGTACTCAATAATTGTTTGTTGAAAAAATGAATGTACAAGACAGTAGGAATGAGGCCACATCCTATCCGAACCTCAGGCCTGGAGTCTATAGCTAGAGAAAAAAAGGTGTTTAGCTACTGCCTCTCCCACCCCTCACACCTCCACCTTTTTTTTTTTTTTTTTTAATTTCCAGTTGAGTTGGCAGTGATAGAAAGGCAGTAGCTCTGGCATGAGGTGTCAGACATAAGAGCTCTGTCATGGCCTCAGAAGGAGAGATCTGAAGCCACTGTGTGCTCTTTGGAGTCTCATTTCTTCAATCTGAAGTCTCTTGATTGAGTCTCGGGAGCACAGAGACAGCCTTGCCAAGTCACTAGGGAGCAGTTCCCGGACGGCCATCCCCATCCACCCATCTCCCTAATATGCTGTCTTTTGTGGGATGGCTACCCTTGCCACGTAACCCCTCTTTCCTGGGAGGAGGGTGGCTGAGGCATGGGTTCCCTGTTCAGCCGCTCCTCTGGTGTTTCTCCTCAGGGATCAGTAATGGGGAAGTGGTGGACTGGATGGACTCGACTGGGGAAGAAGTGAGCCTGTGGCAGAAGATGCGACAGTACCCAGGGTCGTGGGCAGAAGGGACTCTGCAGTTGCGTTCCTCGATGGCCAAACAGAAGCTGGGCGTATGAGTCCCCGTCCTTCTCTGCAGGTCCAGCCCTGTCCAGGGCAAGTCAGAGGACATGAAGAAACCAAGAGCAAAGATTTATAATGTGTGTGTGTGTGTGTGTGTTTGTGTGTTATGTATGTGTGTGTGTGTATAAACACGTATTTCTACAATTCTCATTATGCTAGAGTCATGCAGACTCTTTCCCTTTTCTAAAGTAGGCTCAAGAGTAAGGGTCTGTTCCAAATGTTTTTATTTGTGCTTCATCTAGTATATTTCCAGAGTCCATGCGTATATTCTTATGATCTTTAATTAACTTAAAATCTTTTAAAACAAGCTTTTTAAAAAAATCCCCTGTCTTGCAGTGCTTTTCCTCCTTCCCCAGGAAGCTCTGGCTACCTTTGGCATTCATACAGGTCTGTGTTGGACGGTGTGCCTGGTCTGAGGCCAAGGCTCTGGGAAGCAGGGTTGGGTTACTAAAGGTAGGAGAAGATGGGAGAGAGGTGAGCAGGTCTGCCCCCTTTCTCTCCAATTTCTGTTTTTAACTCCATTTTTACCTTGATAAATTTCTGGAACTTAGCTTTTAACTCTTCGTGTTCTTAAGCAGTTTTTGTAGTGCTTGGGTCTCATGGTTTCCTTTGAAATGCTAAGAAAATTCCCAAGTTCCTTCCAGCTCCAGACACCTTCACTAGACCTTTAGCAGACCCTTAAAATGGAGCTGCTTTAGGAAAAAAAAAACACTTTAGTTAGATAGTGACTGAGTCATGGACATGCCCCAAATGGCTTCTCGGTGGTCTCATAGGACCCGACTGGCTGAGAATGAAATGTCTCCCAGCCCATGCTGCATTTTTGCATTTTATACAGATACAGCTGTTGTTGGAGAGCTCCTCATTTCTTTAATAAAAGACATCTTCACCTTCATGTGCCACATCTTTCTGAGTGCTTGTGTCCACGGTGTGGTACCACACAGAATATGGTCTATGTACCATCATGCCAGCCAGAATAGCCAAGTACTGTCTAAACTGGCCCAGTGTTGGGGCACCTGGGTGGCTCAGTTGGTTAAGCATCTGCCTTTGGCTCAGGTCATGATTTGGGGGTCCTGGGATCGAGCCCCACATTGGCCTCCCTGCTCAGCAAGGAGCCTGCTTCTCCCTCTCCCTCTACCCCTACCCCCTGCATGTGCTCTCTTTCTCACATTCCATCTCAAATAAATAAATAAGATCTAAAAAAAAAAAAAAAGTAAGCTGGCTCAGTGTTTCTCCAGACTGGGCACTGTTAGTACTCTAACAGAATGTGTTCAGAAAACCTAGTTATTCTGACTTCCTTCTTGAAGTGACTTCAGTTTCTATTTTTCCTATTGTTTCCTAAATGTGACCTAGATGTAATGTGGATGTGATGCGTTGAGACCTTTCTAAGAAGGGTCTAGTGACCTGAGTTTCTTTTCTGAAACTCACTGTACCAAACAGACCTTTTTATACTTGCAAGTGTATCTACACAAAGTTGTTTGTGAAAGGAGTCTATACCAGAGAAATGATCCCAGAGAAATGATTTCTCCTAGAAGGGCCATTAGATCAAGGGCAGCTGCTGTGGTTTCTACTGTATAGGTGAGCCGAATGGAGGAGTATTTTTTAAAAGGTTTGTTTGTATGGCTTGATGCTATATTGGAAAGCATAATTTGGAATCCTGGTCTGTAACTCGCTCCTTTGTTCTCCATGCCCTGAAATGTATGTGTGCTTCAATAAAGCTTTCTCACTTGTCAAGTGTTTGCATTTGTTAGTTCAACTGCGGCTTTTCTCTCTGATGTCCTCACTTACTGCAGTTGCTGTTCAGTGGCTTGATGGGAAAGAACCAAAGAGACAAATACTTTCCCTAAGCATACACTGTACTGATTGGGAGAAAATTTTCCTTTCCCTATGTTGCTGCCTGATACCTCTGCTGAGCTCTGACCTGTTGACCTTTGTGTTTGGTATCTAGGGAGAGACCTGAGAAACCATCTTAAAATTGGCACCACTTTTCTTTCTCTCTCAAGTACCAGAGGAACTCCTTCTCGAGCTTTGTAGCCCCCTACCACTGGAAGGAGAAAGTTGTGCACAGGGGAAGGAAGATGTTCTCTGCTGTGTTTCTTTCTGGATCCTTCGATATCTCTAGGAGGTAGGGCCTTTTCCCTTCACCCCTTCTATCATTATTTAGTTTTGGGAAATAAATAACACAGATGCTAAGCAACCCATCTCAGAAATAAGGTCCTGGGTTTCTAGGGAGAGCCCAAGTGATTCTTGACCTCTTGTGCAAAAAGACATCAATATATATTGAATGTCTTTTGTGTATAAAGCTTTATGCTAGACACATTATATGTCATTTCCTTAATTTCTCCAAGCACCTTATGAAGTAGGAAAATTTCCCTTTTTACAGAAGAGGAAAGTCAAGTCCACTATCGTATAACAGAGTTGGCCTTTGAATCAAGGTCTGATTCCACTGTATCATGCTACTTCCTGCAAGGGCGTTATATGTGTTATGGGTGAAGATTCAAAGGAAGGGATGACTCTGTTTTTCTAAAATATCTCAAAGAAATAAGTTTAGTCTACAAGGTAGGATAATCAGGATGCTTTGAATGTTACCTAACCAGCTGATGGACTCAATGGCTTGTGTACATTAGTGTGTGTGTGTGTGTGTGTGTGTGTGTGTGTGTGTGTATGAGATATATGGGGAGATGGAGATGGGGGTAGTTGGGAGGCAGAGAGAGAAAAACAGATATGTACAAGGTTGGGGTGAGGCGAGCCCCCTTGTCTGGCTGTGAGCTTGATTCTGCTGCCGCCCCTTCCCCCTACTTTAGAGGCTGGAATTTTCTGAATCATAAGGCAAAAGAGGTTACAGTGAGGCTTAACCTAAAGAAAGCGATATTGACTTGCCTATCTGACTACTCAATAAAAAGAAAAGCTTTTCAGTTTTTCGAAGCTAGAGGAACATTTCTATCAGGCCCAGGTGGACACTCGGTTCAGGTTGTCATTCATGTTGTCATTTGGGCCTTTGACCGGCTAGCATGCCCTGGCTTGCCACTTGACGTGTAAGCGATAAAGACAAGGCAGGGCATTTATTCTGACTAATGTGCAATCTTTGCCTTTGGAACCATAGACCTCGTCTGACCGGAGATTTCCCACATTAGCTCATTGTATTTTGTCTTCTGCCCATAACTTGTCTTTTGACTTTCCAAGCTCCTGTATTTCCCTGGAGGGAAGAGGGAGAAGGGACTTTTTTGCTCCAGGTTTGATCATTCACTCCATGTCCTGGTCCACTCAGCCACTACCTCACTTTTTATTTTGCATTTTACAAAGGGGATTTCCACTAAGCCTGCAGTGGAAACAGCTTCTTTCTGACTCACTACTACCCTCTCTGTTCTGGGCTCATGATTTTTATCCCATTCCTCTTCTTTGGAGAGTGGATTTTCTTGGGTTGAGAGCTCCCAGTTCCCTCTTTCCTCCTGGGTCCACTCCCAACTCTTGTGCTGAGTAGGATTACTTAGAGAAGTTGAAACCCTTATCTTTGCTTGGAGCAGTCAGCTGTCTTGAAATGACAAGTCAAAAAGGCAGGGACAGTACAGCATAATATTTAAGAACATGGACTCCAGAGCCAGCCTGCTGGTGTTTAAATCCCAGCTTGCACTTACTAGCTGTCTGATCTCAGGCGAGTTGCCTAACCCCTCTCAGCCTCAATTTCCTCATCTGTGAAATGGGACTAATCACGGGACCTGCTTGAGAAGGTTCTTGTGAAGATTCCAAGTTGGTGGATAGAGTGTTCAGAATGGCACTCAGTACATAGTGAGGACTCAAGCATTAGCTCTGCTTCTCCACTCAGCCTGCTTTCTTCTCTCCTGTAATTTTCCACTGGGGACCCCTAGGCAAAGCCAAAGGAGAAATGACCCTGGGTTCCATGAGAGTTAAAAAGAAAGTTATCATACATTATATGTAAATAAAAAATAAATAAAATAAAATTTGCAAAGAAGAGGGGAAAAAAGAAGAAGGTTCTCAGCAGCACGGGAAGGATACCTTTTCTCAAATAAGGACACACCGTAAAGTGTTGCTGCATTTCAAAATGGCCCAGCCTCAAATTTACTTTCAGGCCCGGCTCTTAAAGCTTGATTTTGGGTTGTGGCAACTCCTACCTGCTCTCTGCTCACCTCTTAAAAGGGATCTGTTGGGCATCTGCCTTCAGCTTAGGTCATGATTCTGGGGTCTTGGGATCGAGCCCCTCATCAGGCTCCCTGCTCAGTGGGGAGTCTGCTTCTCCCTCTCCCTCTGCTGCTCCCCGCTGCTTGTGTTCCCTCTCTCTCTCTCTCATATTTCTTTTTTAAGGATCTGAGTAGGGCGACTGGGTGGCTTAGTCATTAAGCATCTGCCTTTAGCTCAGGTCATGATCCCAGGGTTGCTGGGATCAAGCCCCACATCGGGCTCCCTGCTCAGCAGGAAGCTTGCTTCTCCCTCTCCCACTCACCCTGCTTGTGTTCCCTCTCTCCTTGTCTCTTTCTCTGTCAAATAAATAAATAAAAATCTTTTTAAAAAAAGGATCTGGGAAATTGGAAGGGGAGGTGAACCATGAGAGACTATGGACTCTGAAAAACGATCTGAGAATTTTGAAGGGGTGGGGGGTGGGAGGTTGGGGGCACCAGGTGGTGGGTATTGTAGAGGGCACGGATTGCATGGAGCACTGGGTGTGGTGCAAAAATAATGAATACTGTTATGCTGAAAAAATTAAAAAAATTATAAAAAAAATAAAAAAGGATCTGAATAATACGTGAAGCTGAATCTTTTTTTTTTTCCTTCTCCACTAGTTCTACAGAGGGTTGGAGTGATGGTTTACAGGTTGCCTAGATCATGAGCTGAGGGCTTCCCTGAGGAAGGGACAGCCCTGGCTGCCTTTTGCTGGGAACTGGAGGCTCAGTAAGAAGAGATTTTTGCCTATGAGCCAGCTAGAGGGGCCAGTACCAAACATTCTGCTCTGGCCTGATCCATCTTCCTCAGCGGCCTCCCATGGCCACATTTTCCTTATTTTTACATGAAGCAATGGTTAACATCACATTTGTAAGCAAATCCCCTAAAAGAGCAAAGGACAAGCTCAAGATCTTGAAGCTCCCACCCAGTGCCTCCAATGATACAGCTCACCTGTAGGGGAAAATCCCCCTACACTTGCTTATTTACATGGCCTGCTTATCTCTTGTGACAGTGCTGCCCTCTGCTGTCACCTCTGGGTAGAGGAACCATTTCAAACACAGCCAGTTGGTGTATGAATTGAGAATTTACTATCTTGGAAGACTTTGGAGAGTAGCGCAGGGGACCAGATTGCAAAAAGAAGACTTTCACCCCAAGCCCATTGCCCAGGACCTGTCCTCAGTCCCTGCCTAGCTTCGTATGCTCCTCCAGTGCTACTTAAAGCAGAGACTTGCTTAGGGAAACTATTACACAGCCCCACAAAGGGGCCCGGGAATGTCCCAGAATTGGTGAATCTCACCCACCTCAGAGTCCTATACCTAGAACCGTGGGGAACCATTTCTGCCTTTTATCAGGCCCCAGTTTTGGCCAACTCGGAGAGTTTTCTCTTGACCTCCATCTGTGCCCTGGCTCAAGTTCACTCGCACATGTCCCTTTGCTCCCGGCGCTGGATCAGCTCCTGGTTGCTCAATAGGTAGTCATCAATGAATGTGAAGATTTCCTCGGGGGTGACAGGTTCCATGTAGCGTTCCCGGTCAATTCCCTGCTTGTCAATCAATACCATGTTGAAGTAGGAGGGAGTGAGGCGCTGAAATTGCCTAGAGAGAGGAGCCCACAGGGTGTGAGTGAGACCTTGTCTGGGCTTCATCCCACCACGCTCTACCCATGGACTAATTCATTCCCTACCTGATCTCTTGTCCCTACCCTGTCTCCTACCTCAAGCCCCTTTGTTTTTTTCTCTGTTCCGACCCTAGTCTTGCTGTTCCTTTGCATCTAACTCTGCTACACCATCCCTTCCTTACCCCAGACGGAGCAACTGTCAGGCTATGCTTCCCTCATAGGCCCCTTTAAGCAGGACTATCACATATACTATGCGAGCCGCACAGAATAACTCCAGGGAGCACCAGTCATATGTACTATGATGCGACTAGTGTTTTCTAGAGTTGGGGTGGGCATAACTGGCACACATAATGGCAGCCCTGAGATTGGTTAATATTACCTGGTCAGCTCTTCTATTTAGAGATGCAAGTTTGTAGTCTCTTTCCTCTGTGTGTTTCCCAGGCTCTCCCCTACCTGGGGCTGAATCTTTCTGTCCACACTGCAACAGCCTGAGAGGCAGGTATCGTTTATAGAGAACAGCAAGCAATGATAGCTTTATTGGCACTGAGTGTACGTGCAGGCATCAGAGGGGTGATAATGGATAGATGATGAGAAAAGTCCATTTCTACCACCTGTCCCCAATAGTCTTCTCTTCACCCAGGGTCCAGAGGTGTGTGATTCAGATTTTAGTGCCTAAAAAGATGCCTTTTGCTCCTTTGAAGACTGAAGACAAAGAGATGAGGCCATGAGACAACAGAATCAGAGGCTTCTCTGAGTCATGTTTGGGTCTGTATCTCAGCCCTGGCTGTGAATCAGAGTCACCCGAGGTGCCTTATGAAAGCACCCTCCTGGGTCACCTGAGTGGCTCATTCATTAGCATCTGCCTTCGGCTCAGGTCATGATCCCAGGGTGCTGGGATCGAGCCCTGCGTCAGGCTCCCAGCTTGGCGGGGAGCCTGCTTCTCCCTCTCTCTCTGCCTGCTGCTCCCCCTGCTTGTGTTCCCTCTCTCGCTGTTTCTCTGTGTCAAATAAATAGAGTCTTTTTTAAAAAAATTAAGTAACAGATAAAAGCACAGTCCTAAGGTAGTTTGGGGTGGAGCCTGGTCATCAGTGTTTTACACTCTCCCCTCTGCCCATTTGATTTTGATATTCTACCACTCTCTGGTTTTATCTATCGTATCCAAAGAGTTCAAACACAAGGCATGCCTCAAGAGGGTAGTGTCTGTTGCTTCTCCTCCAACCCTCCCATTGCCAGTGTCCTGCCCTGGTTTCTGTCCCCTCCCCTTCCCTGTGGCCTCCAGCTTGGACCTGAGCTCCTCGATGATGTTGGCTGACAGCTGTTGCTCCCGGATGCGCCCCACCTCCTGAGGTGGCCGCCCCACCAGTTCAATGATGGTCACGTGGCGCTGGTCCAGTCCACAGGTGGATTGCTGGGAGAGAAGCGAAGGTTTGATGGAATAGGTCCTTAGACTCAAACCCAAGGCTACTTAGCTGATTCTTCCTGGGACCACCCTGAGGCAGTGTAGGAAAGGAGGGGCTTCTCCCCCAACCATCATACCGTGGGGTTCAACTGTCTCTTTCCTCTGTCATTCCCAATGCATTTGCCCTAACAGTATTTCTTTTGTCCCAGTGAAATGTACCAAACCTGTCACACCATGTGGTGTAGAAAAGCGAAATGTAATTGATACATTGCAGGAACATAATCTCTCCTTGTTGAGTACTGCATTGGCTTTACCCAACCAACATGGGCTCTTAACAGATGGCTGTGGTGATGTGATTATAATGGCTATTGTTTATTGAACACAAATACCTAATGCTTTGCAGGAATCAGTGAATCCTTATAACACCCCTAACAAGGTGGTATCATTCCCGTTCTGTAGGGGACACAGTAACTTGCCCAAATTTGCATGACAGTAGGATGCTGAGCCAAGACTCAAACTGAGAGCTGATACTGCCTGCCCAAGTGTATGCTCCTTACCACTAGGCTACATAGCCATGGCCTTCTCTCAGTCTCCAACAGTTCTCCGAAGTAGGGCCGATGATCTTTTCGTTACCTTTTGTTGCCTTCCTCACACTGAGCAGGACACCCTATAACCCTATCCTGGCTCTTTGTCTTGCAGGGTCACCTTTGAGTCAGTTACCCAGAGCAAGGTTTAAAGCAACAGTGAACACTCTGGGGAGCCCAACCCCTTATTTAATCTTTGGGCTACTCCTCTAGTCCTGAACCTCAGAATCACTGTCCTTACTGGCTGCTTCCTGTTCCTGCTCTTGCTTTCTGTTCAAGCTGAGGTGTTGTCTTTGTCTGCCCTTTTTGGGGGGTGGGGAGAGATTGCTGGAGGCTTTAGGTCGGTTTTGGTATGGACACCCAGGATCATCCCTTTGATAGAGCTGCTGCCATCATGAGCTCTGAATATTGACTTAACAACTTCTAAGATTTAACCTTTAGAAATCCCCCTAAACAGCATCTTCTCTTACCTGGGTGTCTAGACCCTTGTAGCTCCTCAGAGCTGTTTCTCTTGGTCCCAGCTCCTGAGAGCTGTTTCTCTTGGGTCTCTTGGTCCCACTAGTACTCCATGAATTCTCTTCAAGAACCTTTTTATAAGACCCAATGAGCATATCTATTGCGTCTTATCTACCTCTCCCTCCTGCACAAATGGCTTTGGCTAGGTAATGCTTAGTAATGGAGTGGGCTTAGTGGGTAAGTAAAGGAGCTAAGCCCTAATCAGGAGGTGGGTCTCACCTGCAGCATTGAGATCTGCATTTTATAATATCGGTTGGAGGGATCAGGAGCTGAGATGATGAGGAGTCGCTGTTTCTCATAGAACTGATCCAGAAGGCCAGCAGCAGAGTTGACATTGACATTAATCTTCATAGCTAGGGCAAGAGCATATGGTCAGTTCAGAGTACAGCCTTTCCTTCATTCCAGCACAGGTAACAACACCTTGAGGAGTTGCAGTCTTTCAAGTTAACTCTTTTTGGTTGTTTCTGCCTTTCTTCCTCCAAAGTAGCCCTGATCAGCATGTCCACCCTGCCCACCCTCCTTCTTTCACTCACGGGCACAGATGGGTGGTGATCCTGACCACTGGCGGCTGGACTGGCAGACCCGGGAGGGGGTTCCTTGGCGTTCATAACCTCCATCACAGTGATATTCACAGGTGGCACCATAGTTGTCCCCTGCCGAGGTGCAGGTAAGGTAGCCATGCTGTGGTGGTTTTAGAGTTGGGCAGCGTCTCACTGTCAGGGAGGGGTTCACGTTAGGGGCTATGGTATCTCTTTTAGGAACAGAAGGTTAAGAGGGTGCCCATGCTGTGTTTTCTAGATCAAGAGACCGAGGAGGATCAGAATGAATGGCTTCTCTGTGTTTTCAGTGGCCAAGGGTGGGGCCAGAATTTTCCTCCTAAGGAATTAAAGCTGAAATGCACACAAAGGTGTTCATAAAATCTGGAGGTGCAGGGGAGTATACACATTATTATAAAAAAGAGTATCCATCTGTAAAAAAATAAAGTTTGTTTTCAGATCTTATAGACACCCTGCACAAAGATGACCATCTTATGTAATTAATTTTTAGTATCAATAATAAATTGGAGAAGACTTGAATATCCATCAGTGGTAGAAGTGTTAAGCAAGTCAAAATATATTCTTAGAAGTAGGTTAATAGGGGAACCTGAGTGGCTCAGTTGGTTAAGCGTCTGCCTTCAGCTCAGGTCATGATCCCGGAGTTCTGGGATCGAGCCCCGCATTTGGCTCCCTGCTTGGCAGGGAGTCTGCTTCTCCCTTGGCCTGCTGCTCCCTGTGCTTGTGCTTTCTGTCTCTCTCACTCTCGTTATATCTCAAATAAATAAATAAAATCTTTTTAAAATAAGAAGTAGGTTAATATGTTCTCATTAAAAATATTTCTGAATAATTTTTAAAAAGCATGAGAAAACTACCTGTGTTGTAATGAAAGTGAAAAAGGGGGATCTAAGATTGGGTGTACAGTATGAGCTCAACTATCTATTTTTTTAAAAGTCTATGTAGATTAAAGACTGGGAGGAAAATCCCAAAAGATTAACAATAATTGCCTCTGGATGATGGGGCAATAGATTCTTTCCCCTTTGTATATTTATTTCCAAAATGTTCAATGATGAGCATGAATTATTTTTATAACAAACAAACAAACAAACAAAAAAACCCCAAATCAAAACAATACAACACAACCCAAAGAGGAAGAATCAGGCTGCCATCACCAACCACCAATTTCAGAAGAGGTCAAAGACTGAGAATGAAGGCTCATTAGATTTGATAATTAGAAGACTAAGAAAAGAAATAAATACAGAGTATCCTCATGAATTTTATCGGGATTTAGAATGAGACAGTCTTACGGGGCAATCAGGGTTTCTGAAGCGTGTATACACATGTAATGTAGCTTCCTGAATGACCCTGTATAAATGAACTTGTTTTTTTCCCTCTGCCCGTATCAAAGAGTCATCTGTTTCAGGCACAGAGGGGAGAGAGTTGTGGTGGGCATGGAGAGGGTCAGGGTGGAGCAGGAATAATGAACAATGTAGAGATGGAAGACTTCTTTCTGACCTTGTACTTTCACAATGAACTTGCAGCTGGCTCGGTTATAGGCTCGATCGTAGGCAGTGTATCGAATCACATGCTCTCCTTCGGGAAAGTGAGAGCCAGGCTCAGGGCCCCGAAGTGTCACCCTGCGTGGGACCAGGTAAGAGAGCCATTGAGGAAACAGACTCTTAGAACTGGGGTCTGGGGCACATCATCACGGTGGCATCAGCCTGTGAAGTGCGGTGTGGGCAGCCCGAGAAACCACTGGAAGGTGTAAGGGGAATCCGTTCCTCACCTGGTGATGGTACCATCAGCAGAATCTTTCACCAAGGGTGGGTCCCAATATACCCGAGCTGTCAGTTTCTCTGGCTCTGCCATCTTCTCCCGTGAGTGGGGACAACGGATCTTGGGGGGATCTAGGTCTACCAGGGTCAGAAATCAAGTGCTGACTCATGGGCCCCCTACCTTCCCTGGAGGGAACCCATAGAAGCAATACCTCCCCACTGGGTAGGTAAGAGACACACCACTGTTCAAGATGCTCAGTGCAACTGGGAGAGGAAGCCCAGCACCAGGGGAAGTGACCACTTTGTTGAGCTTGTGCCCAGCGTGCCACCCTCACAGCAAGCAGCAATGCCTCTGTGGTGAGAATTCCCCATCACCTGTGGCTATAATGCCAGGGTGGCTCTTTGCCACAGGACCCATGGGAGCGACCACCATTTACCTACACATACGGGCTCGCCTCCACTCCATCGCCCATCTTCCATGCAGATTCGGCTGCGATCACCTTCCAAGTGGTAGCCACTGGCACAGCTGTAGTCACAGCGGGAGTCAAGAAGCACCCCATTTGTGCAGGTATAAGTGCCACTAGTGATGAATGGCAGTGCATGGCATCTCATCTCTAAGGGAGAACCAAGTGGCAAGCTCAGTGGCCTGTGGGACTACCTGGAGGTGATGCCTGGGCATCTAGCACAGGCATAATCATATCAGAGGCAGCAGAAAGTACAAAAAACCCTACCCCAAACTGTCCTTACATTCTTGTGCCCAGTTGCCTTTTAATTTTCATATCATAAAACACAGCAATACTCTTGAAGGTCGGGGGTGTCTTAAAGAAGTGAATTACTTGTTAAAGTGCATGGACTTCGGAATCACACCCAAGTTTGGATCCCAGCTCCACCTCTTACTAGCTCTGTGACTTGAGCAAATTATCTTATCTCTCTCTGTGTCTCAGTGCTTTCACCAGTAAAATACGGATATTCCATAGGATTGTTGTGCAGGTTAAAAGAGACAATGCATATAAACCTCTGGACTCATTTAAGGCCTCAGTAGCTGTTTTCTGAACTTGTTCCTCAAATCCTAGATGCTCTTTAGCAAATGCAAAGCTCCCCTTTGAGTATAATTTTGCGGTTACAACAGCACCCCTCAGCTGAGGCTCACTTTCATGTGGAAGCAGGTTCATCTTACATCAGGGTGAGAATACAGGTCACACCAGTGCCTGGAGGGCCAGACTTGGTGGTTATTTGATTAAAGAGGAATCCTTGGGCTTTAGACACCACGTGTGCTAAAAGTGTAGACTGACTCTGAATTGCTTGTGAGCCTGACTGTGAGTTTCCCTAAGTCTAGTTTGAGATACCTGATACTTGAGAGAAGTAGGCAAGTTACACTTTAGGTTATCTAAGTTCTAGCTCTGCGTATGTTTGGTTATTGGAGCTTTGAATAAAAATTCTATGTAATCTATGTTCGCTTGGCTTCTTGGCCAAACGAGAATTAAAGATGAGTGCCTTTTATGTTTTCTAATAACCTCTATTTAAAGACCTATGGAAGAATGACTTTCTTGAAATCAGGGCAAAGGACAAAGGTTTGTCTTTTTGGATAAATTTGTATTCCTAGTATTATACGACAGTGAAAATGACCCAAGGTGTTTGCCCTTTTCTCTCTAATGGGGAAGGACAAAGCCAGATTCAGGGTTCAAACATAGTAATTAACTCATTCCAAGCACCTGGAAATATGGGTGTCTGCATTCTTTTAGCTAATTTTATGTTCATTTATAGGCATATTGTTTTAATTTTGTAAGCCCAACTCAAGTTCATTTTGGAAATGAATGGGTATACGTCCAAAGCCAAATTACTTACAATCATCTAAAGGTGTGTGGTGGCTTCTTTCTTTCTGGCTATCAAGCCTCCCCATTTCTCCACAGCATCTTCTCTGACTAATGCCATCTCTCTCTAAATGCTCACTGCCATACATCCACTTATACCGCATTCATGCGCACACATTTGTGTTTCTACCCCATTTGTCGATAAGCAGTCTGGGAGTAACCAAGGAACTGAGCAAGCTCTTGAAGAGACCAATGCAGGGTCCTCCACCCGTGGTGGTTCTACAAATGGTATTCAGCGATGGACATATGGATAGACAAAGTTCAGCGGCTAAACGTGGGTACGTTGTGGAGCTTGAATAAGAGATAGGGATTTGGGAGATGAGGGGGACATGATTTAGACTGTGTGTATTAGTATTTCCACATTTGAGCCTTAGGGATTCTTCTTGACTTTCAGAAGAAAATGAAGAATAGCAGATGTCTCGTACCTTCACTGCCAAGGCCTTCTAAGGCCTTGGGGCAGAAAGTATAACAGTTCACCTCGAGTGAGAAAGAGTCTGAGACCACACACATCCTTGAGAGCTCCAGAGAAAGGCCCAGGTTTACCCTAGGCCCCAGTCCTTAATTTTATATGTACTCCTGGACCCTCTGAGTCAGAAGGGCTGGTTGTTACTTAACTGTCCATAGTGCTTGGACAATAACCACAGGGAGAGAAAATGAACTAGAATGTTAAGATGGGGAAAGGGCCTGCAGGGCACTTGTGGAAAATTTTCAGTTTGCATTCGACAGAGGGCACAGTGACATTTCCAAGAACATATACCCTCAAGTGGCTGACTGGCCGGCTGGCCTCCCCCACATACACATGTCCATATATGCACACACAGCACTTACGCCTGCAGTAGGCAGTTCCAGACCAACGGCGGCTTGGCAGGCATTGCACCGACCTTCGTCCAATCAGTCGAAAGCCCCGGTCGCAGGAGAGCTCACAACGAGTTCCCAGGCTGCTGTGATAATTTCCTCCCCTTGGAGAGTAGCATGTGGCTTCTCCATCCTGGATATTCAATGTATAACACCACCGGGGGACTGTAGCAATAGAAAAAAAGTAAGACTGAGGTCCAGTCATCAAGGCAGTATGGTATTGGTGAAAAGATAGACACATCAATCAGTGGAACAGTGGATCAATCAGTGGAACAGAGCCTGGAAATAGATCCACAGAGGTCTGTTTGTCAAAATGATTTTTGACAAAGGCACAAAAGCAATTCAATGGAGGAAAGCCAGCCTTTTGGACAAATGGCGCTGGAGTAATTGAACTTCTATAGGCAAACAAAATGAAACAAAACTTTGGCCTAAGTCTTACAACTTATACAAAAGTTAACTCAAAGTGGATCATGGACTTAATTGTAAAAAATAAAATTATAAAACTTTGAGAGAAAAAAACATAGGAGAAAATGTCTGGAATCTAGAACTAGGCAAAGACATCTTAGACACGACACCAAGAATTCAATTCATAGAAGAAAAATCCACAAAATTTAACCTTGTCAAAACTAAAAACTTGTGTTCTGTCAAAAGCACTGTAATAGGAAAAAAACACAAACTGGGAGAAAATATTTGCATTATTTGCAAATAACTGACATAGGACTAGTAGCTAGATTATAAAAAGAACTCTCAAAACTCAACAGTAAAAAAGCAAAAAATCCAGTTGGAACAAGGGTAGAAAACATGAACAGACATGTCATTGAAGAGGATATAGTGATAAGCAAATAAGTACATGAAAAGATGTACAGCATCATTAGTCCGTAGAGAAATGCAAATTAAAACCACCACAAGACACCATTATACACCCATTAGGATGTCTAAATTTAAAAAAAATACATCAAGTGTTGGCGAAGATGGAGAGAAACTGGAACTCTCACATGCTGCAAGGGCAAATACAAAACGATACTGCGACTTTGGAAAATATTTTGGTATTTTCTTACAAAGATGAATACACACTTGGTGTGCACCTCTACAAGTCCACATTATGTATTTACTCAAGTGAAATGAAAACCCGACGGGGCGCCTGGGTGGCTCAGTCAGTTATGTGTCTGCCTTTGGCTCAGGTCATGATCCCGGAGTCCTGGAATCAAGCCCCACATTGGGCTCTCTGCTCAGTGGAGAGCCTGCTTCTCCCTCTCCTTCTGCTGCTCCCCCTGCTCGTGCTCTCTCTCTCTCTCACTCTCACCCAAATAAATAAATAAAATCTTAAAAAAAAACCCGTGTTCATACAAAACGCTGTATCCAAATGTTTAAAATATCTCAATTCATACTTAACAAAAGCTGGAAACAACTCAGATGTCTTGTGGCCGAATGGCTAAAATGACTGGTTTATCTGTACAAGAAGGAAGGTCTGACGCACAGGACTACAAAGATGACTTGCCAAGGCAGGTTGCGAAGCAAAAGAAGCCGGGTTCAAAAGTCTGCATACCAAAAAAAAAAAAAAAAAAGTCTGCATACTGTAAGATTCCATTTATATGACATTCTGGCTTAGGCAAAAATACAGGGACAGATCAGTGGTTGCCAGAGATCAGGAGAAAAGGTTGGGGATAACTTCAAAGGGGTAGCCCTGGGCAAGTTTTTGAGCTGATGGAACCATGGTGGTGGTTACCTGACTATATGCATTCTTTGAAATTCATAGAACTGTACCCCAAAAAGAATGAATTTTACCGTATGTAAATTTAAAATGACTTAAAAAAAAACCCCACAAATATATAAACTAGAGAGAGGAAGGGAATGTGATACCAAAGAAGGCTGCTTAGGAATGAAAGTCAGATCCCAGTTCAGTACTGAGCACGAAAGGTAAAAGAGCCCTTAAATTATAAAGACATTAGAAAGATGCCTCATTGGTTACACAAAATAAATGACTCTTCAGTGGGTTCACATTTTTTAAAAGGTTTTATTTATTTATTTTGCCAGAGAGAAAGAGAGAGAGTGGAGAGAGAGAGAGAGCCCAAGCAGGGGAAGCAGCAGGCAGAGGGAGAAGCAGGCTCCGTGCTGAGCAGGGATGGAGCCCGATGCAGGACTCCATTCCAACATCCTGAGATCATGACTGGAGCCAAAGGCAGCTGCTTAAGCAACTGAGCCACCCTGGTGCCCCCAGTGGGTTCAGATTTTAAAGGAGCACATCTAAACAGGCAGACGGCCACATGCCTAGGAAGGCATACATTAGGATGACACAGATCTTTTAGCCTGGGGTTGGGAAGGCTAAAGCCCCGAAAGAGCTCATTTGGTTCCCGAATCCTGGGACAAAAAAAGAGGGGAGGGGCTTTAAACAAAAGCACATCGGGAGTTAAAGGAACAGAGGCCAGGAACATCTGCCTGAGAGCAGCTGGTGAATGAAGACAGATGACAGTGTGGAAAAACTATCCTCTGAACAACAGGCTTGTGGCTTCCAGTGCTAGTTTTGAGCCTAGGCCTGTGATACACGACTGCCATCTGGGGACCCCGTCTCCAAATTACAGCAAGTCTCTTCAGCACTATAGTTTCAGAGCTGTTGATTATGTCACCACACAGCTACTCCACATGGGAGGCCGGGACCCCAACAATCACTCCCGTTCTCTTGCTCGCCTGTATTCTGCCAAGGAAAATACACATCAGATTGCAATGAATGGAACCAGCAAGCTCAGTAAAGGGAACTACAAAGTTCAGGATAAACGCTGAGATGGTAAAAGAGGGCCTCCTTATTGCAAGTAAGTTCACATTTGCTCGCCCAGAGGAATCTTAGCATAAAAGAAAACACATGGGCGGGCTGGAAAAGAGCAAAAACACGATTCCAATTTTGTTTTCACCCCAGCTTTATTAAGGGTGCAATCGACAAATAAAATGATATATGTATTAAGGTATATGACATGCTGTTTTAATATATATATATATATACATTGTGAAATGATCCCTGCAATCAAGTTGATGAACACATCCATAATTTCACAGTTACCATTTTTTTTCGTAGTGACCACCCTGAAGATGCAGTCTCCTAGCAAATTTCAAGTACACAACACAGTATTATTATTCACTATGGCCACAGTGTTGTACATTAGATGCCCTGAAGGAGGAAGGCAACATCTGGGAACCATAGCCTGGTGAGGCCGATGGTGCTGACAGCAGCGGGTTCTAGAATATTTAAACATAGGCTTCTGAGCAGTTAGAAAGAGAAGTGGTTATCTCCAGGTGCCCTGAAGAGCAAGTAATTCCAGACGGACCTCATTTCCTTTTTGGGTAGGGTCACCAGACTGGTAGAGCAAGGTAAATGGTAGGCACATGACATGGAAGTAAGGCACATGACAATGCCTTTCAGGCTGCTGATGTGGATTAAATGTAAGACATACATATAGGAGACGTGACAGTATGGTTGTGGAAATTTACAATCAGTTCAACAACTGTACCCAAAGAATGCTGATGGGAAACTAAAACTAAGGATGAGGCTAAAAATTGCATGGCAAAAACGTCCGGTAGGAAACGTGTTAGCCATTACTGAGTAGCTACCATGTGCTGGGCACAATGCTTTGCACATATATTTTTTTATTTTCACATCCATCATTTCATACAATTTGCAACAGCCCTGTGAGTTAGATCGGTGTTCATCCCTGCTTTGCAGATGGGGAAGTAACTTGCCTGGAGTCCCTCGCCAAGTATCAGGCAGAGCTGGGATTCGAACCCAAGCTTTGTCTGGCTCTAAAGCCTATCTTTTTTTTTTCTGATCACAATATCTGCCGCTACAGTGCATTAGGCTGCTATTTGGAAGTATAAATTTACGTTTTTGAATAGGTATATGGTCACATGATTTGAAACACAAAAAGTATAAAAACTTACACAGTGAAAAGTCTCCCTCTCTGCCCTGCTCCCAAGTCTACTCCCACTTAGTCCCCCCATAAAAACCACTGTTGTTTCTTTATGCATATAAAGCATATATTGTTCTAGATTCTTTTTACCCCCCTTAAATTTTTGGGAAAAAAAGATTTATTTGAGAGAGCGAGCGAGCGAGGGCATGAGCAGCGGTAGGGGCAGAAGGAGAGGGAGAAACAGACTCTCCGCTGAGCAGGGAGCCCAAGGGAGAGCTCAGTCCCAGGACTCTGGGATCATGAACTGAGCTGAAGGCAGACGCTTAACCGACTGAGCCACCCACGAGTCCCTACCCCCTTCCTTTTAACACATAGAGTAGTGCGTTATGCTACTGTTCCCACCAATGCTTTTAAAAATAAACTTAACGATGTGTTTCAGAGACCTTTCCATATCACTACATAGCATGCATACAATTTATTTAAATGAAATAACATTTATAAAATACACAGCACAACGACTGGCACACAATATGTGTTTGTCCAGGGTGAAATTGCTGGCAGGTAGAGGATCTGGGACTTGAAACTCAGACCCATGTTCTCTTCTCTGTGCAGCTGTCTGCCTATCTCTTTTTGGGGATTAGAAGAAAACAAAGTGCTGACAACAGAGGTGAAAGGGCCTCATCCGTGATTATCTTGAGATTACCCAGGCAGAGTTACCAGTTTGTCTAGAGTTGAAGCAATATACTGGAAAAGCGGTGCCCCCGGAGAATGGGCAGTATACTTCAGACAAGGGTTTTGACTCCACGCTAGGAGGCGGGATAAGGGAATGAAAGAAAGTTCAGGATTAGCCAAAATGGCACCAAACTACATGGTCAGCTGGCTCTAAAATCATGATCTGGTTTTTACTAGTTAACTCTTTTTCTTTTTTTAATCTTTTTTTTTTAAATGATGGGTTATGTTATGATGAAAGAGATGGAATGAGCGCGGTTTTGGAGTCCGACAGACCCACCTGGGTCTCGATTCCTGCTCTGCCACCTCTGAGATCTGCTGCTCTCTAAATTTACCTTCTCTGAGCTAAGTTTCCTGTTCTGTAAAATGGGGATACTAAACTGGTTTCCTAGGGCTGTTCTGAGAACCATATGAAATTGCCTGTGTAAAATATATCTAGCCCTGGGAATATTTCCTAAATCAGTGTCTGGGTGTGAGCTGCCTGCTCATTTTGCTTCAAGCAACAAGACGTTGCTGCCAGACTTTTTTTTTTTTAAATATTGTATTTATTTATTTGACAGAGAGACACAGCGAGAGAGGGAACACAAGCAGGGGGAGTGAGAGAGGGAGAAGCAGGCTCCCCACCAAGCTGGGAGCCCGATGCGGGGCTCGATCCCAGAACCCTGGGATCATGACCTGAGCTGAAGGCAGACGCTTAACAACTGAGCCACCCAGGTGCCCCCCCTTTTTTTTAACAGAAAGTCTCACTCATTACAATCGCAGAGCCAGTATGAAAATGCAAAGACCTTACAAGGGAGGCTGGGATCTTGGGTTGTATTTTCCCAGCCATGCCCAAGCTGCTCAACAGTGATAACTTCACTCAGTTTTATGTCCTGAGATTAAGTTCCAAAAAAAGCCATGAGACACTTGACCCCAAGGCCAAAGGCCACCATGTCACTTACATTTTTCTAAGGAGCTTTATGACATTTAAAAATAATCAATGACGCAGGTTAATATTAATCGTATGGCTGCCAGACCCCTGTTTGTTGCTTTTCCCCTTCAACTTCTCCCATTTACAGTTTCCTACAATCTGGGTTCTGTTCCCAGGATGCCAACGAGTCAGCAAACATTTCTCAAGCACTACTTTTTACATAGCTCTGCAGGGGTATCACACATGGCTTCTTTTGTTAACAGGTAATTATTTTGTTGAGGGTAACAAAAAAGTAAACCCAAGGGGCAGCACATAATGAATGCCAAATGAGTGGTCCACACAATAAATATTTATTTCAGAGGAAGTACATAGTAGGTACTCAGTAGATATTTATTGAATAAATGAGTGGAAGGAAATGAGGGAAAGGATGAGGAAAAGCTCAATGTGGGCTAAAGCCATCAGGGACCAGAGTAGAGTTCTACTAATCTGGCTGAAGCATAGGTTTCATGTGGGGGAAAAGGGTAATGAATTCTCAGCCTGGGCAGCTAGACTGAGGCCAAATTCTGTTAGAAATAGTCCCAGTGGGTACCACAAGCTAAGTGGATTAAGGGAAAAAAAAAGAAGTGGTCACAGCAGGCCACTAGGTTTGGGGAAGGGAAAAACATGAGTCTGAGAATCCAGTTAGGAGGCAATTGTCATTATCCCTATGAGGTAATAAACATTTTAAGCCCATGGAGTAATAAAGAAATGATAGTTCTTGGTGAATGGTGAGAAGTGATGAGGAAAAGGGACTATTAAAAATGCCATTGATGGAGAAAGGGGAAACCTCTTACAGTGTTGGTGGGAATGCAAACTGGCATAGCCACTCTGGAAAACAGTATGGAGGTTCCTCAAAAATTTAAAAATAGAACTATCCTGTGATCCAGCAGTTGCATACTAGGTATTTGCCCAAAGGGTATAAAAATACTAATTTAAAGGGACACATGTGCCTTGATGTTTATAGCTGCATTATCTACAATAGCCAAATTATGGCAAGAGCCCAAATGTCCATCAGCTGACAAATGGATAAAGAAGTTGTGGTGTGTATATACAATGGAAAAGTACTCAGCCATCAAAAAAGAATGAAATCTTGCCATTTGCAACAATGTGGGTGGAGCTAGAGTGTATTATGCTATGGGAAATAACTCATTCAGAGAGAGACAAATACCACATGATTGCACTCATGTGGAATTTAAGAAATGAAACAAACAATCTTGGGGGGAAAAAGAAAGAGGCACAACAAAAAAAAATGCTTAACTATAGAGAACAAAATGAGAGTTGCCAGAGAGGAGGTGGGGGGGGGTTCAGTTAAATGGGTGATGGGTAGTATGAGGGGCACTTGCTGTGGGACACCTGGATGGAATAGTCAGTTAAGTGTCCAATTCTTGGTTTCAGCTCAGGTCATCATCTCACGGTTGAGGGATCTAGCCCCTCATCCAGTCCTGTGCTCACTATGGAGTCTGCTTGAGATTCTCTGTCCCTCTCCCTCTGTCCTTTCCACTTGCATGCATGCTCTCTCTTTAAAATAATAAATAAATTTTAAAAAGAAAAAAAAGAAGGGCACTTGTGATGAGCACCGAGTGTTGCATATTAGTGATGAGTCACTGAATTCTACTCCTGGATCTGATATTACACTATATGTTAAATAACTGGAATTTATTTTATTTTATTTTTTGAGAGAGAGAGAGAGCATGAGTGGGAGGGTAGGGGCAGAGTGAGAGGGAGAGAGAGAATCTTAAGCAGGCTCCATGCACAGTGTGGAGCCCAATGTGGGGTTTAAACTCATGACCCTAAGATCATGACCTGAGCTGAAATCAAGAGTTGGATGCTTAGAGGCTCCTGGATGGCTCAGTCAGTCAAACATCTGCCTTCAGCTCAGGTTATGATCCCAGGGTCCTGGGATGGAGTTCTGCATTGGGCTTCCTGCTCAGTGGAGAGGCTGCTTCTCCCTCTTCCTCTGCTTGCTGCTCTGCCTACTTGTGCTATCTCTCCATCAAATAAATAAATAAAATCTTTAAAGAAATTAAAAAAATAAAAAGAGAGGCTTAACTGACTGAGCTACCCAGGCACCCCAACTAACTGGAATTTAAATAAAAACTTGAAACAAACAAAAATGCCATTCAGTCTTTTTTTTTTTTTTTAGAACAATGGCATTATTATCAAAAGCAGGAAGGTCAGTGGTTGAGCCTTTTTCAGGGAAGATGAAAGAATTTAGTTTTAGATAACTTTAGATGGAAGTTTCCAGTAGCTTTTGGAGATCTTATCTGGGAACTCAGGAGACATGTCAGGGTTGTATAAAGTTCAGATCCATGCCCCATTGTCTCTTGTCACCTCTAGAGAGCCTATCTCCTTTCTTGGCTTGAGCTATGACCAGAAGAGTGAAATGGCATGGAGCCCAAGTATGTGGAGGTGGGGGATGGTAAGAAGAGAGGGTTTTGTTCATTGCTGCCAAGAGACTAGAGAGATTAAAGTTTCAGAAAGGGCCATATGATCTAGGCATTTGGAAAGTATTGTGATCTTCAAGGAATGTTGTTTCTGCATGGTATTTGTGGGTGAGTGGGAAACAGACCTCACAGAGTTTAGGAGTTAGTGGAAGCAAAGGCAACAAAGCAGTGGGTGTGGACCATTTAGCGGCAAGAAGATAGGTAGAAGGTAGCTAGAAAGAAGCATAGAGAAACCCAAAGCTCTGATCATTTCTTGAGAAACTAGCTCCAAGTAGTTTTCCTACCATTTACCTTCTTCTTGCCAAGTATAATGTTTGAAATACACTCAGTTTTTCTCTGCAGTATTTGACACAGTAGATACCTCATTCTTTTCCCTTTCCTTAAAACTCTCTTCTCATGTGGCTTCTGTAATATGATAATTACTACCTGGATCTCCTTCTACAGGGCTGACTTCTAACTATCTCTTTTTCCCTTGTTGGCTTCTCTTCTCCTACTCACATCTGTAAATGTCCTCTGAGGCTCTGACTTTTTGCCCTCTGGTCTCGCAGACAGCTCATCCATCTAAGCTCCATCTTCCTACTTCCCACTGCTTATAGGGTACCTTCCCCAAACTAATTTTCCTTTCTAACTTTCTCTTTCTGGGAGGGGTCTTACAGTTCTCCTAGGTATTCAGAATAGATGCTTTCAGATATCTGTTTGTTTCTTAGCCTCTTGGTACATCACATCTGAATCAAATCTTGTCATCTCTTTCTTTGAAACATCTCTGGGGTTCATCCTTACTCTCCATTTCTTAGCCACTACCCTCAATCATCTCTGACCAATGTTACAATTACTGATTCATGTAATGAAGAGTCTCCCTGACCCAGGATCTCCCCTTCTTGAACCCCTACTTCTGTACACAATAACAAGGTTGATATTCTGAAATTATCATTACCATGCCACCTCCTGTGCAAAGACATATGACAGCTCCTTATAACTCCAAGTACAACAGCTAAACTCTTCTGCCTGGCTTGCAAAGCATAGAAACAAAGAATCTTAGAAATGGAAGAGATACTAGATATCACCTGGTCTAACTTGCTTTCTAATGTAGGAGTCCCTCCCTATTCAGCATTCTTCACAAATAGTTCTCCTGCCTGACCTAAGAGAGGTCCTTAGATCATGGAGCCTTTCCTAATTTTTGTCTTACTCTTTATACTCAACTTTGTTTTCCCCTACTTCCTCCACATCCCATCTTCTCCAGTCAGACTGGTTTCTTCTTAGCTCCTTCCTCTGTTTTGTTCTTACCTCTCTATCTGTGGCCAACTGCTTCACCGAATGCCCTTCCCTCCTTTCTCCAGTTCTCAAAATTCACACACCATTCAAGGCCTAATCTAAACATCATCTTTCATGATTCTTCCCCTGACTTCTTTTTCTTAACTCTTATTGCATTTACTGCTGCCACATAGATTCACACTTACTTGCCCTACATGTGCTAATTTTATTGCCCTCTCACCCATCCCCCACTCCCACCCCGCCCCCAGTAAAATGTAAGCTCCTTGAAGAGGACAAAACCTTACCTTAGATGTTGTATCATCCACAGGCTTACCCTGCATGGGATTAGGCATACAGTAGGTATTCAGTCAATACTTAATGATTAATAATAGATGAGTAACCTTAGTGCTAAAGAGTTAAGGTCATACAGCAAGTCAGTAACCAAGTTCATGATTGGAAATCACGGCCCCTGATTCCCTGAGCAGCAGTTTTGTTTGGTACATGTGAGCAAAACTGGGTGAGGATGCTTCAGGGAGGGTCCAGGCCTGAGAAATAGGGAGGTTTACCTCGGTAGTCTAGGGCAGGGGCCCGTGGGACCTCTTCAGCATATACTTCATTGTAGCTTTCATCTGGGTAGTAGCCTGAACCTATAATGAAGAAGAAAATACCAAGATGACACACTAAAATCTCGCTCAAGTCCTTCCCAACCTTTCCCCCTATCCAACTTGGTCTCTTCCTGAGGACATGGCACTCCATGGGGGAGTCAGCCAGCTGGATATTTAGTGGGGAAAATTTTGCCTTGTAAGGCAGCAGAACTATGGTACATAAATCTCAACATCCCAGGTGCATAGAAGAAGAGCTCATGTTCGTGGGGTGGGGAGTGACTTACTGGTAGCACAAGAAGCTTCCATTCAAAAGAAAAAAAATGAACTTCTTGACTATCCATCAGTCCCACCAGTGGAGACTATAACAGACCCATTTCCTTGATGCAACACACAGGGTCTTGGTGAGATACTGCTGACCAAGCTCTGAAGATGGCCTGTTATTCCAGGTAGGAGGAGAAAAATAATCTGAGTAAGAGTCTACCCACTAGTGACAGGCCTGCTCATATTCCTCAGAGAAACAATTCCTCAATCTCCCACTAGCCCATAGGGCACCACCTTTTTGCCATTTGGTTGTCATTGCCAGGGGTAGCATGACAAACAGAAGGAGGGTTCAAAAGGCAAGAGGGAATGAGTGTAGTTTCATGTCTCCAGCAGTTTGTCCTGGTTTGGAGCAAAAAGAAAGCAGAGTCCTTTGGAGAAATGTCCTGTTCCTCTAATAAGCAAAAGCTTTAGCAGGGAGCTGCTGAGCTAGGAGAACATTCCCAATCCAGCCCCATTCTGTTAAGTGGCCCAGTCCCTGGTGGAGGCAAGTCTGTGGCTGTCTGGGAGACTAAAGAGTGTGTTCCACCAGACGGCAGGAAATCAGTCATGAATACAAACTAATTGGAATACAACTTAGTCCTTTCCGGAGTGAAGTTTCCGGAAGCTTTCTTTCTAGCCTCTCTGAGCCCTTACGCATGCCCAGGAGTACAGCAGCCAGCCATGCAGGAGTCAGAAAGCAATTCCTCATTTCCAGGAGAGGGTATGCTTTCAGGACAGGGTTGGGTTTTAGTGCTGGAGCCCTTTGGCCCCTGTAAACACTCAGACCACAAGCTGGTCTGCCTCTAGAGGAGGAAGCACAGCGGTGGGGGGGGGGGGGAGTTGCTGCGCGAAAGGGTGGAGCAGAGGGCTAGATGATGACGCTCCTCCATTTCCACAAGCCCAGACTGGGGGGTAGAGGGTGTTGGGAAACCATTCCAACCTGATGAACAAGGGAATGAATCAAACTGAAAGTTTGCCTTATGAAATCATGTCTTCATTGGTTTGCCCTCATTCCAGAGGAAAGAGTTCATTTTTTTTCTTTCCCTTTATTTTTTTTTTTTTCTGTTTTCCCAGTTCAGTTTTTTTCTTGGCTTTCCTTTGTTTCTCCTTAGGCCTCCTCTCCCTTGCTCTCTCTTCCCACATGGGAGGGTTCTTTGTGGGGCAATGAATCCTTGTCAGCTGTTTCAGTTTAGTATTAGCCTCAGAGCCTTACAGCTTCTGTAAACAGGAGACCAGATGTGTGGGATTCCTTAAAGGATTAGCCCCAGCACTCTTGTTCCCGAGTTTGCTTGTGAAGGAATGCCCAGCAGGGAGGAATCCTCTCTTTACAGAAGAGCAAACAAGAGTGTTAGAAGCCTATGGCTTGAGAGCAGTAGCAGCAACAACAGCAGGAGCAACACCACTGCTCACATCACTGGGCACTTCCTTACTCAGCACATCCTTGTACTCTGTGTTCAGTCCATTACACATGTTATCGTATTATGTCACCCTAACATTTCAGTTACGTAGACACTCCTATTGTTCTCTGATATACAGATGAAGAAACAGGCTCAGAGAAGTTAAGGGAGCAGCCCAAGTTCTCCCAGCTAGGAAGGAGCAGAGTGGGCCTTCTGGCCCAGGCCAGGGTGGTTTGATCCCCTGATACCGAACTCAGATACTCCACTAAAGATGGCAGCAAGAGAACGCTTTGGACAATATCCAGCAGAGGAAAAAAAAAAAAAAGCCCAAGAATCTCTCTTGCAATCCAGCCTTTTTGCTCTGTGTGTGGGATCAAAGGCCACAAAGACATTTGGATCATTCCAGAATTACAGGGGATGTGGAAAAGCTGAGGGGAAGATTCAGTCAGATAATTACAGTCTCCAGCAGGGTGCAGAGGTAGCTAGACCAGGGCCAACTTTGCATCGTGATGGGAATGGGCTTAGGCCCCCTTACCACTTGAAGCCTTTCCATTTCCCTCTCTTTGCCTGTCTTGGGGTATTTTATTTTGTCAGTGTTAAGATACTGAGAGATGAGAGATAAGAAAATAGAGGGGCACACTCCCGACATTGTTCCATCTGCTTAACCCTTTTCAGCACTGGGGAAGAGAGGTTTGGGCAGCATTCCTTAGTTCCTTTCCATCAATCAGAGATTACTGTGTGGTCTTTTACTGGGTCCTTCCAAATTCCATAGTACTGTCAGAACCTCTAAGTACTGCCCTTCACAAAGGTATGGTAGGAAACGTAACTAATAGAAACTATTTTAAGATCCACACTGATACTTGGCTTATAGCCACGAATATAGTCTTATTTCCTGAACTGCACAGATATGCCAATCCACACTTTATAACCCACTGTTCACTTCATTAATATTCTTAACCTTTCCCAATACCTGCTGAATATTCCTGGATCCTTTTTCTTTTTTTTTTTTTAATTTTTTTTATAAATCTTTTTTTTAAAAATTTTACTTATTTATTTGACAGACAGAGATCACAAGCAGGCAGAGAGGCAGGCAGAGAGAGAGGGGGAAGCAGGCTCCCTGCTGAGCAGAGAGCCCGATGCGGGGCTCGATCCCAGGACCCTGAGATCATGACCTGAGCCGAAGGCAGCAGCTTAACCCACTGAGCCACCCAGGCGCCCCAAGGATCCTTTTTCTGATTAGCCCTGAATCCATACTTGGCTTCTTTCCTTGTGTCATTCCTATTGGAGGACAAAACTCTACCTTTTCAATAAACAACATTGAATGAACAGAGAGTGGTCAATAGATAGCTGTTGAATGAATGAACAAATGAGTACAGCAAGCTTAGACAGCAGAGCTAGGAATGTAGGGGAGGATTATAAAAAAATTTCTGAATTTCTTTCATCATGAAGCCTCCTAAGAACAGAAGAAAGCTGAGTGAGTAGGTTTGTAGGGCTGTCAGAGACCTAACCAACCTGGGCTCCTCAGAAGGAGCCTCATGATTGTTGTGGAAGAGGAGAGTGCCCGCTTTGCAAACAGCCCTTTGAAAGTCTCAAATAAGTCTAAGTTTTTTGTTTATTTGTTTGTTTTAAACTGCTCTGTCCCCAAGACTCCAATAGCTCAGGCTTCCACTCTGGAAAAGGTAAAGGCCCTTGTACTCCATGAGTTTTCTTACAGGTGTCCCAAATTGGGCTTCAAGCCATCTAATCTCCACTCCCTAGTCCTCTGGTCTTTGGCTGGATTTCCGTCTTACATACTTGAACTGAAGCTAGGGGGAGATTGGCGAGGACAGCTGCACATATTATATCCTGGAGACGTGGGGGGTCCTTTAACCCCAAACAGTGTGTACTCTGCCAAGGGCTTGACTTGAATTTCTTCATCTCAATATCAGCCCTTGTGCTTCACCCCCTACAAAGCCCAGTTAAGCCAAAGAGGGGAAGGAGTTTGCATATTTGTTTGAAAGTTTGATGCAGCTGTTCCAGACAAACAGAGCTACTGCCAAAAGCCTCCACCAGGAGCTAAGGGCATGTGGAAAATTTCAGCTGCTGGGACTGTGGCTGTGATTGAAGCAGTTTGTTATTTACTCATCTCTGGATATTTTCCTAACTCTGTTGGTTGGGTCTGACTCCTTCCCCTACTCCTCCCAGCCCCCACGAGGGCAGACACTGTAGGCCACAGAATATTCTTAGCACTTGGAATGCCATTTGGGCCCCAACAAAAACCTCTGTCTGCCACCTCATTATCCTTCCTTCACTTCTCCCCCTCCCCCTTTCCCTCTCCTCACTGAGTCTGTTCTCTTCAGCTCCCTATGTTTTTAGGGGCAAAGGATGACACATTCGGGAATCCAGAAAACTCTATACCTTCTGAAGTAAGGAATAAGCCAGTAGGGACCGGGGAATTACTGTTTAAGAGACTGTGATCTGTATTGTCATTAACACCTTTGACAGAAAGGGACTATAAAAATCTTGTCCTGTAAGTGAGGTCTAGGGGAGAGAGAGGGAGGGAGAGACTGAGGTGGGGAGGGAAGGAGGGAGGGAGAAAGGAAGCTGAGTGCAGAAGCAGTTGAGATAATGGCCTCAAAAGCCATGTTGTCCAACCCTCTCATGTTTGTGCCAATGCAGCCTGTTTTGAAGTATCTCTTGTTTGCCTCAAAAGCCTCCCTTGGTATCCAGTTGCAATGATTAACCAACCTTCTTTGTTGTTGCAAACAATAATTCTTCATTTAGGGGCACCTGGGTGGCTCAGTGGGTTAAGCCTCTGCCTTTGGCTTAGGTCATGATCTCAGGGTCCTGGGATCGGGCCCCGAGTCGGGCTCTCTGCTCAGCGGGGAGCCTGCTTCCTCCTCTCTCTCTGCCTGCCTCTCTGCCTGCTTGTGATCTCTCTTTCTCTGTCAAATAAATAAAATATTAAAAAAAATAATTCTTCATTTAATTTAAGTGTCTCTTATTGCAGTCTAACTCTTCCTTTTCCAAGACTTAGTCTAGGTCCTGCCTTCCTTGGAAGTAATGGGCAACAGGTCATAAAACTTACCTGCGTACCATGTTGGTGTCACTGCTGGAGTGAGGAACAGCAGGAGAGATAGAGCTCCTCTTTGGGTTAGTTGACCAGCCATCTTTGAAAGGAGTTGGGATGAGGGGAGGTTAGGGAGATAAGAAATAGAGATATGTGGCCAGAAGTACCAAGGAAAAGGAAAATATCTTTCAGAAATCAGCCATCAGTGAACTTCCAAAAGTGAGAAGTAGCAGAAATGCAGGATCTGTGAGGAAGAAGAAAAAATTTTAAATTATTGAATGCTTGTTATATTGTCCCCCTTGTAAGGATCTTCCATCTTGCACAATAACAAGACTCTATTTGTCATTTCTGACCCTTTTCCTCCCAAGAGGGGGATGACATAAAACAATCAATTCTCCTAGTGAGATCAGATGCAAATATTCCATTGTCCAAGTTATAAAGAGGGACATGGAGGAATCAAGATCAGGAAAGGGCCAACATAAAGTCATATAGAACCAAGAGGGAATCCTGTGATCGAAAAGCTACCAGTTGGTTTCATCCGTTTAACTAGTGTTTCCTAACCACTAATCTGGGAAAGCATTTGTTTGTATGGACTAAGAGCTTGAAATCTGGAGTTACACAGATCTGTGTATGTATCCAATTCTGACCATATTAGCTATGGGGTCTTGAAAACTTCCTTAACTTCTCTGAGCCTCAATTTCCTCATCTATAAAATGGGAATAATAATAGTATCTATCTTACAGAAGAGATTATTGCCTGGCACATAGGGAAGCAATAAATATATATTAGATATTATTATACCCAACTTTGTATTAGTACTAGATGTTTCCTTTCTCTAGTCTCTCAAGTATTAACTATGGCCTGGCTCTTTTTTTGGCTTTGGGTTTTGAGACTTAGTGGCTTTTGGCTTTCCAGTCCAGCCTAACCTTCTAGTTTTACTCTGCCGAGCCAGCAGGAAGACAGTGAGGTTGGGAAGAACCTACTGATGTACATGAGGAGAGGGTGAGTATGCTCCAGTTGCCCTCTCACTTCCTGTCCTGTCCTCACTCTAATGGGATGAGTTTTGTGGTTCCCAGTAAGCAAATACTTCATATAAGACAGTATTAAACTTGCTGCCTATTAGTATAAACTGGCCACCGAACTTTTCAGCAAGCACTCATTTGCCCACACGCTCTCAATGAAATGCCATGCTCAGGGGAGGAGTCAGTCCCAGAAAAGGAGAAACAAAAAGATGGCAGATTCTGGCCAGAGTCCTTAAGGGACAAGAGAAGTCCAAGAGAGGCAAAAATTCATTTTCCAATTCATTGCTGCTTGGCTTCAGATTTTGTCCAGAGACTGGCAAGGAAGCAGGATAGAAAAAAAAAAATTGAGAACAAGCGAGGGAAGCAAGGAAAGTGGAAAGGCGTGGGAAGGAAGCTAGAAAGAAAAGAAAATTTGCCAGGGTTGAAGGCAAGAGATAAACGTAGAGAGAGGGAACAAAAGGACAAGAAAAGTGAGATGAAGGAGTGATTCAGGAAAATGAACAACTAGGTAAACTAATTACCAACCCCTCTCACAGATGCATCCTCAATCCAATTCCTTGGTTCTGGAGCAGGGGCTGTCCTTTTCAGACCCACTGCTCTGCATCTGTGAAGGTTTCCCTGTCTTCCTCCTCCCTGGATCTGAGACTGAGACTGAAAACCTGACTCGAGGAGTCAGCCCCCCCCCCCCAACCTGCTGCGGGCCGGGAAGGTAGTGGGGACCTGTATCTGCAGCCAGGTCATAGCTCAAATGGCAAGCAGCATTTGATCCAGTTTCATAAAAGAACCCTCCCCCCACCAGCCATGTTGCTCATGTCCTGGGTCTCATTACCCCCCATAGTTGTGAGATGAGGTAGTATATAGTAGAAGGTTAAGCAGCAGATCTTACCTGTTCTATGTTTTGTGCTCTCTTTCTTTCTCCTTCTTTTTCTCCTTCCTCTCTGCTCCTCACATCAGTCGGAAAAACTTCTATTTTAACATTCCTAGAACGAGTGGCTCTTGGTCTGTCCGGGCCTCTGGGATTCTGTTAACACTGCCCAGATGTGAGGACATCTGCATCTGCCAAAAATTTCCTTAAAGCTATATTATCCCCAAAGCTATAAGCTATTCCTCCCTTGGAGAAGGGTTGTAGAGAGGTAGGGGAGAAAGAACACAAAGATTAGAGGCACACAGTCCGTCTGCCACAAAATAGGGGGAAAGTGTGAATGGTGCTGGCCCAGCGCCCGTGAGTATAGTGATGACTAACAGAGGCTGGCTGAAGGGCCTCCAGAGATGGGGTGGTACTGAAGAAACCTTCTTCTTATGACTCAGCATGACATCAGGATTGAATGAAAAGGAATTTCGAAAAATCCAAGGAGCGGGGCAGATTGTAGCTGACTTTGACATTCCCCAGAGATTTCCCCAGTAACTCCTCAGCACTTCCCAACTTGGAGTTGCCTCGCCATCCATATACACAGGGTCAAACACACTTGGAGACCCTCTCACGGATGATCTAACGTCTATGGATTTCAGTTTTTGATAAGATTATGTTGTTTACCAAAATCACCACGCACTTTTTGCCTGAAGGCTCAACACTGATTTCCTGTAATAAGAGTGGAGGGAAAGCATGCTTAGAAAGACCTTAGTGGGAGGCTGTTTAAGCAAACCTCAATGATCTGTGCATGTCAAGGTTATAGCTGTTGCTGAGCTGTTTACCAGGGACCTTTGATTGAGGGATATGCTTCACTAAGCAAGCTTTCTTTTCAGTGTCTGGTAATGAGAGTACTCTAACGTAGTACAGACCAGCTTCCTACATTCTCCCTCCTCTTAGAGTGGACATTGTCTTTGAAAAATCAGTGATTGTGGAAGAATTTTGTTTAGCTGTTGTAGAAAGGGTTTCTTCCCTGTGTGTGCAAGCAAACTGGTAACACCTCAGTTGTAAAGGGAAGACCCGTGCTTCTGATAATATAAAGTTTAGGATCAAGTCCATTTCATGTCCAGTCCACCAATCAGAAATATGTATTGAGTGTCTAATAGTGTGATAGTGGTAAAAAAAAAAAAAAACAAACTGAAGACATGATCTTGGCCTCATTTACTCAATAAATTTATCATGCTTCTACTGTGTTAAGGAGGGTGGACAAAGACAAAATCCCTGATATCATAACACATAATTAATTTGACAATATTTACTGAACATCTGTTATGTGCTACACACTGTTCTAGGTACTTGAGAAACATCAGTGAGCAAAAGAGACAAAGATTCTTGCCCCCATGGAATGGAGGAGGCAGACATTTACTAAAAATGTTCTTTTAAAAAAGATTTCATTTATTTATTTGACATAGAGAAAGGGAGAGAGAGCACACAAGCGGGGAGAGCAGCCGAGGGAGAGAGAGAGAAGCAGGCTCTCTCCTGAGCAGGAAGCCCAGTGCAGGGCTCGATCCCAGCATCCTGGGATCATGACCTGAGCCGAAGGCAGACACTGAACCAACGAACCACCCAGGTGTCCCTCAACAAAAATGTTCTCGATTACAACTATGTGTGTTTAGGGAATTAGCCTTCACTGGGCATCTACTATAAGCTAAGAAGGGGGAACAGAGGTGAATATAAACTGTGTGATCCTTCATCTAATGAAGCTTACTCTCCAGCTCCCAGAGGATTTATGTTTAGGAGGGGAGATAAGAGAGACTCAAACAATTAGAAAACAGTACAAGACCATGTAAAATTCTAAAAGCTATGGTATAAACTATGAGGACCCTGTGAATACTCTGTGGGAAGAGGTAGGCCATGGTCTGTTCTCAGGCAAGGCAAATGACATAAACAAGAGCTCATTGTTAGGTCAGAGGGGGATGGGCTAACTGGTTAGAGGGATCAAGAGAGTGATAGGGAACAAAGTTGAATAAATCAACTAAGGTCAGATTGTGAGGCCTTTGAAGTCAGATAGAGTTCACTCTAAACTCATGCATATCTGTTCAGTGTGTGTGAAAGAGAGAGGGAGAGAAAGAAAGAGATGGAGAGAGAATGAGAGAGCACAGAGGAACATATTCTACTAGGGTTGTTTTCTTAAAAAAAAAAAAAAACAAAACAACCTTTACTGGCCCCCCTTTGGCAAAGAGTATAGTCCAAGCTCTCAGCAGGTCATACTATACCCTTCACAAGCAAGCCCCATCTATGTCCTCAGCCTAGTTTTAAACATTCACCTCATGACTCGTTCTGGACATACTGAACTTCTCGCTCTTCCTTTCATACTTTGGTGGCTTTGCACAGATATATTTACTTTACCCTGTATTCCTTTCCTGAACTGTTGAAACTGTATCCATCTTTGCTGCTGAAAAATTCCCCTCAGCCCACTCCAGGCAGATCTGCTTTGCCTGCCTTTGCTATCACACCACTTTGTACATATCTCAATTGTAGTTTTATTGCACTTAGTGTCGTTGTACACCCATGACAATCTCTGTCCCCTGCTTTACTAGTTTGTTCATCTCAGACTCATGTCTGTCTCCTCCTAGACTATGAAAGCCTAGGGGGCAACAACCCTGCCTTAGTCTTCTTCATTTCCCTGCACCCAACACAGGGCCCAGCACATGCTAGGCCAGAGATGCAGCATAAGGCCTCGCGTCCCACTCAGAGCTGGAAGGAGCAGGACAGAGGGGTGGCAGAGAGAAATTAAAGAAGAAAGGGAAGGGGGAGAATATGGAAATCATAGGGAGATCAAAGTAAGGGGCTAAATAGGAGGGACAACGTCACTGTGAAGCACTGAGATAGGCAATAGGAAGAGCTTATGCAAAACAAGGGGAACTAATTAAAAAAAAAACAGCATTTCTTCAGCCCCTACTATCTGTGGATAACACTCTATCAGACACTGTGGGGGTATAAAGTGGGGGTATACAAACCACCTCTTTGTATGATTTAGTTAGGAAGTTAAGACAAAGACACACAAAGAGACCAACAACAGCTATACATACAAATGTAAAGTTCTTAAAGTTCAGTACCATTTTCAACGTGAAGACATTTAGTATGAAGTTCCTTAGCAGTCAATAAGGTACTGTTTTAAGAAACATTAGATATGGAAACTGACTTGCCCAGATAAGATCTCAGCAAAGCTTAACAAAACTAAATGAGATACGACTTTTTAGAATACCAACTAAGGCAAATTGATATGAAATTGTGAATTTTTATATCATTTAAGAGTTCCTCATTAAGAGTTTCTCATTTCTATGTGTTCCAAATTGTGTATTATGAACTTTTTTGAAGAAGGAAAGATCAGGGCTGGAAAGGGAGGAGAGGATTCATGGAGAATCGAAAGGAGTAGATGGGAAAATAGTGAATGAGAACTAGACACAGAAGAGAATTTCAGAAAAGGAACAATGAGAATACACAAGAGACAAGAATAACGATACTCCTATTCGGGAAACTACTTTTTAAAATTGTACATATGAATTATCTATTTAAATGGTGATGTTTAAATTATCTGTTTAAATGATATTTATCTGATGGCTGTAATGTGAAAATATGAGATTTTAAGAAAGTAAGCAGGACATGCTTTTAAATTTTATGATGGGCACTTAGCCCTAGGTAATTGAAGGTATTCTAGAAAAGGTACTAGAAAATGAAAATGGGAAGGCATTATGTGAATAAGAGATAAGATGTATTCTGAGTGAAATAGTTGATGTTTTTTCACTGGTTCCTAAGACTGGAAACAGTAATGTTCCAAGACATTACCAAGCAGCTCAACTTAATTATTTTGTTTATGACAGTGTGACACTGGGGTGGTTTAGACATTCAGTTTAATTAATTTAATTAATCAAACCTCAAGTCACTACTAAATGGTTAGTCTCACAGACCAGTTCTGACCAAGGAGCTTAACAGGGATTGGCTGAGCACCAAATGAGCTCATCAATTGAGTATTGTGTCCTAGGGCATTGGGGAGAGTATAAAAGGCGGCGCAGGACCCTGCCACATTGGCTCTTCAGTAGTTTCTGAACATGTAGATAGCAGGAGTAAGACAGGTAAGTGGAGAAGAAAACAGGTACTCTTGTAATTAAGTAAGGGTCTGAGTTAGTGTGAGTGGTCAGACTATGAGGTTTGATACTAGAACTAGAAGCGTGTGTGGGCGGGGGTCGGGGGTACGGATAAAGGGGGCAGAGGAACGCTCTCATTGATTTGGGGTTGGGATGCGCCTTAAGTAGGGAGTAGGAATTCAGAGTGGGGTTGGAGATGGGGAAGGGAGCAGGGAACAGATATTGTTTATTGGGATATAATCATGGTGGTTTATTGCAGAACAGAAAAGTCATGCTGGGAAAGCAGTAGGAAATAAGCTGATATATTTGCTGGGGGAAGCATAGTTTAAATGCCAAGGAACAACATTTAAACTTAATCTTGAAGGAAATTTTTAAGGGATACAAATCCCTACTAAATATTGAATGTAAAACAAACAGCAACAATACTTAAGGAAACTATATTCCTTTTTCCTCTTTTCAGCATCAAACATGTGTTTTTGTGGTCAGAAAGAGGGAGGAAAATAGAGTGAACCAGAAAAAGTATTGACTTCTCTGCCTTGCCACTCTGGGATGGGCAGGGTTCCTTCTTAGGTGATTGGGCTACTGGAATGAAGGCAAAAGTAAAACTCAACAAAAACCCCAAGTACAAGGCCGAATTGGGGAGATCATCAAGGCTCTTGTGCTTCAGGGGCTTTTAAAAGCCCTTGTTAATGGCGAAATGTCTGAACACAGCAGTCTTTGCTTGGGTTGTTCCCAGCCAAGACAGCTGTTTATACAACAGCAGCCATGTCTCATCACAGAGTGGGCCCTGTTTCTGGTGAGAGAAACAGAAGTAGGCAAAGCTTCATCCTCGGCACATTAGCCTCTGAACCAGTTTCCTCATCTGTAACATAAGGGCAGTGGCAGTCTTGACCTCACAATAGGGGCTTTTGTGATGTAGACATGAGTTACCACCTGTCAAGCACTTAGCAACCATGGTTGCTACATATTCAAGGGTCAGTATTACAGTTACTATAAAATATATAATACAATGTAATATCAATAACACAATTATATATTACAGTATTAATACTTTAAAGAATAAATGCATCTTATGATTTATTACTTATGAATTACTATTTACATTGCCTTAGATGGGATTAGATGCCCCTTTGTTCTGGGTTTGGGCCCAGACCCAGGCCTAAATTTGAAGTAAACTGAACTTCTGGGTCTAGTGGCATGGCAGGGTGGGAGGTGGTGGTACAAGGTGCTGTGGCCCTAGGAATATTTAATTCCATGTCAGCCTTTGGTTTAATTTGGCACTGAGTGTTACTCAAACAGAGCAGGGTTGTAGTGACAGAGGAAGGGAGAGGCGGAAAATCAACACATTCTTGGAAGTAAAATGTGGCTTTTGCTTTGACTGTTTTGTTTTCTCTTCAGCTGCAAAAATATTTCTTCACTCTCAGGCTCACAACGAAAATCCCTTCCAGAACATGGTACAAACCTAAGCTTCAGAGGAAGCTTCCATTTACGATGACAGAGTTAGCAAGACTTCCCTTGATACTTATTTTAATATGAGAACCCCTCAGATAGTGTTATTTAGCCTAGGAAGAAAGCTTTGCATTTACTTGGAGCCTCCCTCAACCTCATTTCCTGTAGTGACAGCATGCGTGTTACTTTCAAAATTGACATCAGCTATATTCCCTGATAACTTTCCTTCGGTGTTTATAGGTGTATAGTTGTATCACTTACCCATTCTCTCCATGTGTTTATGTTAGGCTTTTAAAGTTTCGGGATAAAATTTTAGTGTAAAGGCTGTTGGTGCAATATTCATTCTCCAGTAGTTGCTCTCTTGGACCTCAGACATCTGGCATGATGCTAGAGGAGCTGGTCCCAGGTCAATATTTGAGGTACAGAGAAGCTGTGTGTAACCAAGTTAATGGAACTTTCTTGTCTGGTACTGTGGTCTATGCTTAAAGCAAGGTTTCAAGCAAAAACAGTTTGAGTGTCACTTCTCCTAGACAATACAACAGCAATACAGGAAACACCCACTGTGATGTTAGGCTTGTGTCCATTATGATGTGATGGGTTGCCTAGGTAACTGATACTGTCTTCTACTGCCATTCTTCCAAGAAACAGCTCACACTCAGTGGACACACAGTCTCTGCCCTCGAAGAGCTTACACTCTAGTTGAGAAACCAGACCTTAAAACATACTCTGTGCTGTCATATTGACCAACCGGTTCATGATACATAATACAGAAACGTGGAGCTATCTACATATATGATTTAATAGGAAAAAAAACCACACTTCCATGCTTCAAATGCCTAGACACCATAATTCACTAGGACTGTCCAGTGATAAACTTTTCTTAAGAATTGACTTGTTTTTGGTTGACATTACAATGGTCTGTCTCACCAAGTGGGTAAAGGTACATACAGATCTATAGTACTGTTGGTGTTAGGTATCAGTTCAGATTTCCTAGAAGTAATGTTTTTTCTCATAAGGATATATTTTTATGGAGGGAGCAAGAAGGTCCAGAGAAAGTTTCACAAAGTGCATATTTTCCACTAAACAGAAAATTAAGTCTTGACAACCAATGGTGATATTTTCTTCTTGATTACACCTGTCCTGAATTTCTAGAAAGATGAATGCTAGGGATCAAACTAATGTCCTTGAGTAAAATGGTAGACCAGGATGCCAATAGCAATTCATTAATTCATTTGTATTTTAATTCATTTTGTAAATGTGTTTTGAACCTGACTAGATAAAAAAGACCTCCCTATTCTGAGGTTCCCATCAAAAGTAAATGACCTATTTAAATTGAGGGCAATTTGAATGTTTCATTTTGTCACTCTTGAAGCCTAAAAGGTGCCAGAAAGCAGGAAACAGTGAGTATCTATAATGTCTAGGCTCATTTCTTTTCTCCCCTGTAACAATAGGCATAGAATTAACCCGTTTTTGTAACTACTAACTCAAATATCTGCACTTATTCTTGTGGGCTGAGCAAAGCACATGCAGATGCATCCTTTATGAAATAGAGACATCCCATTTCACAGATGTATGGAACTTCAAATGCTTTTAAGGCTAGAAAGATCTAAGCAATTGGGAGAATTTTAGGGGAATGGACAGACACTCCACAACCCAATACCATATGTAGCTTGTGTTCAACAGGCGAGGGGATTGAAAAGCACAGTGATCTCTAGTTTTGGCTTTGCTCTTAGAGGTGTGACTTTAGGTTTCAGCCTCCTGGAAAAAGAAATCGCCTAATTCCCCCACTCAGGTAGATTTCACTTTTGCTCGGTTTGTGTCTAAAAACCTATGACTGTACGTGTCGCTTTGCAATCTGTTTCTCTTTGGAAATATGCTTCTTGGTATTTGGCCATGTAATAAAATACTCCTGGGTCACTTTTAACCTCTTTTCATTCCTTTCTTTCCCTCTAGGGCACCAGGGGCCGGCGAGGCCGAATCTCAAAGCGCTGCTGGCGCTGCTGGTGATAGAACAATATGATCAAGTTATAAGGGCGGGGGAGGGGTGGGGGGCGGGAAAGATTCAGAGAAAAAATGAAGCTAGCTCCACTTGAAGATCTAAGAAATTCCCGGCACTAGAACCTTTGCATACAGTTTTCGGTAACCTGCAGCAGGGGGCGCTCGGAAATTGTCGTCACTTTCCGCGTAGCCTCCCAAGACTTTACCCTCTAGAAATCTGTACAGTGTTTCCGGCTTTTCTCAGTTGTAGACGCTCGTAAGTTTCCGGCAGTTTCCAGGGAGACTCGGGGACTCTGTGTCTCTCTCGCTCCGCTCCGAGTGCCCGGTGCGGCGGGGCAGGGTCTTGGGCTAGTCATGGCGTCCCCGTCTCGGAGACTGCAGACCAAACCAGTCATCACTTGCTTCAAGAGCGTTCTCTTGATCTACACTTTCATCTTCTGGGTGAGAGATGGAGCCCGGGGACGGGAGGGGGTCCTGGGCTTGGGTGAGGGGTGTGACCCTGAGCAGAGGGCGCGAAGGTCTGGGGGATGAGGAGGGAGGCCGGGGAGGGGAGATAGACGCGGGTGGGGTTTGGGAGGCTGTACCTGCCTGGAACCCGGCGCCGGCGAAGAGTTGCTGGGGCTCCAGCTGGGGCATCTTGACCGCGCCGGGGGTCAGGGTCCCGGAGAGTGGCAGCCAATAGGCTGTGCTGGGACACGGACGTACTTAGGGTTCGAATTCGATGCAGGGGGACCAGGAAGGGAGTGGACACCCCAGAGCTCGCAGAGGGTGACCCCGGACCATTGAGAGAGGCGAGGCTTGCCCTGCCCCTCTGTGGGCTCACCCGCATAATAGTCTCTTTCTTTTCACTGCTTCATAAGAGGGGAGTATTTCGCAGGTAAGTATGGTAATGGCTGTACTCCCGCCAACCTATGCTTGGGCTTGCTTTTGTGTACTGTCCCTTTGTACGCTTTGCTCCTCTCTGAACTGGGGTGGGGAGAAGGGATAAGTTTCTGGAAGACACTTTTTTTCCCTCCTCCAGGAAGGTTTTCTTCCTATGGTGAGAGTAAAGCAGTTGAATAAATTGTTGTCCCTAGGACAGATAGGCTATGGACTCCGGTTTGTACCAAAAACAAAACAAAACAAACAAACAAAAAAAAAACCAACAAAAAGAAACAGATGAGGTTTAAGAATTTTGTTAAGATGCCTTCTCTAGCTGTCCCCCTGGTTTTCCCCTGGCTACCTGGGCTACCTGGTGATCTAGCGTGGATTTATCAAGGCCTATCCTTACTTGCAGATCTCCTTCCTAGCCCTTGTCTCCCACATCCCAGCCACGGCTCTGTGGCCACAGACTGCTAAATCATTTCTCATACCTGTTGTTTCTTAAATACCTGGTGGTTTGTGGTTTGAAGGTGCTGCGGTATACAGTGTATAACTTTCTGTTCTCTGATTTCCTACATAGATCACTGGTGTCATCCTTCTTGCCGTGGGTATTTGGGGCAAGGTGAGCCTGGAGAATTATTTTTCCCTTTTGAATGAGAAGGCCACCAATGTGCCCTTTGTGCTCATTGGTACTGGTTCTGTCATTATTCTATTGGGCACCTTTGGCTGTTTTGCTACCTGCCGAGCTTCTGCATGGATGTTAAAATTGGTGAGTCCTTCTTTTCCTTAGAATTGATTCTTGATTTTAGAAAAGTCTTATATGTTGTTGACTTTGTTTCTTGAAACTGACCATGGCCCTTTCAGTTTCTCCTTTTTCTTCCTAAGTAACAGCTCTGCTGCCGGTTCCCACTTTTGTTGTGTTTTCCCTGTCCTTTTTAATAAAAACATGCTGAACTGATTGAGTAGACTATTTTTTTTTTCTTTGACTACCCTTGCAGCTGTGATGTATCTTATTTATGCTGACTTGGACTTTCTTTTTATCCCACAGTATGCAATGTTTCTGACTCTCATTTTTTTGGTTGAACTGGTCGCTGCCATCGTAGGATTTGTTTTCAGACATGAGGTAAGCCTGAATTTGGGAACCTTAATATGTTAAAATTTATCCTCCCAGATATAAAAACAGTTAGTTCAGAACACTTTTAAAGCTTACTATTCAAACTGTAGCTGACAATAATGGCTTTCTTGTAAAAATTCTAGCCCATTTGTAATATAAAAAAAATTGAGAAAATTTTAGACTGAGAGTTACTAGACGAAAATTACAGGTACCCATAATTACATGGATTTCCAGTTCTTTTTCTGCGTACAAGTACCTATTAAAGTGGAGATAGTACAATTTATAACCTTACTGATAGGAAAATATTTAAAGTGCAAAACTGATAACACAACTGTATTCTCCCTTATGCCACACTTTAAAAAATTGGATATACTTAATGCAGATCAAAACTTTAATATTGAAGTAGAAATTGGGCTTCCACTGTTAAAACTGGGGCTGGGAAATCACTCAGTGAGTATTGAAGGCTCCCCGAAGAGAGTGTTTTACAAAGTGGCAGTGCAGTCTCCCAAAGTAAGGTTTTGTAGCTTAAAAATCCTGTAGGCATCAAATTTTTACTTAATTTAAAATAGAGAAAAGTTGGGGGAGGGATACAGCAGTAGAGAGCTGCCACTTTTGAATAAAAGCTCCCATAGCACTTTGAACACGAGCAGTTATCTTTTATTGTAAAATTTTGCTTAGTAATCCCCTCAGCTAGATTATAGCTCATAGAGGACAGGATTGGACCATAGAAGTTAATTACCATGCATGTTGTTGCTGTCAAAAATATGACCCTTGGTCAGATGTGGGGGATTTTTTTATTTGGCATAGAAACCAAAAGACTTTTCTAGAATCTTTCTTTACTGACATTGCATTTCTTTGCTGTAGATTAAGAACAGTTTTAAGAATAATTATGAGAAAATTTTAAAGCAGTATAACTCTATGGGAGATTATAGAAGCGATGCAGTAGACAAGATTCAAAATAAGGTAAGTGGTCATAGGTGGTGGCTTCTCAAAAGGGGAACACATCCTTATCCCTTTAGAGAAGAGGATAGGCCCCTGACTACTAGATGTTGTCCACTTGTATGACATTCTCACTACAATTAAATCAGGAGAAAATATGTCCCTGGAAAAGATGTGTGGGATGGTACTAAGTGACATATCTCCATTTTCTCCTTATCATTCTCCTCACATGTACACCTCTTCTTTCCTCACATCACAGACCAAGTACTGTTAGTACCACTCAGCAGGAAAAGGTGGCCAGTCTAAAAGGGTTACACTTGGTATTTAAAAAAAGGAGCTTATCTCTTGAATTATAATGCCAGTTGAGAACAGACACATTAAAATATTAGGATAGACATCATTAAGTATAATGTTTTGAGCACAAATTGCCATCTAAGATGATAGGTTAAGTATTTGACTACAATGCCGTGATGTGAACTATGAATGATTTTGTTGGGTTTTTTTTCAGTTGCATTGTTGTGGTGTCACCGACTTTAGAGATTGGAAGGATACTAATTATTACTCAGAAAAAGGATTTCCCAAGAGTTGCTGCAAACTTGAAAATTGTTCTCCACAGAGAGATGCAGATAAAGTAAACAATGAAGTAAGGAGCCTTTAATTTTTTTTATTTGAAAATATTAACTGAATACAGAGTTAACTCAGTTTTTAATTTTTTCCTCACAATAGATACGATCTGAAATATGTGGGGGCAGGTATTATTCTCATTGAACAAATGAGGAAACTGAAGCTCAATTTGTGACTTGAGTTCACACAACTAGCAAATAACACTTTTGGTTTTTTTTTTAAAGATTTTATTGATTTGACAGACAAAGATCCAAGTAGGCAGAGAGGCAGGCAGAGAGAGAGGAGGAAGCAGGCTCCCGCTGAGCAGAGAGCCCGACTCGGGGCTTGATCCCAGGACCCTGGGATCATGACCTGAGCCAAAGGCAGAGGCTTTAACCCACTGAGCCACCCAGGCACCCCGCAAATAACACTTTTAAATGCATAATCCAAAAGGTGGAACTTCTGTTCTTCAGACTCCTGTCAGAGCATTGTGCTTGAAAGGAGATAGGATATGTTATATGAAAGAGTGAATTTTAATGAAATGACAAAGGCTGAGGTAGCTAAAGCTCATCTTTTGGCAGAGATGGATGATCCAAGCGTTCGTTATTGCTTGTGCTGTACTTAATATTCTTTATTTCCTTTCCCATTAGGGTTGTTTTATAAAGGTGATGACCATTGTAGAGTCAGAAATGGGAGTGATTGCCGGAATTTCTTTTGGAGTTGCTTGCTTCCAGGTAAGTCCTTATTAGGAATGTCTCATCACTCGTGTTTGGTGTTAGCCGGATTTCCACTCAGAAGGCTTCAGGGCATTTCCGAGAAGTAACATTTTCACAGACTCCCCGCTGCTTTTATTTTGTATGTGAAACATACATAGTTCTTTGTGTCTGGGTCTGTTTAGCTTTGTTTTATTTGGGAGGGGATGTTTTGCTATTTTCATTCCAATTTTTTGATGTCTTGGATCTTATGTTCTCCCACACTATTTTCACAAAGAGACTTCTCCAGATTTTTATTCCCTGTTCATCTGCTTTTTTTTTTTTAAATCATGGCCTTGCATGCCTTGAAACTACAAAAAGCAAGGCTTAGAATTAACTCCTAGTAGCATATACTTGGTGCCCTCGGGTATGGCATTTCTCCAGCATCCTAGTTCATTAAAACATGAGCTAGATGGAAACCTTGTTTTGCTGTGCAGTCAAGATTCTAAAACATGGTTCAGATTTTTTCTTTTCCTGGGCTGCAGCTGCCTGGTAAGTTCCTTATAAGTTCTGACCTATAAGAACTTAGATCAGGCAACCCCACATTCAATACGTGCCTGTCATACTGGGGACGTGCTACGCTGCGAGTCAAATTCTATCTCCTGAGTTGTGTTGCTTCTCACCATACTGTGAAAAGTTTGTATTGTGGCTCTAAGCAATTTTTCTTAGGGGATGGGGGTTTGTCCTATATTCAACATCGTGGAGACAAAACGAAAAGAATGGATATACTTCATTTTGACCTATGTAATTGGTTTTGGAAGACTAATCTTAACATATCTCTCAAGCATTAGGCATACCTACAACTGAGTCTGCACTGCCCAATAAAATAGCCACTAGCACCTTCGAAAGGTTTTAATTATTAAATAAAATAAAAAATTCCGTTCCTCAGTTACTCGAGCCCCATTTGAAGTGCTCAAAAGCCACATGTGGCTAGTGGCTAGCTTACCGGACAGCCCGGAAATTACAGAACAAATCCATAGTTGCAGCTCTGTCTTAGAGCTTTCAAGAAAATCTCTGCCTTCGCCGATGGAGATTTGACGTGATGAGATGCCATGCCATGTCTAAGCCATGCCATTTTTGTTCTGATAGCTGACAGGTTATCTGATAAGTTTCCCCCAGAGTTAGGACAGTTAAGATTTTTCTTGAGTGATTTTTGTCAGTGACAGTTGTGAAACTCCAGGTCATAGTAGTAGTAAAACTTCCCGTATATTCTTTGAATGTGATCCAGGAACTGCAAATTATCAAACATAACTGCCGAGAGAAACTTAAGGAAGGAAAAAATTAGTGAATTCGAAGTGAAAGGAAAATAAACATGTATCCTGAGGTCTTTAAGCTCTTTTGTGTGTGTGTGTGTGTTTAATTTTTGTTTGTATTTTATTTCTAGCTGATAGGAATCTTTCTAGCCTACTGCCTCTCTCGTGCCATAACAAATAACCAGTATGAGATAGTGTAAACAACAAACCATGGGCCTATTCCTCTTGAACTTTAAGGTATGTTCATTTTAGTCCTCAGCTCTCTATCGGTGTTTACTTCAGCCCGTGCATGTGATGGATGGACCGAGTTTTCCGAGGTCTTATCGAGTGGTGCATTCAAATCTGGCTGGTATTGTGTTAGGCCTGCACAGTTAGATCAGGTCTTTACATGCAAGGCGTGGCCACAAGGGGCAGACGAGCCTTTGGGGGTTTACTGACATGTCGGTCTAAAGATCCTGAGGGGTCCCCTTTCTAACAAATTTGGACCTACACTGAAGGGAATTGGAGAACCCCAAGAGTGACCTCTTACCTTACTAGTGAGGTTCCCTGGCAAGGACATTCAGCTTCCGATATTGGCATTTTCCCAAGTCTTCATTTACCACACTCCTCTGGTGAACTCATAGAGCGATAAACCCATCTAGCCTAAACTGGAACCAGGTTTGGGGAAAAGGTGTTTCAATAACTTCAGTATTGGAACGGTAAACCACGAGAACTGTTGCTGGCTGAATTAATCCCCGAGGGTGCCCTTCACATTTTAATTAAGCCGCTGACGGGGAACACATGAATAGATGCTCACGTATGCGAGTGCATACAGCTGTTGGAATTTGTGTTGCAAGTCAATTAACTTTTTTTTCTTTACTTTTAGGACATTTACATTACCCCCTGTGAGCTATGAAATTGCCTGGATGGAAGACTACCTACTACTTCTTACTGTAGACCAAAAACTTTTATCAGTAGTCTGATTCAATCAAGACGTGTGCAGTTTAAGTCCACCTTTTGTCCCATTGATGTTAGATCATTGAAACCCCTGTATCACTGTGAAACACTGGAAGAGCTAGTAAATTGTAAATGATGCAATACCGTGTTCCTCTTGACTTTTATTTTCCAAGATTGCATTGTGAATCTTCTGTTTTGTTGTAGTGTTACAAAGCGACCCCTCTGAATTTGCTGATGTAGTGTGATAGAAAATTGACCCATCTGAACTGGCCCTTTCCCAGACGAGTTAAAATTATTGTATAATTTGCATCATGTTAAAATATTTTCCTTAGTGTCTGTTTTGCTCTCAAATTTATATTTGAAAGGTTCTAATTATTACTTAATGGTGTTGGAATTACTGTATTTTCCTTAGGAATTGAAAGCAACTCATCTTCATTAGCTTTAACCACTATTTATCAGGTTGATGTGACTCAGTTGTCAGTATTAAGGTCAACTATAATAATCTTAGTTTTGGTTTGTGCTTTTGATTAAATATAAATTTTTCACGCAATAAATGTTGTTTTCCTCTAAAATCATCATGTTTAACTTGTAGAAAATCTGCTGGGATGGTTGTTTTCCACTGAGAAAACTAAGCCCCACATTTCTACTTGAGGTGCAATTTTAGATAGGAGATGTAAAACTGAGGTCTTTACTCTGTTTCATTTTTTAAAAAGTCTTTGTTTACAAAAACTATTCCCTGTGAAAGGATTACATTCCATATTATGAAATAGCATATGCTTAGCATTCTCCTGGAGCTGGGACTATTTTGATTGCCTAGTTTACATTAAGAAGTTGGATAGGGAGAGATACACTGTATCTTTGGAGTAATGAGGAAATGAACAATTAAAATTTGAGCTGAGATGGGGAAATTTCCTTGGTTTTGGGTTTCTTTACACATCCATTAGTAGAACCTAGCTCTTCTCTGGCACACATCCACCGTCCTTGAATCTGATGGTAAGGGAGAGTTAATCAGTTATAAAGTGGGCAAAAACTAAGATTCATAGTGATTTGTGGTGGGTACATGTCTTATATATGCTTGGAGTTATCACAGAAGGAATATTTTCCATTAAAACGTTTGACAGTTCTGACTTTTAAGATAAAGTGATAAAACAGTTGAAAAAAATAGTGGCTTTCCAAATGTAGTAGTTCAGATTTTTGGCTATTGGACTTAGTGAGGCTGATTTAAAGGATAATCTAAGCAGTGTTAAGTAGGTACATCTCACTAGGATGGCCTAGAAGGACCTGATAAAGTTGTCCTTAAGTAGTTTTTTTTTTTTTTAAGTTAAAAGTTTTTCCTCATTTTTTTTTTAGATTTTATTTTTATTTGGGGGGAGAGGGGAGAAGCAGACTGCCCCCTGAGCAGGGAGCCTGATGCGGGACTAGATCCCAGGACCTTGGGTCCCAGGACCCTGGGATCATGACCTGAGCCTAAGGCAGACGTTTAACTGACTGAGCCACCCAGGCGCCCCCATTTTTTCTCATTGTTAAAAAGGGAAAAACCCCAGAAAATGTGGAATGTAGGAATAAGAAAACACATCACGGTGTAGGTGGGTAGGTGTATTTTTTTCTTCTACATATATTTTCCTCTATTTTTTTTTCAGTGTTCCAAGATTCATTGTTTATGCACCACACCCAGTGCTCCATGCAATATGTCCCCTTCGCAATACTACCACCAGCCTTGCCCAACCCCGCACCCCGCTCCCCTCCAAAACCCTCAGTTTGTTTCTCAGAGTCCACAGTCTCTCATGGTTCATCTTCCCCTCCGATTTCCCCCAACTCACTTCTCTCCTCTCCCAATGTCCTCTGTGTTGAATGGATAAAGAAGATATGGTCCGTATATACAATGGAGTATTATGCCTCCATCAGAAAGAATGAGTACCCAACTTCTGTATCAACATGGATGGGACTGGAGGAGATTATGCTGAGTGAAATAAGTCAAGCAGAGAGAGTCAATTATATGGTGTATATATTTTTAAAGTTTGTTATTTTGGCTGGCCAGTTACAAAAGTCCCTTATAGCTAATGTGTGCGTGTGCACACTTGACTGGAAAATTCACGACCACCTTCGATGTGCCAAAGGCAACCTGTGGGTTGTCTCACTTCCAGGCACCAGGTTACTTACTGCAAAGCAGCTCAGAACTCCACCTTGAGAAGCAGAGCTCCACAGATATATTTTCTGAATATGTGGAAAGCTTGGCAGCTTTGGTTTATTCCTGTGGGGGTGGGTTTATGTGGTAGGCATCAAACTTTTATGGAAATAAATACCTAATACAAGGTATAAATGCCATTTCTGTGTTCCCTCAGAGCTCACATAGGCGTCTTTGAGACTTGATGTTTTTAACCTCCTGTGAGAATCTAAGTTGGTGCTTTGCCAGTGATGCGGCCAACCAAACTGATTAAAGAGAAGCAAAGCAATGGATGCTTTTTTTGGTGAAACTGTTAAGACTTTTGTTCCTTTGGACTATTCTGTGTAGGCTTTTGTATTTGTTAAAAAAAAAAAAAAGAAAACCTAACACAAGGTATAAATACCATTCCTACCTTTCCTCACTGCATACCTAAGATACATTGAGATTTGGGGTTTTTTTAAGCTTGCTATCCTTCAAGGTTGACACCTGGCCTGTGATGTGGCAAACAACTTTTTTAATTCAAAAAGGGAAAAAAAGGCTAATATATCAGAAAAGAATACATTCACTGAAACAGTTACTGGGAAATGAGACTCTCATTTTGAAGTCAGAGGTCTAAAACTTCACCCAGATTCCTTGTGAGAGAGAAGCCATTATGATTTAATTATGGCTTTTCTATTAGGTCCCCTTACCCCACAGAGCTTAGTAAAATTAGGCACTTGTAAGAGCACAGCAAATGCTAATGAAATGAATGAATGAGTGAGTGAATCTAATTATAATGGCTCTTTAATGTTCTGTGAGCAATAAGCTGTTGATCTAAACATCTCATTCTATATAAACCATCGTTTAAATAATAGAAACCACTTAACCTCAGAAACCACTGCTAACTTCCTCCTGGTCAAATCACTTTTTGCTGCTTCTCTTTTTTGAATTCATTGTTACTTTCGATGCCACTGAAGATTCTTGTTTTTTGTTTTGTTTTGTTTTTGACCTTGTGATATCCTGCTTTCTTTCCCTTTTACTGCTCTTTCTAGTTTACTTTATTGTTTTAATTTCCTCCTACTTCCTCCTACTTTTCAAGTGTGGCTTCCTCAGATTATGCTGACCTTGGAGGAATTATTTATTTTTAAGATTTTATTTATTTATTTGAGAGGGAGAGGGAGAAGCAGGCTTCCCGCTGAGCAAGAAGGGTGATGCGGGGCAGGACCCCAGGACCCTTCGATCATGACCTGAGCTAAAGGCAGACGCTTAACTGACTGAGCTACCCAAGTGCCCCTGACCTTGGAGGAATTAAATGTAGATGATCATTAAGGCCTAACCCCTTGCTCTCTGGTTGTACACTGTGGTTGTGTGTTGGTCATAGCAGGTTGCTTGTATCCTCCTCCCTGCTCTGATACCGAAAAGCTTAGCATGGTGAACACTTTTCAAAAGTCAAAAATTTCTCCTATAAGGGCACCTGGGTGGCTCAGTGGGTTAAAGCCTCTGCCTTCGGCTCAGGTCTGATCCCATGGTCCTGGGATCGAGACCCACATTGGGCTCTCTGCTCAGCAGGAAGCCTGCTTCTCCCTCTCTCTCTCTGCCTGCGTCTCTGCCTACTTGTGACCTCTGTCTGTCAAATAAATAAATAAAATCTTTAAAAAAAATTCCTCGTATAATATCTAGTCCATGCACAGTAGGCCCTCATCTGAACTGGCTCCTTCACCAGGGGTAACATAGTTTGTGGGAATTGAGGGAAACAAGTCAGTTCTCAGAGTTCCTTATTGTCAGCTCCACCCCATGCATTATCAGGCAAATATAAATTCTTTTTGTTAAGATTGTCCTTCGGGGATCCGGTAGTGGTCTCATTACCATGTCCTCAACATTTTTCTTTTGAAAAACAAAGACGACTGGAGGAGTAACTTGTAGAGGCTTTCCCCGCAAGTTTCTCACCATCTCTTCTGGGAAAGCGACATCCTCAAAACAAACTGTTCTGGTGCTTACCAGGATATAGATGATGAGTTCACAAATGAGAGCATCTAACTGGGTGATACAACTCCTCAGAATCATTATCGGAAAGGAAGAGCAGCTACATTGTGGACATAGGGAAACATACCTAGGGGTATAGTATAAGAGATTTGGAGAGATGAGGGACAACATCCATACATTATCACTCTGTCAAGCACTGCCTTAGGAAAATTAACATATAAAAGAAGGTAGACTGCGCAGTCTTTTTTTCTCTTACTCAGGGGAGATAAGAGAACAAATGTTTGTTGAACACTTACTAATTGCTAGGCACTGTGTAAGGGGCTGCAGTCAATGAAGCTGTGTGGGGAAGTGGCCCTACCCCATCGTTTCAGAAAAAAAAAAAAAAAAAAAAAAAAAACACCACAAAAAAGCTGAAGATTAGGTTAAATAACCTGCCCAAGATCACATAGGTGGTAGTAGATCTGGGATTTGAACTTCAATCTGTTGGACTCTGAAGCCCCATGCTTCTTTCATTGGATTTTTCTGTGTCTCAGTAGCAAAAAGTCTCTGCGGATTATGTCATGCTAGCCCACAGCCAGAGAAGAGAAGTATGAAAGAAAAAAGATTCTTCCTCAAGTATCTTTCAATTAGTCTTTATTGAATATGAAATTTTTAAAAAAAGGAAGTTTGCATGAAAAAGAGTATCTCCTTTTCTCACAATATGCTCTTGTAAAGTGTTAGCATTCAATTACAAGTACATATTTAAAAAAAAAAAAACAACCCTGTTGTGGGGCGCCTGGGTGACTCAGTCAAGCCTCTGTCTTCTGCTCAGGTTCTGATCTCTGGGTCGTGGGATCCAGTCCTATGTGTGGCTCCCTGCTCAGCGGCGAGTCTGATTCTCTCTCTCCCTCTTGCCCTTTCCAGCCACTCTGCTCTCTCTCTCTCTCAAATAAATAAATATAATCTTTTAAAAAATCCTGTTAGTCTCTGCCCTACAACGTTATTAAACCAAAGAAATGCTTACAAAGAGTTAATCACAGTGTAAACGTTAATCCTATCCATTTCCTTTTTTAAAAAAGATTTTATTTATTTATGAGAGAGAAAGAGAGAGAGCGCATGAGTAGGGGGTAGGGGCAGAAGGATTGGGAGAAGCAGACTTCACGCTGGGATTGGATGATGCAGGGCTTGATTCCAGGCCTCTGGGATCATAACCTGAGCCGAAGGCAGATGCTTAACCCTTTGAGTCACCCAAGCACCCCAACCCTATCCATTTTTTTTAAGCATCTTGTCAGAGTGAATGCTTCCTCAAGTTTACAAGCAAATACTTCCTATGTGAGAAAAGATACTCCTCAACACTTTGCTGTTTTCATACTGTATTCCCTTGTGAATATCTCTCAATACCATGTGGAAAACCACCCAAAAAACCCACACCTCTGTCACACAGACACACGCATGTGCTTGAAGCAGAATCACATTCATCCTGGAGACACAAACCCAAACCTGTGCTTTTGAATAAGTTTGTGTGCACACATGTGCGTGCATGTAGATGATCTCTCCCCTACAGGATAGCAGCGATTTCTGAGCGGCCAGACCCCAGAGTGTGCCCCAGGGCATCTCGGCTGTTCAGAGCTGCACACTACAGCTCAGCATAGGCTTGTGGATCCAGCCCAGTCACAGTCTGGTGCTGGCAGGGGAGCAAGCAACACAGGCCCTTCTGTCATCAAGTCTTCCTCAGCCCTCAGCCTTACCCTTCTTGGCTCCAGCCCCATCCTGGGGCTCTGACACCGGCAGAATGAAATGTAACAGAAAATATGTCATGGTAATTCTTTGAGAACTTGGCCTGAAGCTACAGCCCAAAGAACTTAGAAAATAGCAAAAAGTTCAGGAAAAATTAAAAATGTAAAAATCTGACACATCAAAGATAACCAGTGTTTTGATTTTTTTAAATGATGTGTCTTGTCTACAAAATGAATGCATGAATTATAAAAGGCATAAAAAATTCAGAGTTCAAAGTGGTATAAAGTAATACATTTGTTTCCCTCTCCTGCCCACCCTCATTCCTACTTCCCAGAGGGAATTACTGGTCAAAGTTCCTTTGAATCCTTGCACATATTGCCATATACAAGCGTATCTGCATATTTTTTCTCTCCCACAAATGGAAGCTGTAGCTAAGATCATAGATTGTGTGTGGAGCCAGACCACCTGGGCTTGGATCCCATCTCTACGAATTATGGGCTGTGTGTGCTTTAGCAAGTTACCTCATCTCTCTGTGCCTCAGTTTCTTGATTCATGAAAGAGGGATAAATATTGCCTACTTTATATGGCTGTTATAAAGAGTAAATGAGGTGCTACATGCTAAACACAACACAATCCATGGTACATACTAGTGCTATATATATGTTAGCTATAATTTTAAAAATAACGTTATTGCGATATATTTTGGCTATCAGAAAATTCCCCCATTTCAAGTATACAATTCAATAATTTATATCTATTTTAGAAAGTTTTCATCCCCACAATGAGGTCCCTCATGATCATTTATAGTTAATCCCTGTTCCCTCCCCTAACTTTAGGCAACTATTAATCTACGTTCTGTTTCTGTAGATTTGGCTTTTCTAGACGGCTAATATAAATGTAATTATAAAATACGTGGGCTCTTGTGCTTGGCTTCTTTCACCTTTTTTTAAAAAAATTTTTTAATGTATTCATGTGAGACAGAGAGAGACTGAGAGAGAGGCAGAGGGAGAGGGAGAAGCAGACTCCCCACTGAGCTGGGAGCCTGATGAGGGATTCAATCCCAGGACCCTGAGATCATGACCTGAGCCTACGGCAGATAACCAACTGAGCCACCCAGGCACCCCGGCTTCTTCCACTTTATGAAATATTTTGGTGGTTCATCCATGATATCAGTAGTTCATTTCTTTTTATTGCTTGAATAGCATTCTATTCTGTGAATATACACCATATTTGTCTTTTCATTTGCCAGTCTGTGGGCATTTTGGTTGTTTCCAATTTTCGGCTCCTCTGAATAATGTTGCAGTGAATATTTCTATGCAAGTCATTATGTGGAGATGTGTTTCATTTCTCTTGAATAGGTACCTAGGAGTGGAATTGCTGGGTTGTATGGTAGTTTTACGTTTAATATTTTGATGAACTGCCAAAGTGCTTTCTAAGTGCCCATTTAGATTCCCATCAGCATCTGATAAAGGCTCCTATTTCTCCATATCCTCACTGACATTTGGAATTGTCTGTCTTACTTGCACTCACTCTATTGAGCACAAAATGGTATCTCATTGTCATTTTAATATATATTTCCCTAATGACTGATGATATTAAGCATATTATCATGTGCTTATTAGCCATTTGTAAATCTTTGGTGGAAAGTCTGTTCAGGTCTTTTATCTATTTGGAAAGCTTTTTTTTTTAAAATTAATTTATAAGAGTTCTTTGTGTATTCTGGATACAAGACTTTTATGAGATATGTGCTTAGGAAACATTTTCTCTTAATTTTGCTTGTCTTTCATTATCTTAATGGTATCTTTCCAAGTACAAAAATTTGAATTTTGGTGAGGTCCAATTTATCCAGTTTTTTCTTTTATGGACCATGCTTTTGATGTCATATTTTAGCCTAACCAAGGGTCCTATAGATCCTCTTATATTTTCTTCCAAAAATTTTATATGTTTTTAGCTCTTAGATGTAAGTGTGAAAAATTTAGAGTAAATTTTTGTGTATGGCATGAGGTAAGGTTGTAAGATCATATTTTTACATGTGTGTATCCAGTCATCCAGCACCATTTAGTGAACATTGTTTTCCCCAATGAATTGCCTTGATACCTTTGTCAAAAACTAGTTGGCTTTAAGTATTAGGATTTGTTTCTCAACCGCTAATTTGGTCCCATTGATCATTATGACTCTCTCTATGCCTGTAACGCACTATCTTTCTTGATAAATATAGCTTTATGGTCGCTTTTGAAATTAGGAAGTGATGGTCCTCCAACCTTTTTCTTTTTTTTCAAGATTGTTTTAGCTATCCTGGATTTCTTGCATTTCCATAGAAGTTTCAGATCTCTTCCTCAGTTTCTGCAAAAGGCCTGCTGAAATTTTATAGGGATTGTGTTGAATCTGTAGATCAATTTGGGGACAATTACTATCTTAACAATACTGAGTCTTCCAATTCAATAACGTGGAATGCTTGTCCATTTATTTATATCTCCTTAACTTCCCTCAGTAAAGTTTTGTAATTATTAATGTACAGGTCTTTTGTTTTGTTTGTTAAAGTTATTTCTAAGTATTTCATTCTTTTTTAAATGAAATTGCATCCTTAATTTGAGATTTGGATTATTTACTGCTTTTGTACAAAAATGCAATTGATATTCTATATTGAGCTTATATCCTGTGGCCTTGGTGTATTTCTACTTTTTGTTTTGTTTTATGGATTTCTTAGGATTTTCTATATACAAGATTGTGTCATATGCAAATATAGTTGTACTTACACCTTTCCAGTCTGAATATCTTTTATTTCTTTTCCTTGCTTAATTTGCCTATCTAGAATGTCTAATCCAATGTTGAATAAAAATGATGAGGACAGATCTTCTTGTATTAATGGAAAGCATTCAGGCTTTTACAATTAAGAATGATATTATCTGTGGGTTCTTTGCAAGTGACTTTCATCAGGTTAAGAAATTACCTTCTATTTTTAGTTTGTTGAGTGTTTTTATCATGAAAGAGTATTGTATTTTGTCAAATACTTTTTCTGTGTTTATTGAGATTATGATGTGGTTTTTGTCTTTTTTGCAATTGGAATGGTATCTTACATTGATTAATTTTCATATATTGAACAAACTTTAAATCCCACATGGTCATGGTATATAAACCTTCCTATATATTACTCAATTAGGTTTGCCGTATTTTGTTGAGTTTTGTGCTTATATTCATAAGAAATACTGCTCTGTAGCTTTCTTTTGATGCATTTGTCTAATTTGGATAATATTGGCTTCATAGAATTAGTTGTGAGGTATTCCATCTTAAGAGTTTGTGAAGGATTGGTATTAATTCTTCTTCAAATGTTTGATAGATTAGCCAGTGAAGCCATCTGAACCCAGATTTTTCTTTGTGGAAGGTGTATTGAATATTAATTTAATCTCTTCATTTTTAAATAAATCTTTATTTTTAAAATTTTTAAATTTTTAATTAATAGATTTTATTGATTTGAACAGTTTAGGTTTATAGAAAATTGAGCATAAACTAAAAAGAATTCCTACATACTCCCTGTCCCCCACCCTCCCTCTTTTTTTTCCTTTTAAATTATTTTATTTTCCTTATTATGATACATGTACTCCATAATCCCATCACCTATCTTACCCATTCTCTTCACCTCCTCCCCTCTGGTAACCATCAATTTGTTTAGATTTCTATTTCTTTTTTAATTAACATATAATGTATTATTTGTTTCAGGGGTACAGGTCTGTGAATCATCAGTGTTACACAATTCACAGCACTCACCATAGCACATACCCTCCCCAATGTCCATCACCCAGCCACCCTATCCCTCCCGCCCTGCAGCAACCCTCAGTTTGTTTTCTGGGATTAAGAGTGTCTTATGGTTTGTCTCCCTCCCTCCCCGGTCCCATCTTGTTTCATTTTTCCCTCCTTTCCCCCATGACCCCCTGCCCTGCCTCTCAAATTCCTCATATTAAAGAGATCATATGATTATTGTCTTTCTCTGACTGACTTATTTTGCTTAGCATGATATCCTCTAGTTCCATCCAAATCATTGCAAATGGCAAGATTTTGGGGTTTTTGATGGCTGCATGGTATTCAATATATATATATATATATATATATATATATATATATATATATATATAAAACTGGTGATGCCACCAACTTTGGTTTTCTTTTTCAATATTCCTCTGGCTATTCAGGGTCTTTTCTGGTTCCACAAAATTTTAGGATTATTTGTTCCAATTAAAAAAAATTGATGGTATTTTGATAAGGATTGCATTAAATGTGTAGATTGCTCTAGGTAGCATAGGCATTTTCACAATATTTGATCTTCCAATCCATGAGCATGGAACATTTTTCCATTTCTTTGTGTCTTCCTCAATTTCTTTCATGAGTACTTTATAGTTATCTGAGATTCTTTGTCTCTTTGGTTAGGTTTATTTCTAGGTATCTTATGGTATTGGGTGCAATTGTAAATAGGATTGCCTCCTTAATTTCTCTTTCTTCTGTCTTGTCATTGGTGTATAGAAATGCAACTGATTTCTGTGCATGTCCTGACACTTTACTGAATTCCTGTACATGTTCTGTCTGTTTTAGAGAGGAGTTGCATTGGTGGTATAGTGGTGAGCATAGCTGCCTTCCAGTCTTAGGGAGGAGTCTTTTGGGTTTTCCACATAAAATATCATATAATCTGCAAAGAGTGATAGTTTGACTTTTTCTTTGCTGATTTGGATGCCTTTTATTTCTTTCTATTGTCTGATTGCTGAGGCTAGGACTTCTAATACTATGTTGAATAGCAGTGTTGGTAGTGGACATCCCTGCTGTGTTCCTGACATTAGCGGAAAAGCTCTCAGTTTTTCTCCATTGAGAATGATATTTGCTGTGGGTTTTTCATAGATGGCTTTGATAATATTGAGGTATGTACTCTCTATCCCTACACTGTGAACAGTTTTGATCAAGAATGGATGCTGTACTTTATCAAATGTTTTTTCAGCATCTATTGAGAGTATCATACGGTTCCTGTTCTTTCTTTTATAAATATATTGTAGCACAGATTGATTTGCAGATGTTGAACCAGCCTTGCAGCCCAGGAATAAATTCCACTGGTTTGTGGTGAATAATCCTTTTAATGTATGGTTGTATCCCATTGGCTAGAATTTTGGTGAGAAGTTTTGCATCCATGTTCATCAGGGATATTGGTCTGTAATTTTCTTTTCTGATAGGGTGTTCATCTGGTTTTGGGATCAAGGTAATGCTGGCCTCATAAGATGAGTTTGGAAGTTTTCCTTCCATTTCTATTATTTGGAACAGTTTCAGGAGACTAGGTATTAATTCTTTTTTCAATGTTTAGTAGAATTCTCCTGGGAAGCTGTCTGGCCCTGGGCTCTTGTTTGTTGGGAGATTTTTGATGACTGCTTCCATCTCCTTACCAGTTATGGGTCTGTTCAGGTTTTCTCTTTCCTCCTGGTTCAGTTTTGGTAGTTTATATGTCTCTAAGAATACATCCATTTCTTCCAGATTCTCAAAGTTGCTGGTGTAAGTTTACTGCTCATAATATGTTCTGATAATTATTTGTATTTCTTTGGTGTTGGTTGTGATCTCTCTTCTTTCATTCATGATTTTATTAATTTGGTTCCTATTTTCTTTTTGATAAGTCTGGCCAGAGGTTTATCAATCTTATTAATTCTTTCAAAGAACCAGCTCATAGTTTTGTAAATCTGTTCTGGGTTTTTTTGCTTGTTTCTATTTCATTGATTTCTGTTCTGATCTTTATTATTTCTCTTTTCCTGCTGGGTTTAGGCTTTCTTTGCTGTTCTTTCTCCAGCTGTTTTAGGTGTAGAATTAGGTCGTATAGTTGATACCTTTCTTGCTTCTTGAGAAAAGCTTGTATCGCTATATTTTCCTCTCAAGACTGCCTTTGCTGTGTCCCACAGATTTTGAACTGTTGTGTTTTCATTATTTGTTTCCATGAATTTTTTCAATTCTTCTTTAATTTCCCGATTGACCCATTCATTCTTTAGTAGGATGCTCTTTAGTCTCCATATATTTGGGTTCTTTCCAAATTTCCTCTTGTGATTGAGTTCTAGCTTCAGAGCATTGTGGTCTGAAAATATGCAGGGAATGATCCCAATCTTTTGGTACCAGTTGAGACCTGGTTTGTGACCCAGGATGTGATCTATTCTGGAGAATGTTCCATGTGCACTAGAGAAGAATGTTTATTGTGTTGCTTTGGGATGGAATGTTCTGAGTATATCTGTGATGTCCATCTGTTCCAGTGTGTCATTTAAGGCCTTTATTTCCTTGTTGATCTTTTGCTTGGATAATCTGTCCATTTCAGTGGGGGGGGGGTGTTAAAGTCGCCTACTATTATTGTATTATTGTCAATGTGTTTCTTTGATTTTGTTATTAATTGGTTTATATAGTTGGCTGCTCCCATGTTAGAGGCATAGATACTTAAAATTGTTAGACCTTCTGGGACGCCTGGGTGGCTCAGTTGGTTAAGCAGCTGCCTTCGGCTCAGGTCATGATCCCAGCGTCCTGGGATTGAGTCCCACATCAGGCTCCTTGCTTGGCGGGGAGCCTGCTTCTCCCTCTGCCTCTGCCTGCCATTCTGTCTGCCTGTGCTTGCTCTCTCTCCCTCTCTCTCTGACAAATAAATAAAAAATCTTTAAAAAAAATTGTTAGAACTTCTTGTTGGACAGACCTTTTGAGTATGATATAGTGTCCTTCCTCATCTCTTATTATAGTCTTTGGCTTAAAATTTAATTTGTCTGATACAAGGATTGCCACCCCAGCTTTCTTTTGATGTTCATTATCATGGAAAATTGTTTTTTATCCCCTCATTTTTATTTATTTATTATTTATTTTTAAAGATTTTATTTATTTATTTGGCAGACAGAGATCACAAGTAAGCAGAAGGCAGGCAGAGAGAGAGGAGTAGCAGGCTCCCTGATGAGCAGAGAGCCCAATGCGTGGCTTGATCCCAGGACCCTGAGATCATGACCTGAGCTGAAGGCAGAGGCTTTAACCCACTGAGCCACCCAGGTGCCCCTCACCCCCTCATTTTAAAACTGGAAGTGTCTTTCGGTCTCAAATGAATGGCTTGCAGACAGCATATCGATGTGTCTTGTTTTATTTATTTATTTTTTTATCCATTCTGATACCCCGTGTCTTTTGATTGGGCATTCAGTCCATTTACATTCAGGGTAACTATTAAAAGATATGAATTTAGTGCCATTGCATTGCATGTAAGGTGACAGTTACTGTATATTGTCTCTGTTCCTTTCTGGTCTGTTACTTTTAGGGTCTCCCTTTGCTTAGAATATGACTTTCATTATTTCCTGTATGGCTGGTTTGGTGTTTGTAAATTCTTTTAGTTTTTGTTCTGGAAGCTTTTTATCTCTCCATTTTCAATGACCCTAGCTGGATACAGTATCTTGGCTGCATATTTTTCTCATTTAGTGCTCTGAATATATCTTGCTAGTCCTTTCTGGTCTGCCAGGTCTCTGTGGATAGGTCTGCTGCCAATCTAATATTTCTTCAGATGTATGTTACAGACCTCTTGTCCTGAGCTGTTTTCAGGATTTTATCTATTTCACTGAGATTTGTAAGTTTTGGTATTAGATGACCTATATTTATTTATTGGGGAGGGTTTCTATGCCTCCTAGATTTCAATGCTTGTTTCCTTCCCAATTTAGGGGCGTTCTCTGCTATAATTTGGTCCACCATACATTTTGCTCCCCCCTTCTTCTTCTTTTGGGATCCCAATTATTCTAATATTGTTTCATCTTATGGTATCACTTATCACTTGAATTCATCCCTCGTGGTCCAGTAGTTGTTTATCTCTCTTTTTCTCAGCTTCTTTATTCTCCATTATTTGGTCTTCTATATCACTAATTCTCTCTTCTGCCTCATTTATCCTAGCAGTAAGTGTCTCCATTTTTTATTGCACCTTATTTATAGCTTTTTAAATTTCAACTGGGTTAGATTTTAGTTCTTTTATTTCTCCAGAAAAGGATTTTATTTCTCTAGAAAGGGATTCTCTAGTATCTTCTACACTTTTTTCAAGCCCAGCTAACATCTTGATAATCATTGTCCTGAACTCTGGTTCTGACATCTTACTAATGTCATATTGGTTAGGTCCCTAGCCGCTTGTACTGTCTCTTGTTCTTTTTTTTTTGAGGTGAGTTTTCCACCTTGTCATTTATCCAGATAAGAATAGATGAATGAGAGAACAAAATACTGAAACAGTAGCAACAATCCCAGAAAATTATACACTAACCAAGTCAGGAGAGACTGGAAACTTGGAGGAGAAGAAAGAAAAAAAAATTATGTAATATGTACACATAGTCATATATATTTAAGATTAGGCTTGTGAATAGAACAGAGCCACAAACTTGATTTTGGATGTATTTTGGTCTGTTAGAAGAAACTGCCTCCCAAAATTAAAAAAAAAAAAAAAAACTATATATGTGCAAAAATAAGGGTAAACATGATGGAAGGATTGAATATGACTGTAATGATGAAAATTAAAAGATTCTAAAAAAGGAATTGCTAAGATAAGAAGTTGGTCCTAAAAAGAAAAAAAATAGAATGTGATCTGGCTGGAGACTAGAACAAAGCCATACACTAGATTTAGGGTATATTTTGATCTGTTAGAAGAAACTGTATGCCAAAATTTTAAAGAAAGAAAGACTTATATGTATACAAAAATAAGTTTAAATACAATGAAGGGATAGAATATGATTATAACAATGAAAATTAGAAATGTTTTTAAAAAAGGTATTGATAAGATAAAATAGTTTAAAAAGGTTAAAATAGGAAAGAGGAAAAATTAAAAAATAGAATAAGAAAAAAATAAAATTAAAAAATTTTAACTTTGAAAGACTAAAGTATCATGGGAAAAAAGCCATGAATTCTATGTATTGCATTCCCCTAGGCCTGGAGTTCCGTAGTTCTCATTGTTGGTGAACTTGGTCTTGGCTGCATGTTCTTGCTGATCTTCTGGGGCAGGGGCCAGTGATTCTCAAACGTCTTTGCCCAAGGCAGAATTGCACCCCCCCTTGCCAGGGCCAGGCTAAGAAACCTGCTCAGGTTCGCTCTTGGTATCTTTTGTTCCCTGAATGCTTTCCCTACAGCTTTGGAGCATGGGAATGAAAATGATGGCCTCTCAGTTTCCATCCCAGAGGAGCCAAGAGCTTGGGCCCCACTCCTCAGTGTGCCCTCAGAGAAAAGCAGTCAGTACCTCCTGTCTCCCTGGTCTCCAGCTGCACTCCAAGCTCACTGGCCTATGACCAAGTATTTCCATCTCTGGTGCATGGCCCCATTTGGAGTCTCGAAACCCAGCAGATTCCTGCAGCATGCTCCCATGCTGCTCCTCCTGGAGGAGGAAGGAGGGGGTCTCTCTGGATCTGCCACTTGTGGGGTCCCTGCTTGAAAAGTAGTGGTCCAACTGTGCCTTGGATCATGGTTTAAGGTAACCCCAAGCTGAAAGCCCTCTTCTTGGCTCCATTTCTGCAGCTGGCTTTCCCACTCCAATACCTGGGAGCTCTGCCACACTCAGACACCCCTCTTCTTTTTGTTTCACTGTGGGTCCTGAGACCACACTGTCCCCGTGAGGTCTCCACCCCCCACTTAGCCTCTGGAATGACATCCCTCAGTGGAGCAGACTTCTAAAATTTCTGATTTTGTGCTCTGCTGCTCTACCGCTTGCTGGGAGCTGCTCCTCCCCTCCCCCATCTATCTTCTCGTATATATGTATACAATTCTCAAATTCACTTCCCCACAGGTCCTACCTTCCAGAAAGTGGTCTTTTTTCTGTTTCTAGAATTGTTGCTCTTCTTCTCTTCAATCTCCTGTAATGTCGTGTAGGTGTTCAGAATGGTTTGATAGCTATCTAGGTCTCTATTTATTTTTGAATTACTTTTGTTGCCTTGTGTCTTTCTAGAAATTTGTCTGTTTTAGGTAGGTTATCTACTTTGATGCATACAATTGTTCATGGTATTCCCTAATAATATTTTTATTTCTCTAAGGTTGGTAGTGACATTTGCTCTTTCATTCTTGATTTTGATAACATACACTTGAAAGAAAATATGTACTCTACTGTTGTTAAGTGCAATGTTCCATGGATTTCTGCTATTCTGATTTGCTTGATAGTTTTTTTCATGTCTTCTACATTCTTGTTGATCTTCTGTCCAGTTTTTCTATTTATTGTTGAACGTGGGATATTAACTAAGCATCCAACTATTATTGTTGCATTGTCTATTTCTTCCTTCAATTGTGCCAGTTTTACATTCATGTATTTTGAGGTTCTCTTCTTAGTTGCATGTAATTTAAAAATTATCTCTTTCCACTGATTCAACCCTTTTATCATGATAAAATCTCCGTCTTTGATTCTTTAAAAAAAAAAAAAGATTTTATTTATTTATTTGTTAGAGAGAGGAGGGGAGCACTAGCAGGGAGAGCAACAGGCAGAGGGAGAACAAACTCCCTACTGAGCAAGGAGCCCTTGATGTAGGATGTGATCCTAGGGCTCATGACCTGAGCTGAAGGCAGATGCTTAACTAACTGAGCCACCCAGGCATCCTTCCCTCCTTGATTCTAATAATTTTACCTTGAAGGGTATTTTTTCTGTTATTGATAATAGATATTCCAGTCTTCGTTTGGTTACTGTTTGCATATATTTTTACTTATACTATTTATGTATTTTTCCCATCCTTTTATGTTTAACCTATGTCAGTTAATATAATGTATGTCTCCTGTAGATAGAATATAGTTGAATCACATTTGAATTTAGCCATTCTGTCAATTTCTGTCTTTTAATTGGGGAATTTATTTCATTTACATGTAATTTAATTACTGATAAGAAAAGACTGACTTCTGTCATTTTGTTATTTGTTTTCTGTATGTCTCATGTCTTTTTGTACCTCTTCTCTGCCATTACTTCCTTCTTTTGTGATAAGTATTTTCAAGTGTACCATTTAAATTACATTGTTGTTGTTGTTTTTTTTACTATGAAGTTTTAAAGTAATTTTCTTAATGATAGCCCTGGAGGTTTCAATGATCATTTTAAAACAATCTAGTTCATGTTACTATTAACTGAATTTCAATTCTATACAGACTCTTTACTCCAATATACCTCCATTCTGTTTCCATTCTTTTGAGTTATTATTATTATAGAAATTATTGTTTCATACATTTTTAGTTCTACCAACACAGTTTTATAATTATTTCTCTATGAAATTGTATTTTAAACAAGGTAGGAGAGGACAAAAGTTACAAAAAATATATTTATACTATCTTTTTTTATTAAAGCATAGTTGACATACAATGTTACATTAGTTTCAGGTATACTATCTTTTCTATTAACCTGCAGAGTTACCTTTATTGGCACTTTTTGTTTCCTTGTGCCTAGTCCTTTTATTTTAGACTGAAGGATACACATGAGTATTTCTTGTATGGCAGGTCGGCTAGGAAAAAACATTTTCTTTTTTTTTGTTCATCTGGAAATGTCTTCATCTTTCCTTCATTTTTGAGGAATAGTTTTGTCAAATACAGAGTTCTTGATTGACAGTGTTTTCCTTTCAAGATTTTCAATATGTGCTTCCACTACATTCCGGCTTCCACAATTTCTGGTCGGAAATCCACTCAATCTTATAGAGGTTCCCTGTACATGATGAGTTGCTTTCTCTCCTGCTGTTTTCAAAATCCTTTTTGTCTTTGCCTTTCAACAGTTTGACAACAATGTATCTGGTTGTATATATCCTTGGCTTTATCTAACGTAGAGTTTTTTGGGTTTTTTGGACATGTAGATTAAAGCTTTTCCTAGAATGTGGGGAGTTTTGGGTCATTATTTCTTTAAGTATTCTTTCTGCCCCCTTCCCTGTCTCTCTCTTTTCTGGAACTTCCTTTGTATGTATGTGGGTATGTTTGATGGTGTCTCATAGGTCTGTGAGCCTCTGTTCATTTTTCTTCATTCTTTTTACTTTCTGTCATTCTGTCATTTCTGTCATTAGACAAGCTAATCTTAATTGACCTATCTTTAGATTTTCTGGTTCTTTCTTCTGACAGCTCAAATCTTCTGTTGAACACTTCTAGAGTAAATTTTTCATTTCAGTTATTGTATTTTTCAATTCCAGAATTTCTATTTGGATCTTTTAAAAAACACTTTCTCTTCATTGATATTCTGTATATGTTGAGGCATCATTGTCATACTTTTTCTTTAACCTTTAGATACGGTTTTCCTTAGTTCCTTTAAACATATTTATAAAAGCTCCTTTGAAGTCTTAGTAAGTCTAATGTCTGTGCTTTTTTTTTTTTATGTCTGTGCTTCTTTAGGAACAGTTTCTACTAAATATATCCTCCCCTCGCCCCATATATGGGCCACTTCTTCCTATCTCTTTGAGTCTTATAATTTTTGTTCAAAACAGGGCATTTTAGATAGTATAATTTGGCAACTTTGCATCACATGCTGCTTATTGTTTTCAATTAATGCTCTACAGATAAGGTATTTCTCATAGAGCAAGCTCAAAGTCAGGTCCAGTAATGAAAGCACTCTATGAATGGGGTTTTCTAGGAAGGTATGAGACAGGTTAAATAATGACAATCATGTTCTGGAGATGAGAATATTCAAGGAGCTCCAAATCCAGTCTGCTCCCTCTGGTGGCTGTAATGCTGTTGTTTTCTTTGCAGCTACTATGGTTGTTACTATGCTGTTTTTCAAGGCCATTATGGAACTGGGGAGAGGGTCATGGGAGTAGACCAAGTTGAAAGTTTCATAAAGTGTTCTTAACAGAGATTAAATAGTTTTTCTTGATTAAATGCTCCTCAGATTGTTTCAGACTTTGATGAATTCCCATACTTCTGAAAAAGTTTTTTTTTAATATTTTGCCAGTATTTTCATTGCTTTAATGGAAGAGTGGATTTACAGAAGTCCTTACCCTGCCATTCCAGAAGTCCTGTCTGGTTACCCACTATTTTTATTTTACAATCTGCTCCTTAGCTGTTAACAAGTGCCAAGTTAACAGTTCTTCTTGAAGATTTTTCTACATTAGGTCATGGAGTTTTGTTTTGATTTTGTATTGTTCTGGAGTAGGGATGTGACATAATTTATTTAACCATGCCCTATCACTGAATCATTGAGGTTTTTTCCCAGCACAATCAAACCAATCATACCCTTTGAATTATCTTTTATATATATTGCAAGTATAGATTTTTTTTTTCTGAAAACTACAGACTTCTAAAATTTATTTCAACTACTGGCAAAACAAAAAATAACCAAATTCCCATCTGAAGTATAGCTATTCAAAGAGTATGTGCAGTTCTAATCATGATTGATATTGCCAAATTGCCCTCAAAATAGCTGCATCAATTACACTCTCTTTAGTACTATATCAAAGTGCCTTTTTTTCACATATACATCTCAACACTGAGAGTCTTCTTAGTTTTTGCTAATTCAGTAGTTAGGAGAATGGTATTTCAATCCATTGATTCACTTATTTATTTTTTACTTGGTTTTAATGCTATGAATATGATTAAGCAGCTTAGTATAAAGCTGACTACCTGCTTACCTCACACATACAATTTGAAAGGTCCTTTGGATTGAAGCTTTGTTATAATAAGGAAGAGGAGGGGAAAAAGCAATTGCAGATGTAGTGGCATCACAGAGCATGTCTTATTATCAAAGTGACCTTTCCAGAGGTTTACAAAAGCAGTCTGGGGATAAAACCATCTGCTGTTACCATTGTTTCGTGAATTTTGATAAGTTCACACTATTTACACTCATGGTGACTACTGGAAAAAATGGAGGAGTCAGGATAGTTAATGCAGCTTCTTCTTATAAGTTGCTCTTGGGCCCTGGTAAGCTCTAAGTGGACCTTAGAGTTGCCCATGAATATAACCAGTTACTGGTGACTTCTTTTACAGTGGCAACTAGAAAGAATTGTATGTGCTTTAATCTCACAAATTGTGTTTACAGGCCATGGAAGAATACTATTATGTCCAGGATCCTTTAAAAGTATTTTATGAGAGGGGTATAGAGAAGGAAATAGTGATGTTTCAAGTGAGGTTAAGAAAGATGGGGGAAAAAAAATCCAAGCTCTGCTTTTGAAGACCTGATCCACCTAAATGCCAGGTAAAGTTCAGAGAGAGATTTATTATGACAACTGTAAAGAAAACATATCTCTTTTCTAGGCTGATGTCTTCAACCATGTTTGTTATCTTTTAGGCATTAGCATGCTTTCCAAAAGCCATGCCAAGTCTGCTTAATACACAACTTGTTCTTTTACATCTTCCACACATGACCATTTCCAGGCTATGGATACTGTGCTATTCAAATCAGGCCAGTGTGTAGAGGAATTGAATGTGGAGCCTGCAGGAATTGGGAGTGCAGAGAAAGGTGAGCAGGTTTTACTATGTATCACCATCAACTCTGTGGTGACCTTGGAAATTTTGCTTAATGTCTCAGTTTTCAAATCTCTTAAGTGAAGCAACAATTTAGCTGGGAACATGGAAAGCATTATAAAAACATTATACTGGGTATTATCACAATCGCCTACTAAATTGAACTTGATCAAGTAAGCATCTGATAAAGGGCTATACTTCAAATCTTTTTTCTCTCTTCACAATTTTGTAATTTTGTATCTTAGTGAGCAAAATAGAAGTCATATCATAACAAAGAAAAAAAAAGCTAGTACTTTCCCCTTTTTTAATGTAGACAGTTAGTGTGACATAATGGTTAAATGCATTGGCTTTGGAGCCAAACTGCCTGCTTTCATATCCAGGCTCTGTCACTTACAAAGTGTGTGACCTTGGGCAATGTCTCAGTTTCTTCCTTTGTAAAATAAGAATGATAATATTTCCTAACTCATCCACAGGCTTAATGAAGATTAAGTTAGTTGATACAGGTATCCCCTGCTCTTTAAATTTATTTTAAAGAGAGAGAGAGAGGAGAGAGACCTGCCCAGTGTTTATGTGTACCAGAGGGTGGGGAAAAGCAGAGGGGGAGGGAGAGGAAGAAAGGGAGGGAGAGGAAGAGGGAAAAAATCCCAAGCAGACTTGCACTGAGGGTGAGCCTGATATAGGGCTTGATCTCAAGACCCCAAGATCATGATCTAAGAAGAAACCAAGAGTCTGATGCTCAACCAACTGAGCCACCCAGGTGTCCCTCCCCTGTTTTAAAAAGTTCATGTTTTGCCACTTTTGGGTAGCAAGGAAAACCTGCATAAGAAAAGCACTTTGTGGTGGGCAAAAAGAAAATGCTCAATAAATCTCCATTACTATTGTTATTATTATTATTAGCTAAACATGCTCTCCTCTGGCTGGTCACTTAACAGGAGCCCATAAGGCAGGTAGAGGCAGAGAGCTAGTATGTCTGAGAGCAAGGAATTGGGAGGCATTCCTTTAGTACCATCAGGGAGATCATACTTCTGATGGTGATGTTGTTGATATATAAGTCAGTAATTATTCTGTAATTATTCTGACCACCTTATTAGGGTGTCTTGCAAAGAATATGTCAATGTTATTAAAAATGTATTCCTTGAGCTATTTGCATCAGAATCATCAGGGAAGGGAAGAACTGATAAAATGCAGACCTCAGAGTTTCATCCCAAACCTGCAGAATCAGATTTTCTGGGCCTTGGATCTAAGACTGTACATTTTTAAACAGGCACCCTGGGAGCTTTGGATGCAGACTAAAGTTTGAGAACCGCTGGATCAGGCTATGTTTAGATATGGTTTGATCAGAATCCAATGAACAGCTAGTAACACTGACAATAATGTGAAATGGCACTAGTATATGAATCTATATTCAGCTTGACCAAGAGGTGCTCTGACTTCACATTACTTCTGCTCTCAAGCTAATGAATAGTCTTATTTTGGTAATTTTTGAACTCAAATGGCAAAATATCCTGTTCATAAACAAATTTAAAATTCTTAGCTCTGTAAGGCTTTTGTCAAATAAATTTTTGATGCTCGCTGTAGCTCTCAATTTTGCCAGCAGGGAGCATAGTAAGTCTATTGATCTTAGGCTTTGTATAACAAAGAAATCTGAGAAGGTCTTTTCTCTATTTTAGTATAGAAATCTTTTCCTGGGGGTTGGATAATAGGAGATAAGGGCTAGTTCTATGTGGGGTAGGAATGTGACCTTCAGAGTAGGATTGCTCATTTTTCAAAGATGACACAGAATAAGACTTTTAATTCTATAAATTTTATATCTGAAAAATATGATCTCCTAGACTTCCTACCCTATAAAGTGAAAAATAGCCTTTCTTTCATGAGTAACATGTATTCCTATTGAGCACTTTTGAATAAGGTGTGAAATGTAGAGAAATATGTAAGAAAAGTTATGAGATGTTGAATCATTCCAGTTTTACAACAACATGCTTTGGCATGTGAAATTAGATACCTAGAGGGAAATAACCTGAATGCTTGATGCAAGATAAATTTCAATTTTCTATGTTTCGAGGTGTTTTTTTTCTCAGCTCCTATAAACCATTTAATTATCTAAACACAAACTGGAAGGGCACACATTTGAGGGCTTTGACGAAAAGCTAAAACAGATCAACTATCTCTCCCCTTCTAATCCCTCAAAGTCAAAATATCTGAGACTATGGTAGCAATACTCAGATGAAAACATTTCTCAGTGTTTCTGTAAAACTTTTTATAAACTCAAAGGGAAGGATTAGTTCATTAATAAAATGTAGACACTAGAAAAACAAGTTTTAGAAAAAAATTGGAACCAATATCAAGACAAGTGGAATTTCTGTGAAGAAATCTCTTAATACTTGAAGTGGGCTTCATTCTTAAGATGCCTAAATATAATACTGAGTCAAAACACTAGGGAATGTTGGTTAATATTTATTGAATACCCACAGTGAATGTACTGTAGGGAATCAATTTGTGTTGGTTGGCCCGAAGACTGTAAATAAGTTTCAAACTAATAATTTTTTTATGTTTTCTCTGGTGGCCTAAATAGTCATCCAAGTTTCTCTGAATATAAAGGTTTATACTCCTGGGATTGGCCTATAAATTGGTTATAGCCTTTTATATCTCCAAAGCCATATTCACAGGGATGATGGATGAGATCCATTGGTAGTGCAAAAAATGAAGATTTAGAAAAATAAATGTGGATTATTGGCTACTTGAAAGAAAACGGAAATTTCCCTTGGGTGACAGTAAAATAAAACTTGTTTTTTCTGGCCTTAGATTCTCACATCTGCTCTGTGTATGATGTGTTGTGAAATTTGCTCTACTAGACACATTTTGATTCCCCATAATGTAGAAGATGAACTTTTCTAGTCAATTTAAGTCTGTCAAAACAAAACCTCTTTGATGAATAATATTCATTTTGTAAAGGTCTTACTCGAAAACTCCTAAGGGTTTTTGAAAAGAAAAAACTGTCCCTATACTTTTCTTCAAATGGTGCTCTACTTTGATTCCAATATAAGAACTATAGATACTTGAAAGTTTTTCTTCTCTCCTTCTTCCAACTTGTTCTAAATCTTTTAGAATCACCTCCCCACTTTGCTGATAAAAATGAAAAACAAATAAAAGCCTTACAAAAGATAATAGTTAATGGAATTATTTGCTTTGTGACACACTATTTTTGGGCGTGGTCTACAGACTACAGCTATTTCATACCATTGTATCAAACCTAGACATGTGGGGTTAGTCCTCAGCAAAATTGTGAAGTAAGTAAAATTGATTTTGGCTCTTCCTACCCTCAGCCTTTCAACTTGTAGTGTCTTGACTTCAAGAGTCCTGTGGATACTTTCCCTTAACATATCCTTTATTTGTTTCCCCATTATTGTTTTTTATTTTCTTTACTTATGGTCACCTTCTTCAGAGAAAAAAGCTAATCTCATAAACTAGTTTGTGATCATACAAAAGTGGGTCTCAATTTGTTAATGTTTTACCTCTTTTCAAGTAGTATATTTACATTCAGAGATTGTGAAAGACAGCAAATGAATACAGAAAAGATGACTTTAATAATAGAGATTTTAGGTCTTACAACAAATAACTGGGTGTGGCCAGCACTGGCACTTGTCACCTTCAGCATAACTTCTTTCTTTCTCAGTAACAGAATCATGGTTTCATTTGTTGTGGTAATGTGTCCAGATCAAAGACTATTACCAATCTCCTTTGAAGCTACATTTGGCCATGTAGCTAAATTCTGACTTATAACATGTAAGTTGAAGTATCCCTAAAAGATAGAGTGTGGCCTTTTGTCCTGCCCAGCTTCTTTGTGATGTCAGTCTGGAATATGAACATGATGGCTAGACCTGGAGTTAGCTTAGATCATGAAATGACCTTGAGAATGGAAACTGCATACTGAGGATGGTGGACAGAAAGATTGGTGTAAGGGTCAATTGACTGGACTGCCTGGAATATGTACTCCTACTTTGTTTAAGTCATGTCATTTTGGGATTTTCTGTTATATGCCACTGAACTTGACCTTAAGGAGACAGAAAACAAATATCTTTGGGAAATCAGGGATTTGTGGTATCTCTCAGCAAAATTGGTAGGCTGATCCTGAGAAAACCATCACTGTTGGCTTCTGAAAGAGAAAAGTTCTCTGTCTGAGAGCATGTGTAGAATTCTTGCTTTCCTTTTTGAATTTTTCTGAAAAGTTTTCTCATACTTTCTTAACTTTTTAGAAGGTATAGACCTTATGGTGTCAAATGTATTGTAAATGACTAGACAATAAAGAGAATAACTTATTTTTTCCATGCCGTGCCACAGTGTCTAGCAGAGTAGAATGTTGGGTTCCTCATATCTTGTAGATCATGTTAGTGAAACAATTACCCTAGATTGATGCACATTGTACAAAGACACTCTCAAAGAAAGAAGTAGTTTGGAGGAACAGGAAATGTAGAAGGTCAACCACAAACCATTCTGGTTTAAACATAATATGATTTAGCATAACCAGAACTTCAAGAGCTATTATTGGGAACATGGGGAATTTACATCACAGTGGTGCACCAGAGAGATATATATGGCCAGAGCAAAGTGGCTGTGAAGTGACAACCCCCACCACAAGGAATGGATTTTAGTGGACACAGTGAATTTGAGAGCTGGCATGCCATATGCACCCCTTTGCAAAATAAACAAGCTCAAATCCTTGTGTTCTATCTGTAGCTGGTCACATTGTTGCTTTCTTGCTTTCTACTTCAGCAACTCAATCATAGCTAGGGCCTGTACCCTAAATCTCCTACCTTTGGCAAGTGTCTTGTTCTTGACTCACTAGTGATTGATATGGGTATGAGCCTGAATTGTGTTTTAGTAGCCAACATCTCTGTAAGACCAGCAAATACTGCTGTCAGTGGAAAATTCAGAATGGCAAATGATAGCATCAGCAGGGAAGGATAAATATAGACAGTATATTCATATCACTTGTTAGGCTAAGTTCATCTCAGCACTGTGGAATTGCTGGTTTTTATTTGTTTGTTTGTTTTGGCTGAAGGATTTATGGTGGCTTAGTCTATTTCCCTTGGTTCAATCTGCCTCTTTCTGAGCCGTTTTAGCAAGGACAATAGGTCTGAGTGTCAAATAAGTGAATGGAAGAAAAGATAGGCAAATGGAATTCAAATATCAAAACACTAAGCATACAAATGACTTTTCACTCATTAGGTTACACAATGCCAGAGTTGCCTATTAATCTAAATAAATGATCAATGCAGTCCGTGGGTAAGTAGCTTTCATGGGAATTAATTAAAGGGACTAGAGGAGACTTAGGAGCAGGACTTTGGAAAGAGCCACAGACGATGTTGTTTTGTGTGTACAGTAATACCTGGTTTTTAATATGGAGGCACTTTTCTTTCTTGTTAGGGAACAGCATGTTGTCAGCAAAATTAAGCCCCAGAATGAAACTTCTTCAAAAAAGGAAAGCCAAAATGAAATCATTTTTTAAGGGTATAAATAAAATAGATCCACGCATTTCCTGACAGCCCGAATGAGAAGGTCCATATTTATCTCAGTAAGCTTTCAGCGTTAGACTTTAGGAGCCAAAGTGACAGTTTTGGACTCAGCCAGACAGTGAGCCTTATATATAAAGACTCAAAATAGATTTCCTTTGCCCCTAGTCCTGCCAAAGAGCCATTTTAGGTGTGCAGGAAGGCGCTGAGCACACTAATGCATAGTGCCCTTATGCTGAGTGGGAGCAATGGATGGCTTTGCCTCACCTGACTTTTCTTGATTGGAATTTAGATCCCCAAAGGATCCGAAAGGTAATATGATATTTCTTGTGGTTTCACAGCAGATGTGCTTTTTGCCTTTTTTTTTTCTTTTTTATACATGAATTCATTGAAAATGGAGAAGGAAATGCAAAAAGCCTGCGTTGTAACGGAAATAGATAATCGAGCTGTGGGCAATCATTGATGCTTTTGATCATTCTGGGATTAGAAGAATTCTTCATACTTGTAGAAATGGACTATGTCAAAAGATAAGGAATGCAAAAATGGTTTTAAGTAAAATAGGAACTTTCATCCCAAATTTCACTAGAACTCAAGGCCAACTTTTTGTAGTAATATTCTGAAGAGCCTCATAGCTGTGCTCTTTTACAACCTCCTGTTTTTCTTTGACCTTATTCCCTCTCTTCTTTCTCATTGTCTTCAGCTAGAAAAAAAAAGAAACAAGAAGAAACCAGAGAAGGAGACAAACCATAAGAGACTCTTAATCTTAGAAAACAAACTGAAGCTTGCTGGAGGGAAGGGAGTGGGGGATGGGGTAACTGGATGATGGACATTGGGAAGGGTATGTGTAGTAAAGAGCACTGTGTACAATATAAGACTGATGAATCATAGACCTGTACCCTTGAAACAAATAATACACTATATGTTAATTAATTGAATTTAAATTAAAAAAATAAATTAAAAAAATTTGGAAGACCATCTATATGCTTTTGTTACTGTGCTAGGTTCTGGACAGAACAAAATGGGGAGAGTATGGGCCCTCTTCTAGAATTTGCAAGTTAAACTTCTATGTAAATGATGTGTGCATTGAGTAATATATTAACTTACACAGGCATAGAATGAAGCAGAGAGGATTTAGGTTTCATGTTTAGGTAAGAAAAAAGTGGGTTTTTACAATTTCCTCAAATTAGTGAGAGAAAACTCTGTAAATGAGATGGGATGACTGCACAAATAGAGCATGAAACTAATGTGACTGAGACAAGCAAAGGAGTGGGTAGCATAGTGAGAGAAGAACAAATGATATGAAGTGGTGCTGAGGGTGGTTTGAGGAAGGACTATTTGAATGCAAGTTAGGCCTAATCCTTCATGTAGTAAGGAGCTATTACAGACTTTCAGGAAGGGAAATGGCATTCCTAAAATCTTTAAGTGAAGAGTTAACTCTATCTAAAAGCGTTTGTTCTAGTTTCAGCCTACAGCCTGGGGGTTTCCGTAGTGAGGTTGTAACAGCTGTGGCTTAGGCCGTAAGCATAAGTGAGGGGTGGTTTAGGAGGGCATACTGGCAGGATTTGGTGAGAGACTGGAGTGGAGGACAGGGAACATTAGAATTACTGCAAGGTCTCTGGCTTGGGAGGTCAGACTTACTTTGGTTTCACTTCTTGTGCTGGGGAGGCTGGGCTTACGAAGAGGTGGTAAAAGGAAAAGAGGCAGAACTACAGTGGGGTTGATCTGAGGGCAGTAAAAGGTTTGATATAAGGAGTTTGCACAGAACTCAAGTGAGGGGCAAAAATCTATGACAGGAGATAGATACCGCATTTCCTCTCTTTCAGCCTGACCTGGGCTTGTATGAGGTGACAGACTAATGTACTAATGCATTTGGTTCTGTTTAATGTTTTGGCTTGTTTCTTTCTAAACACAAGATGATTTGAATGGTTCTTTAAGGATTTCCCTTGTATTTTCTTTTGAACTCACAACCTGCCTCATTAAAGGGATTACATTTTCCCAATGTGAAACTATGTGCAGGTTGAGGTATCTCATTTGATGCAGAAATGCTTTCTGAATTAAAATAACGTGAATAGGAACTCTTAGCCCTAAAATGTGACATGGAACTTTCTATACCACGTGTGTGTGTGCAACTGCCTGGGCGTTTTCACACATATATATTGTATGCCCTATACAATTGTAGTTATGTCTAAATTTCTGTACTTTGGCTTATATATTTTGGATGTCCTGTTTTTCTTTGGAAATAGGGAATACACCTTCTACTTCATTTGTACCCCTCAGAGCACAGCATATATAGTACAATGTAGACTGCATAAAATTGCATGTCTCAGGAATTTAAAATTATTGGCTGATCTGAAAAACCACTGTTAAAAATGAATAATTTATTTAAAAACAATGATAGAGAACATAATAAAATCTGCACAACCTCAAATTAATTTCATTTTTTGCATTTTTAGATTTCAGCTATAAATTAATGCTTATTATGATAGTTGAAGTATTCCAAAATTCTCAGATGTCTTCTAAATCATTAATAAAAAAGAGAATTTTTTCAGCGATGCTGCATTGTTAGATATGTGAAATTGCTCATTCTGTGAAAATTGGTAATCCAAGTATGGCATGTATGCTAATTATCAATTAATGACTGGCTAATTTTAACTCAGCCTTGGGCAAATCTGTTTCTATTTGCTTCCTCGACTATTAAAAAGGGGGAAATGACTCCTGGCCCACAGGCATCTTGGTAAAGATTTTACTCTTTGAAAATGCTTTTCTGTTGGAAACTGCCAGACAGATATTCTCATGACACATTAACCTTGAAGTTGAGCAAGAATTATACTAGAAGTTGTGACGGATTGGTAGGCAGAAATTTTGAAACTAGAACTGGCTGGAACATCAAGATTGACATTACACTCTGACCATTGCTTTTTCTCTCTCCTTTGCCCCTTTTCTCTTTCCCAAGCAAAGTATTGGGGGATAGGAAACTAGGCCTTAACCTTCCTTTAAGAAAGTGACATACTGCTAGTTGCTTGTGGCTTGGGAGGGAAAACAAATCCCCATTTGATTCCTCAGCTTGGTGATTTCCTATGATGCCTGTTTTTGTGAATGATATTTATGGATTCCCCCTTTCCAGACAATTGCTTTGGAAAGTTATGTAACTAGACACTGATCTGAAGAGAAGCCAGATCTAGAGGTTATAATATATTGAATTTGTCCAAAGTTGAGTTCCTGTTTACAGGGGGATAGCTTGGGACACTTTCTGCTAGGTTAGCTTTCTCCTTTGCTGAGTCTGAGCACTTGGAATATTTCTGTCCTTGTAACAGATGCTTGAGGAAGACCGCAATATGTCTCTCAGATAATTAAACATTGGGGCTCTGCACAAAAGGACAAGTTTTTATGCATCATTTCTGGGGACATTTTATCATCAGCCCCTCATTTCCACTTTCTCCATACAGCATAGTAAACTATGGTATGGTATTTGAGAATCTTTATGTTTTGCCCTTTCCCACTCCCCAAACCTGATACAATGCAAGTTTCCATCATTGTCATCCATGTTAGACAGATCTGTTCCATTTCAGTTGCAGAAAACATTCTTAGCAAACACTTACCCAGTGTGTTCAGCAGCAATCAGGCCATTGATGATGATGTAGAAGTTTATTAGAACATGAAGAGAGGAATTACCTACAAGTAATTCTGGAGTGCTGGCTACTAGGAGCCAAGTGCCTCATAGGCAGAAATTCATTGAATAGCATGCATTTATTATATGTTGGCTGCCAGAAGTTTAAGCACTTGAGCTCAAACTTGTCATTAGACCCTCCCCAGCATGCGGGCCACCCACCAGTTGCAAGGCATGATGACACGACAGATAACCCGCCCTCCTTGGTAGCAGTATGGATATGGGTAGTAACCTAGTAAGGGTTCACAGACGCGGCGGCAGTAGCGGTTGCCTCGACGGCAGTAAATACAACAATAACCTCTCTCATCCAGCATGGGGTCAAATTCTATTCCATTTTCAGTCTGAAAAAAGAATAAACTGCGGTTGGAGGGGAAGGTTCACCAAGAAAAGGCCCACCAAGCAGGGAAGGACTACAAGACTACATGAGTTGGGTACTGGTGAGAAGTTAAATTCCTTAGTCTGATAAAGATTAATCAAGATTGATTATGAATGAGTGTCTTAGGGATTCCAAGTTTCTTAAATATTTTTTTGTTAAAACAATGATCATTCTCCTTTTGAGGACTTTGATCTAAGGAGTAGTGAGTTTTTGGGGGGGTCCTTGCTATCCTTCTAACAAGAGTAACACGTACGTAACTCACATAGTCATTTATTGGAAGTTCTTCCTCGCTTGCTTGTCTGGCATGGCGGGTCTTTTCCACCTTCACTTGAGGGACCACCCACTGCTCGTTTTGTTCAATCCCTTTTTTTTCATTGGTAGGAAAGTGGAGATCTTCACCATCCTCCTCAAAGTCTTGTAACTCTGAAACTAAGGTAAGAAGCACAAAGTTGTGATTCACCTACCTGAAAGAAGTGCTTGGGGTTATGGTGTTGGGAATAGAGAATTTCATTTTATCTTCTCACTGCCATTATTTAGCCAAGCATGAACCATGTTTCCAGACTCCTACAGCTACAGTTTTAAAGAGATTTCCCAAAACAAATCTGACTATTCCAAGGTACACAGACTTATTCTTTGCTCATTTGGCATCAAGCACTTACTGCTTTGCCTTACTAGCATCCTAATTTTAAAAATGAGGACAGTGGGGTTGGGGGTGCCTGGGTGACTCAGTCAATTGGGTGTCGGACTCTTGGTTTTGGCTGGGATCAGGATCTCAGGATCTTGGGATCAAGCCCCATGTGGGACTCCATGATGGGTGTGGAGTCTGCTTTAGATTCTCTCTCTCTCCCTCTGCCCCTTCCCCCTGCTCACATGCTCTCTCTCTCAAATAAATAAATAAATAAATAAATAAATAAATAAATAAAATCTTTAAAAAAATGAGGACAGGGGACTTATGTGTCTCTCCCACAATGATTTTACCTATGATAGGTGCTCAGTAAATATTTTTTTGGTTGCTGGATTTGATTTGGTGCCCTCTGTCTTCCTCCCCTTTCCCCTCTCTTTCTTGTCTTAAATTAAAAAAAAAACCACCCTTGTATTTAGAAATAATCTTACATTTTACAGAAGAGTTGCAAAGGTAGTACAGAGTTTCTATATATCCTTTATGTAGTTTTCCCTAATGTTGACATCTCACATAACCATGGTACAATTATGAAAACTAAGAAATTAACATTGGTACAATACTATTAAGTAAACTATAGACTTTATTCAGATTTTATTATTTCTACTAATGTCTTTTAGAAAAAGAACACTAAAGCAGATGTTCTAGAATCTAGTCCAGAATATCACATTGTATTCAGTGTTTTTTAAATTCAATTTTCTTAAGCTGCCAAAGAGTACCAGTAGTTGCCTACATTGGTTAGAGTAGCCTCTCTTGAGTAATACAGTAATCTAGACCTTCTAGAATGAATGAGACCAGACTCTCTGTTAGCTGGGCAAAATAAGACATCCAGAGACCTTTGTCTTCTTCATGAGCTGACTGGAAGTTGAGAGCTGGACTCATACTCTAGAGCTGCAGCCCTCAATTACTTTTATAGTGATTCCTAAAACAGCCACAAAGAGATCTGTATTATAGCGAGTGTCTTATCTTCTTGGGGGGAATGCCACCATCTGACACACAAAATCATTCTTGAGACAACAGGACATTGTTTTGGCTCTTCTCTCCTCTCTTCTTGGGTTGAGTACATAGTGGTTTGAGGAATAGCTTGGTATCCTGACTGCGATGAATATCAGATGTGCAAAGGAAGGTTAGTTTTTTTGCCATCACTAGTTATATTAGGGTGGCATTACCTTTGCTGGGATATTTAAAAGCTTGTCAGCATTAATTTATCTGATATATAACTTAGCTGGAAAAATTCCTTCCTCCTTTGGCAGTCAGCATATACAGTTTCATCTAACAAGATATAAGCTGATCATTCTTTTCTTAGAAACGTAGTCTCTAAATGATGGGAATATTAACCTCTTACTGACTTTAAAAAGTGGAGGAGGAGAAGGCATACCTGCTATTAGAGTGGGATTAATCCAATACATGGTCACATTATCACAAATTTCCAGAATTTTGGAATTTTTCAGAAAGTCTCGGTTTTCAATAGGCTTTTCTGCTGGGACCCAAATCACGGACTGTTCAAAAAAAGTTGTGGTAATTTCTTCATTCTGAGAGAAGTAAGTTCAAGGTAGAGATAGGCAGAGAAATTAATAAAATGAGTGAGACATTATGGGATACTGGAAAACACTCTCTTTTGAGTCTGAGTAACAGTTCCAATCCCAGGGCTGCCAGTGAAGTAGCTCTGTTTTGTGCATACAGTAGGTGCCTTTGGGAGAGTTAAGAGCTAATCCCTCTCTGGGGTCTAACGGTAAGGCTGCTTACTGTAACAGGAGTTTTTTCTGCTACTATTTCACTCAACTAGGAAAGCTATTCATCATTTTCTGGGCCTCCCACTGGACCATGTAGGTTTTAATTGGGCTTCTGGAACCCTGAATGATTTACATTTGTTTTTGCTCTTTTAAATGGATGTTGTGAGTGCCTGCCATGTTTTAGGCTTGCAACTAAGACTGCAAACAGGATTTGATCTCAAGCTGAAAAATAGCTTGTAATCCAAGCTGGTGAGATCAATTAAATAGCAACCAAATCTAATATTTGGGTTTTACAAGATTTGCCTGTTAATGGTGGCTAGCTGTAGTACAAAATGTTTTTTTTTTTTTTTTGTCTTAAAGTCAAGTCTTCAGCTTACTACTTCACTGGCCTTAACACTGTTTTATTCCTTTCACTCTAGACGTTTACAGATCGTCTCACAGTGTTTTTTTCTTATATTATCAAGAATATGGCCTTCTCTTTGGTTTCTTGTACTGGCAGTAGTTATCTTGTATACCTACTTCTTATTCACTTGTCTTTTGGGCCTTGACATTTCCTCCTACTCTTAATAAGGCTTTTACTTTTCTTTTTGGTTTCTTTCTAGCTTTATGATTTCAGTGTTTTTATTTGTTCTTTGAAATATGGCTTTGTATAATTTTTCCCCTAGTCATTTAAAACTCTCAAGTCTTAGCTCTCTTGCCCTTGAGTCTGTAAAGACCTTGGGATGCATTGAAAGGGACTATGGAAAAAATGAGGTTGGTGTACTGACTAGCTTTGTTAGCAAAATCAGGGCTATTTATATCACTGCTCTGCATGTTTAGCATGCGCAAACCATAGATACAGTGGTGGAAAGTATGCAGTAAAAGGGGTTTTGTCACCCAGAACTGCAAACTTATTTCATAAAAAAGTGTGTAGCCTGAATATATATATGGATTTTCCTGAAGATAAAATAATCTCACTATCACTAGATAAATACTTATGTTATTTAAAAGATGTGGCAAAATTAATTGAGGAATAAATTAGGGTCAAAATGAGACATTATGGGCCTTTGCCTTTATATTTTCCAGAAAAATTTATCTTGTTGCTTTAGTTCAGGGCTTCATTGCTGGCCGGCCCTACTCAAATGTTTACATTATTTTCTGTAAAAAGCAGCATTTAGTACCTTTTTATCCTATCAATTCTCCTTTCATCTTACCCTTGCCTCCTGCAGTAATTCTTAATATCCTGAAAGTTGTTCTGTTCCTCAGATGCATTGAATTTATGCTTATTTTTATTGTATTTATGTATTTATATGTATGTATTTATTTATTTTTATTAATGTATAATGTATTGTTTGTTTCAGGGGTACAGTTCTGTGATTCATCAGTCTTACACATTCACAGCACTCACCATAGCATATTCCCTCCCCAATGGAATTTATGCTTATTTAAAAAAAATCTTCAAAATTTTTCACTACCATAGGCCTTGAGAGCACAGTATCATCTTTGGAAAAGCTTCTCCTTTTTCTTGGAACTTCTAGGAACAAGGGTTTGCAATTTTTCTGGCCATAAGGAGACCAGTGACATGTCTGGGAGAGCCAATGATAGCACCGAGACTTGGGTAAGGGAGAGGATAAAATGCTCCCTATCCTACTTCACCCCTGCCCCCAAAATAAGAAAAACAAAAGCAAAAGATAAATGGGCAGCTGAAAATTAAAATGGACAGAACTATGTAGGAAAATAGTGATAAAGGGGGAGAGAGAGAAGAAAGAGGTCTTTACAGTGTACAGAGAGGCCACTGTGCCCTTGCCGTAATTTCATTTTAGATTTGCCAGTTAAACAGCAAAACCAAACCAAACAAACTAAACACATATTTGTTTCATCCTAGCTACAGGGGGAATGTGCTGCAACAAGATGGCCTTAGTTAGCTAAGTTTCTCTTACTGTTTCACTGACAGCAACACACTGTAGTTACAGACAGAATATCAGGGAAATATTAGAGCTTGAAGGGCTTTAAGGATGGCTGTATTTTAGGTCATGAACCTCCATCTCCCACTAGGCTTTTGGGGGCCATTTAGTGATTGTGCCAGTATCTTAGCTTACCTTACCCTTAACATACCCAGTATGTTTTCAGAGAATTTGTCTTAGACTGTAGTTCTCATCTTCTTTGGTTTTGCTTTCCCAAGTAAGGTTAAATGCACATTATTCCATTGGCAGCCCAGCATACAATGGTAAGGTGAATGAACCAAAATTTTTTAAAATAAGTGAATGTCACAGTATGATAAAAGTAGCAAGGATCTCAGATGGCTTTGGAACTTTGTTTTTTAAGACTTTATCTTTAAGCAGGGTTGTTTTTGTTCCTCCATCTTAGCTCTCTTAACTAGAACTTTGGTTTGGAAGCAAACGTACAAAATGTTAATGGCTACCCAGGTATAAAAGTATAGTTTTGCACCTAACAGCACGAACTTTAGTTTTTTGAAAGGCCTGAGTTCAAGATCCCAATCTGCTCTTTACTGTGTGACCTTGGGCAAGTCACTTTTCAGTTCTGAACCTAGTTTCCTCATGGGAAAATGAGGATAATGATAGCATCTACTTATAGGGTCATCGTGAGACTCAAATGAGAATAAAGCATTTAGTACAATATCTGGCACATGGCTAACACCCAACAAATTATGGCTTTGCCTACAACTATTAATATTCTTACATACCTCATCTATTTCCTCCTCTGGTTCAGAAAATTCAGGAATCACTTTAATCTGAGTTTTGATGAAGCATTTTTGAAGACCTACAAAGTAGATGCCAGTGTAACCCTATAAACAGACAAAAAAAAAAACTTCCTGAAATAGCCAAAGTTAATGAGTTCCCTGATCTATTAAGGCCCCAGGATGGCAAAATCTGAATTCAAAGGAAAGCTTTGTCTTATAAATCAAGTGGAGGCTAAAGGCTAATTTTAACTTGACTAAAATGTTCTACTATTTTAAGTGGGAGCCCTTGGGAAGTGGAATATCCAACTTACATTTTTAAAGTCATGTATTTCTAATGTTTCATCAGTGCCATTTCCACTTCTGAATATTTCAGTTCTGGTCACAGGATCAATTTCCATGTAAATCTTTTTCTTCTCTCCATTGCTGTAGAAAGTGTGTTCCATGTCATATGTCTGGAATAACAGAGGAGAACAAGCTCTAAGATACTCAGTGTGTCCCTTCAAAGGATGCTTTAATTGGGTAATATCTGGGGCACCTTCTCTTTCTGGAGCCTTTGTGGTGAGGTGCCATCTCAACAGCTTACCATTGGGATTTCTCTGAGACTCAAGATTTAAAGTGAGGTACTTTTTGGCACTGGAGCTGATATGGGGATCCCTTCAGAGCCAGTATTTTGTATTCAACCCAATTTGCTGAACTAATCACAAAAATTCCAACAGTTTTCTTGGCAGCCTTGACTAAATAGCGAATGATATTTTTGCAAACCAGCCTGTAAAGTATTTTCCCCTTATGTTAAGCAGAGGGATCACATAAAACTGATGCTGCCTCTTTAAGTTACCACTTCCTTTCCAAGTGCTCACCCCCTTTCTCCCCCTAAAATTCACTGGGGCAGAGAAAGAGATTTGAACACATTTAGAATGCTTAGGTATTGCTCTTTATCTCTTTATCTATCCAGGGCTTTAATATTACCTCAGTAGTCTTGGGTCTGCCTTTTTTAGAATCTGAAGACCATTCACCTTGGCCAATATGAGGTAAAAGACTTACCCTGACCTTAATTGCTTCCTTTTCCCCTTTCAACTCCAGGAAACATTTATTGCCTTCCCCTGACCTTCTCTTTTATGGGCTAATCAAACCCTCTCAGTTTATTCCTGAGTTCTGATTTCCAAACCTAATTCGGTTGGCTTCAAATTCTGTTGTATATAGAATTCAACAACTGTGTCAAGTGCCTTGCACTAAGTAATATGGTATCTTCCAAGAATAGTACCTTGGAAAGGCTTCTTATCAGGTCATTATTGAGTGGTTGCAGCAGAACCCCAGACTCTCTCTGGCCCTCTAAAAGTGACATTTTTTTCCTTAGGACCAAGAGGACCAGTCCCATCAAGTGTCCCTGTTTAGGAGTAAGCCCATTACCTATAACTGATGACACATTTGTAGCTAGAAACAAACAACAAACCTAATGTAATTCACTACCTGTCACAAACCAAGCCAGACCTAATGGGACCATGAGGAAATCTGTATTATCCTTGTTGTTAGGATGCCTTCTGCTATCATATTCATTTTTCCTTAGGAAAAAAATTCGGTGAACTGAAATCCTCCTAAAACAAGTCATCTATAGAGCCAAAGTTGCTTTCTAATGACGTGGTTCCCAGTGACAACCTTTTAGAACTTGTACTGGCTTGGTTGCTTTTTAATGTTTGCCAGTGTCTATGACTGAATGTTAGTTTAACCTGGTCAGATTTTCCCCAACTCAAGTAGAGAAACACATTGGAAGGGTTTGTAGAAACAATGTTATTTCAAGTGTGGAAAGTCTATGTAGCTGCTGCATAGGAAGAGACAATGTCATTTACCTCCCTGTAGCTCTGCAGTGCCTTGGACAGGGTCAGTGCTTAAGTATCGAATGTACTAAGTTATTAGGTTTTCAACATGAGTTTTTCCCACCAGTGACAAATTCTCATCTTCATAAAGAGACATTTTGAACACTGGCGAGTTCTTTTAAGAGACCGTACTTTAAAAGGGGAAGGAAAATGGTATTTACAACCTTACAGCAACTGCAGAGTTAACTCAGGAAGTCATGGCCTGGTTTGTGACAGGTAGCAAACAAATTCCTTTAGGCTTGTTATTTGCTTCTAGTTATAAATATGTCCTCAATTTCAGCTCTGCAGCCAGCTTGAGAAACTTCTACCTATAACAACAAATTGTACTCTCAGTCCACCTGACCTAAGTAGAGGACAAAGGCAACAACTTCAGATCCGGGCTTGTCAGATCTCCCAACAGAAGAGAATTTCTTCAGAAATATTATCCATTGTTGAGACAAATGTCAACACTACTAGTCATTGGGGGCGGGGTGGGTGTTTGTTTCATCAGTAGCACTACTGATGGATTATTGCATGGAAAAATGAGGTTAGAGACTAGGGGATGTTGGAATGCTGCCTACCTGGGCAAAAGAAAAAATAGAGGCTGTATTTTCAATCATTGGTAGAAGACTATGGAACCATACTAGTGACATTTAGAATTTCAGTGTACTTCTGTGGAATGAGTTTCCCTGCACTGTTGGCAATACACTTCACTTGGACACCTTGCTAGATGAAAGCTGTTGGAAACAGCCAAGCTCAGCAGATCTTGATTACTTTCAACATTCCTTCAAAGAGGTTTTTTTGTTTAGTTTTTTTTTTAAAGATTTTATTTATTTATTTGACAGACAGACCACAAGTAGTCAGAGAGGCAGGCAGAGAGAGAGGGAGAAGCATACTCCCCAGTGAGCAGGGAGCCTGAAGTGGGGCTCGATCCCAGGACCCTGGGATCATGACCTGAACCGAAGGCAGACGCTTAACGACTGAGCCACCCAGGTGCCCCTTTTGTTTAGTTTTGGTTTGTTTTTTGCTTTGGTGGGGGAGAAGGGGTCCATTCTGATTGTATTCACTAACCAGCTTATTGGATTTTTTTTAAAGCAATGATAGGTTGCTTAATGGAGTGAGATCAGAATGACTTCATTTATGTGTGAATCCTGGATGAGGGGTGGGGGGTGGAAAGCTATATATTCACCCACATGGAATTCTACTATCAAAGGTGTCCTTTTGGAACAGACTGTCCTTGTCTAGGAAGATGATGCAGGTGGCCCACTTTGGACCATTTGGGGATGGGTTTGAGCAAATCCAGACATACTGTCTCGCCCAGGTCCCTGTGGAGCACATTGCCTGGGTAATGGCTATGCAAGCTCCATTGGCCCATATGGAGACTGAGCTCATGACTTTGGCTTCAGAAATACTTTTCTCTCTACTAAGCTCACTGGCTCAGGGGCTGAGGGTCTTTCTGGAGATGAAGGAATAAATGGTTTTGTCCTTTCCAGGCACTAACTAAAGCAGAGACAGTATGACTGGCCTGAGAGAGGTATGACTGGGCTCTTAGTAGCTCATCTCACAATGCCCCCCAACTCAGCTTTACTTCCAGAAGGACAGAGCAAGGACAGAGTGTATTGAGGAGTATCTGTCAAATTGGCAAATAGGGACAGTTAATCACTGGTGTTTCTAGGAAACCTAGTTCCTTTCATATCCTGTTCATTTTGTACCCTCCTAGTCCTTTCCCTTCTTCTATCTCCCTCTATCCCTTTGTCTTCTGTCTAGACATCTAGGAATCTCATGGTATGCCAGGCCCTTTATGTCAAAGAAGAAATCAATTTGACAAATGATTTCACACTAAGATGATAGTGATGGGTATTTGTATCTTAAAAAAATGAGTGCAATATTTAACTCAAAGGAATGAATTACTAATGATGGATTTTAAGCAGAATGACACCAGGAATAAGATATTTTGAAGACAAGGGCATCCTTCCAGCACCACTCAAATAGGTTCCTATTCTACCCATATGTAGGGCTGGCCTTAACTATAAGGACCAGAAAACTGGAGCGGGACAGGTAAGACCATGGACTGGAATATGACTCAGAAGTGAAATGAAATAGCTATGTGATTACGTTTAGGCACTGAGAGACGTAAGAAGACCACAGTGAGAAAACATGGAGCAAAACCAAACTCGTTTCTCTTCCCTGCCCAGGACTTCTTTCCTCAATCCAGTTAAAGCCTCCACTCAGGTAGCAAATGAGCCCTAACAACCCCCTTCCACAATTTCCCCTGTTTCTTGCCTCAATTTGTGGCAATCTCTGAGATTAGAAAAGAAAGCTTTTTATAAAAAATAATGTTGTCTAAGACCTCAGTGTGATGGATCTGTTTTGGGGCTAAGTACCTTTTACCTTTCCTACAAGGGATTTGAGGACATTTGGCTTAGGCTTGCTTTTAGAAACCTGTGATTAATCTAGCTGCTCTTCTCTCCACCTTCATCCTTTACTGTCTGTTTTAAGAGGTACACTCTCCAAAGGTGAAATACATGCTCAGAATAGCTGGCTAGCAGGTGTTAGGATGGAAGGAAGGGAAGGGAATGCATTGTACCATTTTATTACCAATGTAGCCTGTGGGAATTAAAGGGCCTCTGGGTATTTCTTTACCAACACAGAGCAGACAGATTGTTTCTTATGCAAAGTTGGACTTCTGCATCTTCAATCACCAGTTCTCAGCCCTGAAAAAAATTGGCATAAGCAGCACAGACATTCCTGTTTTTCAACAAGAAAAAACCATTTCTTTCATCTACAGACTCAAGCTGGCTGGGAAGTTTTCCCATACCCACTGTCCCCACCGCCCCTTATTCTTAAATGCAACGTAAGATTAGTAGAAAAAATCCTTAGACCACGTGCTAGTCCAAGCCTCAACTTTGCCACTTAAAAGCTGTGTGACCTTGCACAAGTCACCAAGTTTCTCTGGAGTTTCAGCTCCCATCTTTATCTCCCATGCCTTACCAGATGCAATGTTGAGTAGTTGACAGAATTAGTTCTGCTCAGATTTGGGCTAACACCTGTTAGGCTGATGATCGGACTGTGGCTACCTGTTGATCACCTGGGCTTCTTTCCCTATACAGCCCCAATCCCACTCTCAGTCTCGAAGCTCCCTTTGAGGATGCAGGTTTTCCTTGCTGGCGCCATGTAAGCTGCTCAGCAAATGCTGCCTTAAGAGAATGAAGGACTGAATAAGAAAGTGCTCTCAGTAGCCAGAGTCCTGGTACACATAACTGATGCTTCCTCTTAATAGCCCAGAGCAAGAGCTGCCCCAGTGAGAGCTGCTGTTTGTATGAGGGTGGGCTTTGCTCCTGTGATAGTTTGGGAGGAAAATAAAGTGAAGAAAAGTCTTCTTTTTAAAAATGCCGATGTGGCACCATCTGGTGAAGCTCAGTCCCTCTGCTAAAGAGATTTCTTTCAGCTACAACTCCAACTTTTCCCTTGAGTGTATGAATGCTTCTCCAGATCCACATTTTACCCACCAAACTGCGGTGTAGGAAAGCCCAGGGAACTCAGGAAGGAGAGTTGTATCAATTGTATGCTAACAAGAGGAGTAGAAGAAGAAAGTGGGTCTCCAGCCAATGCTAGCATTAGAGAAACAGGCACAGGAAAGCTGGATCCAGACTTAGCAGGGAAGTGTTTTTTCCAAACAAAGGATTTTCAGCCTCCAGTGATAATTGGGCTTGCAATCCTGGGTGAGGCAGTCTTAATGATTATTTGCAGTTGAGGTTACGGAGAAGAGGGCAGACAGATGCCCAAATAGCCCTATCAGTTCTCTTCTCATCCTGATAATATGTGGAAGTTAAAAGGATGCTCCCAGTATGTGGAAGTTATGAGGACCCTCCCAGTAATCTGTTTATTGCTGTGTGGGCCTTATGACTTATGGTTTCTGAAGAGCCCTAATAAAGTCACCAGGCAGTTCCTGGGTATGGCAGGAAGGGCAGAATTTCATTTATTTAATTTATCATCCTTCTGCCTCATTCTTCAAAGGATTGGAGGGACTAGGTTATAAGGTCTGTGATGTATCTATAAATTTTGGTTTAAATGCCGGGATTTTTATGACTTGTTTTCTCCATGTTGGATTAATTAACTGGGGAGTTCGCTTCTAATTGTTTCAAGTTAAATGTGTAAGGCAGGGAGGTTTAAGGAAGAATGTTCCTCTAGGGAACTGGCTTCAAAAATCCCTAAGTAGTCACTGCCTGGAAGTGGAGCCTCATTGTGATGCACTCTCAAAATCTCTGGGACTGAATAAGTCCCTTCTGCTTGGTTGAGAAAGCTGAATATAGAGTTTGATGGTCTGGCTTTCATTCAGCTCAAGTGGCTCCTATATGTGGTTGTGGGTTAGGGGGTCTCTAGCCTGTAAGGGAGTGCAGCAGCTATCCCAGAATTAATCCCTTTTGTTTCACTTCATTTTGATGACTTTCTGTTTCTGGGTGTGTGTGTGTGTGTGTGTGTATGCAGGTGCATGTGTGTTCATGCCTGAAGTTAGGAGAGGAGATCAAGCATGGCTTACCCCCACTTTAGGATCAAGAATCTGGAATTTTGTACACACCAAGGTGGGAGGTAATGGCAGGAGAGGAATGACTTACTGTCAGGGAAATGTCAACACCAGATGTGAGACGTTGAGTAAATCCTGGTTATTTTAAACAGATGTCAAAAAAAAAAAAAAGTAAAAAGGAGATATGATGGAGGCTAGAGGAGCAAATACTAAGAGCTTGGAGGAAGCCCCAGGGGAGCAAACAAATCACTCTATCCATAAGCACAATAGCATCAACAATTCTGTCCACCAAGGGCCCCGAAGTCCCCACAGGTCTCATAGGCTTGTAAAGGAAAGTCCAGAAGAGTCTGGATTTTAATCGGTTAACTGTCGTTTCTCGCTAGACCATACTCTTAAGGGGAGAGTCTTTAATTTGTGCAAGATGCCTGGATCCTTTTCCTTTGCAAGTCTTCTTCCAAGACTAATCTGACTACTTTTCTCTTCCCAGGATTCGTCAGTCAGCTCCAAGTCAGGCATATTGGCAGTCTTAGCCCTTGGAAACATAGATGGTCTCTTGGGCTCTTTGTCTGGGGATTAAAGGTAGTGGTAGACTGAGGGAAGCATTCACATCTCCAGCTGGTTCCTTAGTTTGCAATGGACCCAGCTTGTCTTGTGGCAAAGGCCAGGACTTAAATATCCAAGACAATAAAATGCAACTCCCCAGTTGGAATGGAGAAAAAATAAGCTTGTTTATGGTGGAAAAAGTTGACCTAGGCGATACCTATTGTCTTTTACCAGATTACTTTGCAATAATTTTGTTCATTTCTGAGAATCCCTTTGCTCAAAAGCACATCCCAAGATGTATTACTTCATGAGAGATTTGATTCTTGATAAACTTTATTTGATAGCATACCCCACCTCTTTTGTGCATGCACTGACTAGGTTTTACTTTTGGTTTGAGGAGTCACAGAATTGTTCCTTATAATGCATTAAAAAAAGAACTGAAGTGAGAAGCAAAGATGATATAATACGGAAGCAGAGGAAACCATGGATCCTATTAGTGAGTTTCACACCTTGCAAAATAAAAGCAAGGTCCCACTTAGTCATTTATAGTTGTGCTGAGACAAATAACATTAGAAGTTTAGAAAAACACATAAACTCTTTCAAAATAGCATTTGCAGTACCAACAGCTACAATAAAACAAGAAAGGCCATCTGGCCCCATGTGTAGTTAGGCTTATACAGGTGGTCAAAAGGGCTAGATACCTACTACACTGAGTTAAGTACATTATGGCCATGGAGCACAAGAGTTTATTGTCCTCTAACTCACCTATAATTGTCTAAAGGATCCAATATTCAATTTGTGGGGCAGCACATCACCGAGGGAATTAACTAAGTGGTAGAAGAATTGGATTGGAATGCATTTTGGCACTTTTATTCATTTGCTGTTTCCTTTCTGATCTGTATTTCTTTGCCCACCTTGATAGCTTGCATATAAATGGCTTCTCTAGGAAAATATGTGAACAGAAAGTAGTTTAGAAGCAGGACACAGTGCAAGAGATGAGAAGGAGAGAAAGAGAGAGAGGAGGAAGAGAAAGGGGGAGAGAATGAGAGAAATGGCTAACTACAGGCATTGGGTGATGTCTCAAATCCTTTCTGGAACAAGGTGTAAATAAAAAGGCAATCAAACAAGATGGGTCCCTTTGATTTTCATTCTCCTTCCTACTTAAACTTGGTAAGATAGCCTCTGAGACTAAACGAAAGTGGGTATGGCAATAGAGGTGAAGAATCCAAGGATAACTATGCCTTATTTCTCAGTTTTCTTTTGGACACTGGTTCAGTTAATTTTCTCTTTTCTGCCCTCTGCCTCTCCTCTTTCAACAATCCATATGCTTTCCTCTTGGCTCCTATCACTCCTTTGGCTCCCAGTAGTCCACACCAGCCCATTTTCTTCTTGTCTCTCATTCTCCCACCTGGATATATGTTTTTCTCTTCCTACATCTGTTATCAAATAGAAATGAGCATCTCATGATAACAAATTAATTAAAAAGTAACAACAGTCCACATGCAGAGAGAAAAATATGGCAAAGACAGAAAACCATCTACACACCTTGTAGCGTTTACATTTATTACTTCTTCCTTAAATGGAAATTGTTAGCATGAAGGAACTATTATTTTCCCTTCATCACATCTAAACTTGCTCACTGTATGTGAGTCTGGGAGTAACAATAATATTAAGGTACACCAATATCAACTACAGTGGCCAGCTAGGTATACCAAGTGATCTTAATAGCAGAAGCTTTCTGAGATACCTGTGATTAATGACTTGGTGTCTCTTGTTTCTACCTTGTGTCATTACTATCTTAGCGGGTCAGTGACAACTGTGACTGGTGAGGAGCTGAAAAGCTCTCTCTTTTTTTTAAAGTCATAAATACATGTGAAGTCAGGTATGAGAATTGCTTCTTCTGAAAAGGAGTTTGCTGCCTGTCCTCAGAGCAGATGCATTAAGTCAGAAACATAATCCCTGAAAATCCTTTGCTGCCATTTCTGGTGATTTTTTCTTATGTGGTGGTGTAATTACTTTTCTATCAGTTTCTGCCCAGATAATTGAAAAAAGGATGAAAAGTATTTTTTCTTACAGTAAAAATTTTGCTTCTAAGAGGAGTCTTAACTTCTTAAAGCCAAGCATTATAAAAAAGTGGGTAATTCTACTCCTATCATTGTTAACCGAAATACAGAAAACATAGTTTTCCCTTACCAAAATAATTAGGCAAATAAAAGAAAGCAAAATCTTAATTCAATTTTTCATACCATCAGAAAATATATGCAAAATGGACTTAATGATTTTCATTTCAGAGTAATATACATGTCAAGCACTAATTAAATTCAATCAAACTCAAAACAGAAGCAGTACATATTAATGTGCATTTACTTACTTTTTTGGGTGTCTCTGGCCAGAAGTGCTTGCCTCCCCAAAACAGGACAATTAGAGTTAGGGCCAGGATACCAAACACCAATCCACAAATCTTAAGTGATTTACATATCTTCTTGGATTTAAAAGCTTCTGCCTAAGCAAAGAACAGACAGAATAAAACAATACACTAGCTCTTAAAATAGCAAGCCATAATTCAAAGTCACCTTTGATTTCACTTTCTAATGTTCACATTGTGATATGATAAATCTGTGAAACCATGTTTCTGCTCAAAAGGGAAAAAATATGAATCAACTTACATTTAGAATGTGACAGTCCTCACAGTTCTCTGGAGGATTCTTTGCCATGCTCTCTCAGCACACAGTACTCTTTTCCTGCTTTGAGAGGACTGAGAGACCACTGCTGAGGTGGAGTTGCAAGTGAGTCAGCTAACAGATGCCAGAGGAGAAGCTGAATTTATATGGCTCAAATATGTCATACCAGAGCCTGAAGGAGCCCAGGGGGCTCCTGTGCTGCGATTTGTTACATAGATATACCCATATATGTATATAACTTCTGTGCACAGAATTCCATCCAGAATGGCAAAGACAGAAGGTTATAATGAAAACTATTGTCCTAGGGATTGGCTTGGAAGGGGACCAAGCCTAGGACACATTGAAATGATTTTTCACTATGAACTTAAAAAAATATCAGTGGCACATGTGCTGCATACTCCAGAAATAAGCAAACAAAACAAAAAAAGGAATGAAGTCCTGATTTCAATTCCATTTGTTTTTAACAAATACTTATTGCAGGGATATTAAATGTCAGGCACTGTACTTGGTGTTGGAGATTCAGAAATGAATAAGGTACTGCCTCCTCCATTATGATAAAGCTCTTTGAGGACTGAGATCAATATGTAATCAACTAATTACAGTTAAAAATGGGATTAAAAGATTAATGATACATTTTCTCTCCCTCTCTTCATACAATCTGATTATTTACCTTTCCTGAATTCTCTTCCTCAGCTTGTTCTTTAATGTTAATATATTCCTTATGGTTCTATCCTTGATGATCTTCTAACTCTATATATACTTCTTAAATGATCTCACCACTCCTATAGTTTAAAGTGTCAGCTGTGTATCAATTATTTTAAAATCTGTTTCTATAATCCTTTTCTATCTCCTGAATTTCAAAGCCATTTTAATACCTCTACCTGGATGTACCTCAGAAACCTCAAACTCCACATGTCTCACATAAACCTCTTCTTTTTTTGAAACCCCCTTCTCCCAACCTACTCTCCTCCATATTCTTAATCTTGTTTGGTGGTTTTATTAGTTTTCTAGAGCTACCATAACAAAGTACCACAGACTGGGTGGTATGAACAACAGAAATTTATATTCTCACAACTCTAGAGGCTGGAGGTCCAAGATCAATGCGTCAGCAGAGTTGCTTTTTCCCGAGACCTCTCTCCTTGCTTTGTAGATGGTCTTCCTCATGTTCACACGGCATTCTGTCTCTATGCATGTCTCTGTCCTAATTTCTTCTTATAAGGACAACAGTCTTATTGGACAAGTCCCCTGCATATGACTTATCTCCAAATGCATTCTAAGATAATGGGTATTAGGGCTTCAGCATATGAGTTTGGTAGGGTGAAGGGCACAATTCAGCCCATAACAGTGGAACGATCACCCACCTAGGCTCCAAAGCCAGAAAACTGAGGTTTGTTCCCAACTCTCCTTTTTCACATTCCCTTGATCTAGTCAGTCACCAAATCTTATGGATTCTAAACTCTTACATCCTTCAAAGCCACTATTTCCTCTCCATACTGATCATTAAAGTTTAGTTTAGGTCTCTGAGAGGTCTCAAGTCCACACTGTTCTCTTAGGGCTCTAGACCCATGTGTCTATTCTGTTGGATCTCTTCACTTAGATATTTCATAGGCAACTCTAATATCACATGTTTCAAACTGAATTAATTATCTTCCCTTCCAAACACACTTTTCTTTCTGTATTATTCCCTCATTAAATGACAGGATGATTAGTCTTTAGAATAGAAATCTCCAAATGATCCTTAGTTTTTTCTTTCTTGTTCATCCCCAAGCCTAATCAATTATTAAATCCAGTCAATTTTGCCTTTGAATTATCTTCCCAATTCTCAATCGCCACTGCCTTATTGAGGTTTTCATAGTTACTTTTACTGTTGCATTAGAATTTTAACTGGTTTCTTTGCCTCTAATCCATTGCCTTCAAGGTGACCTTTCTAAGAAGCAAATCTGAGGATAATCTTTCCCTTGCTTAAAATCCTTTCATGTCTATTCATTGTCTATAAAGTCAAAGCTACTTATGGTGACATCATAACTATTTCATGGTCTGAACTCTGTCTTCCTCTCCAGCCTTGATTTTGGATACTTTCTTTCATAGTGATAAAGTCAGCTGAGAGGTTCTCAACTGGGCAGGGCCATAAGGCATGTACATGAGACTTTATCCACATCCTAATGTTTCAAAGAAAAATAATTTTCTGTTTCAGGCATAACTATGCATTAAATTGATTATGTAATTTATGAAATATAAGTTATTGTTTTATTTGTTTTATACTTTTTTAACCAAGCTTAGAAAAAAAGAGAAAGTCATAAGAGTAGTCTCATGAAGAAACCTATGTTTACCATGTTAGAAGATTTCCCCCTCCACAGTGTTACACTAGGCCTCCTTATACTTCACCCTTTATTAATACTGAGCACCCTCTGCTTTTTCACACTATGGAGTATTTTACATGTTATACTCTTTGCTTGGATTTCCCTTTTTTGTTCTTTCTTTGTATCTTATTCATACTTTAAATCTTGCACTTATTATACTGTATTATAGTTCACTTAAAGGTGTTTTGCTCCTGAACAGACTTTGAGATCTTTAAAAACATGCTTTACTTGTTAAAAGTATTTAATTAAAATAGAGGTCAAAGCAATGTGTCACGGAAGGATGGGGGTGATGATTAATTCTGATTCAACAGGGAAAATGGCATAAAGCACATGGATTTGCAGTACATTGTCTATTTATTAGCACTGTTTATTCAGTGCTCTATATGTGGTAGGCACTGTTATAGGGGCTGAACATACATTTAGACAAGACAAACACAGTTCCTGACATTATAAATCTGTGTCTAGCTGAGGAGACAGAAGTTAAACTGAAAGGAATAAGATCCTGTAAATAAAGAAAAAATATAATTATGAAACATGCTAAGAAAGAAAATTTCAGGGTGTCATGACATCACCTAATTTGAATTGGAGGTGTCAGGGAAGTCCATGCTGCCATCAATGTCTGTTAAGCTCAGACTTGAAACACGGAAGAGGACAAATTTGGGATGATGAGTATGGTTTTGGACATGTTGAATTTGACGTGTGTATGAAGCATACAAAAGAGGTCCAGTTGGCAGTTGGGCATATGTGTTTGGAGCTCTGAAGACAGTCCCTGGAGTGGAAATATACAGGCATACTTCATTTTATTGTGCTTTGCTTTACTGAGCTTCACACATATTGCGTGTTTTACAAATTGAAGTTTTGTGACAACCCTGAATTGACCAAGTCTATTGGTGCCATTTTTTTCTAATGGCATTTGTTCACTTTGTGTCTCTGTGTCACAATTTGCTAATTCTTATAATATTTCAAACTTTTCAATATTATACTTCTTCTGGTGATCTGTGATCAATGATTATGAATCAATGAAAGCTCAGGTGATGGTTTACATTTTTTAGCAATAAAATATTTTTTAATTAAGTCATGTACATTTAGACATAATGCTGTTGCACACTTAATAGACTATAGCATAGTGTATAGTAACTTTTATATGTCCTGGGAAACCAAAATTTTCATTTCATTCACTTTTTTTGTGATTTTTGCTTTATTGCAGTGATCTGGAACTGAACCCACAATATCTCTGAGGTATGACTGCAGATTTGAGCCATTTGCCTGTGGATGGTATTCAAAGGTATGGGGGTTGATGACATAGTATAGAGGAAGAGTGCAGAATAGAAAGAGACAAAGGCTCAAGACTAAGTCCAAGGGAATCTTCACTTATTTATTTAAAAATGTACTTTTAGAATGTATTTTACATTTATATAAAAAAAGATACATACTCATTATAAAATATGCAAGCAATATAGAAAAGCACAAAAAAGGGGAAAAATCCTTCCAAATCTACACCAACCAAGAATAACTATTATTGGGCCTGAGTTTCTTTATCTGAATAAAGGAGGACAAAAATAAGATTGCTGTGATAATTTAATGAGATAACTCATTTAAAATGCTTATTCTGTTACTTGGAAGATCGTAAACCCTTCATAAGCATTAGCTACTAAGATAAATGCATGTTATTCTGGGCATCAATTTTATTATGTAGGATTAAGAAATGAATAGAAAAAATTAAATAGAAGTAATATATATACTATTTTAAAAAGTATGAAATTTTAAAAATTGCTTGAATTGAACAAAAGAAAAATAAATGAAAGTGAAAGGACTTGATATACTTCAGGTAAATGTTTCTTTCCTCTCAAAAATAGAAGTTTCTGAAAGATTATTTTAAAGTTAAGATCAAAGATTTGAAAAATATAAAGAGGTTGTAGTCATTACATTACATTTTCATTTCCATGTTTCAATTTTTGATAGTGTTGACTGATTCCCTGGGTGATTGCTTAAGAGCACGTGTTCTAGAGATAGTCTGCTTCGGTTCAAATCAGATCTTCTAATTAACTAGCTATAAAGTGGACAAATTATTTAATTCCTACATGCATTAATTTTCTTATTTCTAGAATGGTAATTAAAAAGTGCCTACTTCACTGAGTTGTGAGTGATAAGAGTTAATATGTATAAAATACATGGTATAGTGACTAGTAAATAAGCTATTATTATAAATATGAGGACATGAGCTATCAAGATACATGACAAAATGAGGTCCCTTGCACTTCCCCTCCTATCTCCTGATTTTTGTTAGTTATTTTATTATTTTTACTTTCTGTTCCCCCCTGTCAAATTCTTTAAGTTATTTGGTCTTGGTTCTGTGTTTAAATGAATTCGATGTTTACCATTAGTTCTCTCATCACAGCTTCTTTATGCCTGAGTTATTTGTTTTGATATATCTCTTGTTTGTCTATATTTTCTCACTTACTACTTTTTTTTTGAAAAGGGGCACTCATAAGTGTTGCATTTCTTGAACTTTTGCATGCTTGAGAATATGTTTGTTGAAGGGATAGCATATAAAATTCTTGGGTCTCACTTTTCTTCTTTAAAGAGTTTGATACTACTCCACTGCCTTTGGCATTGTGGGCTACACTGGTCCTTTAACTGTTTATTCTTTGGCTGGCCAGATTTCACTATATAAATACCAGCATTAGAAGTCAGACGATAGGGACTCCTGGGTGGCTCAGTCTATTAAGTGTCTGACTCTTGGTTTCAGCTCAGGTCATGCTCTTGCAGTCGAGGGATTGAGCCCCATGTTCAGTTCTGTGCTCAACGTGGAGCACAGAGTCTGCTTTGTGTTCTCTCTTCCTCTTGCTCTCTCTCCCAAGTCTCTCTCTCTCTCTCAAATAAAGAGATAAATAAAAGCTTTTTTAAAAATGAAGTCAGATAATAAAGGAGGAGGAACTGGCAAATGAGACCAAAGTAGGGTGGTCAACATAATGGGAGGAAAATACTGAGGTGTGACAAAAACCAAGAAAAGAGGGTTTGACAAAGAACTCTATCAAAAGTGTTGATATTCTATCAAAAGCCTCTGCAAGCCTGAAAGACTGAAAAATAAGACCTTTTTTGTAGTGGGGGGAATGTGAAAGAGCACTGTGGACTGTAAGAACAACATGAGCAAGTTAAAAAGGTGTATAAGTATGTGTTTGGAATATGGTAGTACTGAGTAATCCATTGTGGGTGGAATATTGGTTGCATGGGAGAGACAAAGTTACAACAGATTAAGTTACCCAGATCTCTTTTTCTTTTAGATTGCCTTCTTTTTTCCTTCTACCTCTCCACATAGTTCTTCATCTGGACAAAAGAAAAATATTTGAGTTACATTTCTTTTGCTCCCTCCTTTAATGTCTTCCACATTTCTCTATTTTTTCTTTAGACTAAAAGGAATTGGATTTTCAGTAAAATTTTGTCCATAAATCAATTAATAATTTCAATAGATATTGATTATTAATTGGGATTACTGCAGTACATAAAAGTGTAGTGAGGAAGGTGTAAACCAATAATTATAGGCCAGTGTGTGGTGTTATCTTAAAGCAGTATAGCATGCTTGGGAATGCAGAGGAGGGCACATAACTCAGCTTGGCAAGGTTATAGGGAGAGGAAGGGCTACTCAGGGCAGACTTCTGAGAGGAAGTGATGAAGAAATTGAGACTTGCAAGATGAACATGCCCACACCCTGTCTCCTAACCCAGAAGTTTTGCAGAGCCTTGGATCTGGTGACAGTGGCAACAAGTTTCATTTCACAAGCAAACCAGAGCACACCTAGTTAAAACTCACCACGTTCAGGCCAGGGACCAACCACTGCCCCCAACAGACCAATGAGTTGCCTAGAGAATAAAGCAGCCAGGACACAACAGCAGGGTCCATGCAGCACACATTGGAGATACTCCAGGAAGTACCAGGCCCTGGGGAACAGGGGATACTACATTAGGGGGACTGCAGGACCTCTTCTTTCTAAGGCCATTGCCCTCAAGAACAGAAGCAGCTGACTTTCTTAACACAGAGAAGCAAGCATAGAGACTTAGACAAAATGTGAAGACAGAGGAATTAGTCACAAATGAAAGAACAGGACAAAGCCACAACCAGAGATCAAAGGGAAACAGATATAAGCAACATGCCCAATAAAGAACTTGAAGTAATTATAACAATATTCACTGGACTTGAGAAAAGAGTTGAAGTCATGAGTGAGACCCTTAACAGAGAGAAAAGGAATAATGCAGCAGAAATAAAAGGCTCAATAAAAGAAAGGAGAAACATGATTGATAGAATAAACACCAGGCTGAAAGAAACAGAGGAATGAATTAGTGATCTAGAAGACAGAATAACAAAAAGTAATCAAGCTGAAAAAGAGAGAAAAATTATGCAAAATGAGAATAGACTTAAAGAACACAGTGATACCATCAAATGTAATAACATTCACAATATAGGAGTCATAGGAGAAGAGAGAGAGAAGGGGGAAGAAAATTTATTTGATGTAATAATAGCTGGAAACTTCCCTAATCTGGGGAAGGAAACAGATATCCAGGTCCAGGAAGCATAGAGAACTTCCAACAAGATCTACAAAAACAGATCCACACCAAGACATATTATAATTAAAATGGCAAAATATACTGATAAAGAAAAAAGTTTAAAAGCTTCAGGACAAAAGAAGACATACAAGGGAAACCCCATAAGGCTATTAGGAGATTTTTTTTGGCAGAAACTTTTCAAGCCAGAATGGAGTGGCTTGATATTCAAAGTATTGAATGGGAAAAATACTCCATCCAGCAAAGCTATAATTCAGAATAGAAAGAGAGATAGAGTTTTCCAGACAAACAAAGATTAAAGGAGCTCATTACCACTAAGCTATTCCTGCAAGAAATGTAAGAGTAGGAAAGTAGGAAGCACAAAAGGAGTAGAATAAGTATTTCTATAAAACTCAGTCAAGGGACTCACACACAAACGCACACACAAAGTTAAGTGTGACACCATATACTTAAAACATTGGGGAGGAGAATAATGAATGGGTTCAAGCTTAAATGACCATCAACTTAATATAGACTGCCATATGCAGAAGATGTTATATATAAACCTAATGGTAACCACAAGTTAAAGCCACTAATAAATATGCAAAGAATAAAGAGAAAGAAATCCAAATATATCACTAAAGAAAACCAGCAAAGCATGAAACAGAGAAAGACAAGAAAGGATTGGAGAAAATCTTCAGATACAACCAAAAACACAAGTAATAAAATGGCAATAAATACATATCTATCAATGATTACTTTGAATGCAAATGGACTAAATTCTCCAATCAAAGGACATAGGGTGACAGAAAAGATAAAAAATCAAGACCCACCTATATGCTGCATACAAGAAACTCATTTTAGATCTAAAGACACCTGCAGGTGAGTGCTGTGATTTGTTTAAGACTGACAAATCATAGACCTGTATCCCTGAAACAACTAATAAATTACATGTTAATAAAAAAATAAAGACACCTGCAGCCTGAAAGTAAGGGGATGGTGGGGTGTCTGGGTGGCAGTTAAGCATCTGCCTTTGGCTCAGGTCATGATCCCAGGGTCCTGGGATTGAGCCCTGCATTGGGGAGGTCCCTGCTCAGCAGGGAGCCTGCTTTTCCCCTCTCTCTCTGACTGCTACTCCCCCTGCTTGTGTTCTTTCTTCCTCTCTGTCAAATAAATAAATAAAATCTTTAAAAAGCCATCATTTTATTTAAAAAAAAGTGAGGGGATGGAGAAACCTCTATCACACAAATGAATATCAAAAGAAAGTTAGAGTAGCAGTACTTATATCAGACAAACTAGTCTTTAAAACAAAGGCTGTATCAAGAGCCAAAGAGGACACTATAATAATCATAAAAAGGACAACTGAACAAGAAGATATAACAATTGCAAATATTTAGGCACCCAACAAAGGGGCGCCCAAATACATTAAAAATGGTAAAAACAAATATAAAGGAACTAATGGATAATACTATAATAATATTAGGGGACTTTAACACTCTGTTTACATCAATAGACAGATCATCTAAACAGATGATAAATCAGGAAGCAATGGCTTTGATTGACACACTGACTGAACCAGGTGGATTTAACAGATCTATTCAGAATATTCCATCCTGAAACAGCAGAATACACATTCTTTTCAAGTGCAAATGGAGCATATGGATCACATTTAGCTCACAAAATAAGCCTCAACAAGTTAGAAAAGATTGAAGTTATATCATGCATCTTTTCTGACCACAACTCCATGAGGCTAGAAGTCAACCATAAGAGAAAATCTGGAAAGACCACAAATACATGGAAATTAAACAACATGCTACTAAACAATGAACAGGTCAACCAGGACATCATAGAAAAAGTTTAAAAGTACCTGGAAACAGATGAAAATGAAAACGCAATGCTCTAAAATCTTTGGGATGCAACAAAAGTGGTTCTAAGAGAGAAATCTATAATACATGTCTGTATCAAGAAGCAAGAAAAATCTCAAGTAGACAACATAACCTTATATCTAAAGTAGCCAGAAAACAAACAATAAACAAAAGCCCAAACCAGCAGAAGGAAGGAAATAATAATGAGTAGAACAGAAATAAATGATACAGAAACTGAGGGAAAAAAACAAACAATAGAACAGATTGATGAAACTAGGAGCTAGTTCTTTGGAAATAAATGCATAAAATCGATAAACCTCTAGCCAGACTTATCAAGAAGAAAAGAGAAAGGACTCAAATAAAATCACAAATGAGAGAGCACAAATGACAACACCACAGAAATACAATTATAAGAGACTATTATGAAAAACTATATGCCAACAAATGGGAAAACCTGGAAGAAATGGATAAATTCCTAGAAACATAAAAACTACCAAAACTAAAACAGAAAGAAATAGAAAATTTTGGCAGACTGAAAACCAGCAAGGAAATTGAATCAGTAATCAAAAACTCCCAACAAACAAAAATCCAGAACCAGATGCCTTCACAGGTGAATTCTACCAAACATTTAAAGAAAAGCTAATATCTATTCTTCTCAAAGTATTCCAAAAAATAGAAAAGGAAGGAAAACGTCCAAATTCATTCTAGGAGGCCAGCATTACTGATACCGAAACTAGATAAAGATACCACCAAAAAACAAAACTTCAGGCCAGTATCCCTGATGAATGCAGATGCAAAAATCCTCAACAAAATACTATCAAACCAAATCCAACAATATATTAAAAAATCACTCACCATGATCAAGTAGGATTTATTTCTGGCTTTCAAGGTGGTTCAGTATTCACAAATCAATCAGTGTGATGCATCCCATCAATTGGAAAAAAGATTAAGAACCAAATGATCATTTCAAAAGATGAAGAAAAAGCACTTGACAAAATACGACATCCTTTCATGATAAAAACCTTCAATAAAGAAGGTTTAGAGGGAACATACCTCAACATAATAAAAGCCATCTATAAAAACCTGCCAGCTAACATCATCCTCAATGGGGAAAAATGAGAACTTTTCCCCTATGGTCAGGAACAAGACAAAGATGTCCACTCTTATTACTTTTATTCAACACAGTACTAGAAGTCCTAGCCACAACAATCAGACAACAAAAAGAAATAAAAGGCATCTGAATCAGTAAGGAAGAAATAAAATGTTCACTCCATAGATGACATGATACTATTTATAGAAAATCCTAAAGACTTCACAAGAAAATTGCTAGAAATGATAAAAGAATTCAGTAAAGTTGCAGGATACAAAATAAAATAGAGAAATCTGTTATATTTCTGTACACCAATAATGAAGCAACATAAAGAAAATTAAGAAAACCATTCCATTTACAATATACCCAAATTAATAAGGTACCTAGGGGCAAACTGAATCAAGGAGGTGAAAGAACTGTATTCTGAAAACTATGAAACATTGAAAGAAATAGAAGATGACACAAAGAAATGGAAAGACATTCCAGGCTCGTGGATTGGGAGAACAAATACTGTTAGAATGTCTGTACTACTGGGGTGCCTTGGTGGCTCAGTGGGTTAAAGCCTCTGCCTTCGGCTCAGGTCATGATCCCAGGGTCCTGGGATCGAGCCCCACATCGGGTTCTCTGCTCAGCAGGGAGCCTGCTTCCCTTCCTCTCTCTGCCTGCCTCTCTGCCTACTTGTGATCTGTCAAATAAATAAATAAAATCTTAAAAAAAATGTCTGCACTACTCAAAGCACTCAACACAGTTAATGCAATCCCTACCAAAAATACCAAAGCATTTTTTACAGAACTAGAAGAAACAATTCTTTTTTTTTAAAAGATTTTATTTATTCACGTGACAGAGATCACAAGTAGGCAGAGAGGCAGGCAGAGAGAGAGGGGGAAGCAGGCTCACCGCTGAGCAGAGAGCCCAGCGCGGGGCTCCATCCCAGTACCCTGAGATCATGACCTGAGCGTAAGGTAGAGGCTTAACTCACTGAGCCATCCAAGTGCCCCGAGAAGAAACAATTCTAAAATGTGTATGGAAACACAAAAGATTTCAAATAGCCAAAGCAACTATGAAAAGGAAATGTGAACCTGGAGGCATCACAATTCTAGATTCCTAGTTATACTACAAATCTGTAATAATCAAAACAGTATGGTACTGGCACAAAAATAGGCACATAGATCAATAGAACAGAATAGAAAACCCAGAAATAAACCTACAGCTGTATGGTCAATTAACCTTCAATGGTGCAAGAGAGAATATTTAATGGGGGAAAAAAAATTCTCTTCAACAAATGGTGCCTGGGAAAACTGAACAACAACAAGCAGAAGAATGAAACTGCACCACGTTATTGCAATATACACAAAAATAAATTCAAAATGGATTAAAGACCTATGAGACCTAAAACCATAAAAATCCTAGAAGGGAACACAGGCAATAACCTCTTTGATGTCAGCCACAGCAAACTTTTTCTAGATATGTCTCCTGAGGCAAGGGAAACAAAAGCAAAAATAAATTATTGAGACTACATCAAAATAGAAAAAAAACTTCTGCACAGTGAAGGAAAGAATCAACAAAACTAAAATGTAACCTACAGAATGGAAGAACATATTTGCAAATGGCATATCTGATCAAGTGTTAGTATCAAAAATATGTAAAGAAGTTATAAAACTCAAGACTCAAAAAATAATCCAGTTAAAAAATGGGCAGAAGACATAAATAGATATTTCTAGAAGAAGCCATACAGATGGCCAACAGACACATGAAAAAATACCCAACATCTCTTATCACCAGGAAAATGTAAATCAAACTACCATGAAATATCACCTCACACCTCTCAAAATGGCAAAAATCAACACAAAAAACAACAGGTGTTGGTAAGAACGTGGAGAAAAGTGAACCCTATTGTTCTGTTGAAGGGAATGCAAACTGGTGCAGCCACTGTGGAAACCAGTATGGAGGTTCCTCAAAAAGTTAAAAATAGAACTATCTTATGATCCAGTAATTACACTACTGGGTATTTTCTCAAAGAATACAATCCACTAATTCAAAGGGATACATGCACCCCTATGTTTATAACAGCACTATTTACAATAGCCAAATTATGGAAGCAGCCCAAGTGTCTACTGACCGATTAATGGATAAAAAGTAGTGGTATATATATAAAACAGAATATTATTCAGCCATACAAAAGGATGAGATCCTGCTACTTGCAATGATATGGATGGAGCTGGAAAGTATAATCCTGTAAGTCAGTCAGAGAAAGACAAATGCCATATGATTTCACTCATATGTGGAATTTAAGAAACAAAACAAATAAGCAAGGGGTGGTTAAAGAGAGAAAGAGAAACCAAGAAACAGACTCTTAATTATAGAGAACAAACTGAAGGTTGCCAGAGGGGAGATGGGTAGCGGAATGTGTGAAATAGGTGAAAAGCACTGGCTGATGTATGGTATTATTGAATCATTATACTGTACATCTGAAACTAATCTAACACTATATGTTAACTAACTGGAATTAAAATAAAATGCTAAAAATAAAAAGTACAACATAGACATCCTTCCCTATAAGGACAAGAACTCATTCTTAATAGCTGAATGACAATTCATATATAATAGAATGTACTGTAATTTATTTACTGATTATCTGTTGACAGACATTTAAGTTACCTCTGTTTTTTTGAGATTATAAAGAATGTTGCAATGAGCCCACTAGTACATTATAAGTATCGTTGCCCACTTCTAGAAGTATTTCTGTAGGATAGATTCTTAGTAGGGTCTATTATTTTCCTAGGGCTGCCATAAATAACCACAAACTTGGTGTCTTAAAAACAACTGAAATTTATTCTCTCACAGGCCTTTTTTGCCTTTTCCTAGCTTCTCATGGATTGGGCAATCCTTGGCATTCCTTGTCTTGTAGATACAGTACTGTAATCTTTGCTTCTGTCTTCAAATGGCCTTCTTCCTTCTGTGTGTGTGTCTGTCTATCTCCAAATCTCCCTTCCCTCATGAGAATGGCAGCCACTGTATTTAGGCCAAAAGAATTACATATTTTAATTGTAGTCTCATTAGTATTTGTTCTGTGAGTTGATTCTTAATATCCATAAAAATGTACCATTTGTAATTGTACAATTCAGCGGTTTTTAGTGCATTCAAGAGTTGTGCAACCATCACTATCTAATTCCAGAACATCTTCCTCACTCCCAAAAGAAACCCTGTACCCATTACTATCACTTACCATTTCTCTCTTCCTCCAGCGCCTGAAAACCACTGATCATGTTTATATGGACTTGCCTACTCTGGATATTTCATATAAATGAGATTATATGTTATATGACCTATTGTGTTTGATTTTTTCATTAACATAATCTTTTCAAGTTTCATTCATATTGTAGCATGTATAAGCATTTCATCCTTCTTAATTGCCTAACAATATTCCATTGCATGAACATACTATATTTTGTTTATTCATTCATTAGTAGATGGACATTTACTTTGTGATATACATTTATGCACAGGTTTTTGTGTGAACATATATTTTTAAAATTCTCCTGGGTATATACTTAGGAGTAGAATTGCTGAGTCATCTGATATCTCTCAGTATAGATATTTAACTTTTTGAGGAACACCAAACTGTTTTCCACAGTGGCTGCACCATTTGCATTCCCACCAGCAATGTATAAGTGGTTAATTTGTCCACAGCTTTGCCAGAAATTGTTATTGTCCTTTTAAAAAATTATAGACATTTAAGTGGTATTTCATTGTGGTTTTGATTTACATTTTCCTAATCACTAAGGATGCTGAACATTTTCTTCATGTGCCTTATTAGCCATTGTGCCTTATCATGTGCCTTATTAGCTATTTTAGTGTCTATTCAAATCCCTCTCTCAATTTTAAATTTAGGTTATTTGTATCTTTATTATTGAGTTGTAAGAGATTTTGTTATATATTCAGAATACAAATCCCTGATTGGGCATGTGATTTGCAAATATTTTCACCCATTATAGGGGTGGCTTTATTATTTTTTCACAATGTTCTTTGATGCACAAAAGTTTTAATTTTGATGAATTCCAACTTATTTTTTCTTTTTTTTGCTTTTCTTTTGGTGTCATATCTGACTCTATTGTAAAATCTAATGCATGAAGATTTACCCCTACATTTTCTTCTAAGAGTTTTATAGCTGTAGCTCTTACCTTTAAGTCTTTGATCCATTTGAGTTAGTTTTTGTATATAATATGAGGTAGGGATCCAAATTCATTCTTTTGCATGGGGAAATCCAGTTTTCCCACCACCGTTTGTTGAAAATACTGTCCTTTTCCACTGAACGATGTTGGCCCTCTTGTCAAAACTCAATCGAGGGACGCCTGGGTGGCTCAGTTGGTTAAGCGGCTGCCTTCGGCTCAGGTCATGATCCCAGCATCCTGGGATCGAGTCCCACATCGGGCTCCTTGCTGGGCAGGGAACCTGCTTCTCCCTCTGCCTCTGCCTGCCTCTCTGTCTGCCTGTGCTCGCTCGCTCTCTCTCCCTCTGTCCCTGACAAATAAATAAATAAAATCTTTAAAAAAAAAATTATCAGGGCGCCTGGGTGGCTCAGTGGGTTAAGCCGCTGCCTTCGGCTCAGGTCATGATCTCAGGGTCCTGGGATCGAGTCCCACATCGGGCTCTCTGCTCAGCAGGAAGCCTGCTTCCCTCTCTCTCTCTCTCTGCCTGCCTCTCCGTCTACTTGTGATCTCTCTCTGTCAAATAAATAAATAAAATCTTTAAAAAAAAAATAAAAAAAAAAAAATTATCAGACTTCTACACATGGTATTTAAAAAAAAAAAAAAAAACCAAAAAAAAAAAACCTCAATCGACCAGGAGTACGTGGGTGGTGCAGTCAGTTTAGCACGTGACTCTTGGTTTCAACTCAAGTCGTGATCTCAAGGTCATAAGATCTAGCCTCGTGTCAGGCTCTGTGCTGAGCATAGAGTCTGCTTGGCTTTCTCTCTCCATGTCTCTCTGCCCCTCATCTGGCTCTCTCTTCTCCCTCCCTCTCTCTCTCTCTCTCTCTCTCTCTCAAATAAATAAATAAATAAATAAATCTTTTAAAAAATTCAATTGACCATAGAGGTTTGGGTTTATTTCTGGACTCTCAATTCGGTTCTATTGGTCTATATGTCTAGCCTTCTGCTAGTATCACAATGTTTTAAAATCAGAAAGTTTGACTTATTCAACTTTGTTCTTTTTATGAGAAAAAAAAGCTATTATCTATTATGTATTCCCTGTATTTCCATATAAATTTTAGGATCAGTCTTTCAGTTGCTGCAAAAGAGGTATTTGGAATTTTGATGGATATTTTTTTGAATCTGTAGATCCATGTGAAGAATAGTGCCTTTTAAACAATATTAAGTCTTCCAATCCAGGAACATAGGATGATGTCTTCATTTATTTAGGTCTTCTTTAATGACTTTCAATTTTTTTTCCAGTTTATACCATACAATTCTTACACTACTTTGGTTAAATGTATTCCTAAACTTTTATTCTTTTTGGTGTTATTATAAATGGAATTGTTTTCTTAATTTCATCTTTGGATCATTAATTGCCAGTGTATAGAAATACATGTAGTTTTTGTATATTGATTTTGTATCCTAAAACTTTGCTGAACTTGTTTATTAGCTCCAATAATTTTTTAGTGGATTCTTTAGGTTTTTCAATTATATGATCATGTCAGCTACAAATAAAGGTAGTTTTTAATTATTCCTTTCCATATCTAATGCCTTTTTTTTTGGCCCAATTTTCCTGACTAGATTTTCCAGTAGATCTACTGAGTTTTGCAAATTCAGTTTTAGACATTCTGAGATAGAGGTGTTCGGGCATCACTGAGGTCAAGTAGCTAGTGGCTATTTATATTAGGAGAGAGAGCTGCTCTGGAGATTCAGACTTCATAGATGTCAAGAGATACCCCTTGGAAAGTTAGCCTTGCTCAAGAAGAGTGTTTAGAATGAGAAGAGAGCCTAGAACAGAGGTCAATATCCCATAAATAATGGGGATAGGAAGGAAATCACAAAGGAAATTGACTAGTCACTGTCAGGAAATGAAGTTAAATCTTGAAAGCATGGTTTCTGGAAGTCAAGGGAAGAAATAAATTGAGAGCAGTCATTAGTTTGGTAGACATGAAATGTTTTAAATGCTGCTGAAAAGTTTAGTAAAATAATGTCTGGAGTAGATTAGGGCATGTTAAAATGCTTAAGGAATAAAACTGGTAAAGTGATGTTGTTAAAGACAGAGGAAATAATCAGCAACCTATATCTATTTCAATCAGTAAATACTATCTTTGGATATTAATTATATCTGAATTTTCTGTGTATTTCCTATGTTTTTTTGATGTAGCAGAAAGCTCACTGTAGGGAACTCTGCTTGGAAGACCTTGTTTTAATGGGTCATGTATAAGTAGGCTCCAGGTAGAAGAGGTCTGATCTATTCTTTTTTTTTAAATTCAGTTAGCCAACATACAGTAAATCATTAGTTTTTGATGTAGTGTTCAATGACTCATTAGCTGTGTATTACACCCAGTGCTCATCACATTACATGCCCTCCTTGATGCCCATCACCCAGTTACCCCATCCTCTACCCACCACCTTTTCTATAACCCTCAGTTTGTTTCCCAGGGTCAAGAGTTTCATGGTTTGTCTCCCTCTCTGATTTCTTCCCATTCGGTTTTCCCTACCTTCCCCTGTGATCTTCTGCCCTATTTCTTATATTCCACATATGAGTGAAACCATGTGATAATTGTTTTTCTCTGGTTGATTTATTTCACTTAGCATAATTCCCTCCAGTGGTATCCACGTTGATGCAAATGGTAGGTATTCATCCTTTCTGATGGCTGAATAATATTCCATTGTATATATGAACCATATCTTTATCCATTCATCTGTTGAAGGACATCTCAAAGTCTTCCACAGTTTGGCTATTGTGGACATTGCTGCTATGAACACTGAGGTGCAGGTGCCCCTTCTTTTTCCTACATCTGTATCTTTGGGACAAATAACCAGTAGTGCGATTGCTAGGTCATAGGCAGCTCTATTTCTAACTTCTTGAGGAACCCTCACAGTGTTTTCCAGAGTGGCTGTACCAGCTTGCATTCCCACCAACAATGTAAGAGGGTTTTCCTTTCTCCACATCTCCACCAACATTTGTTGTTCCCTGTCTTATTAATTTTAGCCATTCTGACTGGGTGTAAGGTGGTATCTTGTGGTTTTGCTGGTGATTCTAATGCAAATCAAAGCATACTTTTGTTGATCAAATCAATGTCAGAGTTTCTCAAAGTATGTTTTGACTTGCATTAGAATCACCAGCAATATTTCTAAAGGTACATTGATTTGTTTAATTACATACCCACTGAATCACAATCACAGGAGTGGTACCTTGGAATCTGCATCCTAACAACTTTCCTGAGATAATTCTTACGCACACCTAAATTTCAGAAGCCTGGTCTTGCAAGAAGTGTTTTCTTAAAGTTAGCTGACTCATTCACTCCAATGCAACAGAGAAGAGACCTACTTAAAAGAGACACTGATTATAGCAACATGAATTTATTTGGCTATCTTTGGGTACAAGGGTACACAGCCTCATAAAATGTTTGCCAAGTGTCAAACATTCTGTTTCCAATGATGTCATTAGTGTTTGGTTAAAATAATGATGCCCAACCTGTGTGGGTTTTTAAGTAGTGCCAAAATCTTTTATTGGTCAGGTTCCATATTTCTATATTCTTTATCTCTTAAGGTCAAGACTCCTTGCTTTTGGCTTATCCTACATGCCTTTTCATCAATAACCATATCATCCTATAAAAAAGAAGAGCAACTTAGGGGTGGAAATTGACCATCTAATCCAAGTCTTCAGGTTTTGTATAAAATTATTATTTTTTTAAAAAATATTTTATTTATTTATTTGACAGACAGAGATCACAAGTAGGCAGAGAGGCAGGCAGAGAGAGAGGAGGAAGCAGGCTCCCCGCTGAGCAGAGAGCCCGATGTGGGGCTCGATTCCAGGACCCTGGAATCATGACCTGAGCCGAAGGCAGAGGCTTTAACCCACTGAGCCACCCAGGCGCCCCTGTATAAAATTATTGACTTCTATTGACTTCTTTCAAATAATATCTAAATTTATTTCTGGGTTGCTAATAGCATATCATCCTTTTCAGCTTCATGAATTTTTCTTTGTGTATTATCTTCTGTTCTGACGAACCAGTTAGTCTCTTTTCTTAATTTCTTATTTACTTCATGTGCTTATTCAAAGTGTTTTTTAATTGATCATAGCATCAAAGAAAGTTGGTACCAAAATTAACTTAGAGATTTTCTGCTGCAACCATTATTTTTACAGATAGGAAAACTGAAGGCCAGAGTCATGAAACAGCTTGCCTGCAGTAACATCGCTAGTTAGTGACACAGCTAGTACCAGCACCTGGGTCTTCTGATTCCTTTTCCAGCGTTCTTCCCACTGTAGCAGGGATTGTTATCCCCAGAGAAGAAATACTAATGATTTTTCATATGTTCTTCAAGTAGGACCAAGTCTGGTGTGCAAAAGGAAGAACTGAAGGAAAATAGTAAGTTTCTTTTCAAGTTGAGTCTGTTAAAAAGATTTAACTTTCAACCACTATATTAGTTTTCATTTTTTCCCCCTCTTCTCTGCCAGAAACAAAATGACTGCTGTGGCACTGAGACCAAGGCAAGGTATTATACTTAAATCTGAGTTTAAATGATTTACAATTGAGTGGGAAGACTGTCTGGTGTACTGGGTTTACCAGGCTATTTCTGAATGCCACAGACCAGCCATGTGACCCTCATCAAATCATGATGAGGCGCTGTCTCTCGGTTTCTTCATTTTACAGGGAGGATTCTACTCAGAGTGCTTAGACAGAGACCAATGAGAAAGCAGTTGCTTCAAACAAGTGTTACTTATATTCAAGTGGTATCAGTTCTGGGCAACTTAGTGACTGCGTTTTACAAATGATAAGAAAATTTAATGGATGCTTCACTGCCTCATACAGTGACTTGATTAATATTCATTTTTGAAAACTTAAAAAAATCCCCAAGATAAATAGAATATCATATTTTAAAATGGTGGAAAAACTTTGAGTAAGAGAAGATGTTTTTCTCCCTACTGATTTTTTTTTTCTAAATAAGCCTATTGGATTTTACTGAAAGATTCATTAGAAAGTGAACATGAAGGAGAGAGACAGAAAATGAAAGGATCATTCAAAGAGAATTTGATGAAAAAGCAACAACCATAGGGAGGAAAAAAACCTCAGAGAGACATGGTAAAGTCAAGCAATTTGGGTGAAAAGAACATGTGGTGCTGTGCAGTAGTAGGTGCCAAAGAGTATGGGGGTGGAAAATAGCATGTGCCTGGCCAAAGAGCTTTAAATTTTTTTTAAACTAAGAACAGTAGGAGATAAACGGGCAGTCTCCACGGTGCTCTGGAAAATCAATCACAAACATCATCTAGAAGCAGCTGACTTAATTCATTCTATTCCTATTACAATAAATCTGACTGGCATATAAAATTCAAGTGCCTGGAAATACTAGCCTGAAAAATTACTTTTGGGCTCTTGCTTGAATTTTTATGTTAACAAAGAAAACTAGGAATCCACCAAAAAACACAGAGAATCCAACTGTTTCCTTCTCTAGAGAATATTTCAAAGTCCAGATCTAGCTTACTGTATAGATAGTAACTAACTACATAAATAATTTGTAAATTTTGGTTATCCAAACTGAGGAGGCTGCATTTTTTTATATAAAGATACAGAACTTAAACTAGGACAGTTATCTGGAGTATTTTTTTTCATATGGGAAGTAGCTTTGTACTGACCCATCTGCACTTTCCAAATCTGCCTCCTTCAAGTTCAGTGCTAAAGGGCTGGCCAGGGAACAGAATAAGTTGAATGGCCCACCCAGAGCTTGGGCCCACAACTGAGGCCTTATTAACACCATGGCTCAGACAATGGATTCTAATGAAATCCCCACTGACATTGCTTTAACAGATTCCCAAGCCTTAAGTTAAAGCTACTGAAAAAGAGTGGTATCTTTCACAACATAAGCTTACTATTGCATTGATGAAAAACAAATTAGAATGGTCATTCTCTTTTATGTGTTTTGCTGGGCATTTAGTGGACTCACCAAGTACTCTAGACACTTACATCCCTCAATTCTGGAAAATTCTCTTGCACTATATATTTGATAATGTCATCCCTGTTTTCTCTTTCTGAACTCTGATTAAGTGGGTATTATACCCCCAGATCAATGCTCAAATTTTGTTATCTTTTCTCTCCCGTTTTTTATATCTTTACTTTTTGGCTTAGCTTTTTAAAAAAAAATTTTTTTTTAGAAGTTACAGGTTTATAGCAAAAGTGAGTGGAAGTTACAATGATTACCTGGTCCTCACATATGCATAACCTCTCCTATTCTCAAAATCCTGCATCAGAGCAGTACGTTTGTTATAACTGATGAGCCTACATGGACATATAATAATCATTCAAAGTCTTAGTTTACATTAAGATTCATGCTTGATGTTATACATACTGTGGGCTTTGACAAATGTATAATGACATGTATCCACCATTATAGAATCATACAGAATACTTTCACTGCCCTAAAATCCTCTCTGCTGCACCTATTCATCCGTCCCTCCCTGCTAACTGTGGCAACAACTGAGCCTTTTACCATCTCCATACTTTTGCCTTTTTCAGAATGTCATGTAGTTGGAATCATAAAATATGTAGCATTTTCAGCTTGGCTTCTTTCATGTAATAAATTTAATTTAGGAGGCACCTGGTTGGCTCAGTTGGTTAAGCATCTGCCTTTGGTTTGGGTCATGATCCCATGGTCCTGGGATTGAGCCCTGTGTTGGCCTCCCTTCTCAGCCAGGAGTCTGCTTCTTTCTCTCCCTCTGTCCCTCCCCTCCACTCATGTTCTCTCTCTCTCTCTCTCTCTCAAATAAATAAATAAAATCTTTTAAAAATATGCATTTAACATTCCTACATGTCTTTTCATGGCTTAATGACTAATTTTAATTTAGTGCCAGATAATATTCCATTGTATGGATGTACCACAGTTTATTTATACATTGACCTATTGAAGGACATCTTAATTGCTTCCATGTTTTGGCAATTATGAATAAAGTTGCTACAAATATCTATGTACAGGTTTTTGTGTGGATAAGTTTTCAGCTCTGCTGGGTAAATATCTAAAAGTGCAATTGTCAGATTATACGTAAGAGTATGTTTAGTTTTGTAAAAAACTGCCAAACTGTCTTCTAAGGTAGCTGTACCATTTTGCACTCCCGCCAGCAATGAATGAGTGTTCCTGTGGGAATGGGTCCCACATCCTGGTCAGCATTTGGTGTCATCAGTGTTCTGGATTTTGGTTATTCTATTAGGTGTGTAGTCATATCTCACTGTATTTAATTTGTATTACTTTAGTGACATATGATGGGGAACATCTTTTCATATGCTTATTTACCATTTGTATATCATCTTTGATGAGGTCTGTTAAGGTCTTTGGCCCATTTTTTAAATTAGGTTGTTTTCTTATAGTTGAATTTTAAGAGTTCTTTGTGTATTTTAGATAACAATCTTTTATCAGATATGTACTTTGCAAATATTTTGTCCCAGTCTGTGGTTTGTCTCCTCATTTTTCTGACAATGGCTTTCACATAGCAGATTTCCATTTTAATAAAATCCAGCTTTTTAATTATTCCTTTCGTGGATCATACTTTGGAGTTGTATCTAAAAAGGCATTACCCAAGTTCTTCTAAGTATCTACTTATGCTATCTTCCAGGATTATTACAGTTTTTCATTTTACATTTAGGTCTATCATCCATTTTAAGTTAAATTTTGGGAGGGTTATGAAGTCTGTGTCAATGTCTAGATTCTTTTTTTTTTTTTTTTTGGATATATGGCTGCCCAGTTATTGTGGTGCCATCTGTTAAGGACACTATCTTTGGTCCATTGCATTGCTTTTGCTCCTTTTTCAAAGATCAGTTGACTATATTTATCTGGGTCCATTTGTGTCTCTTCTGTTCCACTGATCTGTCTATTCTTTCACCAATACCACATTGTCTTAATTGCTGTAGCATTATTAGTAAGTCTTGAAGTTGCACAGTGTTAGTCCTTCAACTTTGTTCTCCTTCAATATTCTGTTGGCCATTCTGAGTCTTTTGCTTCTCTGTATAAACTTTAGAATCAGTTTGTCAATATCCACAAAACAGTATCCTGGGATTTTGATTGGGATTACACTGTATCTATAGATAAAGATGGGAAAAACTGATATCTTGATAGTATTGAGTCTTCCTATACATACGCATGGGATATCCCTCCATTTATTTAGTTCTTTATTGATTTCTTTCATCAGAGTTTTATAGTTTTCTTCATGTAGCTCTTGTGCATAAACCATGAGAGACGGTGGACTCTGAGAAACGAACTGAGGTTTTTGGATGGGTGGGAAGTGGGGGGTTGGGTGAGCCTGGTGGTGGGTATTAAGAAGGGCACATACTGATTGCAAGGAGCACTGAGTGTGGTGCATAAAAATGAATTTTGGAACACAGAAAAAAATTTAAAAAAAGATTTATACCTAAGTATTTCATTGTTTAGATGCTTATGTAAATGTAAATTTCAAATTCCACTTGTTCATTGATGGTATATAGGAAAGTTATTGGGTTTTCTATATTAACCTTGTATCTTGCTGTCACTGCTTATTAATATCAAGAGTTTTTTTGTCAATCATTTGGATTTCTTACATAGACAGTCATGTCATCTGTAAACAATGGTAGTTTTATTTCTTCCTTCCCAATCAGTATACCTTTTATATCCTCTTGTCTTACTGCAATCACTAGAACTTCTGTACAATTTGAAAAGGAATGGTGAGAGGTGACATCTTTGCCTTGTTCCTGATCTTTGTGGAAAAGTTTTTAGCTTCTCACAATTAAATATGATGTTAGTTGTAGGTTTTTTAATAGATGTTTTTATTGAATTGCCCTTTATTCCTAATTTTCTGACAGTTTTTATCATGAGTGGTTGTTGGATGTGGTCAAATGTTCTGCATTTATTGATACAGCTTGATTTTTCTTTTTCAGCCTGTTGCTATGATGGTTTACATGAATTGATTTTTGGATGTTGAACCAGCCTTGTATACCTGGGATAAATCCCACTTGGCCATTGTGTAAAATTCTACATATGCATTGTTGGATTCAACTTGATATTTTGTTGAGGAGTTTTACAACTCCACAGTTGAGAATAGTGGTCCATATTTTTTTTTTTTCTTGGATTGTCTTTGGTATTTGTATTAGGGTGTTGCAGACCTCTAGAATGAGTTAAGACATATTCTTTCTGGGGACGCCTGGGTGGCTCGGTTGGTTGGATGACTGCGTTCAGCTCAGGTCATGATCCCCGAGTCCTGGGATCAAGTCCCGCATTGGGCTCCCAGCTCCATGAGGAGTCTGCTTCTCCCTCTGACCTTCTCCTCACTCATGCTCTCTCTCACTGTCTCTCTCTCAAATAAATAAATAAAATCTTTTTTTTTTAAAAAAAGACATATTCCTTCTGCTTCTTTCTTCCATAAAAGATCATAGAGAATTGGTATGATTTTTTCTTTTATTTATTTATTTATTTTTTAAAAAGATTTTATTTATTTATTTGACAGATCACAAGTAGGCAGAGAGGCAGGCAGAGGAAGAGAGAGGAGGAAACAGGCTCCCTGCTCAACAGAAAGCCCGATGTGGGGCTCGATCGCAGGACCCTGGGATCATGACCTGAGCCGAAGGCAGAGGCTTTAACCCACTGAGCCACCCAGGTGCCCCTTTTCTTTTAATGTTTGATAGAATTCACCAGTGAACTCATCTGGGCCTGGTGCCCTCTGATTTGAAATGTTATGAATTATTAATTTAATTTCTTTAATAAATATATGGTGATCCAAATTGGCTATTTTTTCTTGTGTAATTTTAGCTATTTTGATTAAAAAAAAAAGATTTTATTTATTCATTCATGAGAGACAGAAAGGCAGAGGCAGGCTCCTTATGGAACAGGAAGTCCAATGCGGGACTCAATCCCAAGACCCCGGGAATCATGACCTGAGCTGAAGGCAGATGCTTAGCCAACTGAGCCACCCAGGCTCCCTGGCTATTGCTTTTTTTAAAGGAAAATCCCTTCTACTTTATCTTCCAGTATTTTGCTTAAATTGTCTAGCTTTACAAAAATTTATATTTTTGTTATTTATTATTTTCCATAGGATCCTACTCTTATTCTATGGATTCAAAAAAATTTTTTTTAATTCTCTAAGGATATTAATTTTAGCTTTTAAAAAGACTCTTTTCTAATGAAAAAGAATCACTTGGATAACCTCTCTCTCTCCCTCTCTTTCTCTCCTCATCTTTCTCTCTCTCTCTCTCCACACACACATACACAGAATGAGAGAAAGAGAGAGAGAATAAGAATTCAATAGAATGGTAGAATATAAAGTTAATTTGTCAATCAATATATTTTACTATATATAAGCAATCCATAGGAAGATACAATGGAATAGATCCTTTTTGCGACCAAAAAAAGACAAAATGCTTATCAAAAAATGTATAAAGCATATGAAGAAGACACGAAAAGACAGAAGTATATCTGAACAAATGGGAAGATATACTCTATCTGTGGACAGGGAAAATTCACATTGTAAAGTTATTAATTCTTTTTAAGTTGATTTATAAATGTAATGCAATCCTAACAAAAATGTCAATAATATTTTTCTCTTGAAGGGAATTCTAATGTTCATATGGAAAATAAGCAGGTAAAAATAACCGAGAATCTTTGAAAAAGAAAAATAAAAAACTGAAAAGATTGTAAAGCTTCAAAAGTTAAAAAAGTGTAGTATTGGTGACTGAATAGATGGTACAGAAATAGTCCAGAAATAGACTAAAATAGATATAGGAATTTACTGTAGGACATCTCATCATTATAGTATAGATGGAATTTTTAATAAATGATGCTGGAAAAAGACAAAGTTGGATTCATACCTCATGCCACATAGCAGGCTAAACTCCAAATGTATCAATGATTTAAATTTAAAGAGAAATGAAACCACAAAAGTACCAAAAGAAAACATGGATGAATTCCTTTATAATCTTGGAGTGGAAGAAGGTCTTTTTAACTGTGACTCAAAATCCAGAAGACATTTTGTAAAAAGATTGAGAAATTTGATCAATTAAAAAACAGTTCTTTATTGGAAAAATCTTTGTAAGTGAAGTAAAAAAAAAAAAACCAAGAAAAACAAAGAAAATATTTGCAATTCATATCACAGAAAAAGAATTTCTCTTTCATAGAAATTGAAAAGGAACAGACAAACAATTCTATAAAAAAATTGTCATAGGACATGAATAGACATTTTAAAGAAATGCAAGGATCCCTTAAAAATATAAAAATATACCCAACTTCACTCACAATCAGAGATACTAAAATAAAATCTTTTCTGAAATACCAATCCTTGACTATTTTGGGGGTCTCTTGAGATGCTATATAAATTTTAAAATGCATATTTCTATTTCTGAAAAAAAGTCATTGATATTTCAATAAGGATTGCATAGAACCTGTAAATCACTTTGAGTAGTATTGACATGTTAACAATATTAAGTCTTTCAACCCATGAACACAGAAGTCTGTCAATTAATTTGCATTTCTTTAATTTCTTTTCACATCATTTTGTAGTTGTCAGTTGTAGAAGACTTTCACCTTCTTGGTTAAGTTTATTCCTAAATATTTTATTTTTTTTCATGCTATTTGTAAATGGGATTGCTTTCATATACTTTTCAGATTGTTTATCATTAGTGTATAGAAAAGCAACTGATTTTTTGTGTGTGGTTTTATATCCTGCACTTTTGCTAAATTCATTTATCCTTACAGACTTCTAGCTATATGCCTTTAGCATGTTAATCTTCTGTGCCTCAGTTTCCTCATCTGTAAAATGAGAATAATGATAGTATTTAATTCATAGGCTTAATGTGAGTCTTATATGAGGTAATCCATATAAGCACTTAGTACAGCATCTGACTCATAGTACTCACTCAGTAAATGTTCAATATTACATTTAAAATTTACATTTAAATTATACATTTTAAAATATACATTTAAAATATACATTTTAAGTTTTATAGAAAAATGTAAGTAGGACATAAAACTATATTTTCACAAGTATCATTGCTTCAGATGAAGCAAGGTAAAGAAAATTAATTGATTTAAAGAAAAATCTTAAGTGAACAAGAATATAGGTTGTAACAGGACATGGCAAAAATTGGGAATGTGGTAGATGACTGAAGTTTGGAAAGCTGTAGTCCATCCCAAAGATCTCTACCTCTTGAAAGCAATGAACTGTGAAGCTTTAAAATCAGGTTTTCTCCCTTCTTTATTTATGTTTCAACCAGCTTAGTGCTAAGTTTTTAAAAAAGATTTTATTATTTATTTATTTGAGAGAAACAGACAGAGAGAGAGAAAGTGAAAGCAAGCATGAGTCAGAAGAGAGAGGTACAAGGAGAGGGAGAAGCAAACACTGCCAAGCAAGGAGCCTGATGTGGGGCTCAATCCCAGGACCCTGGGATCATGACATAAGCAGGTGGCAGACCCTTAACCGACTAAGCTACCCAAGTGCCCCAAAGAAAAGTGCTAAGTTTTTAACAGAGCTTCTTCTTCCTCAATCATTTGATATAAGAGCTGGCTTACTAGAAAACACATTTGAACTGAGAATAAAGCTAGAAACCCTTGAGTATAACCGCCTCCATACTACATCCCAAAACACAGAGAGACTGAGAGAGATGTGCTTACACTGAGAGGAGGAGCATTTTGCTTCCTTGATGTTTGATGTGGACAATGTTGAAGCTTTTAAAGTACTCTGAGACCCCCGACTGGATTAGTATAAGAAAGTGGGTTAGGGTCAAGGCTTCAGGTAAAAACAGTAAGAATGAGGCAGGAGTGGGGAGTATGGTGTTCAGAGAGTAGATAGAGATGAGTGACAAACAGAAAGGGGAGGTGGGAGATAAACAAACAAACAAACAAACAAACCTGTGCTTAATTACCTTTAACTATTTGTTCCTGGAGAGTTTTAACTGTGTCTGAATAGTTGGGACCTGTTCTATACTTATGATGTGAAAAGGCCCATCTCATCACTAATGTGAGGCTCTGCTCTCCTGCCCAGCACACTCCTGACTGATGGATGTCATCTTTTGAAAGTAGCTGAGTTTTGTGCCTGGTAACTTTATGTTAGTGAAATGCTCCTAAACTGAGTTATTTATGAACCACAGTTGTAATTTTTGCCATATATGCCTACCATCTACACAGAAATAATTAACATTTCTTTTAACTTAATTTTAAATCAGTTCACCTTTAAAAAATTAGCTTTGTCTTAAGCCACAATAGTCTATGAAAACTCGGCCTTAATCAATTGGTTAATTTTTTTCTAATACATATTAAAATAAATGTGTAAGCATCATTCACAAATCACCTACAACCATCTAGTATACTATCAGTGGTATGGGTATAATCCTTAGGAAATACTGTGCTAGTGGAATATATGCTAGGGGAGCAAATGAAGCCTGATACAGTGGCTTGTTAACTAATCACAGGGAGTTCTGATTATCTGGGAGAAACTGGTATCAGAAAAAGGCACTGAAAGTGAATGTATATGAAATAAGGGACATTTCATGATGAATAGCGGAAAAATAAAAGGTTTTATTGGGATTTTAGTTTAAAAGTGAAACAATTATGAAAAGAAGTTTATCTTACATTTAACTTAATTCAGATTCAAATTAAACTATTTTCCAATTCTTAAAACAAAGAATAAATTTTTCCTTTTTAGGGTATAATTTTCTGACGAAATTATGTAATAGTATTATCATAATATCCTTCAATTCACATTTGACTTTCATTAAAGGGTCATTTTTGCAAAAAATGCAGTTTGAGAGCTGCATCATTTTTTCCAGGGAACTCTCTTAAGCTTTTGTTATTCAAATAATTCTCTTTTGAAATGTCAATGCTATCATCATCCTTGTCCATTTTTTTCTCTTCAGTTGTTAACTGATCTAACTTTGCTAGGTCATCATTTGCCAATGACTTTGTGAATTATTTGAGTAGTTCACCAACATCATTTATCTATTTTGTATTTCTACATCTTTTGCAAATTTCTCGATTTCACTTTGAAATTTGGACTGTGCATTGTTTAATATTTGTAATAAATAAACACCTTTGCTGCAATTGTCAGGGATAGATGCTAAAATTAGTCAAGGAGGATGCTTAAACGGGGCCTAATTTTACTATGGTTAGTTCATTTAAGAATATTTTTTGTGTTATGGCAACTTTTGTCCCTACTGTATAAATCTGATAATGAATACTTGGAAAATAATCAGATCTCTGCATGTCCCAATAATTTCCATCTTTATTTAATTAGGACTCTTTTACTGTAGGCAACAGTCAATGATTTCAGTGCCCCAGTGTTACTGATGATATTTTCAACCAGAGAAAGTCAATATTCTGGTTTTAATAATATGCAAGAAAGAAAATTTGTAGTATTGGTGAACCAGATTGACCAAAGACTTTAACCTGAACTGAATCAAACTGTGCCCCATTCAGAACCATTGCAACTGGGCTTGCACTGATTGATTAATAAAGAAAAGGCATTCAGGAAAACACTGTAAGGTTGTTATATCAGGCTGTATAATGTGTCAAGGACTGTGAATGATCTGAGACTTTACTTGCATGCTATTTTCATGGATACTTGTAGAAGATAGGAGAATCCTGGGTCAGAGATGAAGGACATCACTATTCATTGCACAGCAAGCAGCATGAACTTCATGTTCATATCAGATCCCCCTTGTCTTCCCTACCCCTCCCTTCCCACAGAGTGATATAGAGGGGCCTGGATTAAAGCTGTGTGCAAAGTGGGTTTGCATCACAGCTGAGGAATCCTGCATTTAGGGAACCTGAATCTTTTATATTAAACCATTCAGCTTTTGCTTTAGATGGAAACATTTTTATTATATTAGTGGTTTTAATCACCTTCTCTTCACCCCTATTGGTGAGTGAGGGAGTCCTACTCTAGGATTCTGGGATGGTCAAACACATGACACGTGACACTGGATAGATGAGATTGACAACACTTTATTAGTCACATATACTCACAGCCAAGAGGAAGAGAATCCTACATGCCTTGGAAGGCACATAAAGTTGCATACAGGTGCTGAGTTAACAACCAGAGGTGTGGAAGGCAAGTTTTGTAGAATCTACAGGGTGAAGTGCCCCTTGGTTCCTCTGGGAAGATGTGATTGGTTTGTTTGAATAATTCTTCAGGATGGCAGATTACTGATACCCACTATGCAGGGATAAGCAGGAACTGGGTTTCAACCCCTTGATAAGGAGGGTAGTATGGCTAGGGGAGCTTATCTATGAGAGCAGAGTGGGAGGAAAACTTATACTACACCAGACAATAAACAAATCCACCCTTTACTTCAGAAGACACTATTTATATCATTCATGGTTATTTCCTTTATAAACATTCTTGAAAATATGGTCAGTGCCCCTGCTTGCAAGAGATGCAGAAATGGATAATTATCTACCAGCAAAATGTTGACAGCATGGAAGAACAAGTACATTTTGATCATGATAGTAATAAAACTAGGATCAGAAGAAATAAAAACATCTAATGAATCAAAGTCAATAATTTTTTTAAAGATTTTATTTATTTATTTGATAGATCACAAGTAGTCAGAGAGGCAGGCAGAGAGTGGGGTGGGAAGCAGGCTCCCTGCTGAGCAGAGAGCCCGATGCAGGGCTCGATCCCAGTACCCTGAGACCATGACCTGAGCCGAAGGCAGAGGCTTTAACCCACTGAGCCACCCAGGTGCCCCTCAAAGTCAATAATTTTGACAGTTCCTAATATGTGGGATGAGGCTGAACTATGCAAATAAATTTTTCCATTGTATAAAAAACTAGAGTAAAAATGCTGGCGAAGTCATACCCAAATCTCTGTATTCTATTTGACTGTCAACAAATGTCTTTATTTTTTATTTTTTGAAAAGATATTTATTTATTTATTTATTTGAGAGAAAAAGAAAACACATGTGGGGTGGGGGGGAGAGAGAGGGAGAAGCAGACTCCCCACTGAGCAGGAACCCAGGACATGGCTGGATCACAGGACACAGAATCATGACCTGAGCTGAAGTCAGATGCTTAACTGACTGAGCCCCCAGGTGCACCTCGATAGGTGTCTTTAACCATTCCAGGGCTGATACAGTAACCCTAACTTTCTAATTAGTTGAATAAAATCTTAACTCAGGGAAAAATAATAAGTAAAACATATCAGAAACAAATTTAGAAAAGAAAGGACATGAGAAAATTCTGTTATTTTCTCTAAAGCATGAGAATGCAACATGATAATCCACAACAAATTTCCATTCCTAGCTCAAATACTACCTCTTTTGAGAAGTATTTCTCATGTCCCCCATGTAAAATTATTTTTTTAAAGATTTGATTTATTTATTTGACAGAGAGAGAGAGAGATCATAAGTAGGCAGCAGAGAGCCTGATGAGGGGCTTGATCCAAGGACCCATGGATCCAAGGATCATGACCCAAGCCAAAGACAGAGGCCCAACTCACTGATCTACTCAGGTGCCCCTGTAAAATTAATCTTGTCATCTTATGTGAATTGAAAGGATTTTGTTTATAATAATTATTATAACAGCTATTACATTCCCTTGTACTATATGTTTTTTTAAAATATTTATTAACATATAATGTAGTATTAGCCCCAGGGGTACAGGTCTGTGAATTGTCAGACTTACACACTTCACAGCACTCACCATAACACATGCCCTCCCCAATGTCCATAACTTAACCACTCTCTCCCTACCCCTGCCCCCCGGCAAGCCTCAGTTTGTTTTGTGAGATTTAGAGACTCTTATGGTTTGTCTCCCTCCTGGTCCCATCTTGTTTCATTTTTTTTTCCTTTCCTACCCCCCAAGCCCCCCACTTTGCCTCTCAAATTCCTCATATCAGGGAGATCGTATAATAATTGTCTTTCTCTGACTGAGTTATTTTGCTCAACATAATACCCTCTAGTTCCATCCACGTCATTGCAAATGTCAAAATTTCATTTCTTTTGATGGCTGCATAGTATTCCATTATATATATATATATATATATATATATATATATATATATATACCCCACTTCTTCTTTATCCATTCATCTGTTGATGGACATCTAGGTACTTTGCATAGTTTGGCTATTGTGGACATTGCTGCTATAAAGATTTGGGTGCATGTGCCCCTTTGGAACACTACATTTGTATCTTTAGGGTATACACCCAGTAGTGCGATTGCTGGGTCATAGAGTAGCTCTATTTTCAACTTTTTGAGGAATTTCCATGCTGTTTTCCAGAGTGGCTGAACCAGCTTGCATTCCCACCAACAGTGTAGGAGGGTTTCCCTTTCTCCACATCTTCGTCAGCATCTGTCATTTCCTGACTAGTTAATTTTAGCCATTCTGACTGGTGTGAGGTGGTATCTCATTGTGGTTTTGATTTGTATTTTCCTGATACTGAGTGATGTGGAGCACTTTTTCATGTGTCTGTTGGCTATCTGGATGTCTTCTTTGCAGAAATGTCTGTTCATGTCCTCTGCCCATTTCTTGATTGGATTATTTGCTCTTTGAGTGTTAAGTTTGATAGGTTCTTTATAGATTTTGGATACTAACCCTTTATCTGATATGTTGTTTGCAAATATCTTCTCCCATTCTGTAAGTTGTCTTTCGGTTTTGTTGACTGCTGTGCAGAAACTTTTTTTAAAAATATTTTATTTCTTTTCAGCGTAACAGTATTCATTGTTTTTGCACCTCACCCAGTGTTCCATGCAATCCGTGCCCTCTCTAATACCCACCACCTGGTTCCCCCAACCTCCCACCCCCCGCCCCTTCAAAACCCTCAGATTGTTTTTCAGAGTCCATAGTCTCTCATGGTTTACCTCCCCTTCCAATTTCCCTCAATTCCCTTCTCCTCTACATCTCCTCTTGTCCTCCATGCTATTTGTTTTGCTCCACAAATAAGTGAAACTATATGATAATTGATTCTCTGCTTGACTTATTTCACTCAGCATAATCTCTTCCAGTCCCGTCCATGTTGCTACAAAAGTTGGGTATTCATCCTTTCTGATGGAGGCATAATACTCCATAGTGTATATGGACCACATCTTCCTTATCCATTCGTCCGTTGAAGGGCATCTTGGTTCTTTCACAGTTTGGTGACTGCGGCCATTGCTGCTATAAACATTGAGGGTACAGATGGCCTTTCTTTTCACTACATCTGTATCTTTGGGGTAAATCCCCAGTAGTGCAATTGCAGGGTCACAGGGAAGCTCTATTTTTAATTTCTTGAGGAATCACTACACTGTTTTCCAAAGTAGCTGTGCAGAAGCTTTTGATCTTGATGAAGTCCAATAGTTCATTTTTTCCCTTGCTTCCCCTGCCTTTGGCGATGTTTCTAGGAAGATGTTGCTGCGGCTGAGGACGAAGAGGTTGCTGCCTGTGTTCTCCTCAAGGATGTCGATGGATTCCGTTCTCACATTTAGGTCTTTCATCCATTTTGAGTCTATTTTTGTGTGTGGTGAAAGGAAATGGTCCAGTTTCATTCTTCTGTATGTGGCTGTCCAATTTTCCCAACACCATTTGTTGAAGAGACTGTCTTTTTCCATTGGAATTTCTTTCCTGCTTTGTCGAAGATTAGTTGACCATAGAGTTGAGGGTCTATTTCTGGGCTCTGTATTCTGTTCCTCTGATCTATATGTCTGTTTTTGTGCCAGTACCATACTGTCTTGATGATGACAGCTTTGTAATAGAGCTCAAAGTCTGGAATTGTGATGCCACCAACTTTGGCTTTCTTTTTTCAACATTCCTCTGGCTATTCGAAGTCTTTCCTGGTTCCATATACATTTTAGGATTATTTGTTCCATTTCTTTGAAAAAAAAAAAAACGGATGGTATTTTGATAGAGATTGCATTAAATGTGTAAATTGCTTTAGGTAGCGTAGACATTTTCACAATATTTGTTCTTCCAATCCATGAACATGGAACATTTTTCCATTTCTTTGTGTCTTCCTTAATTTCTTTCATGAGTACTTTATAGTTTTCCGAGTACAGATTCTTTTCCTCTTTGGTTAGATTTATTGCTAGGTGTCTTATGGTTTTGGGTGCAATTGTGAATGGGTTTGACTCCTTAATTTCTCTTTCTTCTGTCTTATTGTTAGTGTATAGAAATGCAACTGATTTCTGTGCATTGATTTTATATCCTGACACTTTAGTGAATTCCTGTACAAGTTCTATCAGTTTTGGAGTGGAGTCTTTTGGGTTTTCCACATAAAGTATCATATCTTCTGCAAAGAGTGATAATTTGACTTCTTCTTTTCCTGATTTGGCAGCCTTTAATTTTGTTGTTGTTGTTGTTGTTGTCTGATTGCTGAGGCTAGGACTTCTAGTACTATTTTCAATAGCAGTGGTGATAGTGGACATCCCTGCCGTGTTCCTGACCTTAGTGGAAAAGCTCTCAGTTTTTCTCCATTGAGAATGATATTTGCTGTGGGTTTTTCATAGATGTCTTTGATGATATTGAAGTATGTACCCTCTATCCCTACACTTTGAAGAGTTTTGATCAAGAAAGGATGCTGTACTTTGTCAAATGCTTTTTCAGCATCTATGGAGAGTATCATATGGTTCTTGTTCTTTCTTTTATTAATGTATTGTATCACATTGATTGATTTGCAGATGTTGAGCCAACCTTGCAGCCCTGGAATAAATCCCAGTTGATCATGGAGAATAATCCTTTTAATGTACTGTTGAATCTTATTGGCTAGTATTTTGGTGAGATTTTTCACATCTGTGTTCATCAAGGATAATGGTCTGTAATTCTCTTTTTTGATGGTGTCTTTGTCTGGGTTTTGGATCAAAGTAATGCTGGCCTCATAAAATGAGTTTGGAAGTTTTTCTTCCATTTGTATTTTTTGGAACAGTTTCAGGACAATAGGTATTCATTCTTCTTTAAATGTTTGGTAGAATTCTCCTGGGAAGCCGTCTGGTCCTGGGCTCTTGTTTGTTGGGAGATTTTGGATGACTGCTTCACTATCCTTACCAGTTATGGGTCTGTTCAGGTTTTCTATTTCTTCCTGGTTCAGTTTTGATAGTTTATACATCTCTAGGAATGCATTCATTTCTTTCAGATTGTCAAATTTGCTGGCATATAGTTGTTCATAATATGTTCTTATAATTATTTGCATTTCTTTGGTGCTGGTTGTGATCTCTCCTCTTTCATTCATTATTTTATTTATTTTGGTCCTTTCTCTTTTAATTTGAGAAGTCTGGCCAGGGGTTTATCAATATTATTAACTCTTGCAAAGAACCATTCCTAGTTTCATTGATTTGTTCTCCTGTTGTTTTGTTTTGTTTCTATTTCATTGATTTTTGCTCTGCTCCTCACTATTTCTCTTCTCTTGCTGGGTTTAGGCTTTCTTTGCTGTTCTTTCTCCAGCTGTTTTAGGTGTAGGGTTAGGTTGTGTATTTGAGACCTTTCTTGTTTCTTGAGAAAGGCTTGTATGGCTATATACTTTCTTCTCAGGACCACCTTTGCTGTGTCCCACAGATTTTGAGCAGTTGTGTTTATATTATCATTTGTTTCCATGAATTTTTTCAATCCTTCTTTAATTTCCTGATTGACCCATTCATTCTTTAGTAGGATGTTCTTTAGCCTCCATGTATTTGAGTTCTTTCCAACTTTCCTCTTGTGATTGAGTTCTAGCTTCAGAGCATTGTGGTCTGAAAATATGCAGGGAATGATCCCAATCTTTTGGTACCGATTGAAACCTGATTTGTGACCCAGGATATGATCTATTCTGGAGAATGTTCCATGTGCACTAGAGAAGAATGTGTATTCTGTTGCTTTGGGATGGAATGTTCTGAATATATCTGTGATGTCCACCTGTTCCAGTATGTCATTTAACCCCTTTATTTCCTTGTTGATCTTTTTCTTGGATGATCTGTCCATTTCAGTGATGGGGGTGTTAAAGTCCCCTACCATTATTATATTATTATTGATGTGTTTCTTTGATTTTGTTATTAATTGGTTTATATAGTTGGCTGCTGCCATGTTAGAGGCATAGATACTTAAAATTGTTAGACCTTCTTGTTGGACAGACCTTTTGAGTATGATATAGTGTTCTTCCTCATCTCTTATTATAGTCTTTGTCATAAAATCTAATTTATCTGATATAAGGATTGCCACCCCATCTTTCTTTTGATGTCCATTATCATGGCAAATTGTTTTCCACCCTGTCACTTTAAATCTGGAGGTGTCTTTGGGTCTAAAATGAGTTTCTTGTAGACAGCATATTGATGGGTTTTGTTTTTTTATCCATTCTGATACCCTGTGTCTTTTGATTGGGGCATTTAGCCCATTTACATTCAGGGTAACTATTGAGAGATATGAATTTAGTGCCATTGTATTGCCTGTAAGTTGACTGTTACTGTATATTGTCTCTGTTCCTTTCTGGTCTACTACTTTTAGGCTCTCTCTTTGCTTAGAGGACCCCTTTCAATATTTCCAGTAGGGCTGGTTTGGTGTTTACAAATTCTTTTAGTTTTTGTTTGTCCTGGAAGCTTTTTATCTCTCCTTCTGTTTTCAATGATAGCCTAGCTAGATATAGTATTCTCGGCTGCATGTTTTTCTCATTTAGGGCTCTGAATATATCATGCCAGTTCTTTCTAGCCTGCCAGGTCTCTGTGGATAAGTCTGCTGCCAATCTCATATTTTTACCATTGTATGTTACAGACGTTTCATCCCAGGCTGCTTTCAGGATTTTCTCTTTGTCACTAAGATTAGTAAGTTTTACTATTAGATGACGGGGTGTGGACCTACTTTTATTGATTTTGAGGGGGATTCTCTGTGCCACCTGGATTTTGATGCTTGTTCCCTTTGCCTTATTAGGGAAATTCTCTACAGTAATTCACTCTAATATAACTTCTGCCCCCCCTTCTTCTTCTGGAATCCCAGTTGTTTCATCTTATGGTATCACTTATCTCTCGAATTCTCCCTTCATGGTCCAGTAGTTGTTTGTCTCTCTTTTGATCTGCTTCTTTATTCTCCATCATTTGGCCTTCTATATCACTAATTCTCTCTTCTGCCTCATTTATCCTATCAGTAAGAGCCTCCTTTTTTGATTGCACTTCATTAATAGCTTTTTTAAATTTCAACTTGTTTAGATTTTAGTTCTTCTTATTTCTCCAGAAAGGGCTTTCATTTCTCCAGACAGGTTTCTCTAATATCTTCCATGCCTTTTTCAAGCACAGCTAGCACCTTAAGAATTGTCATTCTGAACTCTAGGGCTGACATATTATGAATATCCGTATTGATTAGGTCCCTAGCTTTCGGTAGTGCCTCTTGTTCTTTTTTTTTTGTGGTGAGTTTTTCTGCCTTGTCATTTTATCCAGATAAGAATATATGAATGAGAGAATAAAATCCTAAAAGGGTGGCAAAGACCCCAGAAAAATGTATGCTAACCAAATCAGAAGAGACCCTTAATCACAGGGTGAAGGACGGGGGTAAAAAGATGTTTAAAAACTTTTTAAAAAAAATTTAAAAGAATATATATATTAGACTGGTGAATAGAGCCACCCACTTGATTTTGGGTGTATTTTGGTCTCTTAGAAGAACCTACCTCCCAAAATTTTAAAGACGGAAAAACTTTTATATATATATATATATATATATATATATATATATATAATGGTAAACATGATGAAGGCATGGAATATGACTGTAAAGATGGAAATTTTATAAAAATTCTAAAAAAGGAATTGATAAGATAAGTTGGTTGGAAAAAGGAAAAAAAAAGTGGAGAGAATTTGCTCAGGCTGGAGACTAGAACAAAGCCCTGTGCTAGATTTAGGGTATATATTGATCTATTAGAAGAAATTATATCCCCAAAATTTTTAGGTGAAAAAACACTATATGTATACAAAAAATAAAGTTAGATACAATGAAGGATAAAATATGATTATAATAATGAAGGTTTATAAAGTTTTTTTAAAGAAAGGTATTGTTAAAATAAACTAGTTAAAAAACATTAAAAGAGGAAAGAGGAAAAGTGAAAAAAATAAGAAAAAAATAAAATTAAAAAAATTTAACTTTACAAGACTAAAGAATCATGGGGAAAAAGCCATGAATTTCATGCTTTGCTTTCCCTTCCTCTGTAATTCCGCTATTCTCCTTGATCAGTGAGCTTGGTCTTGGCTGGATGTTCTTGCTGATCTTCTGGGGGAGGGGCCTGTTGTAGTGATTCTCAAATGTCTTTGCCTGAGGTGGAATTCCACTGCCCTTGCCCAGGGCAACGCCAAGTAATCTGCACAGTTTTGGTCTCTGGAGCTTTTGTTCCCTGAACACTTTTCGTAGAGCTCTGGAGGATGGGAATGAAAATGGTGGCATCCTAATCTCCAGCCGGGAGGAGGCCGGAGCTCGGGGCCCCACTCTTCAGTGCACCCTTGGAGAAAAGCGGTCAATCACTCCTGTCTCCCTGGTCTCTAGCCACGCTCTGGGCTCACCTGGCCTGTGACTGAGTGTTGCTGTCTCTGGCACACAACCCCATTTGGAGTCTCCAAACCCAGCAGATTCTTGCCATGCTGCTCTTCCAGTGGAGAAAGATGTGTCTCCCCAAATCTTCCACTTGTGGAGTCCCTGCTCAATGAGCAGTGATCTGACTGTGCTGTGGGTCACTGTTTAAGGCAACCTCGAGCTGAGAGATCACTCCTCCACTCCGTCTCTGTAGTCCGCTTCCCTGCTCTGATACCTGCAAGTTCTGCTATACTCAGACACCCCCGATTCTTCTGTGACCCTGTGGGACTTGGGACTACACTGTCCCCACGAGGGCTCCACCCCCACTTAGCCTCTGGAGCAATGTCCCTCAGTGGAGCAGACTTCTAAATGTTTGGATTTTGTACTCTGTTGCTCTGCTGCTTGCTGGGAGCTGGCCCCTCCCTACCGTGGTCTATTTTCCTGTTGCTTTGGATTCACTTCTCCGCCAGTCCTACCTTTCAGAAAGTGGTCTATTTTCTGTTTCCGGAATTGTTGCTCTTCTTCTCTCCAATCTCCTATTGGGTTTGCAAGTGTTCGGAATTGTTTGATAACTATCTAGCTGAACTCCTGCGACCTGATGTCATCTCAGTCTGCTACTACTCCACCATCTTGACTCTCCCATTCTGTACTACAAGTTTTTTTCTTTTTTTAATATCTTTTACCAGCTATGGTTTCTGCCTCTAATCTGGTCAATAAATTTCTATTTCCAAAATGGATTTTTTCCCCACTTTTAAATGTATTTTTATTTTTTTCATTTTTGTATTTCTCATAGTTCTCTATAGGAAGTAGGTGTTCAATAAATGCTTGTTGAATATATTTGGACAAAATAAGCAGAAATATTTATATCCTATGTGTCTGTAGCACTTTTAAAATTGTTAAAGCTCTTTTTATTAAGGATTTCATTTGATTCTCACTGCATTTTTTTTAACAAAGGAGGGCTGGCTTTGTTAACCTCATTTGACAGATGAGAAACCCAAGGCACAGAGAAGGTAAATGAGTTGCTCCAAGTAACACATTTTATTGGGAATATAAATGAACACAGCTATTATGTAATTTCACCATGTTTATTTCTTACCTTTCTTCCTCCCTATTTTCTTTCCTTCATTCTTCTCTATCTAGAATCTTAAAAATATTATTACTTTTGTCTCAGTGAGTCCAATGATAGGAGTCCACCCTAAGGAAGTAATATGAAATAGAGTAGTTTTTTGGAGGGATGCTCATCACAATGTTACTTGTAATAGTGAAAATGTGGAAACAGCTTAAAATATCCAACTATAGGGAAGTAGTTAAGTACATATGGTACAGCTGTATAATAGAATATTTTATTTTTAATAATTTGATGTATTTTTTCAGATTGTTTTTCTCTTCATATGTATATATGGTTAACAATAGTAACTCAATATTGTGCCAGCACAGGATAGCGATTTAGATCAATGGAATAGAATTGAGAGTTCATAAAATTATCTTAATATTTATAATGAATTGATATTTGACAAGGGAGCCATGACAATTTTCTGGTAAAGAATATTCTTTTCAACCAATAGTGATAAACAACTGTATATCCACATACAAAAGAATGAACTTAGACCCCCTACATTACACCGTTCATAAAAGCTAACTCATAATGGATCATAGATTTAAATGTAAGAGCTAAAAGTATGAAACTCTTAGAAGACATAGGAGTAAATGTTTGTGACCCTTGGTTAGGCAGTGTTTTGTTAGATATGATACCAAAAGCACCAGCCATAAGAGGAAAAGACAATCCACAGACTGGAAGAAAATATTTGTGGAGTCATATATATTATAAGGAACTTATATATAGGACATACAGAGAACTCTTAAAATTCAATGATAAAAAAGATGAATACTGCATATAAAAATGGCTAATAAACACATGAAAATATGTTCAATGTTCAATATCATTAGTAAAAAAAAAGAAATGCAAATCAAAGTCACAAAGTTGCTTCATACATAGCGGAATGGCTATAATAAGAAAGATAGACAAACAAATATCGGTGAAGATGTGAAAAAATTGGAAACCTTATACATTGCTGGTACATAGGTAGGATGGTGCAGCCTCTATGGAAAACACTTTGATAGCTTTTCAAAACGTTAAGCATAGTTTAAACATAGGATTTAGCAATTCTCTCCCTGTTATCTACTCAAGATAGATGAAAGCCTATGTCCACACAAAATCTTGCACATGACCATGTTATTCATAATAACTAAGAAATGTAAAGAAGTCAAATGTCCATCAACTGATGAATGGATAAACAAAGTGGTATATCCATTCAATGGAATATTATTCAGTCATAAAAGGAATAAATTACTGGTGATAAAAGTGTTCCAAAATTAGAATATGGTGATAGTTGCACAACTCTGAAAATATACCAAAACCTATGGAACTGTACTTCAAATGGGTGAACTTTATGGTATGTAAATTGTATCTTATTAAAGTTGTTAATGATAGCATCATACATGCTTTCTATAAATGACTTTATTCAACTACCAGTTTATTGTTGATATATTTCATGTTAATAAATATATTTCTACATTTAAAAAATCTTTATTCCCTAGTAATTATAGAAATAACACACATTCATTGGGAAAAAAAGCTTCAAAGAATACAGAAATGTCAAACACAGAAAATCAAAATTTTCACATAGTCTTATTATTTCCTTAGAATTCTATTAATAGTTAATACAACAGTGTAGCTAGTCACTGCTTACTATTCTGTTGTATGGCTGTACCATAATTTACTGAGTTAATCCCATGTTATATTTATTTAGCTGTAAATTGGAAATAATTTCTTATAAATCACCCTGCTATTGAACATCTTTGTGCATACATGGTGGTGCAATTACTGTTATCTTTAGAATAAATTCCTACAAGTGTATTTGCTGTTTAAAGTGCATGTGTATTTTTTTTTAAAGATTTTATTTATTTATTTGACACAAAGAGAGAGATCACAAGTAGACAGAGGCGCAAGCAGAGAGAGAGGGGAGAAGCAGGCTCCCTGCTGAGCAGAGAGCTCAGCAGAGCAGAAAGCAGAGAGCTCTAGGGCTCGATTCCAGGACCCTGAGACCAAAAACTGAGCTGAAGGCAGAGGCTTAACCCTCTGAGCCACCCAGGCGCCCCATGTATATGTATTTTTAAGGTTTTAAAAATATATACTACTAAATTTTACCCCCCGCATTATACTAATTTGCACGTTAATCATCAATGTTTGTGGATTATCTTTTCTCTTGTATTTTTTCCCAGCCTTGGTTGTTATTTTTTTCTTAAAACATTTTTATTAATTTCGTATGTGAAAATGGAGTGTTATTTAATTTGAAATTATTTTTGATTTCTAGTTAATTTGTATCCTTTTATGAATTATCTGTTTAACCCTTTGTTCACTTAAAAAATGAAAGTGTTTGTGTTTCTTTAAGATTATATCCAATACAACAATATGCAGCCAATAAAAATGTTTTATGAAGAATTTTAATTCTTTTCAATGTTAAATAAAAAAGGATAGAGTATTATATGCATTTTATCAGCTCAATTATATAAAATATACTACACATTGGACATACTAAAAAATGAAATCATCTCTAGATGGTAAGTTTAGATACTTTTTATTTTCTTTAAATCTTGTATTATTCTTATTTTCTACAATGAGCATATATTACTTTGATAATTAAAGAAAATGTTTTTCTTTTTTCTTTCAAAGCAGAGCTAGTTTGTGGCAGAACCAGGACCAGACTTTTCATGTCCCCTTGCCCTCTGCCTTGTGCATCTAGAAAGGTATGGTCAGGGTAGATGGAGAACCAAGGGAGGGGAAGGAGAGCTAGGAGTTTCATGGAGAGTGTCAAAGGAAGATAATCTTATTCTTAGGAGATGCATGTTTAAAAACCTAGAATTCAAATGGAATGATATCTGCAACTTAGAAAACATATGCTGGAGTATTTGGAGTGTCATGATGTCTGGAGAGAAACCAGGAGGGGTAGAAGTTGACAGGGGGAGGCAGAAGGGGGAGATGAAGGAGGGATGATGAAAAGGTAGTTAAATGTTAATCTGTGAAGCTAAGTAAAAGCTATATGGCTGCTTATTGTAGTAGTCTTTAAAGTTATGTATTTTAAATTTTGAAATTTTTCAAAGTAAGGAACTTGGGGAAATAGTGAGGAAAAATAGGAGGAGGTAATTACCTTGTAAATGTTTCAGAGAAATAAGTTAGGATGAGCCCTGAGAAGTATCATTTGAATGTAGGGACCAGGAGGCCACAGGATATCTTAAAGAAATAATGATTTCAGAAGGGTTGAGTGGGGAGGGGACAAAGTCAGACTGCAAAGGTTGGCAAATTGAGTGAGAGGTAAGATAAGGCAGTAGAGTCTATGGTTGGGACTGCAATTCTGAGAAATTAGACAATGAAAAAAGAGAGATGTGAAACTGGCTTGAGAAGCAATAGAATTATGGAAATTTTCTAATATCGCTATTAATTTTCACTTTGCATGGTTACCTATTAATATATGACCTTTTATATCCCCTCTGCACATAGGCCTTTCCTGATGTATTAAATGATGAATTAGGGAACCAATAAAAATAAGTAAAATAATAATATGCACAATGCTACCATCTAGAGTATTCACGGAAAATTACACCCAGTGTTTGTTATTCATTCGGGAGGCTTGTTTAGAGTCTCTGGGTTCACGCATATGTTTGTGTGTTTTTTGCTTTGTGTAAGACATGTAGAAGGGTGCAAAGTACTCTTAGTCTAGTCCGTTGTTTGTGGACTGATAGTTTGATCCCTGAGTGAAACATATAAAATTTCTATGAAGTCTTAAAATTTGATTCAAACTAGGAGAGATATTTTGGTAATACTTTACCTCAGTAGTGTTTTGGAAATGAAATAAAACATTTAGAAGGAGAAGAGGAGGTCAAAAACAACCTTAAGTTCAAGAATTAAGGGGGTTGGGGCACCTGGGTGGCTCAGTGGGCTAAGGCCTCTGCTTTTGGCTCAGGTCACGATCCCAGGGTCCTGGGATTGAGCCCCACATCAGGCTCTCTGCTCGGTGGGGAGCCTGCTTCCTCCTCTCTCTCTGCCTATTTCTCTGCCTACTTGTGATCTCTGTCTGTCAAATAAATAAATAAAATCTTTAAAAAAAAAAGAATTAAGGGGGTTATTGTGTTTAGCTGGGAGAAAGTTGAAATTGCACTTGAAATTTCTTTTATTCTTCAGAAGGCTTCATCAATCTTTACAGCTAGTCTGAAGCCAAGTGTTACTGGATAATGGTGAAGGAGCACATATGGGAAAGCACTCTTGGGGAATGGTAGACAAGAGTAATTTAGGGTAGGCAGGCCTGGGCTCTTGACGTGTGTGTAGGATTTCAACTATCGAAGATGTGGGTGGACAGCAAAAGTTCCAGGCAGAGGGAATAGGGACAATACAAAGACACAAAAGCACAAGGCACATTTAGAGAACAGAGGTCAGTCCTAGAGTAGAGCTGTACTCTAACCTAGAGTAGAGAGCAGGCTAGAGTATGAAATGCATTAGGGAAAGGAGATGGATTGGCACTTATATGCATCTCCTCTCTCTTCAACCAGAGGATTTACTCCTAAGAATATGGTGGGGGTGTCCTTGTTTTCTGTTCCTTTCTAAGGGCCTGACACTTGGCTAGGTACACAGTAAGGGTGCACTTATAGCTCCTTAGAGTTTGGCTGTCAGAACTAAGAATGAGGGTGGATGCTGAAATTTAGCTACTAGAAACATGATTCTGGTGCTTGAAATTGGGCAAGTCAAACTCCCAACTAACAACCAGAGCAGCACTCCTCAGGCTTTAATATGAATCACCTAAGGATCTTGCTTATGTGCACAGTTTGACTCCATTCAGCAGGCTGACATGGGGCCTGTGAGCTTGCATTTCTAATAATCTCCCAATGATGTCTATGTTGCTAGTCTGGCGACCAAACATTGAGTAGTGAGGATTTGAAGACTTTCCACCCCCAATTCCTTGACCTTTGCAGACTCCACACTCCTAAATGATTGGGCACAACTAAGGATTCTTCACTTAGTATAGCTGATGGAAAAGCTCAAATTTAAAGTACCGTGTGAAGATTTTCTGCCACTAGAGTTGTTGAGGTGTATTGGTACTGGTATCATCTACTTCATGCCATTAAAAACAATTTTTTTAGATGAGTATGATTCTGGGCACTGGGGTGGCTAATCAGTTAAGCGTTTATCTCCTGATTTCCACTCTGGTCATGATCTCAGGCTTGTGAGATTGAGCCCTGCCTTGGGCTCCATGCTTTGTGAGTGGGGAGTCTGCTAGAGATTCTCTCTCTCCTCCCTTTGCCCCTCTCCCCTGCTTGCATGTGCAGGTGCTCTTTCTCTCTCAAATAAATAAATCTTTAAAAAATAGATGAAGGAGAGGAGAAGTGAGTTGGGGGGAAATCAGAGGGGGAGTTGAGCCATGAGAGACTGTGGACTCTGAGAAACAAACTGAGGGTTATGGAGGGGAGGGACGTGGGGGAATGGGTGAGCCTTGTGGTGGGTTTTAAGGAGGGCACGTATTGCATGCATCACTGGGTGTGGTGCATAAACAATGAATCTTGGAACATTGACACAATTAAATTAAATTAAAAATAAATAGATGCATATGGTTCTACGTGGTTGGACTCAGAGTGTAATTTAGTCTGTTTTTGAAAAGGATAAGCCGTTTTTCTCCAAGTACACTTATTTATTGATTGAACATCCCTTCTGTCTATATTTCACGTCTGTTTCCCCCTTAATAATTACAAGCCTATGTTTCTCAGTCTAATAACTCACACAGGGACAAACTCTAGTCACTGCTATTTTGAAAATGATTATTGTTATATATATATATATATATTATATGTATAAATATGGCTGCAACAATGTAAGTTGTGCTTTTTCTTGGTGCTTTTTATTTTTATTTTCCTCATCCTTTGAGCAGGCTAAGCTGTACAAGCTTAATATTGACTCTTATTGAGTCTTCTTTCCCATCCTGCAAGATGGCCAGTGAAAAAGCTGAGAAGCCAGATACTAAGGAGAAGAAACCTGAAGCCAAGAAGCCTATGCTGGTGGCAAGGTTAAGGAGGGTAAGCTCAAGGCTAAAATGCCAAAGAAGGGGAAGCCCCACTGCAGCAGAAACCCTGTCTATTCAGAGGAATTAGCAGATAATCCCCATCAATTATGCACTCTAGAAAGACCATGTACAAGAGGAAGTATTCAACAGCTAAATCCAGGGTTGAAAAGAAGAAAGAGAAGGTTCTTGTTACTATCACAAAACCAGTTCATTGTGATAAGAAATGGCATTAGCGTAGTTAAACTTCCCCTAAATGCCTACGTATTACCCTACTGAAGATGTACCCTGAAACTGTTGAGCCATGGCAAAAAACCTTTCAGTCAGCATGTGAGAAAACTTTGAACTAGCCTCACTCCTGGCCATTTTGATAGTCCTCACTGGGTGCCACAAAGGCAAGATTGTGCTTTTCCTGAAGCAACGGAGCCATGGCTTGTTACTTGTGACTGGATGTCTGGCCCTCAATTGAGTTCCTCTACATAGAATACTCCAAAATTTCATCATTGCCACCTCCACCAAAATTGATACCAGCAATATGAAAAATCCCAAAACATCTCACTGATACTTATTTCAAGAAGAAGAGGACTTGTAAACCCAGACACCAGGAAGGTGAGATCTTCAACACTGAAAAGGAGAAATATGAGAGTACAGAACAGTGCAAGGTTGATCAGGAAGCTGTGAACTTACAAATTCTGTCAGTAGTCAAAGCTGTTCTTCAGCTATAGGGCTACCTCTGCTCTGTGTTTTCTTCCACAAATGGAATTAATCCTCACAAATTAGTGTTCTAAATTTCTTACAAGAAACCACAATTTGTATGGAGTCACAAAAAACCCCAAATAGCTAAAGCAATTCTGAAAAAAGAAAAACAAAACTGGAGGCATCATGATTCCAGATTTCAAGCTCTATTATAAAACTGCAGTCATCAAGACAGTATGGTATGGTATTGGCAAAAAGAGACACAAAGATCAGTGGAATAGAAAAAAGAATCCAGAAATGAACCCACAACTATATGGCCAACTAATCTTCAACAAAGCAGAAAAGAATTTCCAATGGAAAAATGACAGTCTCTTCAACAAATGGTGTTGGGAAAACTGGAGAGCCACATGCAGAAGACTGAAGCTGAACCACTTTCTTACACCATGCAAAAAAAGAAATAAAAAATGGATGACAGACCTAAATGTGAGACAGGAAACCATCAAATCCAGGAGGAGATCACAGGCGCAAACCTCTTTGACCTTGGCTATAGCACTTCTTACTAGACACATCTCTAGAGGCAAGGGAAACAGAAGCAAAAATGAACTATTGGGACTTCATCAAGATAAAAAGCTTCTGCACAGTGAAGAAACAATCAATAAAACTAAAAGGGAGACTACGGAATGGGAGAACATATTTGCAAACAACCTATCTGGTAAAAGGTTAATATCCAAAGTCAATAAAGAACACTTCAAACTCAACACCCAAAAAAACCAAATAATCCAGTTAAGAAATGGGCAGCAAACATGAAGAGACACCTTCCAAAGAAGACACCCAGATGACTAACAGACAAATAAAAAGATGCTCAACATCACTGAAATACCAATCAAAATCACAATGAGATACTACCCCACACCGTCAGAATGGCTAAAAATAACAACACAAGAAACAACAGGTGTTGGTGAGGTTGCAGAGAAAAGGGAAACCTTGTGAAGTGTTAGTGCAGCCACTCTGGAGAACAGTATGGAGGTGTCTCAAAAAGTTCAAAATAGAACTACTGTATAATCTAGCAATTGTACTACTAGGTATTTACCCAAAGGATACAAAAATACAGATTCAAAGGGGTACATGCATCCTGATGTTTATAGCAGCAAGGTCAACAATAGCCAAACTAGAGAGAGCCCACATGTCCATCAACTGATGAATGAATAAAGAAGATGTGATATATACATATATATGTATATATGTAACATTATATATTTATTAATAATATATATATGTATTACTCAGTCAACAAAAAATTGAAATCTTGCCATTTGCAATGACATGGATGGAGCTAAAGTGTATTATATTAAGTGAGATAGTCAAAGACAAATACCATATGATCTCACTCATATGTGGAATTTTTAAAAAAAGATTTATTTGTTTATTTATTTGACAGACATAGATCACAAGTAGGCAGAGAGGCAGGCAGAGAGAGACGAGGAAGCAGGCTCCCTGCTGAGCAGAGAGCCCAATGTGGGGCTCGATCCCAGGACCCTGGGATCATGACCCGAGCCAAAGGCAGAGGCTTTAACACACTGAGCCACCCAGGTGCCCCTCATATGTGGAATTTAAGGAACAATACAGATGAACATGTGGGAAGTGGGAAAATAAAAAAGAGAGGGAAACAAACCATAAGAGACCCTCTTAACAATAGAGAACAAACTGAGGGTTGTTGGAGGGAGGTGGATAGGGGATGGGCTAAATGGGTGATAGGTATTAAACAGGGCACTTGTGAAGAGCACTGGGTGTTGTATGTAAGTGATGAATCACTGAATTCTTTTTTTATAAAAGATTTTATTTATTTATTTGAGAGAGAGAGAGAGAGCACAAGAATGGGGAGTGCCAGAGGGAAGAGCAGATTCCCTACTGAGCAGGGAACCTGATGCGGGACTCAATCCTGGGACTCCAGGATCATGACCTGAGCTGAAGGCAGTCATTTAACTGACTGAGTGACCCGGGTGCCCCAAATCACTGAATTTTAGTCCAGAAACCAATATTGCACTGTATGTCAACTAACTAACATTTAAAATAAATAAATATTTTTCAAAGAACCTAATTAAATAACTGACCCATTAAAAATATTGATTCTTAAAAAAATATTTAAAAATATTGATTCTTATCACTGAGAATGTCAGGATTAGTAAGAGTGGTCTACATGATGAAAATGAAAGTCATGGTAAATTGTTGCACATATCAATTGACTTCCAGTTAACTATACAACACCACATAGCCACATTTTAGCTGTGCCGAAGGGAGAAAAGCCTAAGTACATGATTATAGTCTTATTGAGAAAGATACCAGTCTTTAGGGTAAGATCAGAATTTTTTCTCCAAAACATATATATATGGGAAACTTAGGCCTAACAGTGAGATATTCATACAGTCTGAAATCTGCAAGCAAACAGAGGCTATCAATTTGACCTTCTACCTGAACCCTTGTCTATTCTCTTCTCTCAGTGTTTGGGATACCAATCTGCTGAGATATTCAGTATGACTTTACAATTCCTCATCCACCTAAATTTAATCTCTGAGGACAGCAAGATCTGTTCAGCAACCTTTAACCACCTGGAGGTCCACTTTCAAGTGTAGCTGAGGGAAGAGATTTTCTGCTGATATATACATGTATGTAGTTTTATATATTAAAATAAAAAGCATAGGAGAAAATGAGGGAACTTTGCTTTTGCATTTAAATCAATTTTTCCTTAAAGGCTAGAGCAATTGTCACACTTTCTTTTCTACCTAAAGGGTGTAGACTGCCCTAATCACTAACACAACCACCTAAAACCACACCAGTTTTCTGTGAGGAGGAATGAGCTTTTACTAAGAAGTTTCCCAAAGTGTCCTAGTGTGCTTTCTCTATAAGCTCAAGTCTAGAGGAAGTCAACTAAAACAAGGACCTTCTGATTCCTGGCTATTTTTAAATTCCATTTTCAGTTGAATGAGGATTCAAGTGAATGTTAATCCTCCTTTCCTCTCTTTCTGCCTTCCTTTTTTCTTTTTTTAAAAATTTTTAGACTTTTATTTATTTTTTCAGTTTTTTTCTTATTTTCACCTCTTTATTTATTTATTTATTTTTCAGCGTAACAGTATTCATTGTTTTTGCACCACACCCAGTGCTCCATGCAATCCATGCCCTCTCCAATACCCACCACCTGGTTCCCCCAACCACCCACCCCCCCACCCCTTCAAAACCCTCAGATTGTTTTTCAGAGTCCATAGTCTCTCGTGGTTCCCCTCCCCTTCCAATTTCCCTCAATTCCCTTCTCCTCTCTAACTCCCCTTGTCCTCCATGCTATTTGTTATGCTCCACAAATCAGTGAAACCATATGATAATTGACTCTCTCTGCTTGACTTATTTCACTCAGCATAATTTCTTCCAGTCCTGTGCATGTTGCTACAAAAGTTGGGTATTCCTCCTTTCTGATGGAGGCATAATACTCCATAGTGTATATGGACCACATCTTCCTTATCCATTCGTCCATGAAGGGCATCTTGGTTCTTTCCACAGTTTGGTGACCGTGGCCATTGCTGCTATAAACATTCCACCCCCAAACTACTAGAACTCATACAGCAATTCAGTAACGTGGCAGGATACAAAGTCAACGTACAGAAATCACTGGCTTTCTTATACACTAACAATGAAAATACAGAAAGGGAAATTAGAGAATTGATTCCATTTACTTATAGCACAAAGAACCATAAGATACCTGGGAATAACCCAACCAAAGAGGTAAAGGAACTGTACTCGAGGAACTACAGAACACTCATTAAAGAAATTGAAGAAGACACAAAAAGATGGAAGACCATTCCATGCTCTTGGATCGGAAGAATAAACATTGTTAAAATGTCTATACTGCCTAGAGCAATCTATACTTTTAATGCCATTCCAATCAAAATTCCACCGGTATTTTTCAAAGAGCTAGAGCAAATAATCCTAAAATTTGTATGGAATCAGAAGAGACCCTGAATCACTAAGGAAATGTTGAAAAACAAAAATAAAACTGGGGGCATCACGTTACCTGATTTCAAGCTTTACTCCAAAGCTGTGATCACCAAGACAGCATGGTACTGGCATCAAAACAGACACATAGACCAGTGGAACAGAGTAGAGAGCCCAGACATGGACCCTCAACTCTATGGTCCGTTAATCTTCGACAAAACAGGAAAAAATATACAGTGGAAAAAAGACAGTCTCTTCAATAAATGGTGCTGGGAATACTGGACAGCTATATGCAGAAGAATGAAACTTGACCATTCTCTTACACCATACACAAGGATAAACTCAAAATGGATAAAAGATCTCAACGTGAGACAGGAATCCATCAGAATCCTAGAGGAGAATATAGGCAGTAACCTCTTCGATATCAGCCACAGCAACTTCTTGCAAGATATGTCTCCAAAGGCAAAGGAAACAAAAGCAAAGATGAACTTCTGGGATTTCATCAAGATCAAAAGTTTCTGCACAGCAAAGGAAACAGTCAAAAAAACAAAGAGGCAACCCATGGAATGGGAGAAGATATTTGCAAATGACAGTACAGACAAAAGGTTGATATCCAGGATCTATAAAGAACTCCTCAAACTCAACACACACAAAACAGACAATCATATAAAAAAATGGGCAGAAGATATGAACAGACACTTCTCCGATGAAGACATACAAATGGCTAGCAGACCCATGAAAAATGTTCATCATCACTAGCCATCAGGGAAATTCAAATTAAAACCACATTGAGATATCACCTTACACCACTTAGAATGGCCAAAATTAGCAAGACAGGAAACAACAAGTGTTGGAGAGGATGTGGAGAAAGGGGAACCCTCTTACACTGTTGGTGGGAATGCAAGTTGGTACAGCCAATTTGGAGAACAGTGTGGAGATTCCTTAAGAAATTAAAAATAGAACTTCCCTATGACCCTGCCATTGCACTACTGGGTATTTACCCCAAAGATACAGATGTAGTGAAAAGAAGGGCCTTTTTTCTTTTTTGATTCCACATACACACGTCTAAAAATTACAAAAGAGCTTCTATGTTGAAAAATATTCAAATGTTATAGAAGCGAAGTTTCACCATCCCCCCTATTTTTGATTGCCACAATAAGTTTGGTTAATATCCATCACATCACACAGTTACATTTTTGTGTGTGTCTGTGATGAGAACTTTTAAGATGTACTCTGTTAGCAACTTTCAAATATACAATACAGTGTTAACTATAGTCTTCATGCTATACATGACATTCCCAAAACTTATTTATCTTATAACTGGAAGTTTGTACCCTTTGACTCCCTTCACCCATTTCCCCCACCCTTATCCCCCACTTCTGGCAACCACCAATCTGTTCTCTATTTAATCCCACTCTTCAGAGGTAACAGTTGTTAACAGATTGGTATAAATTAAGAATTTTAATATGCATACATAAACATATACAATCAGATCTATAAATTATATTGATTCATAAAAATTGTATGATATTTTGTATACTTTTCTATGTTTTCTTATTTATCAATATGTCATGACTACTTTTCTACATAAATACTTATAGATTTCCCTCATTGCATGATTCTGTAGTATCCCATTGTCAATCTATTTAACCAGTACCCATTAACAGAAATTTCATTTATTCTAGTTTTTTTCTCTATGAATTTATGCCACAACAAATATACTTGTACAACACAAAGGTTTTTTGGTAGCATAAATTATTAGAAATGGTAATCCTGGGTCAAAATGTCTACATATTTAAATGTTGATAGATTTTGTCAAATTTCCTTTTAAAAAGACTGCTCCAGTTTAAACTCTCACTACCAACATATAAGACAGCCCATTTCCTAGAACCCTTACCAATACCGTGTATTTTAATTCTTTAATTTTTTGCTGGTTTGAAAATTTCTTTTGCCCATTCCTTGTTGATTTAATGTATATTTCATTTACAGTTGGTGAGAGCTTCTTCCCATATTTTTGATGGCCATTTATGTCCTTTTGCAGGACCTATTTCCACCAGAAATTACAGAGGGAAAATAAGACAGCTTTTGTGGCAGGGCTCTGATAATGAGAAAGGTATGTCACCTATACTTACGCAGAAAAATAAAAAGATATGTTTCTTTTTATTAGAAGGACAAATATACTTTTTTAAATAATAAAGGTTGAAAGGAAAGTAGAATGCCTCACTCTGTAAAAGATACACAGATAGGCTTCATAGTATATTTCAGAGACACTAGAGAAATTGAACAGAGGAAAACATAGAAGAAATAAGGCTGCTGAGGAAACTGGCAGTATACTTCTAACCATTCATCTATTTGTTCATTAATTGAAAAACATTCAATAAATATTTTTGAGTACCTACAATATGCTAATCCCTGGTGGTGAAAAAGATCCTAGTCTCTGGAGTAAGATTGACTGGGTTTGAATTTTGACTCCATCTCTTACACTGTGATCTTAAGGACACAACTTAATGTCCTTGTGCTGCAGTTTCCTGATTGGTAAAATTGTTTATAATAAAAGTATGTACTATGTAGGAATGTTGAAAGGATTAAATGAGATTAATGCAAGTAAGGTTCTATGCACAGAGTGGGTACCTAACAAGAGTTATAGTTCCTGACAAATGGATTTTTGCTTCCAACCCAAAATCAACTCTGGAGATAGAAGCCAGAGGGAAGCATAGACTGCAGGGAAAATAACAACCACTACAACAATACCACTGTGAAAAGCCCTGGAGGTACTGAAAGTGGCCTTGTACTGATGTGTGTAAAAGGTAGATGGTTGTAGCCTGGTGCAAGGAACGGCCAGAGGCATTGGTGATGGGATAGGGCATAACACAACTTCTATATTATGCAACCATCAGAAAGGATGAATACCCAACTTTTGTATCAACATGAATGGGACTGGAGGAGATTATGCTGAGTGAAATAAGTCAAGCAGAGAAAGTCAATTATCATATGGTTTAGCTTACTTGTGGAGCATAAGGAATAACATGGAAGACGTTAGGAGAAGGAAAGAAAAAGTGAAATCAGGGGAAATTGGAGGGGGACATGAAAGATGAGAGACTGTGGATTCTAGGAAACATACTGAGGGTTATGGAGGGGAGGGATGTGGGGGTAATGGGTGAGCCTGGTGGTGGGTTTTAAGGAGGGCACGTATTGCATGGAGCACTGGCTGTGGTGCATAAACAATGAATCTTGGAACACTGAAAAAAATAAAGTTAAGATGTTAAAAAAAAATGAACACAACTTCTAGAGCCCTATTTCTTCTGCTCCCTTGTGTAACCTTAGTATAATTACTGCTTATCTCATTCATTGCAGAAACCCAAGGCAATAGCCCAAATAGCCTGTGTCAACAGGCTATGAGTAGATGGGCAATGCAAAAGTCTTAACTGGTGTGAGTTGATGAGCATAAGGATGGACTAACAGGTTGTCCTCTGACATTCATTCCTCCACTTGCCCACCCCCCCACCACAAACTTAGATCTGTTGGTTTGCAACTCAAGGTGACTGACCAGACAAGTTGCCTCATAAGATGTGAAGGATATAGGAGTAACAGTAGTTCTGTGGTATCTGGGACTCTTGCCTGGACTAGACTAGGGCCTGGTCTTTGGCCCTTTTTTGATATACATTTATTAGATACAGTAGATGATACCCCCAGGAAACAAGAATAAGCATACCTAGACTTCTAAGAAGGATGAATGAAAACTATAGAAAAGGACAACAATTTGAAAATATATACCATTCAATGCAGAATTATTGGAATGGATGGGCTAATAATTTAAAATATACAAAGTAAATATAGTTAAAGATTTAAGGTAATAAGTAATATGAAATAAAATAAGATAATTTAAAGGATCAATGAAAAATATTAGCCATAAAATATATATTGATCTACATATTTACCATTTCTGACACTCTTTATTCCTTTGTATGACCTCATTCTCCATTTCATAACATTTTACTTCAGCCTAAAAATATTCCCTTATCATTTCTTTTCAAATATATTTTTATTTAGAATAGATTCAGATTTATAAAAAGTTGCAAAGAGAGTATGGAGAATTTACATATACCTTGCATTCTGTTTCCCCTACTGTTAACATTTTATATCAGTTTGGTACATTTGTCACAACTAATAAACTAATATTGATACATTATTGATAATTAAAGTTTATACTTTTTTTATTTCCTTAGTTTTTAATCTAATGCTTTTTTTTCATTCCCAGAAACACATCCAAGCTACCACATTACATTTAGCTATCATGTCTTTTAGGTCCCTCTTGGTTGTGATTGTTTCTCAGACTTCATTTTTTTGTTTGTTTGTCAAATGACTTTGACAGTTTTGAGGAATATTGGTCAGGTATTTTGTAGATTGTCCCCCATTTGAATTTGTATGGTGTTTTTCTCATGATTAGACTGGGTTATGTATTTTTGGGAGGAAGTCACAAAGTGCCCTTCTCGTCACATCATATCATGGGTACATGCTATCAGCATGATTTATCACTGATGATATGAACCTTGATTATCTGTCTCAGGTTGTGTTTGTTAGGTTTCTCCACTATAAAGTTATTCTTTCTCCTTTTTCCATACTGTTATCTTTAGAAGGAAGTTATTTTCTGCAGCCCAGCTTTGAAGAGTGGGGAATTATGCTTCACCTCTTTGATGGGAGACTACATAAATTACTTGGAATTCTTTTATATGCGAGGTTTATTATGGGTATATCATCATATATTTATTTATTTACTATATCTTTTACTTACACCAATATGGACTTATAGATATTTATTTTTTGTTTTGGGTTATAATCTAATACTACTTTATTTTCTTTCTCACATCACTTCAACTTTGGCCACTGGGAGCTCTTTCAATTGATTGCTGTGTCTCTTTGACATGACCTCATCATTTTTTTTAACACTTCCTTACTTTCTGGTATTACAAGATGCTCCAGGCTCATTCTGTCTATTTCCATTTTCAGCCTTAGAGTCTGTCATTTCTCCAAGGAGCCCTGGTTCCTTTTATTGCAGAATGATATTAGAAACCAAGAGTCTGGGTACTGGGTGTAGCATTTCTTTTTGTGCAGGTTTCCTGGTGACAAATTCTCTCAGCTTTTTTTTTTTTTTTTTTTGCCTGATAAAGTATTTATTTGGTCTTCATTTTTGGAGTCCCCCTGCCTTCGATATAGAATTCTTCTCTGGCCTATATTTATTCTGACAAGAAGTACTCATTTTTATCTTTATTCCTGAATATATAAGGTATTCTTTTACTTCCTCCAGCTGCATTTAGGAAACTTTTTTTTTCCTGTATCAATTATAGCATCTTGATTATTATGTGGCTATACATGGCTTTCTTTGGGCTTATGCTGCTTGGGTTTGTGGAATTTTTTTGAATCTGTGAACTCACAGTTATTATCAAATCAGAAAACTTTCAGCCATTATTTATTCAAATATTTTCTCTGAACCTCCATCTTGGGACTCTAATTACTTCTAGGTTAGACTACTTGATATTGACTCACATGTCACTGAGGCCTTGTTCATCTTTTTTCACTTTCCACCCCCTTCTTGTGCTTCAATTTGGATAGTTTCCACTGCTGCATCTAAAAATGTACTCATTTTCTATGGCATCTAATTTGCTGTCAATCCTACAGCAAATTTCCATTTCAAATATTATATTTTCACCTCTAATGCTTTCATTTGTTCTTTCTTATAGTTTCCATTTCTTTCCTCATTATGACAATATTTTCTTTAAACTTTGACCTTTCCTTTAACTTTTAATCTTACTACTTTAATAAATATTCTAAATTTTTTGTCTGCTAATTCCATCCTCTCTGTAATTTCTGTGTCTTTTTATGTAGTCTGATATTTCTCCTGGTTATGGGTCATATTTTCTTATGTCTTCACATGTATAATAGTTGCTTATTAGATGCTGGATATTGTGAATGTTTTGTTGTTGAGTGAGTGCGTGGATTTTACTGTTTTACTTTAAAGAATGTTGAGTTTTGTTTTGGGAGGTAGTTAAATCACTTCCAGATCAGCTTTAAGCTTTCAGGGCTTGTTTGTAAGTTTTGTTATGGCAGGCCTAGGATATCCTTACTATAGGGCTAGGTTAGCTCTACTACTAATATGTGATCATTCTGGGGTGTCTACTTATATGTCTGGGTACTCTACAACATTTCTCTGCTCTGGCTGGCTGGAGAGCAAACACTTAGACCTATATGAGCTCTGGGAATTGTCTACCTTACAGCTCCCCAGCAGTTGTTCTTTGCCTATTCTTACTGGAATTTCACACTCTGCATGCACAACTCAGCATATATCAAAGACTAAAGGGAATCCCTGTGCCAATTTCTATAGTTCTTCTTTGTATAGCTCTCCTCTCTAGTACTCTGCTCCACTAATTATAGCTGCCTCAGCCTCGTTGAATTTTGATCTCTGACCAAATCAGCAAGATCACTCTGTTCTGCTTAGGCTTCCCATCCCTATATTGTTGTCCAGAAATTGCTTCTAGGCAGCAAGCTGAGACAATCATAAAGATTACCTCATTTGTTTCTCTTTCAAAAATCACAGTCCTGCATTGCCTGTTGTCTATTGTCTGAAAAAAAATTGTCTCCTATATTTTGTTTAGTTTTCTAGTTATTTGTGGTAGGAGGGCAAGTCCAGTGATAGTTACTCTATCATGAATGTAAGTGGAAATTCTATTAATAAAAATGTAATAATTGAAATAAAAAATATGACTGATGGAATCAATACCAAGATAAATTTAGCTAAAGAACAAATTAGTGAGTTAAAGATAAAATTGAAGAACTTTCCCAGAAGGTAGTAGGAAAGGATAAAGAAATAGAAAATGTAAAAGAAAAGCTATAGGATATGGGAGATGAAAGTAAAATACCAACATCAAATAAAAGGAGTCCAAGAAATAGACAAAATAAAAAATAGGAAGAAGTAGCTACTTTAAGAAATAATGGAGATAAATTTTCTAGAATTGAAAAATAATGAAAGACTTCATGTAGTAGAGTCATGGAGTGTCAAATAGGAGAGAAAAGGAAAACCTATACTAGATACTCTATAATGAGCATTAAGAGCATCACAGAGAAAATTCCGAGTGTCCTGAAAGAACAAATAGTGCATCTACAAAGGATCAAAAATCAGGCTGATCTCAGGCTTTTCAATAACAGCATTCGTTGTAAGAAGAAAATGAAGTGTCATTGGGAAGATTAATAGGTGAGCGTCACAGAGAAAAAGCCTGGGAGGGAGGGGAAACCAGAAGAAGAACTAAATTAATTGGTAATTGATTAAAAGCCTTCACAGCTATAGTTTAATGGTACAAAAGTTCTTGTGCATGTCTTCCAGGACAGAAAATTAGGCATGACTTTCCCGCACTGGGTGATCTTTCTTCTCTGGAGTTGAAAAGAATAATTTCATCTTCCATTTGTATTACATTTTACACATTTAAAATTATATTAGTATTTACTACCACATTTGAACTTTTTTGGAACAGAAAGCTCAAGTGGTACTGTGTTCAAATAGCATTGTTTGCCTTATTGTATAGACTAGTAAGGGAAAACCCATTAAAGTCATGCCATGGATTGCTCAAAGAGCCAAACCTAAACCCCTACATCTCTAACTCCCATATTTATGCTGTTCCTTCAGCATAGTGAAGGAGCATGAAATCTCAGTTGAGCTTGGTGGATTGTGAACTAATTTGTCAAATGGAACTTGCTTGGCCCTTTTGGGAAGGAGTGGGCATTCTTAAATGAAAAGGTAATTGTGCCATCCATGAGAAGCCTGTATTTGGCTTGTGTACCATGATTGTCCTCAGCCCTGAGATATGATCCAATAATGAAAAAACATCTCTTTTCCCACTTGGAGTTCTTGTTAGTCATTTATGTGGATAAGGTTTTATTGGGATAATTATTGTGAATGCAGCACACATGAAGAGTGCTTCCAATTGCATTTTTAGAGCACAAATGTATGATAATGAATTTCATGGCCACTCATACAAATCTTGTCTTGAAAGCTACCAGTAGGAAAACATTACTGTCTTGTCAGAGAAATGACAGAGAGGAAGAAACCCTTCTTCTAATTTTTCCTTCCTAAATATGAAGTGTCTCTTTCCCATGGAGCTCATAGAGGCCTTTCATGTTGTCAGCTATACATAAGCATTCTTTTTACCAACTATGCTAAGGTTCTAAAAGTTCCAGTGAAGGAACAAAGAGATCATAATTTCTCAGAAGCTGACCGAAAACTACAATCTCAACACCTCCTAATTAGGAGGGGAATGGAATCATGAATGCAACAGTGTGTCAGCTCTGTAGCTAGTGTCCTCTTTGGTAGGGTGATGAGCTTCAGAGAGCCTGTTTCATCGATGTAGAATGTGGTCTCCTGCTTTGTGCTTATGCTTTCATTTGTGTCTCCATTTGAAAGATGTGCTCTGTGAGAATCTGGAAACCCCTGTCTTCACTAGACACACATACTCATACACATACACACACTCCCTCTCTAGCAGAACCCTCATGCTATGAAAGCACAGCCCTTGCATAGACCATTGAAAATTAAAGCAGAAATAAGGACGGATGGGGTCTGAACTGTATGTTAGGAAATTTCAGAGTCCTATGTATCAAAATTGTAAACAAAACAAATACAAAACCTGATCTAATAGGGAAATCTAAAATGGGAGTTCCAGAGTGCCCTTCCAAAGATTAGGAGCCACTCAACTTGCCCCTAGAAGAAGGGGCCCCAGAAGAACCCTACTCAGAAGAATGTTCCCACATAACTCCACCCAATCTCATTCAGAGAATAAATGCTCCAGAACATCCCAGAAGATGCCAAGGAAGATGGTGGCAATCAACTGTGAGATAGTGGGCACAAGACCCAAGGGGCATGTCAGTTCCTTGGCTTGACGTAGCATTGTCAGCTACCATGGAGATATGCTTTATGATGAGTACATTCTCCCCCTGCCCCCCACCCATTATTTTAGACTATGGACCAGATAGAGGGTCATCTGGAAGTAGTACATGATGAATGCCCTGAGCCAAATCTTAAAGATACTCACAGGGAAGACAGTGGGGGCATGCCACCCACAACTTCAAAGCCCTTCTTCAATACTTCCACTCCAAGTCTCTGACCCACAACTCCTTCCATATCTGCCCCCACCCCAACCAGAAGGCTGACTGCTTGAAGAATGTCATCATGCCTCTGTAATGTCTCACCAAGAAGCTTCTGAACCAGGACATGCAGACTGGGAAAAAGTGGACATTCTTCTGTGGAAGATGCTCAAGCCACCATGGAGCTGTACAGGTTGGCTGAAGTGAAATGGGAACAGCACCTGGCCCACAATTCCCCAAAAGACTAGCAGCAGTGGGGACACTGGTGATGTGGGGAGGCAGAGGGAGCATTGCACCCAGGAGAAACAGGGCTGTGGACCAGTGAACAGCTCTAACAGCTCCACTTCTTTGCAAGCTTGAGGTGTGAGGGAGAGATTGGCTCCACCCTAGACTTAATATCTGTTGAGATTTCACCTCAGGTATTGTTTTCTGTGTCTGATTAAGTATCCTATGGAAGCAGTAAGCCTCTATGTCAGACTCAGCCCTATACTGTTTACCTCTTAAATGGTGCCAAACACAGATCCCAGGGTGCTATGCTCCAGTCAGGCCTTTTGACTCTCAAGGGGCAGGGCATACTGGGAAATGTAGTTTCTCAAACTGCCTTATCAGTAGGGTGCCTGATGACTCATTTTATGCCTTTTGTTCTAAGTAATTAGCAGCATCTTTTCAGTCTCAAAAGTACCCTGGTTGGTTGATCACACTCTGCATCACAGACACTGCTTTTGCTCAGAGTCTCCACCTAATCTGTTTTGGGATATCACCTATTCTTCCCACCTTGACTTACAGAAGAACCATCCCTGGTAAGGTTCAGTTCTCCTTCAGGTTACAGTAAGGCAGTAAAGGTAAGAGAGCATGACTTGGAAATCAGCTTCTCTGGTTTAGGAAAACAGTCTGTTTCCTAAAGTAACAGAGGATTTATTTAATTTACATCCTACTTGGTAGGTTAAAAAAGAATTTAAAGTGTTTTCATGGTTTTTGGTCTTTTATTTTGCTAAACCAAACCTCTAAAAACTCAAATTATTCCCTTGATAAATTTTTATAATGGAAAATAAAGTGAAATAAAATAAAATAAAATGGAGCTCCTAATTTAAAAGGTAATTAAAGTAGACCAAAGAAAATGAGTCATATGCACAGGTGAGTCTGAAATTCTTTTAGGAATAACTAATTTATATGTTAATACCCTTTGCAATTTTAAGATTTGAATTTTATTCTGCTTTACACTTGCAGCAGTGTTTTTTATTTCAATCAGGACCCTTTGAGTATATATTTATTACTGGGGGATTTAGAAGAAAATGTAAAACTCTTGCAGAGTCTGGCTAGCACCAGCTGAATTTTGTACTCTTCTTTTTAAACTCCAGAGTTGCTTACTTGAGTTACATGCTGGATTGCATTTGGTAAGACACTGTAGTGGCAAAGTTAGTTTTTGGGCCCCCTCCCCCAGCTTTCTTACTGTCTCTAATTTTCTCTTTGTGTTATCTGCCCTCCTCCTTCCCTGCCTTCACCCCAACCTTCCCCTCACATCTGGTACTGCCTGTTCTCTTTCTTCCTTCCTATTAAAATCTGTTCTGAGGAGTCACTCTAATATCAATCATTTATTGATTGATCGAATCAACTTTCCTCCCTTTCATACAAAGCATCCTGCTAAGCTTATCTCCACTTATGGAATTAAAGACTTTGTCTCTTATTTAAGAGGTTTCACATTTCATCCAGCTTGTAGGGAAGGTAGATTTTTGGTTATCAGACCTTAGGTATTTCAGGAATTGTTGGGTGATTGTACCACTTCAAATACTTTACAGTGGCTAGTACACCTAGTAGCAGTTCAGTGAAAATTTGCTAATTGGATAAGTGGTTACCTACCCCTCCTACCAATGAGGCTTTGGCCATTAGGTCTTTTCTTTGGATTTTCAATGTGTCCAGATTGGTATTGTGGGGCTTGGGCACATTGTGCATCCTGATATTATGCTGGAGTTTGATACTGAAGAAGGTTACAATATTTGAGAAGATTGAATCTTGAAGGATAATTCAAATGAGCAGTCACAGGACAGAATCAGAAAGTTAAACAGACATATATGAACCTTTGAGAATTGAAAACTGTTGAAATTGCTGGAAGATTAGATCATACTAGTCATTTGCTGTAAACCTGCTTGGCCTGTACCTTGAAAGAACAATTTATTTCCTGACTGTCAGTCAACTGTGCCTTGATTAGAGGGAGCAGGATCTGAGGAGGTCAGAGTCTGGGCTCTGGAATCATTTTTGATGATTTTTTTTTTTTTTTTTTTTTTGCCTAAAACACAGCAGGAAAACAAATGCAAGGTAGAGAAGAGATTTACATGTTTTTCCTTATTGCTCACATTAAGCTTATACTTCCATTTAAAATCTTTTCTCAGAAAGCTCTTGGAAAAATTGGCCCCTGAAGCATGCATTATTTAGAGTTTGGAATGTGGCTTTCTGGCAAGGTGTAGGTTTGAATGTGATTAGCAGACAAGCCCTGTGCTGGGCCTCTTGGCTTCTGCTGGCTGGCATTCATCCATACACCACCCAGCCTTCTCTGTGCTACTGCTAGAAATGTCCCTGCTACCGTTCAGACATTCTCCAGTACATTCCCAAATCTTCTTTAATTGTCATCTCAGAGTGGCCCACTTTCTATGCATACAAATCAATCACTGTAATTTTCCCTAAGAAATCCTGGGAAGAGGAAGTGTGGTTGAGCTGGATGAGAATATTTCTGCTCCAATCACCAAGCCTATCTTACTGATGTAGGGACAATTTCTACCAGATTTGGGGGAGGAAATGAGAAGAAAAAAAGGAATACTTTGCTCTCCCCTTGACAGAGGTAATTTCCTTAACTGCTATGCAACTTTTCATTCTCAACCTCTTACACTCCCATTCCTAAGAAAACCCCGAGTTGCTCTCTTTTTTGGCCTCATATTGTTTTTTAATAGAGTAAGGTTACAACTGTTAATAAGCTAGGGCTTTTGCTCCAGGGCTGTCAAACTAGCCCTTTTCAAGTCTGTAAAATTGTGGTATTGGAAACTGATCTAGAGTGTTTGTTGTTACTTACTATATGCTGCCGCCCACACCAGTCAGTGACAGTAACATGGTAAATGCTTTAAAATAATTTTTTTAACAATTGTTTAACAATTAAAAGAGATATGAAATCCCATATATTCATGTAAGTAGCTCTTCCTTTCATGTTTATGCCCAGCTGTAACTGGAGATGCTTTTAAACTACAAGCTTTTCATTAAGTAGAAAATATAATTATTGAGGGGAAGGGCAAGATGCTCCTAGTGACCTGTCTAAAGAATCCCCTTAACTAATGACAGCTTCTGTCAAATGAGAGCAAGAATTATACTGATTCTGAACAATATGAGGGTGGGACAATAAAATCAGGAAAAATTTTAGAGTAACATCACTGCCCTAATAAGTAGTTTTCTGCTGTGAAAGCTTGTAAGCCCTTTATTTAAGGCTTATTTGGAACTATAAAAGCCATTGCATTCTAGGCTCAGTAAGGCAAAATGATAATGGTGAACAATCTTAAAGATCTTTCTGTAAGAAGAAAGCTTACTGGAATGTCTAAGAATTTTGCAACATCATTTGAAATAAAATTTCATTTAATATAGTTCAAAATCTCATTCCAATGAGCTTCAAATAAGTATCCAAGAGAGTAATACAACTTTCTTTAGTATATGTCCTGCTGAAGCAAGCACTAATACAACTTTCTTTAACCATACTCTAAATTATCTGAACGTTTTTCTAAATTATATTTTTGCAGAAAGAGGTGTATCAATAGATAATCGTGTTCTAGTCTTTTAAAAAATAGTATTTCTAGTACATTGTGGGTTCACTATAAGCTAAACACAATCTCTAAGTCTTTTATAGCTACATCACTAGTCTGGGCTGATGCCATTGATAGTTGGAAAGATGACTCCGAGACCCAGCAATATCTTCAATCTTCAAATATTAAATTTTGTTCACTAATGTAACTTACTATACTCTACTCAGTAAGGTAGGGAATTGAACTCATAGGATTTCCAGATGTAAATTGTGAAGAATAATGGGGTTTCAGTTTAACCCCCAGGTACCCAGACAAAAAATAGCCACAATATTCTATTCTCAGACCCAATGAAAAAAGGATTGGACATGATGATGCATTATTGCATTGGAAGTTGCAAAAAATGATTGTCCATGGTTTGGAAATGGTTTTGTTTTATCGTAAATTTGTGGTATTAGAAACTGATCTAGAGTGTTTGTTGTTACTTACTATATGCTGCCGCCCACACCAGTCAGTGACAGTAACATGGTAAATGCTTTAAAATAATTTTTTGTCTAAATAGAAGAGTTAGCTATATCCTATATATTTTCTTAGAGATATATTTAGGGAGTGATGTACTTATTCTTAAGATGCTGATCCCACACTCTGGGCCACAGAAAGGGCTGGTATTGCTTTTCTTGTTCATAAGTCTTGGAAGGGATCACATGGTGCCTTGTATCAACACACAGTAGCCATGGCTGAGTAGAAATGGCACCATGGCATGATAAAACAAAGAGGTCTGGAGATAGTGTACGTGGTCTTCAAGGGATGTAAAATAGATCTTAAGTTCTCATGTGCCCTGGTGGAGAACACTAGAGTAAAGAAATTATAGGTGGCTCAGAAGAGAACTGGGGTTAAAAGAAGTGGATGCTGCGTGTAAGAATCTTACCATCAGAGTAATGGCAAGGTTCATGGTCATTAGCAGTAGCTCCTATCATGATTCCTCAAAAGCCAGATGGCCCTGAGACACTACACAGTAGTCACTTAAGCAAGACACACAATGATCAGGTATGGTTAGAGGCAAACTCAGTAGAAGTCAGAAAGGAACAAGGATCAACATGCAATACTGAGGTTCCTGCTCCAGCGCAAAGAGGTTATATAAGCTTTCCTCTGCACCCCAATGCCATCTTGAGGAAGGGGAAGAGAAGATATTTTGAAAAAATAAAGGCAGCCCTAATGGGAAGTTTGAACTTTAAATTGATTGAATATTAACTTGACAGATACTGGGAGAATTTGGGCTCCAAAACAAAATGAAGTCAGATATAGAACATTAGGTTGATTTTTTTTTTGTACTTGAGTCATTGTGTAAATTTATACTTCCTGTGACAAATGCATTCTCTAACTCTTTATTGACTAAGGCAAGACTCATCTGACTCTCCAACTCAGCAGTAAGTCTGTACTTTATTTTCCAGGTTTTCCTTTATATTTATTTTTTCCAGCTCTATTGAGGTGTAACTGGCAAATAAAAATATATATACATTTAAGGGGTACAATGTAATGGTTTGATATATGTATACATTGTGAAATGATTACCACAATCAAACTAATTAACACATCCATCACCTCACATAATTACTGTTTTGTGTGAAAACACTTAAGATCTACCTTCTTAGCAAATTTCAGGCATACAATACCATATTATTAACCAAGCTGTGTATATACAGTCACCATGCTATATATTAGATCTCCAGAACTAATTAACCTTATAGCTGAAATTTTTACCCGTTGACCAAGATCTCCTATTTACCATGTTCCCCCTAGTCTTTGGCAACCACCATTCTTCTGTGTGCTTCTGTGAGTTCAAAAGTCTTCCTTCTTATATAGTTACTCTGGGGGAAGTATGAAGGGAAATGAAATGACAAGAGGTAAGTTCTTTTTTTTTAAGATTTTATTTATTTATTTGACAGAGAGAGAGAGAGATCACAAGTAGACAGAGAGGTAGGCAGAGAGAGAGGGGGAAGCAAGCTCCCTGCTGAGCAGAAAGCCCGATGTGGGGCTTGATTCCAGCACCCTGAGATCATGACCTGAGCTGAAGGCAGAGGCTTAATCCACTGAGCCACCCAGGTGCCCTGAGAGAAGTTCTTTATTAAAATGCAGATTCCTCTGGAAGTAGTTACACCTTAAAATTGTGTCAATCAATATTAAATTATTAGTTAATAAAATAGTTGTCCATTAACTTCAGTAGAGGTTGCAGGGATAATAAGGACTAGGCAGTTTATAGAAGGTGGTTAAGAAGGAATTAAGAAGTGGGGTGCCTGGATGGCTCAGTTGGTTAAGTGTTTGCCTTTGCTCAGGTCCTGATCCCAGGGTCCTGGGATGGAGCCCCACCTTGGGCTCCCTGCTCAGTGGGGAGTCTGCTTCTCCCTCTGCCCCTCCCCCTACTCATGCTGTCTCCTGTACTTTCTCTCTCAAACAAAGTCTTTTTAAAAAGAAGGAATTAAGAAGTAGGTATAGGTTTCTTTATATCTCTGAGGTTGCTTGGATAGTATTTATCACTTGGTTCTTAATACACAGGAGAAGACTTGTTATCAAGGCAATACTATGAAGTAGTTAGGAGCACAGGCTTTGGAGTGAGACAAACCTGGGTTCAAATACTAGCTGCATCATCTTGAACAAGTGACCTAACCCATTTTAGCGTCAGTTTTCTCATCTGTAAAATGGGGAAAATATTACATACGACAAAGTTTTGTTGTTAGGAATAAGTGCAATCTGAATACTTCTAAGAATAATATCTGCAATGTAATAGTTGCTCGGTAAGTGTTTGTTCCCAGATATCCCTGGTCAAACTGTGTTGGACATCTTCCCTTTGCCTCTTTATCTTTTTCTGTCCTACTCTGTGTTCTGGAAGACTGACCTGTATAGATTCCATCACTGGATTTCCTTGTTCTCTGCCTTCCTGGTGGGTTAGAGCAATAGAGAATACTAGTAGGAGATCAGAGGGAGGAAAGTGAAGTTGGGGGTATTTTTTCATTTAGCTTCCATCCTTCAGGATGCCATGGGCTGATTAGGTTCTTCAAGGAGGGGTCACAACTCCAGTCAGAAAGCCCTCTCCATGGAAACCTTTCTTTTTCCTTCTGTTGCTTTTTCAGGCCTGAGGAGATAACTCCCCTCTAATATCTCCCAATATTTTGTTATCTCTTTTTGTGGTTTACCACACCTTTGTAAATAGTTCCTTTACTAAACTTCCCTCAAATGATTTAGTTTTAGCGTGCCTGCTTCTTTCTTGCTGAGACCCTGACTGGTACATTCTCTTACCATTTCTAAATATCTATGACAAATAGAAGGAAGACACATATACTGAGTCTGTCTATAAAGGCCTGAATTACCTGCCCCAGTCCTTCCTTTTAGATGCTGAACTCCAGTGAGGGTACAGTTTTGTCTAGTGAAAGAACACAAAGCAAAGGGTCAGAAGACTTAGAGCTTTGCTTTGATTCTGCCCTCAATTCTCTGAGCTTGGGCAAGCGACAGGGATCCTCTGTAAGTCTCAATTCTTCTGTAAAATGAAGGGATTGAATCAGATGACTTCTACAGTACTTCTGGTGCTTACTCCACAATGACTGAAGCTTTACATGGCAGAATTGTAGCAGACATTTTTTTTGTTCAAAGATTTTTTTTCATTTATTAGAGAGAGAGAGAGAGCAAGCACAAGTTGAGGGGGAGGGGTAGAAGAAGAGGGAGAGGCAGGCTTCCCACTGAGCAGGGAGCCCAACAGGACTTGATCCCAGGACCCTGGAAAGGAGACTGATGCGTCTCCCAATATTCCCTAGGAAAGAAAAGAAGAACAAAACAAACAAAACTAAACTAAAATTTAAAAAAAAAGGGAGAAGAAAGAGCGGGGGATGAGGGGAGAAAGGAGAACGAACAAAGTTTTACAAATGATAAGTGAAGGTTTTAAGCCTTCTAATCAATCTCCCTGCCCTCAGATTGGCAGATTAGGACTCTTGACATCTGAATGATTTATTATGACTTAAAGTCCATACTTCCAGCACTTCAGCTTGATTTCTTCACAACAGGAGGCAGTGGAAGGAGACAGATGATAGGCAGGAAACAAGACCAGTCACTGCAGAAATGGGAACTTAAATGGTGATTCTTCTATGTGGTCTTGGCAGACATCAGAATTTTTTATTGTTGCTATGGTTGTTTGGTTTGGACAGTTTGTGAGAGTAAGGGGAGGAGAGAGGGAGGTGAATATTTATATACACTTAGACAAAAAGAATAATCAGGGCATATGGAGAGGCATATAACAGCAAGGAGTGGTTTGGGAGAAAGCAGGGAGACTGTACATTGAGATCTATCATGTTCTAGCTCACTGTGCTGTGGGCTTTATATATGTTATAGCATTTAACCACTACAACAGCTATGTGAGGCAGAGATTATGATAATTTTAAAGAAGAGGAAACAGGCTCAGAAAGGCTAAGAATCTTGCTCAAGTTCACTCAGGTTTATCAGTAAAGGGAAAAACCAGTAACATTTGAACCTAGGTTTGGCTGGTTTCAAAGTCTCTACTTTTCAGAGACTGCTAAAAAATAATGTCACAAATTATATCTCATGATTTCAGGGCATACAGAGAGTTTAAAACAATTCATGCATTCATTCAAGAAATATTGTATATTTACTATATTCCAAGCAATGTTCTATATACTGGGATACAGTGGTGAACAAGTCAGATGAAATCCCTACTCTTACCTCCTAGGAACCTATCTCCTAGTGAGGGAGATAGATAATTAACAAGTATAAAAGTAGCAAGATATAATTTTCTGGTCACCATGAGTGTTTTGAAGAAAATTAAAGAGAAGAAATTGATTGGGAGGTGGTCATTTGTGTTTTCTCTGAGAAAGTGACACTGAAGTTAATTCTAGAATGACTCAGGAACTGGCCTGCAAAGACCAGGTAATAAGGAAATTTCAGACAGAGGTATAGCAAAAAATAGAAGGGGAGCCGGTTTAACTGGAGAGGGAAAGAAAGAGAGAGGGTGGTATAGATAACTGTAGATCATAATGAAGGATTTGGTTTTTATTCTAAGAATGATGGTGAACCACTAGGATCCTCAACTACTTTCTCCACCCAGGTCTTAATGGAGGGATTTCCTGAGAATAAACCTGATGACTTAGGATTCCTAATGTAAATCTTAGCTACCTCTCAGATAGAATTAATCAATATCCTTCATGACAAAAACACTTATTAATTGTCAATTTGTATATGGCACAAGTTTCTGGTTCAGTGGCTGCCACCCCATCTCTCTCTCTCTGTGTGTGTGTGTGTGTGTGTGTGTGTGTGTGTGTGTAGAGTGTGGAGGTAAGGGTGGTATGCATGACTACAAGATCTGGAAGGTCAAGGAGGTGGGTGGGAGTACCCACAGACCTCAGCAGTCCTCAGCCCATCTCCAAGGAAAATAACCTCTTTTCCTTAGTGCTTGTGCCTATTTCTTGGTCTACCTGCCTGAGTCCCTCCTGAATGAAACACAGCTTCCAATGAAAATGAAAGGAAGATGTTTGCATGGCTTTGAATCTTGCATTGACAATTGCAGCAAATGCATAGGATGTATTTACATGATGCTGGAAACAAATTACATAGGTTGTGGAGAGGAGATTGTTTACTCTAACAAAGATTGAGAGGCCTGATTTGATTTCTTAATTCAACCCAAGACTATGTGATGGTAAGATATGTAAATAATTTGCGCAGTGATGGAAGATTTCATCTTTCTATTAAAAAAATAGAAGGAAATAAGGGGGTGGTACCTAGAAGGGGCAGTAAGAGGGCTTCTACTACAGTAGTTATTGATCTGGGTGCTGGTTACATGAATATGTTCAATTTGTGAAAATTCAGTGAGCTGTACACTCATGATTTGTGCTTTTTATGTATATTTTATACCTCAGTAAAATTCTACAAAATGCGAACTAAGTGAAATGCAACTCTGAAGGCATTTTCAATATAATAAATCCAGGATAATTAATAAATACTGGAGTAGGAGTTTAGAGACTTAGGTTCAGTATAAGCTCTTCCACTAACTCACCTGAATAAGTAATAAAAATGCAGAGGTTTGAGGTAGCCCAATAAATGACATCTTTTCTTTTCTTCCTCTAGTTCTAAAGTGTTAGAGACAAAGAAGTAAAGCAGGCAGAGCTCAAAGAGCTTTATTTCTGATGGAAGTGCTAGACGAAGTGATTTAGATATGCTTACCAAGTAGCCTTCTTAATTCTGAACTTCAGAATTTGGCAGAGGTACCCATCTAGGATCAAGAAATTCAAGAAAACTGTAGGTCTTGCCCAGAAAGGGGATTTTATGGCAGCAAATAGAAGAGAGTTCATCCCCTCTAAGAGCAGATAGATTTCTACTGGCTACACATGGCCTGTTCCTGCTCCCAAATTCCCCAATCAGAATTCCCTCCTCCTGAGAGAGAAAAAAATGAGAGGCTGAAGAGAAGTCATCTGTGTTATGCTAGATATTTCTCCACTTGGGAACATGAAACCAAAAGAAAGGGTGTCCCTAGCCTTCCTTAACTGGCAACAAAAACAACTCCAGCCATGAAGATGATAGCAACTGCCATTTATTGAGCACTTACTATGGTGAGGCACAGGGCAAAATGTTCACCCACGTGCATTTTTACACATAGTATCTAATTGCACTCTCACAATAATCTCAGGAAATGGGTATGATTACTATCTCCATTTAATATATGGAGTAAGCTATCTGAAGTCATATAGCTAGGAAATGGTAGAGCCAAGATTCAAACATAGACTCCAAAAGCCATAACCTTAGACATAGCAGTAGCATAATGAAATGTAGAGACTAGCATTGGGCTGCCACATTTTAAGTCAGTACCACTTCCTAGTTGTGTATCCTTGGGCAGGTAACTTAATTGCCCATAGTTTTCCCATCAGTAAAGTGAAGATGTTCTTTCCCTTCTCTGGGACTCAGTGTCCTTACCTGTGACATGTATAGAGTAGATGAATACCATAGTTCTCAAAGTTTGACTTCTGGACTAGGAGCATCAACATCATTAGGAAACTTGTTCAAAATGATGATTGTGCTGAATCTGAAACTTTAGTTTGGGGCCCAGAAATTTGTGTTTCGGTGAGTCTTCCAGGTGATTCTGATACATGCCAAGGTTTAAGATCTGCTGATCTAGATGATCTCAAAATTTTCTTCTAGTTCTGCCCTTCTGACTTCTAACATCAATGTTACTTGTTACCCTTTCTTCTTGTTAGGTGTCCACCCACTAGAGAAGGCATTGCTTTACCCTGAAGAAGCTCTCACTGTCAGACTGGTGTTGGTGGTGTTGGGGAAGGGGCATAGAGATGCCTTGAGGAATGCCCTTTTTGATGGGGGAAAACACACTATTTTAGTGTCTTGGGAAGGCCCGACGGTAGGGCTTCGGTTAGGTCTGCCTCTTTGCCTCAGACTGTGCTAGTGATAGGAGAGGGGATACAGATTAAAGCCAAGTCCTTTGCCTGAGGTAGGAGTTGGTATGGGCTGTAGCAGCTGCCAGGGTGGCTGGGCTAGAGATATGGCACGAGGTTCAGACCCTTACAGAATTAAACTGTGGGACATGGTTAGGAGACCATGTTTTTAGCATTTCTTCTGACTTTCCTGGGCTTCTTACTGCCTTTGCTCTCCTCCCCAACCCCCAGACCCTAGGTGGCCTGAGCATTCTGACTTTCAATGTCAGTGAGGCAGAATTTGTCAGAACAGAACCAGGACCTCAGAAGAAACAGCAGGTAATTTGGAATAGTTAAAGGGCAGCTTTTAACTAAAAACATGCCTTTGTATTATATGGCAGTGGATAAAGTCCTCATTATCACCTCAACATAGCTAAGGGATAATATTTGGTAATTATGTGAAAGGTCTTTGACAAGCTTTAGAAATAGAGGATATTATTATTATGAAGAACACTGAATTGGACTCTTGGGCAAACCATAGTTTTCCAATAAAGCCAATACAGGGGTTTAGAAATGTCTACATAGTGTGCTTCTAGGGGTGTCATTTAACATCTTAGCACAAATTTATTTGTCAGATAAGTAAGCTGTTACTTTGGCAATTCAAGCAATGCCCTGACAGCATGGAACATGGGATAGGAAAGTTTTGCCTGGATGCTGAGGTAGAGGGCAAGAATCCTAGAGGGAATTGCAGGGATTAAGTGATATACGATGTACAAAGTACCTGGCATGGAAAAAGTACTTAATAAAATAAATTAAAGTAGGAATGTTTGGAATAGTTGGGAGCAGGGGGTACTGTCTAGGGAGAGCAGTTTGGAGGAAGGCGGGGGCACTGAGCAAGTGGTGACCTGAGGAATATTGGAAAGGAGAGGAAATGAGAATGGAGTACAAAGGGGAAAGGAGGAAACTAGTCAATTTGGCTGACTTGTTGAGGACTGTAAGGGCTATTCGAAAGCCCTTGGCGTCCTCAGGCTGAAAGGCCTCGGAAGGCAATTAAAAAAGGACAGGTTTGTTTTGCAGCTGAGAGGGTTATTTTAAATCTTTTGAATTTTACTCTAAGCCACCTTTGAAATGTCTATGCCACACAGGTCAGTAACCTGTTGGCATGAGAAATTACATTCTTTTCTCTGGAGCCTCCTGACAGAATAATAATATATTATAGCAAAATCAAGAGAATTAACATGAATCATGCAGCTTCCTTCTTAAAAGTTGTGCTTAGCTGTCTTAATGAAGCCAATTTTCAGTCCAATGCTTCCCTCAGGTGGAACAAAACACTGGTTGAAATCGGATCAGGGGTCTGTCACTAACTGTGTAACTTTGGGAACTCACATGGCCATTCCAGGTGTACCTTCCTTCCTTAAATACCAAATGGCTTCTAAGATCCTGTTTTGGATTTTCAAATCTTTGGTTCTCAGTAAGCTTGCATGCTTCCTCCTTCCTCCACATCATGGCTCACAGCTCCTCTATCTGCTTTCAGACAGTGAGGGAATGCTATAAAGTTTGCATACAGACAGTAATCATGAATGCATAAAAAGCAAGACAGGCCCTAAACACCAGTTGTCATCACCACCAAACCCTGTCACATCCCAGGGAAATAGAGCAAAGACTCCAGGAAGAAATTATGTCCTGATTCTAGATACCAAAATGTCACATTGTGTTGGCCAATTCCTGCAGATGTTGTCAAGCAAGAGGCATCATGAGACATTAAAAATTCTCTTTGTGATCTTAGACTGCCAAACATCAGACTTGGCTCTCTTCAGTTACAAACTGGGCTGCAGGCTGGTCCCTTCCTTTTTCCCTTCAACTCTCTGATGTGGGCTGAGGCCAAGGGCAGGGATCCTTGGCCCACTGGCAGTCTTTCATCTGGCCCATTCACAGGACTCTTCCAGAAATGTCTCTACAAAAGTTACAGCCACAACACAGTGGATTGTTTTCAGCAGGCTGCCTGCATGGCAAATGCGATTTAAAGGAACTCTTCAAATGATTGCTAGGACTTTGTCTGGGAAACTGTATAAAGCTGGTTTAATTGGGAATGCATACTTTGAAGAGTTTTAAATTCACTTTATGTTTGTTCTGTTTCTACCTCTCTTCATCTTTTCTCCATCAGCCCCAACTGTTTTAACTCAGTAGTGGTTCTCTCCCTCCCTTGGGACTCTGGTTTCCTCTCTGGCTCTCTCCTTGTCCTCCTGAGCCACCTTCCCAGCTGCAAGGCACTTGGAAAGAGACCAATGTGTATAGGATATGCTTCTTTATGCCCTGTCTTTTTTCTATGCCCACCAGCCTATCCAGAGCTCCCACTTCTGCCTCTCCCTTCGGTCTCATTTTGTATATCTTTGGGATTCTGGATCCACATGATTTATATGAAAGCCATTTTAGCTTAAAGGAAGAACAGAGTTCACAATGTCACATTTCTGAATAAATTGTGATTGGGCTGAGAAGCCTGAAATAGGCTGGCAGGAAAAGTGCCTTTGAATGTGTTTTCCTCTACCTGGAGTGCCTTTCCTAGCCTTCTAAACCTAGCTGACCACTATATCTAGTATTTCTGCAAAGCTCGGCTCAGATTTTACCTTTTCTGGGAAGGTTTCATTGAACCCTGCTTTACTGGTCTTGTCCCCCCTCTTATACACATCTAACAACAGCTAACATTTATTAAGTAGCTCTTATGTGCCAGGCATTTACATGTATTAACTCATGTAATCCTCATAATCATTTTTTAAGATAGGTATTCTATTATTATTCCCATTTTGCTGATAAAGAAACTGAGGCATTGGATTAAAAAAACCTGTCAAAAGCAACAAAGAAAGTGGCAGAACTGGAATTCAAACCCAGACCTCTGGGCTCCAAATCCTTTACTTTATTATCTCTCCCTTCCCTAGTATAGCTAATGTAGCATTTATTGCTACTAGTATAACTATCTGGTTACTTATCTATATCCACAACTAGATTGAAAATTCTGTACAAGGTGGTGTTTCATTCATTTCTGTATCCCCAGAACCTGGCACAGTGTTTAGTGCAAAATAGATGTTCAGTAACCGTTGAATGAATGAATGAATAAACAAATTTTGCTCAAAGAGAAAGCACAAAGCTTTAAGAATTAGAAAACTTGGATTGGTATCCTGGCTCTGCCTAGCTGTGTGATCCTGGGAGTTATACAATTTTCTTGAGTCTTAGTTTCTTCTTTTGTGCAGTAAAAATAAGAGATATTTCAAAGTCTTATCTTGACCATTGAATAAAATTATGTTTTTAAAGTACCTATAACAGTAAAGGCACTCAATACATGGTTTCATTCATTCATTCATCTATCCATTCATTCACTCAGGAAGTAATTGTTGTACAACTGATATGTGGCAGACACTACAATATTTGTTGGGTATACATAGTGAACAAAACAAAGTTCTCACCTTGTGTAGTTATATTCTAGTGTTGAAGAGGAATGAAATAAAGGAATAAACAAGTTAAAAATATGTATATAACATTTATACAGTGAATAAATAGAGTAACTGGAAGGCTGTTTAATATAGAAAGGATAGTCCAGAGAGGCATCTGAGGACTGCTGCTGATGTTGAGGCTTGAAAGATGAGGAGGAGCTAGCCCTGTGAAGAGCCAAAGATGGCTATTCCAGGATGAAGGAAAATATAAGTGCCTTGAGTTTAGAAAGAGATGAAATTATTCAAAGAAGAGAAAGGTGGGCAAGATGGTTGGCATCTAGAGAGTGAGGAGCAGAGAGGTAGAAAATGAGGTTGGACAAACAGGCACAGACAGATCCTTAAAGGTCTTGCTGTCCCTGTTGAGGATTTTGGATTAATCCAAATGCAAGGGGAAGCTTATAACTAGGTTGTAAGTGAGGGAGTGGCTTAGTGTGATTTATATTTTTAACAGCCCACTTTGGCTGTTGTGTGGCATGTAGATTAGCATCCTATTGAAGTAGTCTAGGTCAAAAGTTCAAGTACTGGAACTAGGGTGGTAGCAGTGGAAATGGAGAGGAATGGTCATATTTGAGATATCTTCCAGAGGTAGGACCATTATAACTGGCTAACGGATTGGATATTAGGGACAATGAAAATGGAGGAATTAAGGATGATTCTTATCTTTGGATTTGAGCAACTGGGTAGATGGTGACATAGGAATGTCTGGGAAAGGAGCACATCTGGGAGGAAAAACAAGAGTTATACTTTAGCCATGATATGAACTGAATGTTTGTATCCCTTCAAATTTATACATTGAAGCATTAGCCCCCAATATGATGGTATTTGGATTTAGGGTCTTTGGGAGGTGATTAACTTTAGCTGAAGTCATCAGGGTGGGGCCTAAGAAAAGGAAGAGAAGCCAGAGCTCTCTTTCATGCTCTTTTTCTCTGCCATGTGAGAACAAAGTGAGGAGGCAGCCAACTGCAAGCTAGGAAAAAAATCTTTGCCAGGAGCAGAATCTGCTGGCATCTTGATCTTAGACTTCCCAGTATGTGGATTTCTCCAGAACTGTGAGATACAAATGTTGTTTAAACCATCAGTCTATAGTATTTTGTTATAGCAGCCTGAGCTAAGACACATGTTAAATTTAAAATGCCTATTATATATCAGAAGAAATGTCAAATACAAAGACTTATGAGTTTGGATGTCATAGGAGAGGTCAGAGTTGTGGGATATGAATTTAAGAGTCATTTGCCTTGTATAGCATTTAAGATAATGAGAATGGGTGAGATTACTGAAGGAAGAGTATATAAGGACAATAACAAATAATAGTAATGGTGATGATGATAATAACAAATATGTATATAGGGTTTATTATGTTTTAGAAACTATTCTAAGTGTTTTATATACATATATATGTATATATACACACACACACACACACATATATATATTCATTTGATCTTTAAAACACCATGAAATAGGTGCTGTGATTATTCCTACTTTGCAGATGAAGATGGATTAGGCCAATTGCATAATTTCACACTAAGTAATAACAGATAGGATTCAAAACCAGGAAGTTTAGCTTCCAAATCCATTGTCTTAACTACTATGCTATTATTGTCTCTCAAAAGATGAGAACCAGAATTCAGCACCAGGGCTCAATCACATTTAGAGGGTAGGGAGAGGAGTACCCAGTGAAGGAGACTGATGAGGAATAACTAGAGAGTATGGTGTCAAAGAAGAGAAGAGAAAGAAGGTTATCAACAAGAAGGAAGTGTTAAAGCATGTTGAATATTTTTGAGCAGTTCAGAAGAGAATAGAGAAGTTTCCACTGGATTTGTCAATATAGAAGTCACTGGTGCCCCGAAAAGAGCTATTCCTTCCTTATTTTATTTTCCAGTTTCTGAAAGATTCCCCTCTTCAGTTACTACTCTGTTTGTCAACATTTATGATACCCTTTAATACTATTACTGACCTCTAGCCATGAATTTCATCTGCTACTAGGTATGTGCAATTGGAACATTTCATTTCCTATGAGACAATTCTAAGTGATGTTTTATACTCAGACTTTTATTCCACTGTCTTATTTTGGGGTGAAATGGTCTATTTCCTTGATTTTTTTGTTTAATTTCTTCTGGAGATATTTTCCCATGTCATCAAAAGAATTACATAAGAGGCTCTCTCCTTAGTCCCACTGTTCCCACTTGCTCAGCTAGTTCACTCAGAGTGAAAAAGGGGACAAGATTCCTGGCTGTTTCTGAATGGCAAACTGAGAGCTGTGTCACTAGGCAATTCTGTTGTATAGCACTCCCTCCCTACTGTTCCTATGCTTGAGTAATCAAGGGACAGTATCTGAAGGCTAAATCTCCCTCCAGCAAGGATAATGATTCCTGCTAGGCAGTTCAGAGTAAGGACAGGTCACATGACCAGTGCCTCTAATTAGCCTCTTGGCAGGCTCTAGTCTAGATTTCTTATTTAGGGCACAATGGTACTTACATAGGGTGTGATTCATTTCTGCTGGTGTGTCTGAACACATCTGAATACATCAAAAGGAAACATTTCCAGATGGAGTCCTCTTGAACACTGCTGCCTGGGGAGGGTGAGCAATGCCACACCTCAGCCTCAACAGGACAAAGCACTTGGAGAGAGAGCTTCCCCTTGCTCTCTGATGAGAAAAAGCAGTGCCCTAAATAGGATGTCATAAACCTGTGATTTCTCCCTCAAGCTCAGGAGAGCAGATGGCAGGAGAACAGCAGGGGATTGACAAATGCTTATCACTACTTTGCATTAACTTTCTCAAAACATGTCAACACTGGCTTTCCCTGGAGATCTCAGTCAAGGCATTGTTTTAAAAGGGAGCATTCATGAAGTTAAGTTCCTCAGTGAGCAAGTGCCCCATTGCCATTCCACACAGATTTGGAGCTCTTAGGGGTCAACAGGTCAAGGCACTTAGCTTTCCTTCACAAAAAATATCTTCTTCCTGTAGAAATGATTCATCCTAAGTAGTTACCCCAAAGCACTGATATATTTAATTTTCTTTGTACTTTGTTTAATTTTCTTTGTACTTCTTTGATCCTTCAGAATCATGGAAACCCCAGAGTATAGATGGAGGAAGGATTATCATTGGTGTTAAATATGCCAGAGAAAAAGAACGAATTATAGGAGAACCTATGATCCTAGAATAGTAGAATTGACTTACAGCCTGGTGGGAGGGTCAAGAGGATGGGAAAGGAGAGATTGTAAAAGCAACTTGAAAAAGGGAAATTGAAATGCTGAGAGGAAATGTGTGACAAAAGTACCTTCTAGGACTAGAGATGAGGCAGAGGGAAGATGGCGTGTGAGATGATGAAGGCCCACATGATTAAGAACAAGTAAGACACTCTCTACCACCATCCCTCCTATAGATCTAAAGATGGACAAGGAGAGATCTTCTGTAATTTTATTCCACCCACAACTAAAAGCAAAGGAGTGCATGAAGGGAACAAAAGGAAGGCGAAGGAGCCTTGCCATTAGATCAGAAATAGAAACATCTGAAACTTTCCACTGGAAAAACTTGGCAAGATCAGACCCTCGTGGGACCTTAAAGGAATCTCAGTTTAACTCTTATTGGCCTACATAGTGCAAGGGTGTGGTGTGCTTGGAAGAGCTTGTAGTCCCGGGAGAGAAACGTGACCATGAAAAGTTTCCTATGTGGGAGTTTAAGATGGAATATTCCTTTTTGTAAACTACTTCAGACTGGCTGGAAACTTGCGATCACAGTGAAACCTGTCTCGAGGTCCGCTCTTCACCTCTACCAAGTCCCACACTGTCAATGATGACTTTACCTTCTTTTGAGTTTCCAGGGAGAATATCTTTTTAAGGCCAAGCAATCAATTTTTATGGGCATCTGCCTGGAATTTAAGTTTAGAGTTAGGTTCTTTACAATAAGGACAGTTTATTGGCCAAAGTTAGACCCAACTCATCACCAACAGATTAGCCAATGTAACAGTTTCAGACTGATAAACACAAGGAGTAATCGACCATTATTTTCCAGAACTCCATCAGTGGGTCTTAGCCTCACCCAAAAGGAAGTAGGAGATGAAATACTGCTGGAAAATTTTGTCTAGGACCTGGCAGCTTTGTGCCTGCAAAATTAGTCAAGCCTCAAAATTTGCTCTAGACAGAAAAGTAGAAACCCAAGGAGTAGGGTTTCAGGGGTCACATTCCTAAAAATATATCACTTCTCCCACCTACTGGCAGATGAGTAAAATTATTTTAGAAGGTGACAGAGCCTTTCATTCCATAATCCAATCTTCTCAACAGAGGCCATGGCCACAGTTACACAGTTACACCTTTTTGAGAGCAGATTTTCTCAGTAGAAAGGACAGAGTCCAAGAGTTTTGCCTGCTTGAAAGTAAGAGTGGTGGGCACTGGCAGGGTGAGAAAGGAAAGTCTGGAAATGTGGAAGCCAAATTACTGACTTTACAGTTTTGCTAAGGATGACTAGCCCTTTTCAAGTGGGAATTTTAGGAAAATTCACCCCAAGGTGATGGCAAGATTCTTCTTCAAGTAGCTAATGCTCTCAGTTATTTGACATGTCATTACTGTGCCTTTGGAAAGTACTAGAAGGACCTCAGATATTTTACGTGCAAGTTATAACACTTCTGACTTAGCAGTTCTTTGAATTTCCCCGCAAGCTTCATGAACCCTAGAATATTTTTCTTCTTTCAAAAATGCCAATTTCTGATCAGCCTGTTTTGATCAGATGTTCTTTTTCCAAATTATTGTATTACTTCAAATAACCCATAGCTTATTCCCCCAAAATCAACCTATTTGGAGTAATTGCTAGTAGGGACATTGCTAGAGCTCTACACAGAAGCACTTTCTATTAAAGAGACATCTTTGCCTTTCCTTTGAGGGGGGAAAGAATTATAGCAAAGGATGGCTAATCTCCAGCTCCAGGATCTAGCACACGCTGGATCTCTTGGGCTGCCATCCATCTGAGCTCCTCCTCAGCCTCAGCAGAGAAGATTTACTGTTGCAGCTGGGCAGTGTCCTTGCTTTGCAGCAGAACAGCAGTCACACAATGAAGATGCAAACAAGAAAGATATCTGAAGTTCCTTTTGTTCAAGTAGACACCACAGACACCTCTATTATTATCTTTCCAGCTTGTTTCATGCAAGAAGGTTTTGTCAATTTTCATTTCAGATGAGCTGGGATGTACCAATACCAGAGGTAGAGGAAGAACAGATGGTTGGTCAGAGTTCACATGGGTTCAGGGAAAATTAGGGTGTGTTTGCAGCATTTTACAGTGTATGGGATGCTTGTGTGGAGGAACATATGTTGCCAGGAGTGAGACTTATGTACTCTTCTCCAAGTAAAACACTCGTCTATTGCGCATCCTGCTAATAGGCTTTAAGTGGCCAACAGTGCAAAAGAATATGCCAATGACAAAATCCCATCACCAGCTCCCAGAGGACACTTAGCAACCCTGCATCATCTCTTTTATTAACTTCTAAACAGCCCTGAGCTGTTAGCTGTACTGTAGTAGTAAGAAGAAAAGGAGATAGATGAAGATGGCCGGGTTACTGAAAAGACAGTTTGTACAGTATTTAACTCATCACTGGCAATGCTTCTTCCTGTCCTTTGAGTAACCCTTCCATTAACCTGATAGAGTGATAGGTTCAAGAATAAACTGAGTTGGAGAATGAACTCAAAACATTTTCAATTGTAGGCCATGACCTAGCTGATCCAGAAAAATCTCATACACAGTTGAGGCATAAATTGCAGTGTAATAAACACTGGAAAGTATAAATATTTGAAGATAAGGTATTAGATTAAAAATTACATGTCATGGGGGCGCCTGGGTGGCTCAGTGGGTTAAAGCCTCTGCCTTCAGCTCAGGTCGTGATCCCAGGGTCCTGGGATCGAGCCCCACATAGGGCTCTCCGCTCAGCAGGGAGCCTGATTCCCCCTTTCTCTATGCCTGCCTCTCTGCCTCCTTGTGATCTCTGTCTGTCAAATAAATAAATAAAATCTTTTCAAAAAATTACATGTCATGTTTTTATTGGAGTAAAACACTATTATGATTACATTGAAGGAAAAGTTTTAAAACAAACACGTCATCCACAAGCCCTCTAACACAGCAGCTATTTTCATTTCTGCATTTCCCTCTCTAGTCTGCATCCAATTTAATTATTTATTTTTTAAAAATTTATATTTTAAATGAAATTGTGTATATTTAAGGTGTACAACATTATGATTTGATATAGCTATGCACAGTGAAATGATTAATACAGTTAAACTTACCAATATATTATCTCCTCACATAGCTACCATGTTTTTGTGATGAGAACACCTGAAATCTGTTCTCTTAGCAGATGTCTGGTATTTAATTCAGTATTATTTAATTCAGCATTATTAACTAGAGTCATCATATGGTACATTAAGTCTTAGACTTATTTGTCCTACATACTGTAACTTGCCTTCACATTTTTATATAGTTGCAATCCAAATGAACATAATTTTATATTCTGCTCTTTTCTCATAACATCATATCGTAAACATTTTCAGTGTCTTCACCTAATCTTCACAGTCTTTTTCAAGTTTTTTGAATTTTTGTGACTATGAGAGTAGTGCATGATGATTATAGAAAATCTGGAAAGTATCACAAAGAATAAATTGGGGGAAAAAGCACAATTTCACTATAAAAAGGCAACTGCTAAAAACATATTGGCCTATTTTCTTCTAGTCTTTTTATAATTGATGTATTTCCTTTACATAATTGAAATTATAATATATATATTACTTTGTTTTATTAATATTATGTAACAAGCCTTTAACTATGCCCTGTGACTTAATATACATATATTTTCTAAGGAGTGCATAATTTTCCATCGTTTGGAAGTTCCCTAGTGTTAGATTGTTTTTGATATTTTCCTAATATCAGTGATGCTACAATGAGCACTGTATTAGTATAGTATAATACTAGTACTGAATTAATATAATACATGAGCATAGTATTCTTTAAGATAATGCCAACTGCTATAATAAATAGACCGACTAACATGTGATGGCTTAAATCAGAGAGAAATTTATTTCAAGCAATAGCATGGATTCTGAGTCAGGTCATGGTTCTACTTAATGCAGTCATTCAAGAATTCAGAGTTCTTCTGTCTTTTTCATTCTACCAGTCCTGCTAAAAACTGTGTCACTTGAACACCTATGCTCAGACTCACAGGAAAAGGAAATAGAGCAGGGCAGAAGTATGCCTAATTTTTAAGAGCTTTGGTCCAGAAGTAGCACACACTTTTGTTTGTTTTTTAGTCATACAGCCACACACAAGGAAATGAAGCTTGAACACGTAGCATAGCTGGGCAATCACATGCTTGGCACGTCTATTGCTATAGAGGAAAGAGAAAAGAGATTTGGGGAGATGGCGGCCTCTGCCACAAACATATTTATACATAAATATTTATATGTATTTCAGTATTTTTTTCTTAGGATATATTCTTAGAAAGAGAGACTAAGTATTATTCCATTTAAGCCACAACTACTTTACTCCTGCCCTCTTATTTTAACTCATTTTTTGGCCAACCCAAATGTCATTTCTTTTAGAAAAGATCTATGACTGATGTATCTCCTGAGCCCTTGCATACATGAAAATTTTTTATGTTTTCAAATATGAAAGACAACTTTCCTAAGGACAGAATTCCTGGGTTACAAATTTTTCCTCTTAATATTTCATAGCTGTGGTTCCAATGTCCTTTCAACTTTCATTCATTCAAAATATTTAAAAATTTTCCCCAATTTTATTGAGATATAATTAATATATAACATCGTATGAATTTAGGATGATTTGATGTGTGTGTATATATTGTGAAATAATGATACAATGTATGTATATATTGTGAAATAATTACCACAGGTTTAGTTAACATCCTATCACCTCACCATTAAAAAGATTTTTTTTCAGGGCGCCTGGGTGGCTCAGTGGGTTAAAGCCTCTGCCTTCGGCTCAAGTCATGGTCTCAGGGTCCTGGGATAGAGCCCCGCATCGGGCTCTCTGCTCAGCAGAGAGCCTGCTTCCTCCTCTCTCTCTGCCTGCCTCTCTGCTTACTTGTGATCTCTTGTCTGTCAAATAAGTAAATAAAAAATCTTAAAAAAAAAAGATTTTTTTCCTGTGATGAGAAATTTTAAGATCTCATCTTTTAGTAACTTGCAAATATACAACACAGTATTGTTAACTATAGTCACTGTAGTGTACATTACATCCCCATTACTTATTTATTTTATAACTGGAAGTTTATAATTTTTGACCACCTTTACCCATTTCTTCCACCACCGCCACCCTATTCTTGTCCCCCAACCCCTGCCTCTGGCAATAACAAATCTGGTCTCTATTTCTATGAATTTTTTTTATATTCCTCATATGGTAGGAGATTGGAAGGCAGGATAGAGAAGCCAGGGCATTGAGGATCTGTTTCCTTCTTGCCTCTGAATCTTATCTTTGATAATAGCTGCATCCCTTTAGAAATTTAACCCCTTTCAGGAGGCCTTTCTTCCACACTTCCACTTTTCTCATTGAAATAATCTCAAGCTACTTCTGACCTTTTCCTAGTTCCTGCCATGAATGTGATGATCAGAGTCACTGTGGGAAAGAGATAGAATTCTCAAATGGTTCAGCTAGGGATATAGTTTAATGATGAGACTATTTACAGAATTATGGGTGGAGTTAAAGAACCTGCAAAGGGTAGTGAGACACCAAAGTGTAGCAACAGCAGGAAGCTGTTACTATTGGTAGGCCTGAAAGCACAGAGAAAGAATGGTAACTAGAACCAGGTGAGACCAGTAACTTTGAGAGGGGGCTTCCAGATAAGATTGTCACAGGTAGAAAAACATAAACATTATTAATCTGTATGTCTGGGGAGAGGAAAGAGTTGGAGAAGAGTAAGTAGCTTGACCTTACTCTCATTCTACCCTCAGATGTCCTGCCATTTCCTCCCATTTTCAAAACCTAACTGAAAATTGGAAATCACAGAAGCACAGGTGATACAGTCTATGTAGGTCACCCTCCCACAATGCTGCTGGGAAGATAGGAGATAGATGTGGAGAGACAGATGGAGATTATCAAGCAAAATGGGTTACTATATACATTTAATGTTGTTAAGTCTGAGGTTTGTTCCTTTGAAATTAACTCATTTTTCTGCTTTGATGCTTATGGGATTTCTTTTTCTTGAAAATTAAAAACTTTGCTAAGTCTTTGCTAAGTTTAGAAGTGAGGATCTCTCAAATACAGGAAACTTTCAATACTTGACTTGAGTTTTTTTTTTTAGTTCAGCCTAATGGGCACTTAGATAGACATATCAAGATGCATAGAGTTTTAGAGTACTTTTTAGAATTAGAACATAAACTGGAGGTGTGGCCAGAGATCCAGGAGCTGGATAGTCTGTGGTAGCAAAATGTGTCTCTACTCTCTGGTATAATGATAGCAATTGTAAACATGTTTGAACACTTAAGGGCCAAGAACTTGGGTAATTGGGTTTTTGTTTGTTTGTTTGTTTGTTTGTTTGTATTGGCTTATTTAATGCTCATAAAACCCTCAGGAAGTAGGCATTATTATTTTTCTTATTTCACAGGTTGAGCAACTGATTTTCAGGAATCTAAGTAATTTATTCAAGGTCCAACAGTTGGGAAGTGATAAACAACATCAAGTTGGTGATCTTCTCAAAGTAGTATTTCTACTACTTAAAGGTGGTCTCAATATATAGCAATTCCCATTCCTAAGCAAAATAGTTGAATTTGACTGGATCCAGCTTTGAGAAGAAGTTGTAAAGGTGGAAGTAAACTATACTGTGGAACTCTCTGATTCAGGATAGCTCTCATTATGTTATTGGAGGGCAGTATAGTGGTTAATAGCATAGGCTTTTTAAATCAGACTGATCTAATTCAGAAATTCGGCTTTGCTACTTATTAGTTCTCTAAACTTGGGAAAGTTGCTTAATCTTTTTGCCCCTGAATTTTCTTGTATGTAAAATTGTGGTTTTACATAGTGTTGCTTTGAAGATTAAAGGAGTGCTCATATGTAATAAGCATTTAAGAATTATTGTTATTAATTCTGTATGGCTGTGATGATCCAGGATAAACCAGTGTGGGAATAGAATTGAAATCTTTAACATTTGGAATGTCGCTGCAACAGCAGGGAACCAGATACATTTTTTCCCCCCAAGGAGGATGCTTACTGGAATAGTCTGGAAGGAAAAACTAGATGTAATTTACTGGGATCCTTCTAGTTCAGAACAACTGTTAACTTTTTTGATGTCATGAGAATCCATTAGATGGACAAAATATGACTTAGACATTTCAGCTCGGGGTTCAGAAAATCAATTTCTCAAGGTTAACCTAACAAACTACTTGAGACAGGGACTTATTTAAAGAATTTTTGATATGGTATGATTTTTGAATTTGATATGAAGAACTTATCCAAGTGAAGAGTGATGACATAGAGGTCAATCTTATTTATTACTATAGATACAAAAAGCCCCAAGTGAAATATTAATAAACTAAATGTAGTAGTGTATTAAAAAAAAGAAAGCATTGTTATTAGTAGACTTAACTCTGGGAAGGGAAGAATGGTTCAACATTGCAATATCTATAAATGTAATTCACAATATTAACATATTAAAGGAGAGAAAACATGATAATTGCAATAGGTGTTTAAAAAAAAGCCTTAGATAAAATTCAATACTCATTCTACATTAAAAAAAAAAAAAACATGATGGAAAGAAATTTCCTTAACTTTCAAATAGGGTTTCTACTAAAAATATGTAGCACATATGATACTTAATGATCAAATATTAGACACATTCTCATTAAAGTCAGGAAGAACCCAGAGATGCTTGCTTTCACCTCTACTAATCAATGCTACTCTGGAGAACTTAGCCAATACAATATGGAGAAAAAAGAGAAGGAAGAGGTGGGGAAGAGGAGAAAAGAAAGATAATTAGGAAGTATTAATATTAGAAAGAATGGAAGAGTTGGTCATTAATTGCTTATAATAAGATCACATATTTAGAAAAATCCATGAGAATCAATGGGCAAACTCTAAGAGTTTAGCACAGTGGCTAGATATAATATCAATATACAAATGTCACTATCTTTCCAGTAAAAACCAATTAGAAAATGTCATGGATAACTGTCCAATGCACATTAGCAATAAGACTAAAATAACACAGAGTGACCTAGGAAAATATGAAATAATTCTATATAGTAATATTTATTAAGGATTATTAAATTACATAATAGCATATAAATAAATGGGGAAGAATGTCATTGGATTGGAAGGTGCAGAATTTTAAAGATGTAAATATTCTCCAAATTAATGGAATTCAAACAGAATTTCAAAAGGATATTAGAAGAAACTTGAATGAAATTCTTTTGGAAAAGAAAATGAGTAATGACTCTATCTCCCTACTTGATATTAAAATACTGTATAAATTTATAATAATCAAAACAGTGTGGATGTAGTTTAAGAAAGCAGTAACAGACTAATAGAATTCCCAAATAGCCTGTATTTTAAAATTGGAATTTAGCATTTGATAAAATGTGACATTTAAAATAAGGGGAACATGATGGACTCTTTAGTAAAAAATTTTTTGGGACAAAAATAATAATCTTTTCTTTTTAAAAAAGATTTTATTTATTTATTTGACAGAGAGAGAAATCACAAGCAGACAGAGAGGCAGGCGGAGAGGGGGGAAGCAGGCTCCCTGCTGAGCAGAGAGCCTGGTGCAGGGCTCCATCCCAGGACCCTGAGGTCATGAACGGAGCCGAAGGCAGAGGCTTAACCCAATGAGCCACCCAGGTGTCCCCAAAAAAAAGCTTTTATGAGCAAAATACTAAAGTTAACCTAAAACCCACAGTGGAAAACACCGACAAATTCAAAAACATAAAATAAATTAAAAATGAAAAGGTAAAAAGAAAAAAACCAAAAACCTCTGAACATCTCAACAACAACAAAACAATAATAATAAAATCTCACTGAAATCTAGGTCTCAAACTCATGGCTCATACATTCAAAGTACTTTCCTGCACAGAATTTCAAATAATTTTTTGGAATGTTACTTTAAATACTTTTTGTAGAATGTTAATACTTCTAGGTGGTCATTGTTGCTTTGTTCCTTAATGTCTTACACTTGGTAAGCATCATACAATTACACTACCTTCCTGGCTTTGTAATTGTTTCAGTTTGTGACCTGTGAAATAAAATGAAAAGAAAAAGAAAAAAAAAAAAAAACACTGGAGAAAAAAAAAAGACCGGAAAAAAAATTTACAACATATGTAAAAGACAACTGATTAATACCCATAATATACCAACTGGTTTACAAATCAGTAAGAAAACAAATCGTTAGGAAATTAACAAGGCTATGAATAGGCAATTCACCGAAGAGATACTAATGGCCAAAAAGCATATGAAGAGGTGTTCTTTCTCACTAGTAATCAGGATAATGAAAAATGGAACAAAAATCAGATTTTCTTTGCTCATTATGTTGGCAAAAAAATTAAAAAGATTGATAATGTGTAGTGTGATTAGGGTGTGGGAAACTGATACTCTCACACACTATTGGTGGGATCCATATGGCCATTCTGTTGGATAATTTAGCACTTATATATCAAACTTTAAAATGCAAATATACTTTGATGCACCAAATTCACTTATAAAAATGCTTGCACATCTGTACAAGGAGACTTATACAAGGATGTTTATAGTTTTAAAGGACTGTAAACTATCTAATGGTCCATCTGTAGTGGAAAGATTAAATAAATTATTGTACCTCCTTGCTCTGAGCTACTATTGTGCAGCTGTAAACAAAATGGAACAGACCTATCTGTACTGACATAGAGGGATCATCAAGGCATATTTTAAGATGAAAGAAATAGGTAGCATAAAAATGTATACAGTATGATCCAATTTTTGTGAAAAAAAAAAATCCCAAATTCTATGCATGTGTTTGCACATGCATAGGAAAAATTCTGGGAGGATATACACAGCGCTGTTAGCACTGAGATTATCTCTAGGGGAGTGATATAGAATGGAGAGTTGTGGTGAAAACAGGCTTTTATTTTTACTTTATATACTTCTGTATGGTTAACATTTTGAAAATTTTTATTGAGACATAGTTTGTGGACATTTTATGATGAGAATGCATTCTATTTTTGGGTTACCTGAGTAATTAAAAATATTTTCAAAAAGAGTAAAGGTAAAGGGATGGATTTGAAAGCTTTTCATATTCCTTTCCATTGGGAGATGAGAAAGTACAGATGGAAGATTCAGGAAGTATAGGAAGTGAAAGTAAGACAAAGTGAGATCACTCTAATTCTACTTTGGCACCATATATTTTTTAAAAGCCAATGATACTTCGATTCAGTAGTTTGTTTAGGATCTTTTATCAGCCAGAATTCAATCAGGAGTGCAGTTCTGTAGTATAAGAAATTAATGGTAATAATTAGAACTCAAAAAAATTAAAAGGAATTAAAGTGCTTACAATTGTGGGAGGAACATATTGCCAGACAGAAATAAAGGTTCGAAAAGAATAGTTCAAAGATCACTGTAAAGGCCACTAATCAGTTCCAGTGCAGGTGCAAGAGTTGGAACTTGGGGGGAAATCTGAAAGGTAGGCGTGTCAGGCTGTGAGAGTTGGGCTGTGAAGGGGGATGATGCAGAAGACTATGGAAGGTTGTTGGCTTTGTTTGGTTATACTGTCTCGGTGAGGTTGCAGTGAAGCATCTGGTGGTGAGCCTTGTGTAGGGAAGAAAAACTGGAGCTGGAGCAGGAAAACATGAGGACAAATTGGAACTTACTTATACCTCTGTTTCTTACTGCTTATAACCAAAGATGACATTTTTAGTGTAATGGCTATTGCTTTATTTCTATCTCTGAAATCTCTCACAATCTCACTTTTTGCCCACTCTAAGCAAACACTATCCAAGGAAAAGGATTCTGGGAAACATATCCAAGTTGACAAGAGAACAAACTGCCATAGACCTTATTCAATAATCACTAAAAGATAATAGGGGCATTACATAAACTGAAAGAAGGGCTGTGTATTCATACTTAAGTTGGATCAGAAAGATGTCTCTATTTTGTAGCCCTCTTTGAATTGGTCCATGCTGTAAAGCCCTTTTGGTTTTGCTTTGTGAATATATGGGCTGCAGTGTTCTTTCCAGAGGTCCAAGTTTAGCAGGAAGTGATCCATATTAATAATTCACTCATGGGGGCGTCTGGGTGGATCAGTGGGTTAAAGCTTCTGCCTTCGGCTCAGGTCATGATCCCAGAGTCCTGGGATCCAGCCCCACATCAGGCTCTCTGCTTGGCAGGTAGCCTGCTTCCTCCTCTCTCTCTGCCTGCTTCTCTGCCTGCTTGTGATCTCCGTCTGTCAAATAAATAAATAAAATCTTTAAAAAAATAATTCAGGGGCACCTGGGTGGCTCAGTGGGTTAAGGCCTCTGCCTTCGGCTCAGGTCATGATCCCAGGGTCCTGGGATCGAGCCCCACATTGGGCTCTCTGCTCTGCAGGGAGCCTGCTTCCTCCTCTCTCTCTCTCTGCCTGCCTCTCTGCCTACTTGTTATCTCTGTCTGTCGAATAAACAAAAAAATCTTTAAAAAAAAATAAAAAAATAATTCACTCATGTCATTCATTCAGTGAATACTTATCAGATACCTAATATGCAGTTGGTGCTGTGCTGGTATTGGGGATATAGAGTGAGCAAAACTAGATATGGTCTGCCTCTGTATAGTTCCCATCCATGTGGTTGAATCACAAACAGGTGGGTGTATAAGTGCAAGATATAAAAATTATAAGTTTTTTAAATGTTATTATGAATGAGTGTATTATGGTGGGGTAAAGAGGAGATTTAACTGGTCAAGGAAGATTTGAGCTACAATTGAATGACAAGTAAGAGTTAAGTAGGTGATAGACAATGCTGGTGGTCACAGTGGGGAATAAAGTTCAGAGTGTATGTAATTTTCTATGCAAGAGAAGGCATGGATATTCACTGAATAGAAGCTGAGAATGAAGAGAAACTGTGAGATTTTTTCTTTTTTCTTTTCTTTTTTTTTTAAAGTAGGCTCCATGCCCAGCATGGAACCCAATGTGGGGCTTGAACTCATGACCCTGAGATCAAAAACTGAGCCGAAATAAAAAATAGAGGCACTTAACTGACTGAGCCACCCAGGTACCCGCTGAGGAGAAAGTGGAAGATTTTGATGGCCAATGACTGCAGTTCTGTGGGAGGTGGTACTCAATGGGTTTCTAGGCTTCCCATTCACTTGGCAGATAGTTTGGTTGGATTTGCAACAGCTTTTTGGATCAGGAATAAACTGGAGGTTAGAGACTCCTACCTACAGTTCCATGGGAACTTAGAATGTCTCCCTCTCCTGTAATTGGGGTTGAAATGTAGGTCAAACCCCAATCATTTCTACAATTTCAAGCAGACCAAGCAGTTTCAGTGGGTGTCATGTAGCTGCCTCCTTGGTGGAACACATTCAAAGTGTATGTTAGCAAAGCTTCTTTTTAAATATTAACTTGAGGAGGTGTTAGGTTGCAGGTAGAGCAGGGTCCCCAGCTGCATCCTTAACTTGACACACAAATCTGCAGGTCCTTGACTCTGTGTGGGTGAGAGGGGGTCAGGGAAATCATGGGCTCTAGGTAAGATCCTATTAAACCCTCAATCTCTGATAGGGAGTCTGGATGAGGTATAGATTGGGATCCATGGTGCCAGGACAGGAGTGGAGTTGCCAAAACCAAAAATATGAACAGAGCTAAAAATTGTGCAGCAAAGTCAAGTTTCCAGAGCTAGGAGGGGAGTAGTCTGGAGGGTCACCAAATGCTCATAGCCAGGTATGCAGTTCTGTGCACAGATACAGGGACCTGGGGCCTATGTGGTGATAGTATCAGAAATAGTGGCTAAGGATAGTAGTAGTGATGGTGGTGGGCGTGTCTGTGACACTTGTCTAGAAAGACAGATGTTGTCTGCTAGGTGTTTTTTCTTTACTGATGGGAATATCAGGTGTTTACGGAATATCCACTTAGAAATGTCTTTGCAACTCCATGTGTGTCTGCAAACCCTTTGTTAGTTGTTGGTGTATGAAGAGATAAGGAACTTGAACTAGACTGTAATCAACTATTTTACTGTGCATACTTTTATTTAGTTCAACTGATTTTTTTTAGTAGAAAGACTTTCTCAAGGAAGGAAGTGGTATGTTTATATGTGTGCTTCTGGAAATGCTCCTTATCTTATAGCTGACTAGCATTTTGAATCACTCCAGCGATAACTCTGGGCTAGAGCAAAATCTAGGAGTCATCAATATATTTGCAGTATTTGAAAGTATGGAGTAGATAAGACTTCCCAGGGAGCATACAAAAAATGTGAATACAGCCAAGAACAAGACCCAGAAGGATATTAATATTTTTTATTGTTCATTTATTGAACATATACTGTGCTAAGCACTCTACATGCATTATTTCATTCAATCTTTATGATAACCCTAGAAGGTAAGGTAAGTATGATAATTCCTATTAAATATAGGAGTAAACTAAGGTTTATGGTTACTAATATTCTGTACCCAATGTCAATGTATGTGGGTTTCTCCACACCACCAAGCAATTCTGTGACACCAGCTGGGTGTCCTACAAATCAGCTCAATTCTGACCCTATCTACCTGGAGATAGCATCAGATCAGGTTAAGAGCCCAGTCCCACAAGACATCCCCCTTACCACATTCAGATGCCAATTGAAAGTCCAGGTTGTCACCTGTGCTTCTAAACCACTGACTATAGATTGGAGACTCCAATGGCTGAGGGCTCTCCTTGGGCTTAATTTGCTAGGGCTTCTCATAGAACATAGAGAAACATTTTACTTACTAGATTATTACCAGTTTATTATAAAAGTATATAGGAATACTTTAGGAATAGCCAGATAGAAGGTATGGGGAAGGGGCATGGAGCTTCCATACCTTCTCCCAGCCCACCACTCTTTTAGTACTTTCATATGTCCATCAACCCAGAACTTTGAACCTGTCCTTTTGGTTTTTTATGGAGGTTTGATTACATAGGCATGATTGATGAAATCATTGGCCATTGGTGATTGATTCAACCTCATCCCCACCCCTCCCCAAAGGTCAGAGGAGTGGGACGGAAATTTACACCTCTAACCCACTGAGCCACCCAGGTGCCCCTGAAATTTACACCTCTAATCACATGGTTGGTTCTCCTGGCAACCAGGCCCCTTCCTTAGGTATGGTCCAAAAGTCACCTTGTTAATGTAGCAAATGACACCTTTATTGGTCTTATCACTTAGGAAATTCCAAGGGTTTTAGGAGCTCTGTGTCAGAAACAGAACAAATACCAAATCTGTATTTCTTATTTTATTTATTTATTTATTTATTTTTTAAATTATTATTATTTTTTTTGTATTTCTTATTTTAAATCACAGTTTCACAACTACAGAGCCAGGAAGTGGCAGGACTGGGAATCTAACCCAAGCTCTCTGATTCTAGAACCTACACTCCTAATTGCTCGAACCTACCAGGAAGCTGGCTGGAAGGGGAGACCTCCCCAGAGCCTTTTACCAGCAGCAGTTTATGAGAGGGAAGGTGTTTGAGGGTAGAATCAGATGGGGGTCCAAAATGGTTCCCTGGATCAAGGTCTGAAAACAACAAAAAGGGAGTTGAAATGGGCTCATGGGAATTAGTGTCTGGGCACCCACCAGTTCCTAATACCAGAAGTGGGCTATTTAGTTTGTTTGATGAGGTGGGTTTGTTGCACAAATTCTCTTGATTTGTTATTATGGGTATTATGTGACTGAATAAGGATACCTCATTTAGAATGGAGCTGGTAGGCCAGAAGGGAAAACTTTGAAAACTCTCATGCTTTACTGAGACAGGGAAACTAAAGGGACCCCATGAAATATTGTTTTTTTTTTTGCTCCTTTTCCTGTTTCTGCTGCTAGTACCTACATGCATGCCTTAAGCACACATTATAGGACAGATGATGTATGTCCTACTTACAGAAGTGAAGGACTTAATGATCTCTTTGGAGTCTCACAGCACAATAGATAATATCTAAGGAGTCACCAGGTGGTGTCATCATTTTCCAAGATCACTGACTCAGCAAGACCCCTGGCCCAAGGGCATAAGTGACTTATGGAGAAACTCATCTTTGTTTCTGGGTTACTGAGAAGAAGCATGCACTGACCATCATCCTTAATAAAAACCCCAGGGCCCAAGCAAAGAAGGAAACTCCCTCTTCTTTCCTGAGCCTCCTAGATGCTCTGTCCACATCTACACTCTCTATGTCTTCAATTGCAATTCCTCTGTTATTCCTGAATAAACCCATTTTGCTGGTAAAATAGCCAGCTGATTTACTTTTAAGCTTGGCATTATGATGCATGGTGCCTGGCAGAGTGCCCTGCCTTAAAGGGCCAGAAGTGGAACAGATGGTTATTGGATGCTGGAAATATTTTGGTCATGTCAGACTGGCTTGGTTGGAATGTTGCAAGATCATCCACTTGTGGTAGGGCTGGGAAGAGAGTTTCTAAGACCTGGGAAGAGCTGAGAACCTGAGCTAGGAGAGACCTGAGCTTTCTCCAGCTTCAGAGTATCTTTGTTCTGTAAATGGACTGAGAAAGATTGGGGCCCTATGAAATAGGAATAAGTGGGCAGGCTCATTGGGTGTTTGGGCTTCTGAAAGACAATAAACTGCACCTTTCTGCTCTCTCAGCAGGCAAGAGGGAATGAGATGAGGAAAAAGCTGTCATAGAAGCCACATGCCTGGGGCGCCTGGGTGGCTCAGTGGGTTAAAGCCTCTGCCTTTGACTCAGGTCATGATCTCAGGGTCCTGGGATCAAGCCCAGCATCGGGCTCTCTGCTCAGTGGGGAGCCTGCTTCCTCCTCTCTCTTTGCCTGCCACTCTGCCTACTTGTGATCTCTGTCTGTCAAATAAATAAATAAAATATTAAAAAAAAGAAGCCACATGCCTTCCTGTGAGCCCAGAACAATAGGCAGCAAACCTGACTTTCTTCAAAGAGAAGAAACTGCCTTAATTTGCAACTAGCAACTGGTTCAAAGTGAATAAAACTCATCTCTACTGGGACGCCTGGGTGGCTCAGTTGGTTGGACGACTGCCTTCGGCTCAGGTCATGATCCTGGAGTCCTGGGTTCGAGTCCCGCATTGGGCTCCCAGCTCCATGGGGAGTCTGCTTCTCCCTCTGACCTTCTCCTCGCTCATGCTCTCTCTTACTGTCTCTCTCTCAAATAAATAAAATAAAAATCTTTAAAAAAACTCATCTCTACTTTATTTACTTCACACTTGTAAAACTACATGATACTGTATTATAGAGTGATTTTCTCTTACTACTCTTCACATGCTGTACCCCACTAGATACTTTATTGTTATAGCATTATGCTTAGAATAGTGCCTAGCACATTGTAGGTCTTCAATAAGTATCTGTTGAATGAATGAAGAAACAGAGAAATGGATCTTAGAGGAAGGAGGACATAAAGATACTTATGAGAAACAAAGAAGAGTTAGAAACACAGAATTGCACTAAACTATTTTGTCTCAAATCCCATCTCTGCCACTTATTCACTATGTGATCTTGGGCAAATTGTTTAACTTGTGCCTTAAATTCCTAATCTGGAGATTGGGGGAAAATTAGTATCTATTCCATAGGGTTTTTTGTAAGATTGAATCAGCTTGTAGGTGTAAAACACTTAGAATAGTGTGCCCAACACATAATAAAAGCAATATAAATATTTGCTGTAATAACTATTATTATTTTGAAAAGGTTAGTACAGGAAATACTGAGTACATGGAAGGAGACAGGTTAACATTCTCCAAGTAGTTGCTATATTGCAGAAAATCTGTTCCATGAATTACTTGTACTACTTTGTTGATTCTTCACTATAACTTTGTGAGCTCGGTAGCATTATTATTATCGTGTTAAAGATGAGGACACTGCATCCCAAGTCAGGCAAAGCTGAAACTGAATCCTTGTACTGTGTCTAAACTCTTCCCACTTTAGAGTACTAACTACAAGCTCCAGATCATAAGAAAGGGCTGTATCTGTTTTTATTTATAATTTTATTGTCATCTGCTAGCAAATAGTGGGTACTCAAAAATGGTTCATGGATTTGAATGAATGTTAGAGAAATAAATGCTTTGAGGAGCAGCAGAAAGGGAAATTCTAATTAAAAACTGAGGAAGAAACTAGGAAAGCTGTGGAGGCTGCTGGTCAGAAGTAGGACCAGAACAGACCAGAGTGGGCAATCTGAGCCTTTCCACACTGTAATGAAGACAGCTCTTGGCTGTTACAGTGTCCATAGGGAGCCACTTTGGGTTCTTGATCTGTGGCTAGAGATTACAATTATTTTTTAAAATTAAAAAGAAAAATATAGGGAGCCTGGGTGGTTCAGTGGGTTAAGCCTCTGCCTTCAGCTCAGGTCATGATCTCAGGGTCCTGGGATCGAATCCCACATCGGGCTCTGCTCAGCAGGGAGTCTGCTTCCCTCTCTCTCTCTCTCTCTGACTGCCTCTCCGTCTACTTGTGATCTCTCTCTGTCAAATAAATAAATAAAATCTTTTAAAAAAAAGAAAAATATAAATATTGAAATACATTGTCATTTTAAAAATACACACAAGAAGATTCAGGGGAAATGGCAGAGTAGGAGGATCCTATGCTCACCTCATCCCACAGACACAACTATATAACACATCAGTGTAAATAACCCAGAAAACAACCCAAAGACTGGCAGAACAAACTCCATAACTAAAGGTAGATAAGAGGCCACATAGAAGAAGTTATGAAGGGTGGAGATACAGTTTGGGAGAAAAATGGACTGTACCCAACTGAGGTCAGGAGAGAGCTGGGGGTATGGTGAAGGTCAAGAAATAGACTATCACATGGGCAGCCTGCTCAGGGAAGACAAATCCTCATAATATTTGGCTTTGAAAGCAAGAGGGGCCGAATTTTGTGAGTTCTTACAAGCACCATGATTTAAAGCCTGGAATTTAAAAAAATCAGCAGGCTCAGCTCCAGGAGAGCCAAGAGAGTGTTAGGAAGCTGAGTCTTCACCCTTAAAAAGAGATCATGACAAACAGTGCAGATGCAGCATAGATGCAGCAGATTGAAAATGCCTAGGGCACACTGGAGGGAGAGTTATTTGCTCACCTCAGAGCAGGGCCCAGAGAGGCAAGAATCACACGGAGATGCCACCAGGAACAAAGGAGCTGACAGGTGCCATTTCCCTCCCAGAACCCCCAGCATAAATACATGGTCACCTGTGGGAACCAACCGGGACAGTTCTGACACTTGCTACCTAACTTGTTTGCACCAAGTCCTGCCCCACATGCTTCAGTGGATCCACACTTTCTAGTCATGCTTGACTTAGTCTCAGCACTGCAGGTCTCCTCCTCCAGAAGACTGGCATGTACCCTGCCAACATCTTGTCTCCCAACCCAAGGCCTCAATTCTGGCAGTGGGGGTGGGGTGTCAGGTCTCATTTTGCAAGCAGAACAGGGCACACATTGTTAAAATGAAACCCACCTGGCCAGGGACCAAACACTGCCCACAAGAGACAAAGAGCCTCTCCAGGTATCTGGATTAAAGGAAAAAGTGGCCAGGACACAACAGCAAAACACATACCACACATATAGGAGATACTCCCTGAAGCACCAGGTCCTGGAGAATAGGGAACACTGCACTGCTGGGCACTACAGGACCTCTCCTTCATAAGGCCATTACCTTCAAGAGCTGGAGAGGTAGCTGACTTTCCTAATACACAGAAACAGACACAGAGAGTTAAGCAAAATGAGGAGACTAAGAAATATATCTGAAATTAAAAAAAAGAGGCTAAAATCACAGCAAGAGAACTAAATAAATCAGAGAGATAGTAGTATGTCTGATAGAAAATTTAAAATAATTATCATAAAGATACTCACTGGACTGGATAAAAAAGTGGAAGACAGTACTGAGACCCTAACCACAGAGAATAAAAGAACCAATTAGACATGAAGAACATAATATTAAAATTAAAAATACACTAGATGGAATAAATAGTAGGCTAGAAGGATCAGAAGACCAACTCAATGACCTGAAGTACAGAATAATGGAAAGTAATCAAACTTAGTAGGTGAGAGATAAAAAGTTATGCAAAATGAAAATAAACCTTGGGAACTCAGGGACTCCATCAAGTGTAATAATATTCACATTATAGGGATCCCAAAAGAAGAAGAAGAGAGAAAAGGGGGCAGGAAATTTATTAAAGAAATAATAGCTGAAAATATTCCTAATCTTTGGAAGGAAACAGATATCCATATCCAGGAGGCACAGATATCCCCCAACAAAATCAACCCAAGGAAGTCCACACCAAGACACTCAAAAAGTGGAGATAAAGAAAAAAATTTTAAAAGCATCAAGAGAAAGAAGACAGTTACATACAAGGGAAATCCCATAAGGCCGTCAGGGGATATTTCAGCAGAAACTTTGCAGGCCAAAAGGTAGTGGCATGATATATTCAAAGTGCTGAAAGGTAAAAATCTGCAGCCAAAAGTACTCTATCCAGCAAGGTTATCATTCAGAATAGGAGAGAGAAAAATTTTCTCAGATTAAAAAAAAAAAAAATCAACAAAAACTAAAGGAGTTCATGACCAGTAACCCTATAAACAATACTACAGAGGACTCTGAGTAGAAAGGAAAGAACACAAGTCAGAGTATGAAAAGTAAGAAACACAAAAGCAGTAAAAAATAAGTATTTCTGGGGCGCCTGGGTGGCTCAGTGGGTTAAGCCGCTGCCTTCGGCTCAGGTCATGATCTCAGGGTCCTGGGATCGAGTCCCACATCGGGCTCTCTGCTCAGTAGGGGGCCTGCTTCCCTCTCTCTCTCTGCCTGCCTCTCTGCCTACTTGTGATCTCTGTCTGTCAAATAAATAAATAAAATCTTTTAAAAAAATAAGTATTTCTGTAAAAATCAGTCAAGGGATTCACAAAATAAAATGATGTAAAACATGGCATCATTTACCTAAAACTTCTGTGGGAGGGAGAGGAACAAAGAATAGGTTCAAACTTATTTGATGATCAGGTTAATATAGACTGCTATATGCAGAAGATGTTAGGTACAAAACTAATGGTAACCACAAATCAAAAACCAGTAATAGATGCAAAGAATAAAGAGAGTGGAATCCAGGTATATCACTGAAGAAAGCCAACATACAATAAAAGAAAGCAAGAGAAGAAAGGATTAGAGAAACACTACAAAAGCAACCACAAAACAAGTAACAAAGTGTCAATAAATTCATATCAGTCAACAATCGCTTTGACTGTAAATGGACTAAAAGTGAAAGAGTGGATGAAAAAATAAGAAAAAATAAGACTCATCTATATGCTGACTGCAAGAGATTCATTTTAAACCGAAAAACATCTGCAGATTCAAAGTGGGGAGATAGAGACATTTATCATGCAAATAGATATCAAAGAATGCTGGGGTAGCAATACTTATGTTGGTCAAAATAGTCTTTAAAGCAAAGACTGTAATAAGAGATAAGAAGGACACTATATATAATAATTATAAAGGGGACAATCAAATAAGAAGTTATAACAATTGTAAATATTTATGCACCCAAAAAGGGAGCACCCAAATAGATGAAAAATTTAATAACAAACATAAAGGTACTAATCAATAATAATACAATAATACTAGGGGACTTTATCACACCATTAGGTCAATGGGCAGAGCATCCAAACAGAAAATCAATAAGAAACAGAGGCTTTGAATGACACACTGGACTAGTTCGATTTAATAGATAATATAGAGAGCATTCCATCCTAAAACAATAGAATACACATTGTCTTCAAATGCACATGGAACATTTTCCAGAAGAGATGACATATTAGGCCACAAAATAAGTCTCAACGAATTGAAAGAAACAAAGTCATAGAGTGCATCTTTTCTGACCACAATGTTATTAAACTAGAAATCAATCACAAGAAAACATCTGGAAAGACCACAAATACATGGAGGCTAAATAAAATGCTATTGAACAATGAATGAGTCAACTAAGAAATTAAAAAAAATTACATGGAAACAAATGAAAATGAAAACACAACAGTCCAAAACTTTTGGGATACAGCAAAAGTGGTTTTAAGAGGGAAGTTTATGGCAATACAGACTTACCTCAAAGGGGAAGAAAAATCTCAAATGGACAACCTAACCTTACACCTAAAGGAATTAGAAAAAGTAGGACAAACAAAACCCAAAACCAGCAGAAGGAAGGCAATAATATAGAATAGAGCAAAAATACATGATATAATAGAAACTAAAAAAAAAAAAAAAAAAGATAGAACAGATCAATGAAACCAGGAGCTGGTTCTTTGAAGAGATACAACAAAATTGATAAACTTCTAACCAGATTCACTTAAAAAAAAGAGGAGTTAAATAAACAAAATCACTAATGCAAGAGGAGAAATAACAAATAACAACCAATACCAAAGAAATAAAAAGGATTCTAAGAGAATATTATGAAAAATTATATGCCAACAAATTGAACAACCTAGAAGAAATGGATAAATTCCTAGAAAAATACAAATTACTGAAACCGAAGCAGGAAGAAATTGAAAATTTGAACAGACTGATTACCAGTAATGAAATGAAATCAGTAATTAAAACACTCTCAACAAAGAAAAGTCAAGGACCATAGGCTTCACAGGTGAATTGTACCAAACATTTAAAGAAGAGTTAATACTCTTCTCAAACTATTGCAAAAAATAGAAAAGGAAAGAAAGCTTCCAAATTTGTTCTAGGAGACCAGTATCACCCTGATACCAAAACCAAATAAAGACACCACAAAAAAGAGAACTACACACCAATATCTCTGATGAACATAAATGCAAAAATCTGCAACAAAATACTAGCAAACTGAATTCAATAATACATTAAAAATCATTCTCCACAATCAAGTTGGGTTTATTTCTGGGTTGCCACGGTGGTAGTATATTTACAAGCCAATCAACGTGATACAGCATGGAACCTGCTTCTCCCTCTCGCTCTGCCAATGGAAGCAAGAATATGAAATGGGAAAAAGATAGTCTCTCTTGCAAATGATTTTGGGGAAACTGGACAGATGTGTGAAAAGAATGAAACTGGACCACTTTCTTATACCATACACAAAAATAAACTCAAAATGGATTGAAGACCTAAATGTGAGACCTGGAACTATAAAAATCCTAGAAGAGAGCACAAGCAGTAATTTTTCTGATATTGGCCATAACTATATTTTTTCTAGATATGTCTCCTAAGACAAGGGAAATAAAGGCAAAAATAAACTACGGGGACTACATCAAGATAAAAACCTCTTCACAGTAAAGGAAACAATTAAGAAAACCAGAAGGCAACCAGTGGAATGGGAGAAGATATTTGCAAATGACATATCTGATAAAGGGTTAGTATCCACAGTGTATTAAGAACTGATATAACTCAACCCCCAAAGAAGAGCTAATCCAAGTAAAAAATGGGCAGAAGATATGAACAGATTTTTTTCTCTAAGGAAGACATCCAGATGGCCAACAGACACATGAAAAGATGCTCAACATCACTCATCATCAGGGAAGTGCAAATCAAAACTACAATGAGGTTTCACCTCATACCTGTCAGAATGGCTAAAATAAAAACACAAGAAATGACAATTGTTAGCGAGGACGTGGAGAAAAAAGAATGCTTGTGTACTGGTGGAGGGAATGCATACTGATGCAGCCACTGTGGAAAACAGTATGGAGGTTCCTCAAAAAGTTAAATAACTACCCTAGGATCCAGGAATTGCACCACTAGGTATTTACTCCCATAATACAAAAACACTAATTCATAGGGATATATGTAGCCATATGTTTATTGCACTATTATTCACAATATCCAAATTATGGAAACAACCCAAGTGTCCACCAATTGATGAATGGATAAAGAAGTGATGTATATATACAATGGAATATTTTTTAGCTCTAAAAAATGATATCTTGTCATCTGCAACCATATGGATGGAGCTAGAGAGTTTAATGCTAACTGAAATAAGTCAGTCAGAGAAAGAAATATACCCTATGATTTCACTCATATGTGGAATTTAAGAAACAAAGCAAATGAACAAGGGGGAAAAAAAGAGAGATACAAACCAAGAAACAGACTCTTAATTATGGAAAACAAACTGATGGTTACCTGAGGGGAGGTGGGTGAAATAGGTGATGGGGATTAAGGAGTATACGCACCATGATGAACATCCAATAATGTATAGAATTGTTGAATCACTGTATTGTACACCTTAAACTAATATAAAACTGTATGTTAAGTATACTAGAAGCAAAATAAGAAAAAAAACTCACACAGTAAAGACAAAGTGAAAATTCTTTGACCATCCTTTAACCGTTAGTTTGATGTGCATCCTCTTAGAAATTTTTCTATGACTTTCATTACATATGCAGAAATATAAATAAGTTTGGTTTTCTGGGTTTTTTTCTACATAAATAGTATCCTACTGTATGCATTGCTGGAGAACTTGCTTCTTTTTCATTCAACAACTTGTTAACATTTTTTTTTGTGTTAGTCTAGACAGATCTATCTCATTTTAAAGGGTTGCTCAGTATTTTATGTTGTTTGGATAAACCATAGTTGATACAAATGTTTCTCTTTTTCTTTCCTTATTTTCCTTTCTTTTTTCTTTTTCTTTCTTTGTCTGTCTTCCTCTCTCTTTGTCTGTCTTCTTCTCTCTTTGTCTCTCTTTTACTCCTTCCTTCCTCCCTACCTTCCTTCCTTTCTCTTTCTTTCTTTCTTCCTCCCTCCCTCCCTTCTTTCTTTCTTTCCTTCCTCATTCTTTCTTTCTTTCTGTCCCTATCTCTTTCCCTTTATTCTCTCCCTCCTTTGCTCTCCCCCACCCCTCTTTTCTTTCTTCATTATAAGCAGTTCTAAACTGAACAAACTTGCAAATTCCTATTTCTGCTCATGTGCAAGAATTTCTCTGAATAGAGATTTGAAAGTGGAATTTTTTAGCTGAAGAATACTTTCATTTCAAATTTAGTAGATAACTGCCAAGTTATGTAATTAGAGTTAATACAAATAGATACAAAAAATTGGTGCTCTCTGAACTCATTGGTCTCTCTACTATTGAATTTTTTTTTTGCCTTTTTCTGTATTGTTTTTCCTTAGCTTCTCTCTGAAGTCACTTTTCAAAATTTAACCCTATCTCAGCAAAGGTAGGAAGAAAAGTTGCTCAGCTTACACAAATCTCCGGGAAACTGAAGGCACAGGAGATGGCCCTAGGGACTGTATGATAACTGTGCAGTCCTGACTGCATGGGCTCTGCTTGGGAGAGGGTTTGTGAGACCTAACAATGGGATTTGTTTGGGGAGCGTCAAATGTCTGCAGTATTTGTCCCTTCCAGCTTAGAATGTACCTACATACACTTCTTTTGGAAGTCTTGGAGAACCCTTCACCATGGGTAATCCTTTATCACCCAACCCCCAAATCAAGAAAAAGGGAAACTATACATTTTACAGAGAATCGAGACATTATGAAGAACTTGTACCATCTTCAGCCCTAAAAGCTGCCCACAGGGTTTCTTCAAAACTTCTCCACAGATCTCTATTTATCCCTTTTATTGCTTCAAATTATACTTGTATTTTCTAGAACTTTGGCAGTCAAAATGATTGTAATAATAAATAAGTAATACATAATTTATAATTCATTGGTGGTATTTTTCTGTTAGAATTTTAAACAGCCTTATAGCAACTTTTATTTCTAGTATTTTTATTTGCATATGCCTGACTACATTAGCATACTTACCATTCATATACCTCTTAGTGTTTGCAAAGCACTTTCACATCCAACATTTCATTTACTATTTGCAGCAACTACTACTGTCCTTCATTTTATAGAAAATGAGGCTCAGGGAAGGTAAGTTAACTTGCAGAAGGTCCCATAGCCTGTGAGTGACAGAGCCATACTTAAACTCAGATCTACCTAGATCTATTTTCCTTGGTCATTATATTACAATATATGGTCCTCCTTTGAGTTAATTTGATTTTTTTGGCCTGGGAATATAAATGTAATTTTAGTTATCTCCTTTTGATCCTCTAAAGATGAAGCAACTGAGGCTTGCATCTTGAATTTCCTAAGCATGATAAACAAATTTTTGGTGAATAAGAGAAACAAATGGAAGGCAAAGAGTGTCTGGTAGCTTGGTACCTGGATTTTGAAGGGAAGTCTCCTCAGGTGTGACTGAGAAGACTGAACTACTGTCTAGTAGCACAGTCTGCCACTCACACTGCTGTCAGCATACAAACAGTGCTGCCGGGCAATGTTGCAGCTGTCATTTGTTGAGGCCGGCTCTGGAGGTGGCTGCTGCCTGGCTTTCTTGCTCAGAAGGCCTCCCTTTTGAACGGTGGCACACTTGGGACTGCTGCCTGTGTCTTTTCTTTGCCACTCAGAATAATGTCAAACTGAGGCTAAACCATAGAGTGTCCCTAAAGTCTTCTTTTCCACCTTTATAATACGTATAAGTAATATTTACTGAGTTCTTGCTACATTCTAGGTACTGTAATAAAATTATTACACTTATTAATTCATGTAATCTTCACAATAGCCCTACAAGGTAAGGATTATTACTATCAAATCCATTTTATAGATAAAGATGAGGATTCTCAGAAATGTGAAGTAATGCTGAAATTCACAGAGCTAGTGTGTGGTAGAGTTGGGACAAAATTCCAAGTCCATCTGATTTTAAGGCTTACACTCCTAACAACCTTTGTAAGCTTCTTTAAAAGCTCCCCCCTCATTTAAACAACTCCTGAAAGGACAATCAAACTATGACACAAAAGCTAAAATGGAATAGTAACAATGACTCTTTGGCATGAATGTTACGTTTTTGACAATGTACAAATGGCTTCCCAGTATGATTATAATATTAATTTTGGATTAACCTCAATTTGTGTCCAAATCTCAGTTCTGCATCTTCTCTCTCCCTTGCTTCCTTTAGCTGTAAAATTAAGATAAAAATAGTAGCTACCTTTTTAGTGTGGTTGTGAAATATAAATGAGTTAATACATGGAAAGCATTTAGAATTCTCCCTGGCCCATAGACAGAGCTCTGTGAGAAAGCTTTGTTAAGAAGATATAAGAGAAATCTAGATATTTTGTTTCCTTAGGTGAAGATGGGTCTTATCTAGGTCAAAGGGAGTAGTGGAAATGGCAAAACTTTTTGTCTCCTAGAAAAAGAACTGTTACTCGCTTGTGTCTATTGAAGCACCATGGGGTGTATTTGCAGCTATGGCTTGTCAGTTATGACCTGGAGCAGATTTATGGACCAATTATGTTTGTCCTCAGGCACTCTGTACATCGAACTCTCTTCTTCTCCCCATGCCTCATCTACACCTGTGCCTGTGAGGGAACCAAATATCCCTTAGTTTCACTGAGGAATCTGACTAGAAAATTTCCTCCATGAAGTTGCTTCCATTTGAACTGAGCCCTAGATGTTCAGTCTAAACTCCTGGTGGTATTTCAGGCATTAATCCCTGGGCACAAAAGGATTGTTTGAACCTCAGGGCTTCCAGGTACCTCTCAAACCATAACAAATGTTCAGTAAGTTGATTCTTTCTTTACTCCAGGCCTGTACACGGTGCAGAATGGACACACTGTATGAGGTCCCCAAGGGCCCCTTCTTCTTGAATAGTAAAAAGAGATTTTTCCCCTTGCTTGTAGATGTGCTTCAGGGAAGTCAGGGTTTGGAAACCCAGCCTAATCCATACTATCAGACTGTCAGGAGAATGGGATTACACTTGGCTTTGTAATTGTTATCTTTTATTAACTTTTTAGTGAAAATTTTCCCTTCATGGTAATTAGACCTAGTGATTAGAATCTCTGGAGTTTGCTGTTTAAGTACCAGCAAGTGTTAAAGTGTCTAGGATTGTGAAGAAAGCTGCAGTTTGAGTTGTTTGTGGAAAGGGAAGGTTTAGGCAGGCCCTCAGCTTCTAGGGCTGTTGATTTAGAACAGGCAATAGGTGCCCAGAGAGACTTGGGAGAAAAGGTGTTTATAGAGGCCATTAATGAATCCATAGGGGAGACTGAATTATTTCTCTAATAATGTGGTCCATTTATTTTTAAGATCATTTGTGAGTTCCTTATATCTTCTACTTTGTGGTGGAAAGAAAAGAAAAGGAATATTTCTGCTCTTTGGATTTTGGAAAATTTTGCCCTGAGGAAGACAGAAAGGCTCCAAAATACAGTAGGACTATAGGTATGGAAATTCCTTTAAAGACAAATACTTATTAATATATAAGGAGCTCTTAGAGATTCATAAGAAAAATATGAACATCACAATAGACAAAAAGACAAAGGGAATGGACAGTTTACACACACATGCACATGCACACACGCAAAGAGAGAAAATAATGAAGAAATAAACATGGCCAATAGTCGTAATGTGAAGAACAATGAACTCACATACTCTAATGATACCTAACACATTAACAACAATTAAAAAATTAAAAACAAATTGTCATAGCCAGCATTGGACAATTTAAAGGAGAAAGAGTTCTAGAGGAGTTATAAATTGATCTGACCTTTCTGAAGGGCAATTTGAGAATACATAACAAAAACTTTAATATATGCATATCTTTCACTGTTAGGTATTTATCTTAAGGAAATAATTAAGAATCTTCAAAAAGATTAAGCCACAAAAACAGTTGCGGAAGCAAAAATTGGAAGCAACTAAATATCTAAAAATTGGAAACTGGATAAATGAATTATGGTATAGGCATAGAATAGAAAATTACATAGCTCTCTCAAATCAAGTTTTTGAAATGAGAAAATGCTCATGATATCATATTAAAAAAAGAAAGGAATATACAAAGCTGTAGATATAGAATGTAATCCCAATTTCATGAACAAAAGTATATTAAAAGACAAGAATAAAATACACTTAAATGTGAACAATGATTATCTCCGGGTGGTGGGATGACAGATAATCTTTACTTTCTTCTTTTTAAGCTTTTATGTCTTTTCCAAATTTCATACAGTGAGTATGTGCTACTTTTATAATTAGAAAAAATGAGAACAACACAGAAACAGTATTTAAAAAAAGACATTTAAGCTTGTCTCTGAAAGCTAATCTTTGATTTAATTTTTTCTCTTCAAATTTAAAGAGAGTCATTTCCTTTTGGAAATGAGGAAAACATTTTAACTGGTGGGAAAAATTATATAAAGGCAAATTTTTTTCCGAGGTATGTGGGAAATATCCCAAGATAAAAGTATTCCAGTGGAGTGTATGTATTCCAGACTGACCCTTCTTTGAAAGGCTTTACGTTACTTTTAAAAACTGCTTTATTGAGATGTAATTCACATGCCATAAAATTTACCCATTTAAAGGGTATAATTCAGTGTTTTCTTAGTATATTGGCAGGATTATATAGCCATGACCATCTAATTCCCAAACATTTGTATCACCCTAAGAAGAAAACTTATACCTATTAGCAGTCACTCTCCTTTCCTTCCTCTCCCCACCAACTGGCAACCACCAATCTACTTTCAGTCTTTACAAATTTGCCTAATGTGCATATTTTATATAAGTGGAATCACACAATATGTAGGTTTTCATGAGCTCTCATTTAATATAATGTTTTCAAGATTCATCCATGTTTTAGCATGCATCAGTACCTTGTTCCTTTTATGGCTGAATACTATGTAATTTTATGGCAATACCTGCCAGCTTTTGTTTATCCACTCATCAGTTAATAAACATTTGAGTTTGTTTTCAGTTTTTGGCTCTTATGAGTAATGCTGCTGTGTACATTTGTATACAAGGTTTTGAATTAAAATATGTTTCCATTTCTCTTGGGTAGATAACTAGGTGTGAAATTGTTGCATCTTATGGTAACTCTATGTTTAAACTTTTGAGGAACTATCAAACTATTTTCCAAAGCAGCTGCACCATTTAGTATTCCCATGTGTTACCTCCCATCCAACAATTCTTACACATGCCCTAAGAAATACATTCAAAGATGATCATGTGTGATAGCATGCACTAAACAACCAAATATCAAATAAATGAGGGATCAGTTAAATCAGTAATGGTACATTTAGATTATGAAATACTATGTAGCCACTAAAAAGGATAAGGTTAGATAGATAGATAGATAGATATTCTTACTAGAAAAGATACTCAAGATATATTAAGTTGAAAAAACAAGTTGTAATATGGTATTATTGACTTGTGTAAAATTCAATTATTACACATGTACTTATATGTATATAGAGACTTTCTGGAAGTATACCTAGAAATTTGTTAACAGTAGTTATTGCTGGAGAGTGGGACTGGGTATATTGGTAGTGATGTGAAGTGTGGTGTGGAAAAGAACTTACTTTTCAACTTAAGGCCAACTTAAGGCCACTTCTGTACATTAAAATTTCAAGTAATGTGTATTATTTTATAAAAAGAAGAAAGTCTGCAATAGTAAAATTTAGTGTTTTCATTGGAAGAGATGGTTCCTGCAAGTGTACTGGGGAGGAAGTGCATACTTAGTAGTCCCAATAGCAGCTGATTATAGGGCAAAACCTCCCTATATCAGTAGCCCAGAGTTATTTAATCTCTTACAGGATATTAGGCCAATGTTTAGGAACTAACCATTTTTGTTTTTCCAATTACATCCAGATGCATAAATTTATGTTATCATGAAACGTATTTCCAGGCAAAATTTATGCCATAAACATTTCAGTAAAAGCAGAGCCCTCAAAATTAAAGTAGGAAAGATTGAGGAGACAACATTGGGATATATTGGTTGGTGACCATTTTTTTTTTGGTAAATTGCATTTTATAAAAAAGAGGCAGAACTATTTGTTGTATGACAAAAACTTAGAAATTTCTAAAGCCATTTCTGGGTTAGAAAAGAATCACTTGAACAATGCTAGACCATGGGACTATACACAGAATTTGATCATTTATTTTTTATTTATTTATTTTTAAAGATTTTATTTATTTATTTGACAGAGAGAGGTCACAAGTAGGCAGAGAGGCAGGCAGAGAGAGGAGGAAGCAGGCTTCCCGCTGAGCAGAGAGCCCGATGCAGGGCTCGATCCCAGGACCCTGAGATCATGACCTGAGCTGAAGGCAGAGGCTTTAACCCACTGAGCCACCCAGGCGCCCCGAATTTGATCATTTAAAATGAGCCAGCTGTTGACAGAAAACACAGATTTCTGTTTTTTAGAAGTCGTTGCATTAAAATCCCCTTGGTGTGAACCCCTGTGATGGGAGAGAGTAGGCACTAGTGCTTGGAGTAGTTGCCCATTCTTTCAATTGGAAAAAGTGGGTGGCCTTGGCTCTCAAATTAAGAGAGCCACATGAGATCTATAGCTTGGTGTCATAGGTAGAGTAAGGATGAAACTTGCTCTGTTAAATATCCTTTACAGTGGATTGCCTTCATTAATTCCTTTCATTTTTGTTTACACTTCCTTTTCAATTCAATTATGAGAAAATCGAGTACCTATGGGTGTGTCAGGTATTATGTTAATCTCTGTGGTGGATACAGTTATGAAGGAAACCAAGTTCCCATTCCAAAGGAACTCATTTTGGGGGTATTTACAGCTAATTTATTAAAGTTTGCCTTTTTTATTTTAATGCATATTTTATATGCACAAAACTTGTTATGTATTTGTTGAGCTTCTAAAGGCCTAAGATGCAAATGGAACACTAATTAAGTGGTCTAATTCGTGCCACGCAAACTGTTGAATTCACCTGGGAAATGGTACAATGCAGAGCTGAGGCATGTATTGTTACATTGTAGGCAAGAAATTTAAATCTGTGTTCCTCTGTCTCTGGCTTTCCTATCGTAAGACCTGGAATTCTCCATACCTTAGAAGAGCTGTGTTTCAATAAGGTCTTCTAAACATGAAGTTTTATTATGGAGATCCTATAATCCATTGACTTCTTATAGCAAAAAAAAAAAAAAAAAAAAAAAGAAGAAGAAGAAGGAGAAAGAAAGAAAAGAAATATGTGCATTTTGACTGAAAAAAAATGGCCTTCATCTCTAATATTACAAAAATTAAATAAACCTATGCCAAGGATTGCTATTCCTCCCACACCATGCTGGTGCTTCTACTAGCTCTACCTAAAATCAATTTTGTTTTATAAACAGCAACAATAGCAACAGTGGCAAACCCACTGGTAAAAGTTACTTACAGCCAAGAAGAGCACTAGTGCTTTTCTACCCTCCTTTACTTCATACACTATTCCTGCTGTAGGAGTACCAATTCCTAAAACTTTAACACATATGCTGTTTTTCACCAGCTTTGAACATCTTCAGCATTTCTAAATATATAGCCAAGATGATTCTATTATTATTTCTGGCACCTTTCGCATCACTTGAATTTACAGGCCTCTTTTCAGATGGTTTCTGGTGACACCTGTACAGTTAATTACAGTATTCTTGAGTGAGAGAAACTAACAGCATCCACGGGGTGGGACTGCAGTGTCCCTTCCTTATTTGGCAGTGGTTGCTCAGTTGCAGTTTCTGCTGGGAGAGGGTTCCACATTCTATAGCTAATACTGTTAATAAGCTGCTTTATGAGGAGCTGCAAATGCAGCACCTCCAGGTCATGATTTTTAAATTGCATAGTTCGAGAGACTTAAGGATGGATTTGGCCATTATACAAGGAGCTTGGTTTGCTGGGGGACATAGCCAGCTTAAATCAAAATGGAAGAATTATTCTTGGTGAGCACATTTGACTTGTAACTCTGAGAAAGTAACAATGGCAGCAATTCTCTGGATCTTGTGTATCTTACAGAAGTAATTTTGGGTTAAGAGTCTTGGCCAATAGCAACATGATTTCTGGTAATCAAATCCGTATGAAAGTTGGTGGGGGAAGGGAATGTTGAAAGGGGAAACAATTTTCCTGCCAAGAATTGCTTTCTCTAGGAGTGACACTTCTTCGGTATATAAACTTGAGTAACTTACCTGTCCCCTCTAAGCTCCAGTTTCCTTTTTGTACAGGGAAGATAATAATCCTATCTTGTAGATAAGACTGGGAAACTGAAAGGACCCCATGAAAAACTTTTTTTGTTGTTATTACCTCTATTCTTGCTAGCCTTATGCATACCTTATAGAACAGATAATGTATGTCCTCCTTGTCAAGGAGTTAATGACTTCTTTGGAGTCTTCCAGCACAATAGATAACATTTAAAGAGTAACCAGGTGAGATTGCTATGAATGTTTTCCTAACCCACTGACTCCAGACACCTTGACGCCAAGATCCCTGCCTTAAGTGACTTTGGAATACACCCAAATACTTACTTGCCTTTGTTTTAACCAGTTCCTGGATGCCCAAGAAGACATGCACACCAGGTCACTGTCCTCAATAAAAACTCCAAACCCCAAAGACAAGACTCACTCTTTGTTCTTTTTTGAGTCTCCCAGATGCTCTGTCTGTATCTGCACTAATTCTATGCCTTCAATAAACTCTTCTCTCACTTTCTCTTGGCTCATGTTAGATTTCTATCCTGCACAAAGCCAAGGATCCTCCTGTCATGTCCTGCGGAACCCACTCTGGGTCTTCAGACCCAGACAGCCTGCATTAGTATCACTTTCACTGATAGCTGTTCAACCTTCTCTATGTATTTTTCCTTATAAATTCTTTATAGTGAGACACCATATTCTAAGCAAGAAAAGGAGGTTTGAAGCCTTAATATTTGCTGTTCCCTTTGTCTAGAATGCAATCCTTTGATCCTCCCTCCCATGCCTGTGAAATAACCATGAAGAAAATGAAACTATAGTTTCTTTCCTAATCCTTATTTCACTTTCTTTAAAAAAATCATTTTCATTGCTTTTCTTAGGAAAATATTCTTTAAATGCCAAGCTTCTTAACTTGCCACTCAATGGTCTCTATAATCTGCCCACAACTTGCCTTTGTACATTTCCAGCTTCTGTTTCCCACTAACTTCCTGCAGACTGAACTCACCTCTGTTTCTGGGACAAGGCATGTTCACTCCTCCACTCACCCTTTCCTGATGCCATCCATCCTGCCCTCTTGGCTGCCCTTTCCTCATTCAAATGCTCCCAATTCCTCAAGGAGGAGCTCAAGTGCATGCCCATCTGATGTTTTACGATCTATCCTAGCTCAGAGTAGTTGCTCTATCTTTTGAATTTCTGGTTTTTATGTTCAGACCTATTCATGTTATAAATCCTTGTAAAGCTTCTTGTTTCACTGCCATGCATTGTTATTACATTTACTATGCAGATATGTTTTGAGCATATTCTGTGTTCCTGACCTTGTTCAAGGAACTGAGGATACATGAGTGAGCAAAGAGAGGCAAATTGCTGTGCTTAAGGGGAAATATTCTAGTAGGTGGAGATCAACAGATAATTATAAAAGAATAAATGAAATAATTTTAGGTAGTGTTGAGTACCATGAAAAAAATAAAACAGTGAAATAAGGGATCTCCATGGTTATTACTGTAGGCATGGGGGTATCTAGGGAAAGAGCATTTCAGGCAGAGGAAATAGCCAGTGTTAAGGCCCCAAGCCTCCTGTTTTTGATTAGCGTATGGGGTCTTAATAGTAAAGGGGTTAAAAGGAAAAATATACAGAGAAGGCCACCTAGGTATCTGGCTGTTGGAATAGCTGAACTTTATTTGCAGTGATTACTGCACACATTCCTTCTTTTATTTGCTTTATAAATTACAAAATTCTAGGCAACATGTTTCCAAAACATTCCACTTGATTATCATAATGACCCTTCAATTTCAGTAAGTTAGGTCTTATTATCCCCCCCTTTTTTTTAAATGAGAAAACTGAGAGGTTAGATGACTTGCTGACAATTGTATATTTAACATGTTTGTTGGGTGTGTTTCATTTTCCCCACCATAACAGAAACACCTGAAGTCAGGGATCTTAAAGGGAAGGTAATGAAAAGAGCTCTGGAGGCAACCAGATGAGAGTTCCAGTCCTGGCTCTGCCTTTTACTAGCTATGGAGTCTTGGGCAAGTTATTTTACCCTTTGTGCCTCAGTTTCCTTCTTTGTAAAATAAGGATAAGAATACCTCATGGGGTTGTGCAGAATGAAAAAGGTAATGCAGGGAAAGCCACTAGCACAGCATTTGGCACATTAATAAATGATCCCACCTGTTATTATCATTACAATGAATGTAATAGACAATGGTAAAATAGTAGTGTTTCCTAAGATCATAGTTCTCAGGAAGCTCTCTGTTCCACTTACATTACATGTATGGTACCATTAACTATTGACTGGTATTTTCCCCTGAACCTAATACCTTTATACATCAGTACATACCAGATCATTTAAGTTGTAGTGATTTGGTGTGAGTGATGCAAAAGAACCTGTAAAAGCAGAGCTTGGTATATAGTTGTTCTTTTATTAGTGGTTGCTATTATTATATAAGCCATTATTTTTATATTCCTAGGTTGCCTAGCACTATGATGAGTGCACAGGTGTTCAAATAATATCAAGTGAGTGAATTAATAAGTTAATTTAAAGTACAAAATGGCTTTGTTTAGTTGCAGCTAAAACAGAGACAAATAAGTTAAAACTAGACTTTGTCTATTGTTTCCTTGTGTTCTCACTGTGGTTTTGACTAACCCAAGAGGATAAAGCATGCCTCCCTTTCCTTTTTGTCCCACTCCCACTCTCAATTCCATTGGTCACTATGGTTAGTTCAGTTTTTTTGTACAAAGTGAGCAATTGATAACTACATGTTGAATGTATTACCAGTTCACGTTGTCTAGAAGTTCGTTTCTTTTTTTAAGGATTTTATTTATTTATTTATTTATTTATTTATTTATTTATTTATTTGCAAGAGAAAGAGCATAAGTGACGGGGTGTGGGGAGGAATAGAGGGAGAGGAACAGGCAGACTCTGTGCTGAGGGAGAAGCTTATTTCTAATTGATCAAATTCCACAGCATCTCAATGACTCACACCTGCATTACTGTCATTGTTTGAAGGGAAAACGGAGTCTGAGGGTTCTGGAAATTTGATGATGGGTCTTCATGATTTGGGTTTAAATTCAATACCTGATATATAGCAGGTACTCAACACAAAGCTAATGAAAAAAATGAGTGACTATTAAATTAATACATCTTTCTCTCTTGTCACTAGATGCTTCTTCTGTCACCATGACAGAGCAGGAAAGTCCAAGATTTTCATTTCTTTGTATTTCCAGTGCTTAGAGCCAAGGCATTGCTTAGAGGCTCCCTTGGGCAATGACATCCTAGTTGAATGCCATTAGGCAAGTCTCTCAACAGAAGCAATTTGGCCTTTAGGTCATCTGATGCCTTATTTTCCAATGACTGTTCTGCCCAAGGCAGTAAGCAACAATCTGCTCAGCCTTGGTTGAGTGGGCTTTTGTGCCTGTGATGCAGCCTACTAGACATCCAGCTGGGTGGGGCCACACTTCCACCTCCAGAGACAGTAGGCTCTGAAAGTGTGCTGTGATTGAAACTGAGATCTTTCTTGAACTAGCAGTGGAACCTGGTTAACCCCATTAGGTCTGCAGCTTGAGAACTATAAATAGAATTTGGGTCCCTCCATCTAAAAGAAAAGCAGCCATTTGTTGTCAGAATAACTATGTGCTAGTGGCCTAAGTAAGGAGGAGGCAATTCTGTTTAAGGATGTTATGCATGATTTAAAGGGTTTTCTATTGCTTATAATAGGTTTTCATTTTTTGCTGATTAAATTTATTTACTTATGAAGCTGGTGTGCAAGTTCCTGGTTGGGAGGGTGTGTGTGTGTGTGTGTGTGTGTGTGTGTGACCTTTTTAACTATATAGCACTTTAATGCAAATGAAATTTTGAGTGTGGGGGAGAAAGCAAAACCAACCTAATGACAATGAAATCATTTTCTAAATATGTTTACAATCAAATATCTCTCTCAATAATTTGATTTGTAGGAAATGGCAGAGTGCAGCATTTTATACAGAAGCTTTTCAATAATTCATTCTCATCTCATTGATGTTCAGGACTTTGGCTATGTTGGTAAGTGAAATAGGTGCTCTGGCATGGTGGAGAAATTCATTTGAGCCCTGAAATGTACCCACTGTTTGTACTGCCCATCTAATGTTGCATTGTCCCTGGGACTAAAGGCTTTTCAACCTTATGAGGTACTTGCAATTCCCCTTTCCAAGGTACTGAGAATATTTGGAAATTGTGGTTTTTCCTCATTTAATTTTTTGGTGGAATTTATATTTGTATAATAGTTATTAAGCTACCCAAATGATTAAACCTCTTCCGGAACTTTTGGAAAATTAATACTCTCAAGTATTAGCTTTTGGGAACCTGGGAATATAGGAAAGAGTGGGAAGTAGCAATTTAGGGTCTTCTACTAGTGAAAAGATAAGCCTCTCACAGGTCCACTGCACTTGAATACATAGGGAGTAAAGAGTCCAGGAGGCATTTGAAATCTCCAAGCTTGAGCTAGTTTCAAAAATAGTCTTTGCCCTGGGAACTTACATTCTTGTGGTGAGGCCGCACAGAATGTCTATAATATGGACTCTCTCTGGTTCTTGCGGGGGGAGGGGAAATCCTTATCAAGCTAGTTCCTGTTTTTTTCCTGGAGAATGGATAAGGAGGTGGTAGGATAGAGGGAGTGAGTAGGTGAGGAGAAAATGGCATGGCATACCCAGTCATCTCAGTTAGAATTCCAGAGACTATAGGCAATAGTGTGCTGAAGCTTTGGCACTGAAAGAAGCCAGACAATGATTACCTCCTTTGTAATAATAGACAGGAAACATGGAGTTTGCTATTGTGCTGCTGCTGCTGCCTGCTCTGAAACTTTGTGAAACCATTGATCTGCCTTCAATGAACCATAATACTATTGATTTGGTGTCAGATCACTGGTAGGCACTTGAGTGACAGCTTGAGTGGATGTGATGTTACATTTAAATTGTCCTTTTGTTGGCTTTCTAGTTGTCAAAATCTCTTGATAGAATGTGTACTGCCAAATGCCTGTACAGTTCTTATTAAAGTTCAAGTACCAAGAACATGTGCTGCATCATTAAACAAAATGGATGGCTCTTGGCCAAATTCTCTTCATAAAAAATGTATAATATTTGGTTATCCTGGTTTTCTCTGACTAGCTCAGAAAGGCACAGGATTGTACCCTTTTAAGTCAGAGAGGGTCAAAGCAAGTCATCCTTCACACCTGCCTACCTCCAATCTTATTCATAGCTGGAATTCATGCCATCTCAGCCACATTCTTGGCTGTGCCAGGACCAAGAAAAGGTTTTACTAGGCATGAAAATCCAGCAGGTTCAAAGTATCTTGGGCAATCACAAAGGAAGTGGGGAAAGAATCAGTGGTATTTCTTTGACACATTTTCTACAGGTTATAGTTCCAAACCAGGACTCCTATAAGCACAATATGTGAAGTAGTGCCCCAGTGAGAATGAGGTGGGAAAAATAGAGACGTGTGAACTTGTGGAGAACATTCCTTGGTCAATTTCAACCTGTCATTATTTGTATTTAGTGGTTACATATTGAGCACCTGCTAGATGCCAGGCATGTTGCTTAGTGCTAGAGATACATTAGTGAACCAGAATGACAAAACACAGTTTAAGAAGGAGAGAGGGACCGAATAAGTATAATGAAGAATCCTAGATGCAATGATGGAAAAATGGAAGCAGTGTGGTGGAAAGGACATGGGCTTTGAGTCTGGTAGCTCCACCACTGAATTTAAATGAGCTGTTTGCTATTGAACGAATTACTTCTTTCCTTTGAGCCTTAGTTTCCTCCTCTGTAAAATGGTGAAAATAATAGTTGGAACTGTTGCCAAAATTAAATAGGAATAAATATGCATGTAGAGTTCTGGCCCTGGGTTTGACATTACTAGGTACTTAATTGCAGTGAGAAGGAGGAATGGAATAGTGGTGGTGGAGGAAAACACAGTGACAAGTATACCAAGGCTCATGGGAAAAGGTGAAGGTTCATGGCTGGTTTAGAAACTGTTGCAATGGGGTGTGTAGATGGCTCAGTCAATTAAGTGTCTGACTCTTGATTTTGGCTGGGGTCATGATCTGAGGGTCCTTTTATCGAGCCCCTGTCAGGCTCTGTGCTCAGTAGGGAGTCTGCTTATCCTTCTCCCTCCTCTCCTCCCCTCACTCTCTCTCTCTCCCTGAAGTGAATGAATAAAATCTTTAAAAGAGAGAGAGAGAGACTGTTGCAGTAACACAAGTGAGAAATTATTATGTCCAAGACTAGAATGGTGGCAATGGGAATGGAAAGGAAGGGACAAATGCTTACAGTATAAAGGTCGAATGGATGGAGATAAATGTAAGGAAGATGCTAATCTCCATGTTTTTAGCAATGATAATTGGATAGAAAATGATTCTCTTTATGGAATAGAGAATAAAAGAAGAGGGGATTTGAAATAAATGAAATATGAAATGTCTGTCGGACATCCACGTGTGTATGAAATGTCCTGTAAATATGTCATTAAGTACATAAGTGGAGAGGTCATGTCCAGAGATCCAGGATTTGGAAATTTTACATAGATTGAAACTTCAGCTTCATGAAGAGAGTATGAAGTGATAAGGGAAGAGAATCAGGGACAGATTCATGGGGAACAATTTGGTAGCCTCCTTCTCCTATGTGGAATACCCTTCCTACTTTTCCAGAGAGGGTTTTATGGGGGTCTTTATGCCTTTTGAGAATTTTTCTTTTGTGTATCTGATTTATCAATCTCCCACAAAAGGAACAGGGAGCTGGCACTTAATTACATCTATTTTGTTGTTGTTTTAGCAGATGGGAACAGAGAAGTGTAGGGAACTATCATGAAATTGTCACAGTCACCCACCTAGCACCAAACTCAGGACCCTTCTTGTCCACCTGCCCATGTCATTTCCTTCTTTCCAATCCTTTTTGAAATGTTGTCCAGTCCTTTAAGTCTAGAGATGGCATTGTGAATTACTCATGCCTTGATTTCCTCATCTATAATGACATGGGTTATTATTTAAGGCTGTTTGTGTTGGAAGGAAGGCAAATGTTAGGGAATTGGAAGCTCTATTTTGAACATGAATTGCCGCTATAGACAGAAGAAACGAAAAGAAGTCTGTGGGAGATGATAACACTCTGCAGTTGGGAAACAAAGAAAGAGGGATTGAAGATAGTAGAGCTAAGAGAAGCGGACATGTTGTAAAAGACAGAGGAAAATACTGTTCATAGAACTCAGCATGAAGTAAGAATGCCAGAAGTCAAGAGTTGAAAGTGGAGGAGGCTGTGAGTACATGTGTGCATGGCAAGAAGCTTGTTTATTTCCCCTTCAGTTTATTCAGTTTGTTAATGAAGGCCCAGCAGCAGGAGATGTGCAGTCCATTTAGGACTGATGAGGACTCCTAATATAGGATTTACCTATACTTGCTGGAGGTGAAAGCCCCTGGTACTAAATTATTTCAAGCGAATGCAGGGATCTAGTTGTCTGGCTGGGCCAAGTCTTTGAATTAATGCTTCAGCCCCTGACAGTGGAAGTAAAATCCTGAACTGGATTTCCATATTTGTCTAATATAGACTCAGACAAGAGCCCAGGATGAAGATTGAAGCTTCTGTTTGTTTAAGGAGGCATGCAGAATTTCAAGGAACTTCATTTCCATGAATCAGTGGCTGAAATGTGACCCTTAATCACACTGTGAGCTTGAGTACGCTTTGCACTGGCTAGTGTCGGAGGGGGAACTTTAACCTCTTTGCCATTAACCTATAGAGAAATCATGCCTTACTGCTCTGGTACTTTTTTCCATCATCCCCAGTGAATCAAGAATAGCAACAAGAGGTTAAATACTGGTTGATGAGATTGTTTGCTTGGTTTCTTCTCCTAATCTCAATGCTGGGAACAGGTGCCTGTTGGGCAGCTCTGGAGTCCCCAGCCCACAGCCTCTCCACAGGGTCTTTCTGCTTGGCAGACCTGATATGGTCTGATAAACAAGGTTCACCAGCTAGCATCTGCTCTTTGGAAACTAGTCTGAGAGTCTCCCCTCAGTATCCCAACTAACTTGCTGCAGACAGATAGGAAGCTTCTGATAGGATCTATGGGTAAGGGTTTTTGTATATAGAAGAATCATTTAGCTCCAGACCCCCAGATTCTGAAGCTCATACCCTCCTCCTTAAATCTTTTTAACAATACTCCCATTGTTCACATGGTAAACAATTTCATTACCAGGTGCCTCAGTCCTGGCCAGATTAACACCTAGTAGCTCTAAGTGCTGAAATGCTCTTGATTTTCCCCATATGTAATTCAAATGTGAAAAATACCAAACTATAAAATAAGTGTAGAAAGTCTAAAAATCTTCTGATTTTGGCATAATGACTATTTTGTTTCTAAATAGCCAACATAATAATCTTTTTGAAATTTGGGGTAGGGCGCCTGGGTGGCTCAGTGGGTTAGGCCGCTGCCTTCGGCTCGGGTCATGATCTCAGGGTCCTGGGATCATCAAGTCCCGCATCAGGCTCTCTGCTCGACGGGGAGCCTGCTTCCCTCTCTCTCTCTCTCTCTCTGCCTGCCTGCCTCTCTGTCTACTTGTGATCTCTCTCTGTCAAATAAATAATAAATAAAATCTTAAAAAAAAAAGAAATTTGGGGTAAATTCAGATAATCTGGTAGTGGCTCCAGGCTGATTCTATCAGAATCAGGGTGGATAGGCTACTCCTGCAGAGAGAACACTTGAAGTCTATATGTAGATGATGTGGAAATGTTGGGGTTCGGAGCTGATGGCCAAGAAAGAATTCTTGAGACATCTTTGGTGTAAGAAAGGTGGCTTTAATAAAGCATGGAGATAGGACCCGTGGGCAGAAAGGATTGCACTGGGGTTGTGAGAAATGGCTGATTGTATACTTTGGAGGTGGGGGATGTAAACACAAAGGGAAATTTCCAAAAGGACTTTCATATACTAAGGAAGACTTACCAGGATCCTGGAGGCCTAGCTATTGTCAAGCTAAGGCTGTTTTTCCCTCTAGCAAAGCATAATGCTTTAAGACATTAGACATTTAATGTCTTAATTTAAGACATTAAGACATTTGGGAGTTTCCTGGAGGAATGTTATGTTATACTCTGCCTGCCTCAGGTATTTGTCAATGGGCTGCAGGTTATAAGGAAATTTAATTTTATCTACATTTCCTTCTGCCTTTGTTTCCCACAGAATTCCTGCTGAACAATGTTGACCCTTTAATCTTTAACGCTGCTAAGGGTGGAAGATTTCCTCTCTTGAGACTTCTTGAGACTTCTTCCTGCTGAATAGGGGTAAAGAGATGTCCCTATTGTTGGGTCGCAGGGCTCCTGGAGTGCAGGAGGAACAATAAAAATGACCTCCGGGGCCCTCATCTTCCAGCCTCCTCCCACCCCCTTTCCTTAACCCTTGACTCTCCCCCCAAAAGGATGTATGCCCAGGTCACGTCTCCATAGGTAACTTGATACCTATGCAGAAAACAGAAGTATCAGGACCCTCCCCCGCATACCCTCCGCTCACCAAATACCCTACCATATATGGATGTGAGCCCATTCCCTGCCTTGGCCTGATAAAAGACCCCCACTAACTCCTTCCCAGTGCGACTTCCCCAACTCGGCTTTCCAGAGTCGGGGAACCTCTCCGGAGGGTGCCCACCCTCCTTCCGGCACGACTTTCCTGGCTCCCCTTCTCCTGAGCCCTGAAACTTCACCAGAGAGTGTCTTTAATAAATCTTGCCTTGTGCCTACCTCGCCTGGTGTCATGTTTATCTCACCTATAAAACCTTACACCTATGATGTAGGAAATGAAGGCAGAAGAAAAATTTTTAAATTTCCTTACTACTTACAGCCCATTGACAAGTCCTTGAAACAGGCACAGTGACATTCCCCTGGGGACTCAACTGCCCGGATACTGACACTTTGCTAAGGGCAAAGGCAATCTTAGCCTGACCCCCAGGATCCCAAAAGTCTACTTTAACATATGAAAATTCCTTCAGAAACTCCTTTTATCTCTACCTTCCCAAGATACATGTTGGCAATCATCCCCCAAGTATATGACCCACTACCTTCCCAAGATACATGTTGCCAATCATCCCCCAAGTATATGACCCACCAACATATGTCCAAAAGGCTCATTGAGTACAGGGACAGGTGGGGCTAGCTAGGGAAAGATAGGTAGGGGACTATGTGATCACGCTCACAGAAATCTCAGAAATGCCGAGGCATAACAAAACCAGAGATAAGGGGAAAAACCAGACCATCCTGCACTGGGTGTCAGAGGTGGGGTCTTTTTATGGCCGTCACACTGTGACCAATAAAGAATAACCAGACCCCAAAGAAGAAGTAAGACATTGAAGATGTTATCACCAGTCCTTGCTCAAACCAAGATGTCACAAGAATGTTAAGGCCATGAGATCCCTGGTCAGTTCTGAATAAAAGACTATTGGTGGAAGCCCACATTGGCAACCCTTTGGGGACCCCTCTCACTCCTGAGGACTTTTTCTGAATCCTTGCTTAATAAAACTCTTATTGTTTTACTCACTCTCCTTTGTCCGTGAGAGTCATTCTTCCACTCCGTAAGTCAAGAACCTCGCTCTTCTGCTTCACCTACCTATGGGTCAACGCTGGTCAGTTGGGTAACTTATATATAGGAGTTACCAAAAGCATAGGCAGCCAATCCAACATATATGAACCTCCTTGAGCAGAAGGGATCGTCTGTCAGCTGGAAGTTATGGCAGTGAAGGAGTCTTGGCACCAGGCAGGGAGACAGCAGAAAAGACAACAAAATAAGGTTAATATTATAATGAGAAAGTGAAACCCAATAAAGACAGCCTTTGATAGTTGCCTAAAGTCTTTATCCAGTCTAGGAGTTTAACCAACCCCTAAAGGAAAGAGAGTTCATTTAAAAGCATCAGTTTAAGTATGTATATATTTTTTTAGCAATCTTGTTACATTTTTGTGATATCTGTAATATATATACAACATTCTGTGTTTATGCTAGCACATTTCTACCTTGTTCAGTTAAAATACCTAATGCAGTTTTGAAAATTATTTATTTATTTTTATTTATTTATTTTTTTATTAATTTTATTTTTTATAAACATATAATATATTTTTATCCCCAGGGGTACAGGTCTGTGAATCACCAGGTTTACACACTTCACAGCACTCACCATAGCACATACCCTCCCCAGTGTCCATAATCCCACCTCCCTCCCAACCCCCCCTCCCCCCATCAACCCTCAGTTTGTTTTGTGAGATTAAGAGTCTATACACAGAAAACTATAAAGTACTCATGAAAGAAATTGAGGAAGACACAAAGAAATGGAAAAATGTTCCATGCTCCTGGATTGGAAGAATAAATATTGTGAAAATGTCTATGCTACCTAAAGCAATCTACACATTTAATGCAATTCCTATCAAAGTACCATCCTTTTTTTTCAAAGAAATGGAACAAATAATCCTCAAATTTATATGGAACCAGAAAAGACCTCGAATAGCCAAAGGAATATTGAAAAAGAAAGCCAAAGTTGGTGGCATCACAATTCCGGACTTCAAGCTCTATTACAAAGCTGTCATCATCAAGACAGCATGGTACTGGCACAAAAACAGACACATAGATCAATGGAACAGAATAGAGAGCCCAGAAATAGACCCTCAATTCTATGGTCAACTCATCTTCGACAAAGCAGGAATGAATGTCCAATGGAAAAAAGACAGCCTCTTCAATAAATGGTGTTGGGAAAATTGGACAGCCACATGCAGAAAAATGAAATTGGACCATTTCCTTACACCAAACATGAAAATAGACTCAAAATGGATGAAGGGCCTCAATGTGAGAAAGGAATCCATCCAAATCCATGAGGAGAACACAGGCAACAACCTCTTCGACCTCAGCTGCAGCAACATCTTCCTAGGAACATCGCCAAAGGAAAGGGAAGCAAGGGCAAAAATGAACTATTGGGATTTTATCAAGATCAAAAAAGCTTTTGCACAGCAAAGGAAACAGTTAACAAAACCAAGACAACTGATGGAATGGGAGAAGATATTTGCAAATGACATATCAGATAAAGGGCTAGTGTCCAAAATCTATAAAGAACTTAGCAAACTCAACACCCAAAGAACAAATAATCCAATCAAGAAATGAGCAGAAGACATGAACAGACATTTCTGTAAAGAAGACATCCAGATGGCCAACAGACACATGAAAAAGTGCTCCACATCACTCGACATCAGGGAAATACAAATCAAAACCACCATGAGATATCACCTCACACCAGTCAGAATGGCTAAAATTAACAAGTCAGGAAATGACAGATGCTGGCGAGGATGTGGAGAAAGGGGAACCCTCCTACACTGTTGGTGGGAACGCAAGCTGGTGCAACCACTCTGGAAAACAGCATGGAGGTTCCTCAAAATGTTGAAAATAGAACTACCCTATGACCCAGCAATTGCACTACTGGGTATTTACCCTAAAGATACAAACGTAGTGATCTGAAGGGGCACGTGCACCCGAATGTTTATAGCAGCAACGTCTACAATAGCCAAACTATGGAAAGAACCTAGATGTCCATCAACAGACGAATGGATAAAGAAGATGTGGTATATATACACAATGGAATACTATGCAGCCATCAAAAGAAATGAAATCTTGCCATTTGCGACGACGTGGATGGAACTAGAGGGTATCATGCTTAGCGAAATAAGTCAATCGGAGAAAGACAACTATCATATGATCTCCCTGATATGAGGGATAGGAGATGCAACATGGGGGTTAAGGGGGTAGGAGAAGAGTAAATGAAACAAGATGGAATTGGGAGGGAGACAAACCATAAGTGACTCTTTGAAAGTTATTTAAAGCCTTAATGGTATAGTGAGTGGTGGTAGCCATCACAGACTCTATTTTGATTAGTAAGCAATCAAGTGTAATAAGAGGCATCTGTATGGAAACAAAAGAAAATATGTAAGTTAATGATTAGAGCAAATTATAAACCCAGTGTCTGAGTCTCAGGTGCTTGCCAGTGAGATTTTTAGATGTCAGGCTTGAAGCATCCTCAGATGGAGTGGGAACAGGCAGCAGGAATCAGATGGGTTTTTCTGGTTTGTAATTCAAATGTCTCTGGTGATCCTTGTGAATGGCCCATTTTAAGAAGGAATTATCAGCTAAGATAGGTGAACAGAAAACAAAGGGAAAATATGTAAACTTCATTGTTGTTTGAAGAGGAATTTGAGATCTTCTACAGATTCACAGGATTAAGAAGGCATGTTATTTGCTCATTGGTTTCCTGTGAAGGAAATACAGGTTTTATTCTAGATATATGAGCCCATGAAGAGTACCCCTCTGATTTTATTGCAATGGAAGTATATAATATGACCTGATATGGACCTTACCATTTTAGACTTAAGATTGATAAGCCCCTAACCAGACTTATTACAAAAAAAAAAAAAAAAAGAGAGAGAGAGAAAGGACCCAAATGAATAAAACCATGAATGAAACAGAAAAGATCACAACCAACACTGAAGAAATACAAACAATTATAAGAGAATATTATGAGCAATTATATTGCCAAAAATATTGCCAAAAAATTGGACAATCTGGAAGAAATGAATGCATTCCTAGAATTATATAAACTACCAAAACTGAAACAGGAAAAAAGTAGAAAACCTGAACAGATCCATAACCAGTAATAAAATAACAGTAATCAAAAATTTCCCAACAAACTGAAGTCCAGGGCTGGATGTCCTCCCAACAGAATTCTACCACATTTAAAGAAGAATTAGTACCTCTTCTTCTGAAGCTGTTTTTTAAAAAATAGAAATGGAAGGAAAACTTCCCAACTAATTCTGAGGCCAGCATTACCTTGATCCCCAAACCAGACAAGGACCCCACTAAAAAAGGAGAATTACAGACCAATATCCCTGATGAACATGGATGCAAAAATTATCACCAAGATACTAGCTTATAAGATACCACAGTACAGTAAAAGAATTATTCACTATGACTAAGTGGGATTTATTCCTGGGTTGTAAGGGTGGTTCAACATCTGCAAATCAATGTGATACACCACATTAATAAAAGAGAGGACAAGAACCATATGATCCTCTCAATTCATGCAGGAAAAGCATTTGATAATATACAAGCTGCTTTCTTGATAAAAACTCTGCCACATAGGTATAGAAGGAACATAACTCAATATCATAAAAACCATTTATGAAAAACCCACAGCATATATCATTCTCAATGGGGAAAAACCGAGAACATTTCCCCTAAGGTCAGGAGCACAACATGGATGGCTACTCTCACCACTCTTGTTCAACATAGTACTGGGAGTCCCAGCCTCAGCAACAGACAACAAAAAGAAATGAAATGCATCCAAATCAGCAAAGAAGTCAAGCTTTCACTCTTTGCAGATGACATGATAATCTATGTAGAAAACCTGAAAGACTCCAGCAAAAAATAGCTAGAACTGATACAGGAATTCAGCACAGTGGCTGTATATAAAATCACTGTGCATAAGTCAATTGTATTTCTCTACATTAACAATGAAACAGAAGAAAGAGAAATCAAGGAATCAATTCCATTGATAACTGCACTGAAAACCATAAAATACCTAGGAATAAACCTAACCGAAGAGGTAAAGGATCTGTACTCTGAAAACTATAGAACACTTACAAAAGAAACTGAGGAAGATACAAAGAAATGGGAAAACATTCCGTGCTCATGGATTGGAAGAACAAATATTATTAAAATGTCTATGCTACCTAGAGCAATCTACACATTCAATGTAATCCCTATCAAAATACCATCAACATTTTTCACAGAGCTGGAACAAATAATCCTAAAATTTGTATGGAACCAGAAAAGACCCCAAATAGCCAAAAGAATGTTGAATAAGAAAACCAAAACTGGTGGCATCACAATTCCAGACTTTAAGTTATATTACAAAGCTGTAATCCTCAAGACAATATGGTACTGGCACAAGAAAAGAACCCAGAAATAGACCTTCAACTCTATGGTCAAATAATCTTCGACAAAGCAGGAAAGAATACCCAATGTGTAAAAGACAGTTTTTTTCCAAAAAATGGTGTTGGGAAAATTAGACAGTCACATGCAGAAGAATGAAACTGGACCACTTTCTCACACCACACACAAAAATAAACTCAAAATGGATGAAAGACCTAAATGTGATACAGGAATCCATAAGAATCCTGGAGTAGAACACAGGCAGCAACCTCTTTGACCTCAGCTGCAGCAAGGTTTTGCTAGACAAGTCTCCAAAGGCAAGAGAAACAAAAGCAAAAATAAACTATTGAGCTTTCATCAAGATAAAAACTTTTGCACAACAAAGGAGATAATCAATAAAACCAAAAGTCAGCCTATAGAATGGGAGAAGACATTTGCAAATATCTTATCAGATCTAAAGGGCAGTATCCAAAATCTATAAAGAACTTATCAAACTTAACAACCCCCCTCCCCCAAATAAATCCATTCAAGAAATGGGCAGAAGACATAAACAGACATTTCTCCAAAAAAGACATACAAATGGCCAACAGACACATGAAAAAGTGCTCAATACCACTCAGCATCAGAGAAATACAAATGAAAACCACAATGAGAATACCACTGCATACCAGTCAGAATGGCTAAAATTAATAACTCAGGAAACAACAGATCGCTGGTAAAGATGCAGAGAAAGGGGAACTTTCTTACACTTTCATCCTAAAGTTGGTGTGACTGCAAACTGGTACACGCACTCTGGGAAACCATATGGAGGTTCCTCAAAAGTTAAAAATAGAGCTATCCTATGACCCAGCAATTGCACTAGTAGGTATTTATCCAAAGGATACAAACATAGTGATTCAAAGGGGCACAGTTGCACCCCAATGTTTATAGCAGCAGTGTCCTCAATAGCCAAAATATGGAAAGAGCCCAGATATCCATCAACAGATGAATGGATAAAGAAGATGGGGTGTGTATATGTGTGTGTATATATGGAATATTACTCTATCAAAAAGAATGAAATCTTGCCATTTGCAATGACGTGGATAGAACTAGAGGGTGTTATGCCAAGTGAGATAAGTCTGTCCAAAAAGATAAATACCATATGATTTCACTCATATGTGGAATTTACAAAACAAAACAGATGATCATAGGGGAAGGGAAGGAAAAATAAAATAAGATGAAAAGAGAGAGAGAGGTAAACCATAAGAGACCCTGAACTATAGGTAACAAACTGAGGGTTGCTGGAGGGGAGGTGGGTGTGGGAATGGGGTTAATTGGGTGATGGGCATTAAGGAGGGCAGTCAATGTAATAAGCTCTGGGTGTTATATACAACTGATGAATCACTGAATTCTGAAACCTCTGAAACTAATAATACAGTATGTTAATTAAATTGATTTTAAATAAAAAGTTTAAAGGCAAAAATAAAATGTTTCATTAATGAAAAAAGAAATCCATCATGGTCTAAGTGACAATTCAATACATGAAGTCTCTACAGCCATCTTCTCAAGGAAATGGTCCCTGTTTGGGTTTTAATTCAATTGGATACTGGTTTTGGCTGGCTCCAATGGAGGTCTTGCAGCCAGAAGTGACTAGACCAGGGATATGGATGGGATCACATTAGACCAGTGAGGAGGAAACCTCACATAGGAGTCTTAAGATTGGTAGCCATGACAGTCACTTAGGTGGCTGTCCCCTGCTCAACACAGACTTTGTGTAAGGACAGGAATAAGGAGAGGGTATCAAGTTTCTGGGTCTTATTACCATTCCAGCCATGATACTAACTTCCGGCCAAAATGCGGGCTTACTCCTCCCTATGGAGTAGCCACAGATTAAAGGATTGCGGCCTGCCATATAAAAAGTACTGCAATAAGACTGTACTCCTTGAAAAGCCCCTGAAATGAAAGTAAAGGAAGAGAAGAGGAATTACTCACCAAGTTTGCACTGAGGCTCAGAGTCCAGATGAAAAGACTCAAAGCCCCATGTAAGATGCTAAAATGATGTGGAAATGTTGAGATTCAGAGCTGATGGCCAAGAAGGAATTCTTGAGATGACTTTGGTTAAAAAAAAAAAAGTGGTTTTATTAAAGCATGGGGACAGGACCTGTGGGCAAAAAGGACTACACTGGGGTTGTGAGAAATGGCTGATTATATACTTGAGTTGGGGGAGGCAAACGCAAAAGGGAAGTTTCCAAAAAGACTTTCATATACTAAGGAAGGCTAACAGGATCCTGGAGGCCTACCTATTGTCAAGCTAAGACTGTTTTTCCCTCTAGCAAAGGATTAGGATAGTTGGGAGTTTCCTGGAGGAATGTTATACTCTGCTTGCCTCAAGTATTTGTCAGTGGGCTGCTGGTTATAAGGAAATTTAATTTTATCTACATTTCCTTCTGCATTTGTTCCCCACATCACAGAGATTCCATATTCCATATTCCAATGGCTACTACAACCTCCTGCCCCAACTCATTTTAGAGACTGTTCCCAAGAAATATGTCTTTGTAAGGTGCTTTGGACTGATCCTAGTGAGCCTATGTCATCACTCAAATAGGTTGTGCTTCTATTTAGGAAAGTATCAAAGAAATCTCAATTGCACAGACTGATCCAAATCTGAGCCACCTGATTCTTTCTTAATGCTCGATTAGAAAAAATCAATCTGGTTAATCAAATATGAGGATCATTCTGGCAATCCCCCAAATCTTCAAATTCACATCTTTCCTTGAATGCATTGCGTGACACCAGCTGTTGTTTGCAGGAACTTCTACCAGAATTTTTGCTTGGATGCCCAATTTTCATATGAAACAATTCTTCCTTTCCTTTGAGCAAAGCTATTACTGAGGTAGGTGTAGGTGGTTTGGGCTGAAAGAAAGGATGGATTTTCTCAGTTCTGCAGTGTGGCAGAACAATCCATCATTAAGCACACAGATGGCCCAAGGGAAACAACTCAAAAGATTAGCCCAAAGGGGTATTCCTTGATTTGTTCTCTGTGTTGTTTTTCTTTTCTTTCATTTTACTTGAGACAAAAGTATTGCTAATGGGAGATACACCTTTTTCCACAGGAGCACATGGAACACTGACAACCAACTTTGATGAACCAAGTAGAGAGATATAAAAGCCTCTAGCAGAAGGAAATTATAATCAAGAACATTCTGTTTATTCAACTTAACCTTAAAGTTCATTGTTGATTAGCCCTAAATAATGATACACCTATTGGTATACTTCCACTTATGTAAGATTTGAAGAAATTGAACAGGGCTCACTGTACTCTGTGTTCAGTTGCTAAACAAGTCTTGAATACATACAGAAGTACTTGAAGTAGCCCGAGACTGATCCCCCTTTCTCTGGCCTTGGATTTATGCCTATGCTAGGGAAAACAAGGGCTGGAGGTGTTTGGATGAATTCTTATTCTGGAAAACACTTCAAAGTCTTTGTTTCACTCACTGTGGCTCAATAAGCTTATTTCTATGTAAAGTACAGCACATTTTATTTTTCAAAAGTGATTACCTCTGAAGCATCTATTATTTATATTAAAGAATGCAATGTATATGTTGGGTTGGTTTATAGAAATCCAAACTCTAGTTTTGTAACATGTAATATTTTGCTTCCTTACAACTTTTCTTCTTGCAGGGAGCAACCAACCAGAAATATTATTAGTGAACTTGACTTGCATTTTGGAATGGGGAAAAAAAAAACTACTTGGATAAGTAGGTCTTCCAAACTGGTTCTGGAATCATAAATGTGGATCTGTAATTCCACAATATTTCCCCAAAAGGAGTATCTTATAGTTGTGTGATAGATATGGCCAGAGAAATGATCACTGATTTACTGATAAGAAAACTGAGCTATGGGCTGGTTAAGTGACATTCCTAGGTGGGTGGGTTGAATATTGCTCCTGCAAATTCATTTCCACCTAAAACCTGTGAATATGGCCTTATTTGGAAACAGGTTCTTCTCAAATGTAATCAAGTTAAAATGAAGCCATACTGAATTAGGGTGTGCCCTAAATCCAATGATTGGTGTCCTTATAAGGAGAGGGAGTTTTGGTGACAGAGACCTAGAGACCATAGGGAAGAAGACCATGTGATGGCAAGCAAAGTTTGGAGTCATGCAGCTACAAGTCAAAGAACTCAAAGAACCAGAAGGCAGAAGAGAAGCATGGAAGAGATTCTTCCATAGAGCCTTCAGAGAGAGCATGGTTTTGCCAGCACCTTGATTTTAGACTTCTAGCCTCCTGGACTATAAAAAAATAAATTTCCGTTGTTCTCAGTCTCCAGTCTGTGGTAATTTGTTACAATAGCCCTAGGAAACTAAAATATGAGTTGCATAGGTAGCAAGTAGTAGATCCATGGACAGGGTTTGGCTTTTTTGAACTCTAGTGAAGTTTTTGTTTTTTTTTCCAAGACATCTCAGTGCTTCCCTATGAGTGCCTCTTCCCCATCCACTCTCACTGTCCACAGTAAAAATAAGTTAGGGAAATCATTATCTTTGGGATTTATGGCATTTTGTGTTTTAGGGTATTCTAATTATAAGGATGTAGGTGACTCATTTGAATTTTGAGGACAGCCGTGTAAAAATCCCATTGCTGTCCAGAGACAAAACTTGCTATACTGGGCAATTTATGTCATGTGGAGAATATATTTCTCCTTTCTGGTTTCTCCCACTGAGACTATCTCAAAACAGAGCAGTAATGAGCACTCTCTATCTCTGCTGGTAACCTATGATACAATTATGATAATGATAATGATAAACATTTATTAAGCACCCACAGTGCAAGGTGTTACTTGTTCAAAATGCGTAAAAGACCTGGTCCCCACTATCACAGTGTTCACCGTAGTACTGTAGTATCGGCACAGTGTGGGAATTGATATTTTGTGGTCAGTTAATGCTTTGAACTGATGAGCTTAGAAAACAGACCACAATCCCTCATGCTTCTGGATTTCTTTTATGGGTTCTCCTGCTGTCTAATGTTCTTATAAGTACACTGTGGTTGGAGACCATAAAAATGAGACTCTGGAAAATTTGTAATTTCCATAATCATCAAAATACTTTGAGTCCACTTTTCTCACGAATTTACTGATGAGGAAACAGGTGATGACAGATGAAATGACATTCCCAGGAGTAGTGGGTTGAGTAGTACTTCTTTCCTCAAATTCATGTCTACCTGAAACCTGTGAATGTGACCTTATTTGGAGATAAGATCTTGGCAGATGTAATCAAGTTAAGATGAGATTATTAGTTATGTTGCTTTGGTTTTTGTTCTGAATAAAAGGAGTTTTCATAGGTCTCTCTGCTTCTAGAGTTCCTTGCTATGGCTCCTTTAAACTAGCAGTAGTTCTGTTCTAAGAAAGAGCTGATGATGGTCTCAGAACCATATATCTTAGAGCTGGAAAAGACCCCAAGATATCATGGCGTGCCACCTGCTTTAGGGTGACTTAGCATTCGCAGTTCCATTTTATAGATGAAATAATCAATAATAATTTCAACAGGTTGATAAAAGTAACACTTTTGATTAGTAGAAGATAAAATCCAACATTTTTTAGTAATTTCTTTGTGTCAGGCATTGTGCTAAGAATTTTATGTGCATAATCTCATTTAATTTATACAACAACCTTATAAGGTAGGTATCATTATTATCCTATTTTAAAGAAGAGAAAACTTAGACACAGAATGATTAAGTAAGCTTTTCAAGGCAGTAGTGTTATTATCAAAATCATGTATCAGCATCTATGTAGCATAGATACCATTGTGACCCAAGAAAGTCTGATTCCAGAGCCTAAGCATTTAAACACCACATTATACTATTTAATGGTTAGAGTAAGAATCAAGTTCTCTTGCTTTAGAGATTTAGTGAAGTGACTCCCAATCATTGTGCAAGATCTATGAATCTATATATACTCCAGACATTATCTGTAGACTAAAAAATAATGCAACCATCTAATATTTTTTTAAAGATTTTATTTATTTGAGAGAGACAGCATGAGTGGAGAAAGGTCAGTGGGAGAAGCAGACTCCCTGCTGAGCAGGGAGGGGATGTGGGACTCGATCCTAGGACTCCAGGATCATGACCTGAGCCAAAAGCAATCACTTAACCAACTGAGACACCCAGGCGCCCCAACCATCTAATATTTTTAAATGAATATTGGTTTTGTTTGGGTAAGTTGTGAATTCATTAAAAGCATTATTGAATTAAGAGTGGTTTCTTGTCACAATTCATTTGATTCAATTAGTGACTACTAAAAGAACAACCTTCTTTTGTGGTAGTCTAAAACATTTGATCTGGAAAGGAGTCCTTATATTTATGGAGAACATTATGAACCACAGGTAGAGTAATTTGGAATCAGACAAATCTCGGTTTGAGTCTTGTTTTCTGCTTACTTCCTAGCTGAGTGAACTTGGGCAAGTCCCTTAATTATCTTGGCTTCAGTTTCCTCATTTGTAAAATGATATTCTATAACTTATCTCAAAATATTGTTGGGAATCTCAGATGCAACACTTTACATGAAAGTATTTTATAAGATAATAGAGTTCTGTAGGAATATGGGAATATAGGGTAAACATTATTATTCCTCTGTGATGCTCAAGGAATCAGGTTTAGTCCTAAATACTGCCTTATTTCAATTTTACCCATAGCCATTCTGTATAGCTTTTTTTTTTGAAATAGAATTGCTGATTGAAAGGACATGTTTATTTTTATTTTTTCTTATTAAGACATTTCATTTTATTTTATTTTATGAAGGAAATTCTCTCTCTCTCTTTCTTGTCACTACCATGATGATAAGCTAGGGAACAAGTCAATTTCCAAGAAAATAATATTCATTCCTGATATGAGTTATCTTTACTTTCTAGTCATGCCTAGAATAATACATCCTTTGTGAGATAAAGATTTAGGGTGGTGAAGAGGAAAAGAAGATGGTATGCCAGCTCTTCTGTGGGTCACTATGAGTAGGTCACAGCCATTCTGGGAGACCCTACACCAATTTTTTTTTAGGTTGAGAACTAGGAATGGAGGAATGGAGTCCAGCCAAAGAGATGAAGAATTCTTTCTGTTTCTCCCATGTTTCTTCTTTCCCAGCTTTCTAATCAATTTGAGAGGCATTATTTATTGAAGCAGAAGTCCAGAAGTACAAAGTAGATCCATCCGTAGCCTTTTTGAGTGACTTGAAAACACAGTTGGGCCTACTTAGTAAATGCCATTATGAAGTGGCCAGCCAAGGTACTCCTGTCAATGAATCCAAGAACCTTGGAGTTGGGTCTGGTGATATCAGAGCTTGAAGGAACCTCATTTATAGCCCTGCATATATTTTAGTAAGACTTGGTCACTGCTGTGACTTTTCATTTCCCCTTTGATCTTACTTGTAACTGCTGAGCTGCTTCAAGGTTTTGCATGAAAAGTTTAGCCTAAGCTTCTGGAGCTAGAGCTGTGCTGCCACCACATGGAATTGTGGGGGATTTCAATAGCACTTGTCAACCTTCCTTCTAACAGCCAGTCATCCACAGACAGGTTTTGAATTCTGTCTGAAAAAAGTCCTCTTCTCTGGAAGGTTTCTAATACTTTGGGAGGTACTTGATTATGGAAGGGAGTTTGGTTTCTGAACTGTCAAATGAAATTTACAAGACTGACAGTAATGAATTTTTAAACAAACATCTTATATGCTTTACCAACCACAACTATCCATTATTATTAATAAAATGGTGCATTAGTAATCTAGGTCTGACCAGTGCTAGGGCATGATTAATCTTGTGGCCCAACTGTACTGCAACTCTTTTTGCTAACCTCTTGCCTGAAAACATATAGGTCTCAAGAGAGACTTAGGGCCTCCTTGTCAATTACACTAGGAGCACACAGTTAGTGCTTTATAAGACCTAGGAAGTACAGGGAAACTGGTTGGCTGCTCCATCCTTCTATTAACCTACACGGAGAGTCTTGAAACTCATGTCCTTGGTTCCATCTACATTGCTGTCTGAGTGCCACCATAGTCCATCCTTAGCAGACTTCAGCTGTGAGTCTTGGCAGACGATAAAGATAAGCTTAAGTGCTTGGTGTGCTGCATTCTTTATGGTAAAGGAAAGAGTAGGGGTTACCTTTTTACAGACCTAAAGCAATCATGTGGTAGCATCAACAGAGCTGTCGTTTGCTGGGTCCACTCTCAATGAGGCTTGCTTTATGTTCACATAGAAGAGGTCGGTTATTTGCACTGATCATCTGATTGCTCTTAGACACATTTAATTTCCATCATGCCAAGGCAAGTCCCAAAGAGAAATGTCATAGGCTTGGAACACACCACACTTCTAGTGCAGTCATGAGATCTGACAGAGGTAGAAATTGTGGAAGTACACAGGAGAGTTCCAGGACCTTCTGTCCTAAAGAGCATGCAAACCATAGCAATACATGGTTTTACAGATACACTGACAGTGTCGCCAGAATTAATCATTTCCTTTTCTACCACTAGATCTTATACTAACCTCTACCTCCTGATCTTTTCCTTATACTGTGTAATCTTTTGACAAAGCTCTTACTGCTTTTACTGAAACTTTTCTGGTCTAATTGGTAGCAAATATCTTGAAGAAAATCAGGTTTGCTCAACAGACCATCTCTTGGTGTTTAGTGAATTCTTATCAATGTAGACTGCCTTAGATGGTCTTTAGATTTCAAATTAAATGTTACTTTCTCAGAGAGGCCTTTTCTGATTATCTGTTCTAAAGTCGGTTTCTCCAACCTCTTTGGTACAATAGTTAAGAAAATATGCTCTAGAGGTAGACAAAGCCATTCCTGGTTCCTATGTTACCCAAGTTACTTAGCCTCTCTGTGTCTCAGTTTCCTCATAAAATAGGCATAATAATAGTACATACTTCAGAGGGTTGTTATGATTAGTTATGGTGTATAAAGCATTTAGAACAGTGCCTGACTATCATCATCATTATTTTAGCCCACGTTTGTGTCTTTCATGCCACTTATTTTAACTTGAAATTGTTGTAGGTGTCAGTTTGTCTTCTTTTTTCAGTCTCTCCCTCACTGTTACAAAATTTTCATGAAGGCAGAAACCGTGTTTGTGTATGTCTTGCTCATTCTCCTTTCCCCAGCACTTAGCACACAGTAGGAACTCAATAAACACTTACCAAGTAAATGAATGATAATTTAAGAAAAATTTCCTAACCTCAAATATCTCTTTCCTCCAAGTTCCTATTACAATAAAATCTCCTTACAGCAAAAAAGATTCTCAGATCTTCATCAATGGAATATTTTATTTCAGGGAACATTTGCTACAAACAAAATGTCAAGGCAACACATTCTGAACAGTCTTTTGTGTCAGTCTTTTCCTTTTCACTATTGCCTTTTCTTTCTCCAGGTACTTACAACTACATCTACTAATAGGATCCACCTCTAGGTCCAGGCCCAGAGCCTAAGGAAATCATCCCAAACATAACTAAGGTAAAGTGATTGAGGGTTTAGTATAGGGTATGATAATTATGAAGGTACAAGCACATTAAATTACTTAAATGTGTTGTGTAAACTGTAAAAACCTTTACCCTGGCATGAAAATGAAATGTGTTAGAGATGTATCCTGGGTGACTGTGTCCAACTCTTATTCACTCTACCCTCTGTCACAAACAGATAAACCTCTATCTAACAAACTCCACTTATGCTTGTTTTCTGGAATCTTCTTCAGGTATATCCTGCCTTCTTCTTTCCTGAAACATTTTGGAACTTCATGAATTCCCTGGACACAATCCAAGGAAAACACCCAATCACATCCAACATTCCATTATTGATACCAGCCTCCTCTGATTTCCATTACCTCAGGTCTCAGTGTTGCTGCCCATTCTCAGCAACTCTAAGTCCTGAACTCACTCTGTTTATATAATTCTGGTATATGTTGTACTGGAATTTGATTTGTGTAAAAAATTAGAGGAAGGTAGAGGAAGCTATCCTAATTTGTCATTTCCAAGTAAACCACAAATTGTAAAAATGTGATTTAGTTATTAATCTGTTCAAAAAACTTTGATGACACCACTGAACTCCAGCATAAAATTCTAAATATTTGTTCTAGTAACCAAGGCTTTGCACCATAGTGTCTACCTACATTTCAACATTGACTGCCATTACTCCACTATACAAAGCTTTTGTGAGATCTAAGGGTAGAGGTTTTCTCTTTGTTACTAGCAGCCTGGCACTTTGAATTGTATCTGGCACATTGTGGTGTTCAGTAAGTGTAAGAGGTAAAAATCACTGAGTTCTTTGTCCGAAACATGTACAACATGAAGTGCTTTAAGATATCAACTCACTTTACAGGTATCATCTTAGGTAATTCTCCAACTTTATGAAATAGATATTATATTAATTTGTCCAAGTTCAATCAACAAGGATAATGGTAAAATCAGGACTTGAACCCATATCCAATTTAGCATCAGAGCTTATGTCATTAGAAACTACACCACATCAGGGAGCCTGGGTGGCTCAGTGGGTTAAGCCTCTGCCTTCAGTTCAGGTCATGGTCCCAGGGTCCTGGGATTGAGCCCTGCATTGGGCTCTCTGCTTCCCTTCCTCTCTCTGCCTGCCTCTCTGCCTACTTGTGATCTGTCTCTCAAATAGAGAAATAAAATCTTAAAAAAAAAAAAAAAACAACACTACACCACATCATTTCAATGTTGTTTGTAGAATAAATACTCAAGCCAAACTACTCTTCATTGTTTCCCTAAAGCGATGAAGTCAATGCAGTTTATGTGTCTCTACAAACACCCTTTCTCTCACCTGAAAGACTTGCCCACAGCTTTTAGGTGCTCAGTCATCCTTTGGACTTAGTCTATACTAGTGATGAGCACTGCTTCTCTCATACCTGATAAGTGCTTCCTTGTATTTGTAGTTCTCCGTTTATATCCGCAACTAGACTCTAAACCCTGGGAGGGCAAAATTCACATCTTACACTGCTATTGAGTCTCAGTCTCAAGCATCAAGTGTAGACCTTTAGATCCATTAAGTAATATTTTCTGAGGGTGATGGCTTAAATGGGGACAAAAAATAAACCAAAGTTAAGTTCATTTTTAATTACAATTGGTAAGAAACCTAAATTACATAAGTGTGTATTAAAACATAAAACCCTTTCATGTGCAAATATTAGTTACTGGGATGAGAAATCGAAGGAGCAAGGAAGAAATAGTCATCATCATAACCATCATCCTTACAAGTAAATTTGCTTCCGAGGTTGAATTATCTTGTTATGTCTGCCATCTATTTCAGACTGATCTATTGGAAGTTCCAGAAATCAGAAATTAGTTGCCTAGACTGGATATAGTTATCGTGTATCTATGGAGTAATTTATATTTATAAAACTGTTTTATGATAATTATAATGTTCACTGGAGATCAAACAAGACTGAACAGGAAACCTGGGAGGACCTTCAAAGGCATCCTGATGACCAGGAACTGCCTCTGGTAGGAAATCTTTGGTTAAATTCTATGTAGATCTCTTTTTCTCAAAAGAGGATCAGATTTCATTGAGCTCCATGTTCCAAAGCTGTTCACGAACACTGCTGTTCTGGATCTGTGACAGCTATTTATTTCTCATGGAAAAGGGAATTAAATTAAGCATCTTTATTTTACTCTCCTTGGCTTGAAAAGTATAATTCTATATTGGAATGGATTAATGGTCCACTAAGTAATATTTAGAGCCCTGAGTTATAAAGGAAGGGAGGCCCATGTGTGAATCTTCTGTAATGTACAAGATGCAAAATTCAGAGTTGTGAATTCTCTTCTGACTCTTGTAGGTGATTACCTTTTGCTAGGATTTTGATCTGGTGGTTTCATAGAGCATGAGATCAAGTATGGTGCTCTGTTAAAAAAATATATATATGAAATGACATAATTATCTATTCTCTTCACATTGGGAAGAGGGGTCTGTAGAAGATGTCTTCATATACACTGACATTAAAGAAAGACTATCTAATTCCCGCCCTCCCCCGATAGCCCTGATCTCTGCTATGGAACATGCAATTTGATTACCTTGCTAGTGTTCATTTATATTGCATGACTAACAAAATTATTAATAGCTATAAAATTATTCAGGTCCTTAAAGATGCAGTCACTATGCTTCTTTCAATGGTCTCTCATAGCAGCAAATTCTAGGCTGATTAAAATTGGTCATCAATTTTCATTTTAAATATGTTTCCATTGATTTACTTAAGCCCATTCTTGCTCTCCTGAAATGGCATCAAGCATCAGAAGGGATTTACTGTCTCTCCCACCACATCCTCCATGGCTGGAAGAAGGAAGGCCCAGCTTTTCTTATTTCTCATCTTTGGTCTGAGTCTGTCTTTTTCACTTTACCTTTTCTTTCTGAATGACCCTGCTCTTGACCCGGAGCATGCAATCTGAGAGCTGGATGGGAGTGGAGTGTGGGGAGGATGTTCTGGAGCTCAGCAGATGGATCCCAAGAGCACAATGGCTTAGCAGCCCTCCTGTGATTGTTGCCAAAACGCCTTCCTGTTTTCAAAAGTGTCTCGTCCCCTGCTCCTTTGTTTTGCTTTGCTAGGAGACTGCAGTTCTGATTTTGCTAGGAACCAAATCTGCTGTTTCAAGGAAATGCAGCTGCTTGCTTTGGTGGGTGGCTTGAAAGAGAGAATTTTTCTACCCTCCCTCCCCAACCTCCTTTCCACCCCACCCTCATGTGAACTCTGCTGGCTGGCTCGTCATCTCACAAAGCATTGATTTCAGAAGCTGACTATTTGCTTTTGACTGTTTGGCTGGGGCTGCAACGAAATCATTGATGGATCTCATTTTGAGCTATCATCCTGTCTACTCTTTTTGGTCAGCCTTCCAGAACTGATTGCCTGCTCCCCCAAATGAAACTGCACAGTCAGACAGTGAGGCTTTCTCAAGTTCCACCTTTTCCCAGGGCAGAGAACACACAGAGCTACATGGGCCTCAAGCTGGGTCTGCTCCTCTCTAAGACTGTTAGTTCTCTTACCGACCCATCATTAGGCACCAGACTTAATTTGATCACTGCTGCTTAGGCTGTTACCCCTGAGCAGATATTTCTTGGTACCGATGTCACTGCACTTTGTGATCTTTCCTAACAGAGACCAATGAGACTCAGCCCAGCTGGTGTCTCCTGTGATACAGGACACTCTCTTTTCCTACTCTTCCTAATTCCCAGCTTTTGAGAGAAAGGTCATTGGTTCTCTAAGGCTATGCTGGCTCCAGCTGCAGGCAACAGACACAAATTAATATGCTTTTCCTCTCCACGTCCCCTGATAGGCACTGATAGGCAAACCGTTGGACCCCAAATCAGGATGCTTTCCCAGGTGGCAAGCAATTGTTTCCTTCTCATTCAAAAAAGATGCATAACTTCTCTGCTGCTAAAATGATTTTTCTGTCACTTCTGCTTTATCTGTTCCCTTTGTGGTGCTCTCTCTGCCTGCTTCTGGGATCTCCCTCTTTCGGTTTACTCTCCACTCCTCCAGGGCCTGTCAACCTGAACAAATATTATGCATTATGCTGTTAGTGGCATACGTGACATGCCTTTGGTTCTTACACTGCTAGCCCAGGTAATGTAACTGCGTCTGTCAAACTGGCAGTTCTTCATGCTTAATAGTTTTGTCTCTTTTTTAAGTTGACATTAACCAACTAGTAAGTTTCCTAGTTCAGTGAAAAATCAAAGCAGCTAGAACTCCCAGGGAGCTACACATGGCCTCTCCCGAGTTATGGGAGAAGTTTTAGAGGAACCAAGAATAAGCTTAGGGCTAGCTTGGTTACCTAGAACTAAAGAGTATACAACAGGTCTGGTGTCCTCACTGAGATCATCTTTGGCCTAAGATAGCTAGAGAAGCCCAGGAAGTTGGGTCCTCAGATTGACTTTTGTGTTCCTCCTCTTAATGGTTCTTTGGCTATTATTCTCTATTCGAATTTAAACGCAACAAGGTGTTAGAGCACAGAGTTCATACACTCCCTCCAGCTCCATCACCATATATCTCTAAGTCTTGAAAGATCTGGTTTGTTTTTACAGTCCTGTGGACATCTCCAAAAAGAACTCAGCTTCCAGTAAGACAGATAACAACTTAGATTTTTTTTTTTCCAATTTGGAAAGCTGATCTTCAAGACCTATAGAGTAGGGCTGATATTTTGGTCAGAGGTCTTTCAGCACCTTCAGAAGCCCTTCCTTCCAGTGATATGTATGCCTCTTTTTCTGTCTTTTTTGCTTCAACCATTCCAGAAATAGCAGAAGAGACTGTGAGAAAAGTCTAGTCTGAGAGTCAAAAGCCAAGCCCCTGTCTGGAGCTCTAAACTGAGGGAGTTACACATGGTACAGGGGTTCCTAGGACCTACCTACTAGGTTGCAGCTAGAGTTTGGGGGTAACAGTGCAAAAAATTTGGCTTGCCCTAAACGAGGGCATCCCTAATCTGTATATTTCTAATTCTCTTTCTCTCTCTTTTTTAGCATTCAGTTCATATTTCAGTTGGTTTTTGAGGTTCCTTATTTGGTGAGAGGTTTTTTTCCCCCAAGTTGTCAAGAAGTCTTTTTACTCTAGGGGTATGTGTGGAATGTCATTCTTGCCCAACTTCTTGGGATGAGAGAGGCAGCAGTGGGAAGGCTGGGCACAATCTGATCAGAGTGCTTTGAAGGGAGAGCTTTCTGTTTTCGAAGGTGGTGGTGGGGAAAATAACAGTTGGTATGAGTTTGCACCTAGGAAGATAGTGTTTGGGATCCACTTGGAGAGAATTCACATGAAAAGGTTGAGGCAATAATGCTGTGAGTCCAAATGGTGCTGTCAAAACATCACAAGTAGTCACTGCAGGGTAGTAAAGAAGGTGTTAGAGAGTGGTGTCATTTATTGAAATGTCTGCTGATTGAGCTTTTGCTAATTAAATAGTCCCCATGATGTGTGTTTATTTAGGGACAGTTACAAGTTTTGCAGCAGCGGGGGTTTAGCCCTGTGGGAAGTGCCTTTTCAAGACAGGAGATAAACATGGAGGGGGCTTGGACATTAATTGTTCAGGGATGCTGGCCTTGTCAAAATGGGAAGACTGGGAGTGATTAATAGCTTTCTGTCCCCCTTTCATCACTGTTCCTCATGTCTCTTGTGTTTCTTGGAAAAGGCAGGCGAATGGGCTGTGGTGGTGAACAATTTTAGCACTTAAGGAGTACTTTCTCTTTGTTTTTCTGCCACAGCTCTCAGGGTGTCACTGTTATCCTCTGTGCAGGGCGGGAGTGGGCTTGGGAGGAAGAGGGAAGAAAAAGTGTAAGAGACCTCAAAGACTTTTCTTGGCCCCCTTCCCTAGTTTTCATGGTATTTCAGAAGGGTCAGAAATAGCATCCAAGATGGTGGGAATTGCGCCCCACTCATGCCCTGCATGTCTACATCCCTGACTGCTGCTTTTAATGCCTATCTTTGTGACACCTGGGACAGTGTGTGTGTGTGTGTGTGTGTGTGTGTGTGTGTGTGGTGTAGTAGGGTGGGGGGACTAACCAGAAATTGGGCAATCATTTTGGGCAGAAGGGAACAGAATTTTAAGAAGCCACCAACATGATATACCTCATTCTATTTCCTCTTCTAGAAAAATCCATAGCATATAGAATTATATGCTGCTATTAAATTAATCAACTGAAATTTAAAACTTTACAAGGGCTAGGACCACTTAAAAAAATTCTCAGTCCCTAACACAATGCTGGGCACACAGCCAGCATTTGTTGATTTCACAAGGGAAGTGGTTAAGTTTTGTGTAGTGAGGTCATCTTGGCAAATCATTGAACTACTCTGCAGCTCTGCTTCCACATCTGCAAAGTCTCTTTACCTCCCAGAGATATTGTAAAGATTAAATAAGATGATGACTTTAATAAGGACACTTTCCAGTTTTGTGCTGTTTCATCCACTGTCATTTTTTATTTTCTCTACTCTAGGCATTATAACCCAAGTAAGGAGACCAGATATGCAGGCTGGAAAAAGCTTGACTTTGGTTATTATTATTATTATTTTTAAAGATTTTATTTATTTATTTGTCAGAGAGAGAGAGGGAGAGAGAGCGAGCACAGGCAGACAGAGTGGCAGGCAGAGGGAGAGGGAGAAGCAGGCTCCCTGCCGAGCAAGGAGCCTGATGTGGGACTCGATCCCAGGACGCTGGGATCATGACCTAAGCCGAAGGCAGCTGCTTAACCAACTGAGCCACCCAGGCGTCCCGGTTATTATTTTTTTAATAAAACTTTTCTTCCTAAGAGAACTTCATCAGGCATCTCTTCAAATTGGTTGGGTAGACAATGGGATGCCCATGAGATGCAATGAAAGCCAAGCTAGGAGATAATCCACATTTTTGCAGCAAAGGCAAAGGGATGGGATGAGGGGGTTGGGGGAGACAGAGAAAATGCAGTAATTTGAAGGCTAATCTCTTTGTAGCTTGAAGCAAACATTTTAAAAACACATCTCAGAAAGCTCCCTTAAACTTGTCAGTGCTACAGTCTTCATATCTTGGTACCTTAATACTTACCATAATTTTTACCTTTTTGAACAAAACCTTTTTACCCTATCCTTACTAATATCAGAACAGTAAGAATTATCTTCACATACTGGCTCAATTTAAATGTAAGGATATACCCATTTTGGTCTTCTTCCATTGCCCTTAAGCACTGTTTCGTGGTGTGGCTGAAATTTTAAAGATAAAAGAAGTCTTACTAGTTTTGACTCTGGCCTCAGTGACCCAGAGAGCTGGCCCAGGCTGCACAGCCCTGTAGTTTGTATCTAGCACCCCAGTGTATCTCAGCAAAAGTTGGAGCAAAAATACTGAGGACGGTCACTAGATGTCCCTCTTGTGTCTCTAAAGAGGCTGAGGAGGCGGGGATCCCTTAAGGATTGAAGTAAAGCTAGGACTGAGAGAACTTTCTTTTTTTATTTTTACTCTCCTTACCCAGAACAGCTCCCCCCGCCCCAAAAACGGTTTTATTAAGTTAATTAATAAATTCCTGATTGTGAAGGTGTTTTCTGCCACTCGTTTAGTCAATAGCATTGTTGGAGTATAATGATCAAGTGTGCCAAGTAGGGGGAAAAAAAAAAAAACCCACATTCTGGGAGCAAAGGGTGTTAGGATTATCTGTAGCAATAGACTGGGAGGATGGAAGAGCTAATTTTTAGAGGGGAGGTATAGCTATCACTTTGAGCTTGGGGGTGATGTGAAAGAAGGAAAGCAAAGGCACACTCTTCTGCCTCCCTCAGAGCCTGGCTTCCATAAAAGTGGTTTAGTATAGCTAGAAGTACTTGGGGTGCTCTGCCTGGAAAGGAGGAGCACCTCGGGTGTGAACAGTGGGCTGGAAGCAGGGAAACCGATGTCATATCCTTAGAGAAGAGCCCGTTTGTCTTTGCAAATGCAGAACATGTCTTTACAATGTGATTGCAATTACAAAGGTAATGACATTGTACGTGAATTGAATTCTCCTATTTATCTTTAAAAGACAGCAGAATATAGACATTCTATTAGCACTCCCCAAGGTAAGAGGTCCGCAGCCTTCTTATCTTATTGTGTGCATCTTTACAGATGCCACAGCAATGTTAATCATTTCACCTGAGTAATTCTTCCATTTCTCGTTACCTAGGGGATTGTTAATGGCCAAGACTACTTCTCAGACTCTTTGCTCCCGCTCAATCAAGCTGTGGAGGCGCCAGTTTACTTTTATTGATCAGCGGGTTCCTGACAGCCTTCACCACAAGGAAGCAGCATCATCCTTTTTTAACTTAAAGGGGAACAGATCGCCTTAGAGTTTACAGCTAAAAGCTTCTAAGCATAGCATGCAAACATTTTAGCATGCTGCTAATTGTTCTGTTTAAATAGTCCAAGCAATATTTTAGAAAGCTGCCAAACACCAAACTCACATCCCGTGATCAGATAGCAAACCCATTTCAAATGCCTTTCTAGGCCTTTTTAATTAGACTAAGATGCACTTCATTCCCACTCTACTTGCTGACATCAAAGGTAAATAACTGTGATAAATCAAATGAAGCTCATCTCTTTGCAGAGCTCTGAGATGCGCCCACGCTGCCTGCCATGTTGTAATTCTCCTCCACTACTTGCCCATTTTTACAACCGGGTCTGCAGAAAACAGGGAGGGCCACTGGGTTCCCTTGAGCCATAACTCTGCTGTCCACATCTAAGTGACCAAAATTAAATGATACTTATTGAAGATGCCCCAATTTTCTCCTTTGCTGTTTTGGTCTGAATTGCATCATAATTCGAAAGAGTGAAAGGATCCTCAAGCCGAAAGCGGATCAGGTTGCCAGCGCCCTCCCCTTGGTTTCAGATGCACGTTCATGGGGTTGTAACGTCACTCCTGAAATAATTCCTTTTTTAAGGAGGAAGCTGTCTTCTCCTTCACCCCCACCAAAGTAAAGGCTGCTAAACTAGCTCCTCTTGAAAGGAGAAATATATATATATATTTTAAAGAAGCTCGGTTGCTTTCTGCAAGAAGGTGGCATTTTTTGAGAAAACCTATTGTGTTTCCAAATGCCATTTCCCCTTTCCTTGTTTAATGTTTTTAAAAAGCAAAAGTGAGTCTCATTTTAGGCCCACAAGCTTGGACCAATGTCGCTGTGGCTAATTATGAGTTTGCTCACCCAAGACTCCCAAATATCCGAGACGACTCACTCAGAAGGTAGGTTTACTCTTCCAAGTATTGTGAATTCAGGAGCCGGTCCCCGCCACCCCCAATCTACGATGAAAAAAAAAAAACCCAAATACCCAACTTGTTCAGCCGGGTGTTTTTGATTCTTCCTGCTGGTGACCTTAATTAAGAGCCACAGAACAGAGCAGGGAGGACTCCCCCTCTGTCCTCAGGGCGCCTTAGTCCGGAGGCAAGCTGAATTTGATGTCAGCCCCAGCCACGCCGGCCTCCAGCTTCCCAGCACTGGCACAGGCCGCAGCTGTCGCCACCACCGCCTGAGAGGAGCTGGCAGTCCCCTGAGACGGAGACCTCGCGGGAAGGCTAGGGTGCCCCACACAAGGGCGCCAGCTCCAGCTGCCGGCCACCTACGGGGACTGCGCGCCTGCCTCGAAGCTCCCGCAGGGCTGGGGGCTCACCCGGCATGGCGCGGCACCGCGGCGTCCGCTCCACCCGCTCTTCTCCTGCGAACAGTTTATTTATAGGGAGCTAAATTCTCCAACAGGGTGGGGTGAGGGGCTACGCAATTTGTCCAGCCCTCTCCGCGGTTCAATCCCTGCGACACGGACCCCATCTGACCAAGAAGGAACAGATAAGAGCGAACCGAACCGGGCCAAAGGCCCTGCTCTGAAAGAATAAGTGCAGCGTTCGCCAGAGAAGGAGGGATGGAGGTGACTGTCCAGGAGGATGGCTGCCGCGGTTCTCAGCTGAGGCGAAGACTCACTGGCCAAGAGCCGGACGAATGACCACCTCGGGGGCGCTTTCTCCTTTCCTTTTTCCTTCCAGTACCCGAGAAGGAGAGGAGAGGAAGGTAGAGAAGCTGACAGACAAAACCCAGGGTGAAGAGACAAAGAGGGAGGGGGAGGGGGGTGAAGAGAAAGAATATGAATATGAATATGTGATGAACACATCGAATCACATCCTCATCTTTTCTGCAATCTACAAACATGAGAGGCGCGCAGTTCCCGTGGATGCTCAGCCTCATCGCCAGCACCCTCCCTCTCCACTCCACCGAGTCCTCTTGCCCCCGCCTGCCCTCCCCTCCAGGCCTCCTCACGCTCCCGGCCCCGGCCGGCCGAGTACCACTCGGTCTCGCCGGTGTGTAAGTTTCCTGCTGGCCCCGCCCCGCCCCCGCGCCTTGGCTCCGCCCCAAGCCCGGAGCCCGCTCGCGGCGCGCTGATTGGCCAGCGCCTGGCGTAGCCCGGCTCGGCTGCTCGGGCTCTCTCCGGCTCTCTCCAGACTCCACCGCCAGTAGTTTGCGGCATCGGGAGGAGCAGCAGCAGCAATAGCGGTGGTGGAGGGCTCAGGGGGAGACGGACCAGCGGGCGCGGACGGCAGCACAGCTCCAGCACACCATGCCGGACTTGCCCAGAGGGCAGTGGCACTCGCGTCCCTAGCCTGGTGCAGGCCCTTGGCGCGTTGCGCTCGGCGGCATTCCGGCTGAGCTCATTCATCGGAGATTCGAAACCTCCCACCCCTGCACGCTCCCACTCCACACTCACACTCCCCGCACCACACACTCACTCTTAGTCTCTCACACATTCACACACAGCCTGACAGAAAGCGAGCAAGACAGACCTCCCGAGTGCAAGAGCGTCCGGGAGGGAGGGAGCCCAAACGCAGCGCGGCCAGCGCCTTGTTGGGAGGATGGAATCAGGACGCTCCAGCAAGTAAACTTTGGCGGCGACATAACTGTCGACCGTGGCAGCTGCTGAGGAGGACCTTAGCGACATTCGACTGAGCTAGGAGGATTTCTTCCCGCGGCGGCGGCGGCGGCGGCGGCGGCGGCGGCGGCACGGCAGCGGCGGCCCTCAGAGCGACATCCCAGCCTAGACCGAGGGAGGAGGTGAAGCCCCGGGTACCCGCGGCAGCGGCCCCGCCTTTCCTGGCCGGTACTGTTGTCGCTTTCCCTCCCCTCTTCCCCATTCCCCACCCCCCACCCCGGGCCATTGGAAAGAACTGGACTTTGATAAATCGCCATCGCCCCGTTTTCGCAAACTTGACGTGGAGGTTTGGGCTGCGTTGGTAACTTTGATTTCCAAGACGCAAACACCCGCAGTCCAGCTGCTCTGTGGAGGGGACTCCACGCCCACCTCCAATCCTGGGCAGACGCACCCCCCAAGCCTTCGGAAGCCAACCTTGGCGCGAGGGAGCGTGCTCTTGTCTCAGCAGCCTCCCTGTCTCCCCTCCCCCTTCCTTCGCCGGCCACCGGCAGCCATCCGGCTCAGCTGGATACCCGGGAGCTGCGGCGTTTGACAGCAACTCAGAGTCCCACCTTTGATCATCATTTCTCCCCAACAGACCTTGAAAAGGCCAGCGTGGCCCCCCCGGACCTCGGAGGGCGCGTTCCAGGCGGGTTCTCTCTCCGCAGTGAGCCAGGAGAGCTGGGGGGAGGTCCTTGCGCATGCCAGGTGCACAGACAAGGCGTTCGCCAGCCCCAGTACTGGGGCGCTGCGGCGGGCCGGGCAGTGCCTGAGAGGCTGCACCCCCACGGCCCTCCGGGTCTTCGCCCCAAGTGCGGTCCAGACTCAGCCTTCCGTCGACCAGGCAGCTCAGACGGCGTCCAACCCGCAGCCCTGCGCCGCTGCGGCCGGTCGCGCCTGGCTAACTTTGAAGGGGGAAAACTGAGTAGCCGGGCTGGAGGGAGGGGGCTCGGGGCCGCGTGGCGCTTCCTTGGCCCCCCGGAACCCCCGGGCCCCCCGCCAACCTCCTCCGAGTGTGCTGCAACCTCAGCATTGGAGCCGGCGCGGGTGCCTTCCCCGCGCCGCCGGGCCGCCCTGGGCGGGACTCCTCCCGCGGCCTCCGGGGCCCCGGGGCGCGCGCAACAGGCGGCCCGAGTCAGCGGGAAGCTGGAGCGCCGGCGGCGTCGGCCTCGGAGGGGTGTGGAGAGGCGAGGCCAGGCAGAGCCCCGCGCAGCCATGGAGTCGCTCCTGCTGCCGGTGCTGCTGCTGTTGGCGGTACTGTGGACGCAGGCAGCTGCCCTCATTAACCTCAAATACTCGGTAGAAGAGGAGCAGCGCGCCGGGACGGTGATCGCTAACGTGGCCAAGGATGCGCGCGAGGCGGGCTTTGCTCTGGATCCACGGCAGGCCTCTGCCTTCCGTGTGGTGTCCAACTCAGCTCCGCACCTGGTAGACATTAATCCCAGTTCGGGCCTGCTTGTCACCAAGCAGAAGATCGACCGCGACCTGCTGTGCCGCCAGAGCCCCAAGTGCATCATCTCGCTGGAGGTCATGTCCAGCTCAATGGAGATATGCGTGATTAAGGTGGAGATCAAGGACCTGAATGACAATGCGCCCAGCTTCCCAGCGGCACAGATCGAGCTGGAGATCTCCGAGGCAGCTAGTCCCGGCACGCGCATCCCGCTGGACAGCGCCTATGACCCGGACTCAGGCAGCTTCGGCGTGCAGACATACGAGCTCACGCCTAATGAGCTGTTTGGCCTGGAGATCAAAACGCGCGGCGATGGCTCACGGTTTGCGGAACTTGTGGTGGAGAAAAGTCTGGATCGCGAGACACAGTCGCATTACAGCTTTCGCATCACCGCACTCGATGGCGGCGACCCACCGCATCTGGGCACTGTTGGCCTCAGCATCAAAGTGACCGATTCCAATGACAACAACCCAGTGTTTGGCGAGTCCACCTATGCAGTGAGCGTGCCAGAAAACTCACCTCCCAATACACCTGTCATCCGCCTCAATGCCAGCGACCCAGACGAAGGCACCAATGGCCAGGTGGTCTACTCCTTCTATGGCTATGTCAACGACCGCACACGTGAGCTCTTCCAGATTGACCCACACAGTGGCCTGGTCACAGTCACCGGTGCCCTAGACTATGAAGAGGGGCACGTGTACGAACTGGATGTGCAGGCCAAGGACCTGGGGCCCAACTCCATCCCAGCACACTGCAAGGTGACCGTCAGCGTTCTCGATACCAATGACAACCCGCCGGTCATCAACTTGCTGTCAGTTAACAGTGAGCTGGTGGAGGTAAGCGAGAGCGCCCCCCCGGGCTACGTGATTGCACTGGTGCGGGTGTCTGATCGGGACTCCGGTCTTAATGGGCGCGTGCAATGCCGTTTGCTGGGCAACGTGCCCTTTCGGCTGCAGGAGTATGAGAGCTTCTCCACTATCCTAGTGGACGGACGGTTGGACCGCGAGCAGCATGACCAGTACAACCTCACGATCCAGGCGCGCGACGGCGGTGTGCCCATGCTGCAGAGTGCCAAATCCTTTACAGTTCGCATAACGGACGAGAATGACAACCACCCGCATTTTTCCAAGCCTTACTACCAGGTCATTGTGCAGGAGAACAACACACCTGGCGCCTACCTGCTTTCCGTGTCCGCCCGAGACCCCGACCTGGGTCTCAATGGCAGTGTCTCCTACCAGATTGTGCCGTCGCAGGTGCGGGACATGCCTGTCTTCACCTATGTCTCCATCAACCCCAACTCGGGCGACATCTACGCGCTTCGATCCTTCAACCACGAGCAGACCAAGGCATTCGAATTCAAGGTACTGGCCAAGGATGGCGGCCTGCCTTCGCTGCAGAGCAACGCCACAGTTCGGGTCATAATCCTCGACGTCAATGATAATACCCCGGTCATTACGGCCCCACCCTTGATCAATGGCACTGCGGAAGTCTACATCCCCCGCAACTCTGGCATAGGCTATCTGGTGACCGTGGTCAAAGCGGACGACTACGACGAGGGTGAGAATGGCCGGGTCACCTACGACATGACGGAGGGTGACCGGGGCTTCTTTGAAATAGATCAGGTCAATGGCGAAGTCAGAACCACTCGCACCTTTGGCGAGAGCTCAAAGGCTTCTTATGAGCTTATTGTGGTGGCCCACGACCATGGCAAGACGTCTCTCTCCGCCTCTGCACTAGTCCTAATCTACCTGTCCCCTGCTCTTGACGCCCAAGAGTCAATGGGCTCCGTGAACTTGTCCCTGATTTTCATTATCGCCCTGGGCTCCATTGCCGGCATCCTCTTTGTCACTATGATCTTTGTGGCAATCAAGTGCAAGCGAGACAACAAAGAGATCCGGACCTACAACTGCAGGTAGAGCCAACTTTTTATCTTTCCTTTGTTTTGGGTGAATAAGTTGTATCTGTGTCTCTGTATGAAAATCCCATTGCTTTTGTTTCCTATTTAAATGCATGCTGTGTACACACTGCGCTTGTTTTTGAAGGGGGAAAAGTTTGTGGCAATCCAAGTTGATCAATTCTTTTGATCTGACAATTTGCTGGAAGACAATCATTCACTGTTTGAGTGGTGGATTCTGTCACACAATGATGATGAGCAGGAAAGCAATTATTTTAAAATTTGTGCAGCTGTCTCCATGAAGTTATGGCAGGAAAAGAATGAGAGAGAGAGAGAGAGAGAGAGAGAGAGTGTCAATTTTCAGCAGAACCACCAACACCCAAGTCCCACAACTTGATTTCAGGGACACAGGGCTTTGGGGACAGATACTGAAAGGAGAGGGAGTGCTGGTACTCGCCCAGTCTTGTAAGTAAACTGAAGAGAGCCTGTGAGTGGGTGTCTAAGGTAGGAAACAGAGTTGAGGGAAGAGAAAACAGGAATGTGTGGGAAAGCAGGTGATTAGTATTTTTTTTTTAAAGTGCGTTCTTGGCTTGTTTTCATCCATTACCCAAACATCTGGTTATGTAAGGTGAAATTCTACCGGTCATTCATATTTTCACGTATCTGGTTGATTGATGAGGTAGAGACCAAACATCTCAATGAGGGATAGGACTTTGCCTCCCAGATGTTGCAGTAAAAATAGCAATCTTCTGGAGCTGATGGTGTTTTTCTGTAATGTGGGATTCAGCTGTGGCATTAAGATCTGGTCCCTACCAGTGGATGTCACTATGGGCTATTGTGTTACAGTTTCTCCTGGAGTATATGCAGGGTGCATGTGTATGTGGGGAGGAGTGGCGGGATGAGAATAGAAACGCAAAAACTGGAAATGACAAGTAGTATTTAAAAAAAAATCCTGATAAACACATTAAAGGGTCTTGTTGAAGCCCTTCCTTACAATTGGCCAGAACAAATAAGAATAAGTATTTCTGGAGTCCAAGTTAGGATAAATACATGTAATTTTTTCCAGCAGCGTCTCATCGAAACAGTTGAAAAAAAAAAAAAGAAGTTGTTTCTTTAGTTTGCTGAAATTGAATGATGCTGCTGTTTCCAACCAAGGTGTGTGTGGTGTGTGCTTTCAACACACCTACACATCCAGCGTGTCTTTTGTGCCATCTGTGCTTGCATGTTAATCAGTCAAAATATGTTCCTGTAGGTCCAGTTTGTATTTGACACCATCTGAAATGCACACTTCTGTGAATCAGAGCCCCCTGAATATGTAACAGCCATGCAATTATTGTTTCCCTTTTACTATTCTCTGCGTTACACAAGTTAGTAGACAAACGCTAACCACACATGAATATCAATCAGGTGCCATAAAAGAGCAGCTGCAATGCCTCATAAATGCTTTAATCCTGTTACTAGTGAAATGGCCGTGACTTTTCTTTCCTTCAGCTCTGAGTCATTTCAGATGGGAGAAATGGAAATTAATATTGCTCTTACCTTTGAAACCTGTGACTGCCAGTGGCGATTTTTATAGGAGAAAAAATGAGGGGTCTGTAAAATTTTATTTATATGGAGATAATGATAGAGTGGACTCTTTTTAAGCCATTTCCGTAGTGTAAAGTAAATGTATAAGACCCTTTTCTTGATGAAAAAGAAATCATCTTGAAATAAAGATAGTGAAGGCTTTGCCACTTCTTGGTGATATATGACTAGAAGTGAGAGCTCTTTCTGAGAGCTTGCCAGGGAGATCATTAAACATGGAAGAGAGCATTTGAAATTTAAAAAAAAAAAAAGAAAAAAGAAAATCTCAGTGCTCTCCAACTTCACTCACATGTGTATTTTGTAAAGAGCTCTGTTCCCCATGATGGTTTGGGATTAATGAAGTACAGTTTAATTAAATAATTGGTCAATACAGAAAGGGCTGCTCAGTGAATGCCTCAGCCAAGTAATTGGACGGGGCATTGCCAAACTTATCCATCATGGGTAAACAAAATCATTAAAACTTCCCATTGATTCTATAAACAGATTAGAGAAGAAAATAAACCCTAGTCCTGGGGTCTTTGGGATTTTATCTGCTCTTAAACTCCAGTAGCATCAGCTGCAAGTATGCCTGAACACAGCGAAAGGGCGAGGGGAATGTAACTGCTCAGCCCTAGGAACATCCCTGGGATAGAGTAAGAATTTGCCTCGGGAAATATGCAATCTCCCTGTACGCTTAGACCTTTTAGAAAGCCTGTCTTTCCATGTATTAGACAAGAGGTTTTCTTTTCTCAGCCCCTCCTGAGCCTCTTCCTCAAGTGCATTCATTTATGAGACTTGTGAGGTGATCTGCAATTGCTGCTGAATTCGGCTCCCTTTTTGTATTCAGACAATTAGCTTTGTTGAGCAGGAAGACAGTCACAGTCTTTCCCTTGTAAAGATCAACCTGTATTATTTATTAACCCTATTGTTTTGCTGATTATTGACCAGAAAGTGAATTTTCAAACAATAAGGTGAATCATTATGCAAAGGAATAAATGACTTTTAGAATCTAGCTACAATTCAATGTATTTCTTTTGACAAGTCTCTTAATGCTTGGTGTCTTCGGTGTACGTTGCTGGCTCTGTGTCAGTGTTAATTAAATTGAGCTCTTTATGTTCCAGTTGCAGCACAGCTGCTTGTAGGTGCACCTGAAAGGAGAAGGATGCTGAATGCACTAACCTTTAAATTCCTTTGCAGTAATTGTTTAACCATCACTTGTCTCCTCGGCTGTTTTATAAAAGGACAAAACAGCAAGTGTCCGCACTGCATCTCGGTTTCTCCCATTAGCAAGGAGCAAGACAAAAAGGCAGAGGAGAAAGTGAGCCTAAGGGGAAAGAGGTAAAAAGCACTTCCCCTCATCCAAATGGGTTTGGCTCTCCACTTTCTCCAGGAGAGGAGGGGGTAGGGTGGGGAGTAGAAGGGAGCAGGGGTAGGGCAGGGGGAAGGAGGGTGTGGAGGAGAGAAGCTGAGGGTATATCAAAGGGTGGGGTTTGATCTACCCCACTGCAAAACTGATCAGGTCAAAGAGGTATCTGACTGAGAGTGTTTGCTACATAGGCAAATGCCTGGAGGAACTGGAAAGGAGATTATTTTTTAATTCCTTCTGTCTCCCCTTCTTTTAAATTAATACTTGCTTCTTATTTCACCCAGAGGTTCCGTTGGGTTCCAGGGGAGCTCCAGACTTGACCATTTTCATGCTTTCTCTCCCATAGGCTCAACTTTCCCTGTCCTCCCCACTCTTGCTAAGTAGCCACTGGCAATGAGAAATTGCACATCCAGAGTATAGAAACATTTTGGGGGGGGGTGGAGGAATGGGAGGTTTGTATGTTTTATATGAGAACTGTATGGCCCTTAGCTTGTTTTCACATGTACAAAGCACAGGAGAAACCTGATGATGTAATGCACCAGAATAAGAAGCTGGAGCAGAGAAGGGGTGCAACCCTCTGGGGTGCTTAATATTTATTAACCAATGCATAGTTTGGGAGAGCATTAGCAATACATGTTGCCTTTTTTTTTCTTTTTCTTTCTTTTTTTTTTGTGTATGTGTCACGTAGAATCGCCGAGTACTCCTATGGGCATCAAAAGAAATCAAGCAAGAAGAAAAAAATCAGTAAGAATGACATCCGTCTGGTACCCCGGGATGTGGAGGAGACAGACAAGATGAACGTTGTCAGTTGCTCCTCCCTGACTTCCTCCCTCAACTATTTCGACTACCACCAGCAGACACTGCCCCTGGGCTGCCGCCGCTCAGAGAGCACTTTCCTGAATGTGGAAAACCAGAATACCCGCAATACCAGTGCCAACCACATCTACCATCACTCTTTCAACAGCCAGGGCCCCCAGCAGCCAGACTTGATCATCAACGGTGTGCCTCTGCCTGAGGTGAGTGCAGCTAAGGGGTTCTAAGAGGTCCTCCCGGCTGGGTCTCTTTCCCATGTTGCTCCCCCAGACCCACTTAGGCCTCTAGGCTGCAGAATTCCCCTGCAGGGGTGGGGAGGACTTCTTTGCCTAAGCCCATTTCTGTAGTCAGTGTTTGCCAGCAGGGTCTCTTGGGGCAAAGGATAGCCCAAAATATTGGGTCTTTGTAGGGGTGGATGTTAAGGGTGGGAGCTCAAGGGGTCTGTACCTTGGAAGTCTCTGTATGGTGTTCTGGCATAATATGAATTTGCTCCACCTGTTGCAAATTCGGTATGCTTGCCAGCCAGCGGTACCAGTGTTCCAGTTAAAGTGGCTGAGAAAGAGTGGATCGACAAGCAGTGTTAAAGATGGGTGAACCCTAGAATGCTCAGGGGCCAATTCTCCAGTGCAAGAGTGATTTAGCTTCCTGAAGCCCCCTTTTGCTTTTTCTTTGGCCATATATGTGCTTTCCCAAGAATATGGGTGGGCTGGTTAAAGGGATGCAAACAAAAAAATTTTAAAAACCACGTTGCCATTTCTTAGTAGTTCTTTTGGTTTGGTGATGTTTGACAAACAAGGAGGTGGAGACTGTCACTAATAACAAACATTTCAGAAATTAACTATGATCTGAGTTGGCTCTGTTTCCCTTTACCAGGTATGAAGATTTTCAAATGGAAGCTTTTTTTTTTTAACACTGTGTGGTCTGATGTTTGTTGGCTCTTGAACAATTTCAGGGTAGTAGGGTGATAACATGGATGATGGTGGGTGGATGGGTGGAACGCTATAAGTAACAGTTCTTAAGCTGGTTTCATGTTCCATGAATTGCTTAAGTTCCTCTTTGGTTGGAAATTTGATGCACTGGGAGGCATATGCCCTCTTCCAGGCCACTAATGAAAGGAATACTGTAGATTTGAAAGGCACTTCCACAGGTTTTGAAGCACGTGCCCAATCATTGTCTCCTTTGAGCCTTGCAATAGTTATCTTGATAGATTACCCTTCAGTAGATGAAACAGAGTCCAGAGATGGTAAGGGAGTTGTTCAGACTCACAGAGCAGGACATGGAGAGACACACAGAGAGAGGAATGGGGTAGGGAGGGAGAGGAAGAGGGAAGTGCAGAGGCAGAGAAAGAAAGAGAGGAGAGACTAGATCACAGGGCTCTATAACTTTCCGGCAAGTGCCGTTTCAGTGCCACCTTCCTGCCTTGGAAATAATTCAGCCTGACCTACCTAGGCTATGATGCATATAAAATGGTCTCATAGTATTTGTATCAATTTCAGAGGGCAATTGAATCAATTGCTTTCCCTAGTTTCCTGAAAAATCATTCTCACCAGAAGTAATTGGACCAAACAACAGTGCTTTTAATGAGAAACTGATGATCTTCAGCCAGCAACAAAAGCACCAGTATTTTCAATCTATTAATCTATATATAAGGATTTATTGAAAATCCAATATCATGCCACGGAGGCACTGTTACAATTATGGACATCAGTATATACTACTAGAAACTAGATCATAGACTTTTTGGAGGACTACTTGTGGACTAATAAGAGTTTAGCCACGGAAAAGAAGAGGTAGTGCTATGTGGTGGAATCAAGTAGACCATGATTTTGAATCTGGGGGACATCTCTTGGTACGGAATCCTTCTGAGTCTCTGTTTCCTCATCTACAAAATGGGCACATCTGCCATGCAAGTTCGGTCCAAGAAATAGTATGGCATTGTGTAATGTAAAGGGTGTGACACATACGTGTTCCCTGAATCATAGATCTCCTCACTAGACAATAATTGGAGAATCATTTATAATGGCCTACACACCTGAGTGTGACCCCATAGACACTGTAACTAAAGAGGAATTTAAGTTGGTTTTGTATAGGTAACACCTACAAAGTGGTGTGCTTGGAGTATTCATATTGGATATTAAATAATGGAGGTAGAAGATGGCAACGTTGTGGGTTCAGGTGCTGACTGCTCTTGTTTTTGGAGGTAGACAAAATAATCATCATCTGAGGATGTGGTGATTATTTCTGTGATCAATTCAAGGCACTAGAGAAATGTGAGCCCCAGTGCTTATGAGATACTTACAGTGGGCAAGAGACATATGAGTGTGTGTGTCTTCATGGTTTACCAAAGATCTTGGTGTTCTTTTTTATTCTCCTATAGGCAGAATGAAATAAAATATTGCTTCAATTATTTAGAAAAGCCATTGAAAGTCTGAATTCTGATCTTCTCCCCAACTCACAAAGCCACATGCTCTCCTTATTTAACAAAATCACAGAGATATGTAGTGTCTAGGGCTAGTCAAGGGCCAAGGCAATGTGTCCTAGACACAGTGAGACCAAGTGTGTATTTCTAATATGCAGTCCTGTAGAGTTCAACTGAGAAACCCATTCAGAAAGAGGAGGTCATTTTAACCTGCATCTGTCACAAAGTTATGCATGGGGAAAATGACACTTCTCCTTTTCTTTCCATATCAGAAGTCCCTGAATGAGGACTAGGTAGAATACTTAGGTACAGTGAAATCTATAGAAGAGCAAGAATGGTTGATTCATACCTTCAGCTCATATTCATTGAAGGTCTACTTTTTTTCTGCTCTAGGGTTTGGTGTTACAGAAATAAAAAAGATCTTCTGTCATCTCAAGGAATGTACATTCTAACAGGGGAGACAAGCAAACAAATAGGTGATTTGCAGGAATGATTTATGCTGCTGTTGCATTCAATAGGATATTCTCCATTCCTAGGATAGTAATATCCTGATATATTTCCTACCTTCTCTTTATATTTTCCTATTAATTAATTAATCCATCCAAGAAACCACCATTTATTAAGAAGTTATAACAGAGTGGTAAGTGCTATGATGTGATAAAAATGAGATTCTATGGAGACTCCTGTATTAAATCTTATGTTACTTACATTCTTCTTTACATTATTTCATCAAACCATTCTTTTATCTGTTCATTAACCCCAATAGCATTTGTCGCACATTTAGAATGTGCTAGATACTGCACTACTTGCCCAGGATCCAAAAATAAAACACTTGATCCTTGACCCTAGGGAGTTTACAAGGAGGCAGACAAGTAAACAGGTCAATTCAATTCAGGATAACTTTTCTTTTCTGAGCATATGTTACATTATTACTCTCCAGATTGAGACCAAAGCACTGCACATTAGGTTTCTCTGCTGGGCTACCTTGTGACAAACCCACTCCCTCCCTTATCTGCAGAGTCAGTTACAGGGCTTTACAGTGGCTCCATAAAGGAGTGGGGAACTTCTTCCCTTGGAGCACTCCATCATACCTTATCACCATGGCATTAGATATCAGTAAGCATTATTAGAGAATCCAATGTGCTCAGCTGTGTGGCAGGTACCATGGGGATCCCAAATAAATATGAGATGCAGCAGCAGCCCACAGAGAGTTCAATCTGGTTGGGGAGCTAAGATCACCCAATGATTTCCCTGCAAGTAATATAAGAGAGTTTCTTTTTTTTTTAAATTTTTTATTTCTATTCAGCGTAATAGTATTCATTGTTTTTGCACCACACCCAGTGCTCCATGCAATCCATGCCCTCTCCAATACCCACCACCTGGTTCCCCCAACCTCCCACCCCCCCACCCCTTCAAAACCCTCAGATTGTTTTTCAGATTCCATAGTCTCTCATGGTTCACCTCCCCTTCTAATTTCCCTCAACTCCCTTCCCCTCTCTAACTCCCCTTGTCCTCCATGCTATTTGTTATGCTCCACAAATCAGTGAAACCATATGATAATTGACTCTCTCTGCTTGACTTATTTCACTCAGCATAATCTCTTCCAGTCCTGTCCATGTTGCTACAAAAGTTGGGTATTCCTCCTTTCTGATGGAGGCATAATACTCCATAGTGTATATGGACCACATCTTCCTTATCCATTTGTCCATTGAAGGGCATCTTGGTTCTTTCCACAGTTTGGTGACCGTGGCCATTGCTGCTATAAACATTGGGGTACAGATGGCCCTTCTTTTCACTACATCTGTATCTTTGGGGTAAATCCCCAGTAGTGCAATGGCAGGGTCATAGGGAAGCTCTATTTTTAATTTCTTAAGGAATCTCCACACTGTTCTCCAAAGTGGCTGCACCAACTTGCATTCCCACCAACAGTGTAAGAGGGTTCCCCTTTCTCCACATGCTCTCCAACACATGTTGTTTCCTGTCTTGCTAATTTTGGCCATTCTAAGTGGTGTAAGGTGGTATCTTAATGTGGTTTTAATTTGAATCTCCCTGATGGCTAGTGAGAGTTTCTAACCACATGTTACTTTGTAGACTTTGTAGTGCTCCCCTTCTGCTTCTTTCTTGGCAACTCTGCTATCATTTATATGTAGCCTTAACTGTTTAACTCCTAAGGTTTGGTGCTGCTTGCAAAAGTGTAGGTCTCTTCTGCATCAGTGTGCAAACCTAGCCACATCTGAATATTGTTGGCCCTAGAAACCAAAGGGAATGTGATGTTCAATGCAGTTAAGTAGGTAAGGTAAAGGGAAAGGAGTCTAGGGAATTGGAACTCAGCCTTTAGTATCACAGAGACTGTCATGCCTAGAATAACATATCATTATTTGCAGGTCTTCTGATGTTGGTCTGGAAATTGGCTATGTGGATTTTGTGGTTTTGTACACAGATTTGGAGAGGAAAAGTGGAGGATGTCTTTGCTGTTTACAGAAGACTTCTGTAGAATTAGTGAAGTCAGGTATCCCTTAAATATTTTAAATTGAAGGGTGAGAGTTGCATTTCTTGGCATCCTGGTATATTTAGTCCATAGATTTAGTATATGCATGAGTGAATCTATGTGTGGTGGGAGGAGAGTGAAAAGAGGGAAAAAGAGATTGAAAAGGAAGGGGAATGGAGAAGAGAGAATAATAATAGGTTTTCCAGTTTGCTAAGATTTTTCTAAAAATATTCCAACATTTTTAGAGTCTCCTTATTATGGCAAATACTTTTTCTTCCAATCTTATGAAATTGAGGCATGCCTACTGGGCCCCCTGGATGCTGGAACATGTTATTTGTACATCAGCATCTCTGTTTTACCCTTTTTGTCATCCAAGCTGTGAACATTGCTGGAGGAAGATGAAATTCATTTCTTCTACTGCTATTGGAGACGTGGGTGGGACCTCTTCCAGCTTTCGCGAGAGGTCAAATGGCTTAGACACCCAGTCTCTTTGGTGAGGCATTTTAAAATTTTAGTTTTCTAATGTTGAATGATTCTGAGCTGATACTCTGAGGGAATCATAGTGGTCAAAACTTTCCGAATTTTAGATTTAGATTTAGATTTTAGATTTAGGATTTAGATTTTGGTTTCAAACTCAATCTTGAGTTCTGTTTTTCTACCTTTTGCTAGCAAACTGTGGCATCTTCAGTATGAGACATTCTAAGGCTGTGTGTGCTCTGCTATGGAACTGAGTGGCAGAAGAGTTTGCAGACTAGGAATGTATGTGGCAAACCAAACTGAATGCTTCCAGTTATCTTACAGGAAGTCCCTATGCATGTTATCTTAGTGCAAATAATGAAACTGAAACATCAGTTAGGCTTTGAAGAAAAATAGGAAGAAAGAAACAGTTCAACATGCTTTGGTCCCTAAAACAGAGTTTTAAAGCTAGGGATTTGCAGGGATTTGAGTGAAATGGTGGGTTAAGGAAATAGAAAAGCAGCCCCAAACCTATCAGATGTCAGTTTCAGAAATCACTAGGAAATTGATATGTATTATGAGGCTGGTTTGAATAGCAAGGAAATGACACTGCCTCCAATGAAAACAAACCAACAAACAGTTAAGTGAGCGTTTTTAATTTTATTTTTCTTTTACTTTTCTTGTTATGACAGCATTTTGGAACTACCTAGGTCTTATCCCTAAGAGTCAAAAGTAACCCTCAGGCAGCAGAAGGAAGCAATGGGAACAGTGCAACCCGCATCTTTTCAGGTGCACGCACTCCACTTTTCTCTAAAAATCAAAGGCTTCACTTCTACTAGGAGACATTCTAGGGCCACCCATTGCCTACATTGTATCTTATTGGGCCATTCACATCTAGGGGAGGCAGTGTGTTTCCCAGTGGGGATGGGGTTGCAAGATGTGTTCCAGAATAAACCGTTCCTCTGTCGTCTCCATGCAACTGCTGCAGAACTGAGTTAGTTTACATTAGTATTTGCTAATTTATTATTATCATTCCTTATTGGCAATTAACTGGTTACCTTAGAGATCACCTCTCTCCCCATACACCTTCACTAAAGTTGAGCTCAGCCAGAGTGCTTGCTAATGATCCCGAGATTTCTCTCCCTGGGGGATTGGAGGCAGGACATTTTCCATAGAGGGCTCTGAGGCTTTGGAATTCTTCTTATTAGAAGACCACTTGTTTTGGGGTCCTGGTGGCCCTACCTGGTTTTTCTTTGATTGTCCATCAGACTTACAAGGTGGGAGGAGCTGCAGACCTCACCTTCCCTATCCTTGCCCTAGTCTTGGTTGTGGTTTTGGTATTTTGTAACCAGAGGCTGAAGCTAGGGTTGTGGGGAATTGCTTGTTAGGAATTAGAGGGCTAAGAAAAGGATGAATCCACCTCGTGGCAAAGCTGGAGTCTTTGAATTATGGCACTGCAGAGGATCTGAGGCAGCTGCTTGGAGTTTCAGATATTGACCCCTCTGCTTGTGTATCTCAGGTTTCAGGGCTTAGGGGAGACCAAGCTTGGCTGGATCGAGTGTCTCAGATGTGGGTAAATGAAGCCATTTGTACAAGAGGCCTGTGTGTGAGAGGCAGGATGCTGGCTCAGGAGCAGCCATTTTCTCCTACTGAGAGGAGGCTTAATTTCTTGATGTGTGACTGGCTGGCCTTTAATGTGAGCCTCATTTACTTCGAACAATTGAGCGGCTTGAAGTGAAAGTCCCAGAGGATCAGTTGTTTGTAGAGGGAAATGCTCTTCAAGTTACATTTCCTTTTTGGCTGTTGTGTAGTTAGGAGTGGTTTTTGTGTGGGCTGCGTGCTGAGGGTAACTCTGCTTCCAGTGGTTATACCCAGGCTGCGAGCGCCTCCCTGTGTCACCCCAGGGAATGGTGTGGAAAGTACTGCAGCTTCCTGGAGCACAGCTCTGCCAGTGTCAGGAACTGGGGCTCCCATGCAGACATCTCATTTGTTATATCATTCAGCATTTTGCTTAAAAAATATTGGCTGGGACCACACAGCTCCACATCATCCCTGGAAAAGATGTGAGAAGGAACCAGTATTTATACTCAATAATCATGAAAATGGAGTTACAGAGCGGACAGATGGCTCAACTAGGCACATAACATTTGGGGCCAAACCAGACTCCATTTTGCTTGATAGCAGTTCCTCTGGTGCAGCTTCAAAGTGATTTCTGTTCCAGAACTGAAAACCTGATTGGGTGACACAAGGGGACCTGTGGATATACCTTTGAACGGCCATTGCGTTCCTGAAAATCCTTGCTGCAAGTGAGTGTTTTGTAAATCAGACCCTGTTTTAACTGCAGTGATGGCATTCCATACTTAACCAAAACCCTGTGGTGGATTTGTTCGTAAAAGAAAGAGCCCCACATAATGTGAATAAACAACTCCTGACCAATGTCCTTTGTTAAGTCTGGATTTTTCACATGTCTTGTTTTTCTTAAAGTGAGATGCCTCACATGGGTGAGATTTACAAAACCTTTGAAAGGTGGGCCAATTCATTATTCTCTTGAATTCTCACTGGTTGGCTTACTTGGTTGAAGTTCACTTACTTAAAAAAATGTAATTATGTAATATTTAAAATACATGGAGTCCAGAGAAGACAGGTACATGTCACCTGGATTTAACAAATGCCACATATCATATTTGTTCTAAAAAAAAAAAAAAATTAACGGTTACAGCTACCCCCTTCCCATCCTCTTCATCTTCCCCCACTCTTTGTAAGTCTGTGGCTGGAAGCACTGAAGCCTATTGGGAATGTGTTTGGTGCTTTTTGTTTCAGCCTCCTGAGCTTACTTCTGAAAGACATGGCTCTCACTTTGCTGCTCCAGGTTCTAAATGCTCCCCAAGTCAATAAGCAGTTCTCGGATTCAGAAGAGCCTGGGAATTACTTTGCAAAATGAAAGGGCTCTCTTCTACTTCCTTTGAATTCAGCTTTTGGGGAGGTAGAGTATTACTTTTCAGAAAGAAAAAAAAATGAGAGTGAGAGTTAGACGGATGGACAGACAGGTGTTGGGATAGCTATCTTGAGTTTCGAGCAGACAGTTGGTGATCGAAGGAGGCGAGAAGCTTGATGGGAATTCTGCATTCTCCTTGAGCTACGTGTTCATGGACGAGCACCAGGCCTTCTTCATGTCAGATGCTTAAGCACGGCCTTGATGTGTGTAGGCTTTGGATGCTCCATTAAATCTCTGAGTGCCAGGGTGACCAGTTTTCAGCTTTTCCCACTGGGCCCCATCTGGCTGCTGTTCCGTGGCAAGCTGCTCTCCCTCACTGCCACCAGCACTGGCCTTGGTGGTCTCTGCTTTCTGGATTATTTTCATTTCTAAATCTGATTTCCAGAGCATGAAGGGCACCTCTTCTCAGATTGTGTAGTTTGCTCTTCTCAACAAAATGGATTCTCTGTGTAAGCTGGCAGGAAGATAAATTCAATCCAAAGGTCAGATTCCTCTCCCTTTAGAGGAGTGTGTGTGTGTGTGTGTGTGTGTGTGTGTGTGTGATAGAGAGAGAGAGAGAGAGAGAGAGAGAGAGAAAATTATATGCTTCTCTCACCTGCTTATTCTGCCTCTGTGGTGATGGAGCCTTTATGGGCTGGGCTGGCCTGATTATACACATGTCTATGAGCTTAGGCGCTCAGAGTCCTGCTCCCCCCACCCTTTGACACTCTGCTGGTTAACTTCCTGAGGAAAAGCTTCTAAGTCTAGTCACAATAGGGTGTTATTCCCCCACATGTGAGACCAGGGCACCCCAATTTGAAATAGCCCAGGAACAGAGTTCCTGGAGACTATTTTTAATGGAGAGTTCTGAGTAGGAAGCAGCCAAATAATCATTGCTATGTGTGCAACCCAGCTTAAGAAAACTTTATAGGGAATTTCAGCTCCTTGGAAATTGTTTTCTGAGGCTCAGTTCCTCTTTTTGTACCTTTTGGACATAATTCTGTTTCAAACTCTCCTCTAACCCTTTAATTCACTTGGCTTGAGGAAATCCTATTTGGGCTGCTGATGCATCCAGGTACTTAGCTATAAAACCTTATCTTTTCTAGGTGAGATGTATGAGCAAGGATCAGTCTGCATTCAGGGGGATTGATTTAACCTTTAAGCAACTTTTTTTTTTTTTTACAACCAAAGATGTCTATGATCTAGCATTCATATTTGAAACTTGACATGTTTGAGGGATGCAGGACTCTGAAAATGCAGGTCTGAGCAGAGGCATCTAGCTATAGGTAATGGTGAATGGCTTATTGGAAGATTGTTTTCTTCCTCTTTGCTGCCAGGCACCGTGGCCTATGGTGAGGACACAGGCACACAGCACTCTGAAGGTTGGCATTGACTCTGACCACGCCATACTGGTCATTTCTTTAGTGCATTTCTGTTTGCTCAAGTATAGACTCTCAAGTGATGGGGTATGCTAATGGTAATGTTTGTTCCTTAAAGCTTAGGGGAGAGAACATGATGGCATTAGCGTTAAATAAAAGCTTTTCCACGGGACTTTGCCTGATTAAAATTGCAAGACAATTTATGGTAGTTATGGCTCTTTAGTAACAATCTCAAATGCCACATAAGAAACACCAATTTTCTTTCTTTTTTTTTTTAACGATTTTTTATTTGTTTATTTGACAGACAGAAATCACAAGTAGGCAGAGAGGTAGGCAGAGAGAGAGAGAGTGGGGGAAGCAAGTTCCCTGGCGAGCAGAGAGCCCGACGTGGGGCTCGATCCCAGGACCCTGGGATCATGACCTGAGCCGAAGGCAGAGGCTTTAACCCACTGAGCCACCCAGGTGCCCCAAGAAACACCAATTTTCTGTATGGCTTCTGAGCTTGCTACTGGGGTGTATGTCTTTATGTCTCCAGGTCACTCTTTGAATTTTGCCTCTACTAAGGAATTTTATTTTCAAGGTGGAAAAATACAGGTGTCTTGTTGCAGTAAAAAAAATACAATAAGGAAAATGTCTGAAATGGAAAAAAGTTAAACTGTCTTTGCACAAAGTATACTTAAATTTTAACTGTCTTTGCACAAGCTATACTTTGTAGAGTGTTCTGACAGGTCAAAACTTTATAAAACTAGTAAGCCATAATACTATGGTACTGGCCATTGTTGGAATGGCATGAGGGGACTCAGTCTTTGCACTTCTGATCATCTGGTATCCTCAGGAAGAGATCATGGGAGGTGGAGAAAAACCCGCACCTGCCAAGGTTTGTGGCTGTGCACAGTGCCATATTTGGAGAATTAGGAATCCAAGAATGTGTGACATTTACATTACCTTGCTCTCCTCACCCTCTGAGTCTAGCAAACTCCATCAAGACAGTTATCTCTAATGTGTGAGCCACCCCAAGTCACTGTATTCCCAAAGATAACAATTGAGAACTGTAATTCTGGGATCAGGGAGGAGGTCACTAGCAAAACCGATGACACAGAATTAAAAACCTCGTAAAAGAAGAGCTTTAGTTCATTGAAATCTATTATCACTAAGGAAACCACTCCAAGACATCGAGAGTTCTGAAAAATCCAAACAAATGCCAAAATATATCAACCCTGAAACAATTACATGAGGAGATTGGGTATCTCCAAGTTCTTTTGCAGCTCTGACTGTAATTTTGTGAATTTTATAGGATTGGTTTGAAGGGCTTCCTGTAGCTGAGTGCATTCAGGTTTGAGCCCATGTGACCACAACAGCTGCTCCATAGGTGGTGCTGAGGTAAGGGACTGATCTATGATAGGTGATGAAATAGGTACCAGCCTTTAGCTTTTACATGAGGGCAACATATTCTGTGTCTAATGTAGGTTGTATGTTCAAAACTCAGTAGCCTCAAAAACAACAACAACAACAACAACAACAACAACAACTCAGTAGCCTCTCCATGCAAATAGGTTTTCTTTTAAATGAGGGCAACATATTCTGGGTCTAATGTAGTTTGTAGTCAAAACTCAGTAGCCTCCCCATTCAAATAGGTTTTCCTGTCCAGTGTTAAGTTCTGTCATAAAGGTAGCAGTAAGTATACTAACCTTGCTTCAGTTGGTTGGTGTTTGCTGTAGGTACGTGTAGCAGATACACCCTTCTTGCCTGGTAAACTAGACTTTTCAGAAGAACACAAATTCACTTAAACATAAATTATGTTGATTATCTTGCTACCTAAAATTTCACAGAGCTGGAAGTCACCGAGATCTCCTTTTTAAGTTAGGCATTCTTGAGGACTATTTCGTATATCATGATAAATTATCTAACCTTTCATACTGTAGAAGGCCAGCATTATGGAAATAAGCAGCTTTTTATTACATTCTAAGGTCAATCTAACCAAATTATGCAACTTTTAATGCAATTGCTTTGAAGCTTCCACTTTGAAAGTTTTCTCATTTTAATACCTCACACGTGATAAATATTTTAGCTACTATTCATGCTTAACAATATATTTCACTGATCATCATTCTCTGGCATGAGGGGCAGTTAGTTCCCCATGGCTTTGCTTGTTTGCTGTTTGCTAAAGATAATCACCAACGAGCCAGAATTCCGTAAAAACATGTATTTTTGTTGTTGTTATTTTTAATTTCAGGCCATGGGAGGTTCACTAAGCCCTACAGAATCTATAGATGTAGGGCACATGATGGTATTGCTTGTGAGCCAAAAGCGAGGTAGATTTTCTTCTAAAGTAGATTTGATTCCAGAATTATTAAACCATTAAACTCAATGCATGTTGGAACCTGGCGGATGGCATTGAGCAGGATTTGGGGCACTATCTGTAACAAAGCAATCTATTTTTTGCAGGGAGTAAACTGCTATTTTAGGGTCAGGGGAGGTCAGCTGGGGAGCCCTTGGGAAAGGTGTTTTACTTTTGAGCCCCCTAAAGAATATTTTTCAGGGGCTCCTTGAAGTCAGGGACCAATGCTACACAATTCCTTTTGTATAGTATCAGGCATTTTTAAGTTTTGTTACTTAGGAGTTTCGATAGTGCTTGTTAAACCCTGAACCTGCAGGGTGCTCATTTATTCTAGGTGAACCCTGCCCCTCTGGATATGATGATTTGCCCTCAGACTTTAGTGAATGGACTTTCTGTTTAGTAGTTAGGCTCTTAAAAAAATATTTTGGCTTGAAAATATTCACCCATTCATCCATCTACCAATTATTTGTAGATCATCCTTTGCTGACCAGCTCCATGCTCAGCTCTGAGGGATAGAAAAAGTATAAGGTACCAACCCTCATAGCTTATGTTATTACTGAGAAGACAAGATGAGAGGTTAAATACATTAAAAAAAATGGAGAAAGTAAGGATTATTTACTAAATGGTGCTCTGTGATTATATTATTGGAAAAAATAGGTTTTTATTTCTCACTGTATGACAACATAAATTCCACAGATTAAAGAGTTAAAATTTTAAGATGAAAATGCAAATAATAAAACCAATTGAAAAGGACTTCAGACACATAGAAGCAATGAATTGAACACAAAGAAAAAGACCAGCAGCTCTCTATGGTGAGTGCTCTGAAATGTGTAAGCCTGACGATTTACAGACTTATACCTTGGGGCAAATAATACATTATAGGTTAATAAAAATAATTAATAAAAAATTTAGAAACGTCTGATAAGCTAAACTAAAAATAAACTCTAAGCTGGGGAAATATTTTAAATTTATATAGCAAAGAACCTGTATTTATTAATTTTATAAATATTTATATAGTACTAACTATGTGCTAGTCAGTATTCAAGGTGCTGGGGATATGAGATTGAACAAAACAAAGTCCCTATCTTTGTTATGCACACAGACAAACAAGAAACAAATAAGTATATAATACGTTAGGTGATGATATGGAGAAAAATAAAGAAGGGTAAAGTTATATGTTCTGCCAGGAATGAGAGCTCTCTAGAAAGGTCAGGGAAGAGATCTTGGATAAGGGGACATTTAAGCAATGCCTTTAATATATAAAGAGCTCTTACAAGTCAATAAATAAGACAAATACCACAATATAAAAATTATGCAAAAGACACAAATAAATAATTCATAAAGAGTCTCTACAAATTACCAGTAGATACAAAAATATTTCAATCTTAGTAACTTAAAAATAACAATGGAATGCCATTATTAATTTTGAACTACAAACATTATATGTACCTATTAAAAAGTCTAACAATATAGGAACATATAAAATAGAAGCTAAAGTCTCCACAACTCTCTCCTTATTAATATGTTACCTTAGGGGAACCACCGACAGCAATTTGATATGCAAGATGTCTTATTTTTACTTATAGAATTAGGAAAAATTTAAAAATATATTAAGCATTGGCAAGGGTATGGTTCTCATATATTGCTTCATGTAGTATAATTGATAGAACTGAAATCAACATAATCTTTCTTGGGGACAGTTTGTCAATACATGTTAATATCCCTGAGATATCTACTTTCTTCTTCTGGAAGTTATCATAAGGAAATTATTTTAAATTTGCCTAGAAATTCATGTTCATGGGTGTTAAATTCAGTATAATTTATAGCACTGAAATATTAAAAATGTGCTTAATATCATCAGTAGGTGAATGTCTAAATACATTGTGATATGTACATTGCTAGAATACTATGAAGACATTAAAATAACATTTTTTTAAAGATTTTTATTTATTTATTTGCAGACAGAGAACACAAGTAGGCAGAGAGGCAGGCAGAGAGAGAGGAGGAAGCAGGCTCCCTGCTGAGCAGAGAGCCCGATGCGGGACTCGATTCCAGGACCCTGGGATCATGACCTGAGCCGAAGGCAGAGGCTTTAATCCACTGAGCCACCCAGGCGCCCCTAAAATAACATTTTGAGGAATATTTAATGATGTAAGAAAACTCTCTTTATATAACATACATTAATTGAAAAAAATCAGCAAACGAAACTGTGTATAGATTGATTCCAATCATTTAAAAATACATATGCATAGAAAAAAATACTGGAAGGAAAATTACCAAAGCATTAATAGTTATCACAGGTTGCAGGAAATCAGGCAATTTTTACTTTTGAAGTATACTTTTCTAATTTCCCAAATTTTCTATATTGAACTTGCAGTATTTTTGAGATCAGAAAAGCAATTACTTAAAAGAGATAACTACTGGGGCGCCTGGGTGGCTCAGTGGGTTAAAGCCTCTGCCTTCAGCTCAGGTCATGATCCCAGGGTCCTGGGATCCAGCCCTGCATTGGGCTCTCTGCTCAGCGGGGAGCCTGCTTCCCTCTCTCTGCCTGCCTCTCTGCCTACTTGTGATCTCTGTCTGTCAAATAAATAAATAAAAAAAATCTTAAAAAGAGATAACTACTATACTATACAGTAAATATTAAGGACCAAAAAGGTTGCACAAAATTATGAATTATTCTGAGGCAGGACATATCATTTATGTTCTTTATTTTCATTTTCAATCAGATCACACCTTTAAAATTTTTCTTTTTTTTCCTTTTTTGGAGGTCTCTGTCAGATGAGGTTTCACATTAAAAAATAATCCTTTTCTTTACAATTCATGTTTTAAATATGAGAAATAATATTATGAAAAATGTTTTTTCCTTCTTCACTTCTCTTGCCCATATGTATACTCTTGTGAAAGTAGATTTATCTCACCAGTGTTAGACATCTGGTTCACAAATTTCATTTTTAGAATGTGAGATTTTATAATAGTAACATTAAACTGTAATCTGTACAGAGTTTTAATAGTATGAAAATGATACAGGCTTTGTCTAAAGGTCGCTTTTAGCAAAATATATTTTTTCAGTGTCCTTTTTAGGACCAAGTAGCCAGTTTGAGGGAGAACATTTTTAATATTTCTCAATATTTGATTTCATATTTCGGCTTCTCCAATCTGAGGCATACAATAGCCCCCAACAATTTGGAACAAAAAAAGGAGGGAGTTAATGAGTTGGCTGTCACTGAGATGCTCAAAATTTCAAATCCAGCCTTGGCTAAATGCGCTGTTTTTTTACGCAAAATGGAATGAATTTAATCTTTTTTTTCATTCTTTCTTTTTTTTTTTTTTTTTGCTTTTTAATGCTTTACTGAATTCGACCTTTTAAGAAAGACACATTTATTTGATTGACTCCCATTAGTAGCCTAACTTTGTACAGCATAAATAAATTTTAAAAAGGCATCCTTTGAGACACCTCTTTAATTGATGGCTGTATAAACTTCTCATATAGTAAGTACTGCACTTAAATGCAAAATGTTTATTCAGTGGCCCGTGTAGATACCAGAAATATTTAGATATTGTAAAGAAAATTCTTATTAAAAAACAAACAAACAGATGCTTCACCCCCCTGCATAGCTAATAGAAGAGAATGTCATCTGTACAATGTCATCTTGATTGTAGGTGAAGTGTTTGCCTGCTACAGGAAAACATCTGCGGCCTAATTCTGTAGTCTGTCTCTTGGATAAATAAAGGGAGACCATGGCCTTTGGTAGAATTGTATTTCTTATAGGTGTAATCATTTAACTAAATGAGTTTCAGTTCAAATTACATGTTTTTTTGTGTTATAACATGGACTATTTGATAAAAATAAATATCTGCTTCTTTTGTGTGTTTGTGGGAGCACAGGAAGAAGGGACTAAAAAGTAAGGGAAATGAAGGAAAACACCACTACCTTCTTCCCAACCTCCCTCCTTTCTATCTTAGTTCTTTAATGTAAAAGTCCTCATATAAAGAAATATTGAGGATGCTTAAAACTTGGTTATGAAGCAACTTAAGAAAAGATTCACATTGTCCCTTTGTATATAGCTTACAGATGACATTGTTTGTATTAGGAAAGAATTTTCAGGAAATTAAAATATTTAATTGATCTTAAGCCAGAATTTGAAAGAAGTTAGTGTGATGAAGCAGAGTGTTCTGGCTGAAGAAAAGTAAAATGTAATACTATGCAAATTCATATCACCGCTTAAGTGAGTATAAAACTCCAGAAGGTGGTAAGGAGATTGAAAACAAGGAATTTTGTTTATTGAAAATCAATATTGGCAGCTGACAGTCAGTGGGGTTTTGTACTGGCTCTGAGGAAGGCCCCACTAAACACATGCTGCTGCATGGGATGTATGTGAAGGTCTGATTCTGAACTTGCTTATGGGCCCTGAACGGGCCTAAAGACCTCGGAGTTCTCCCCACCCTCCACTCTCCATGGCTGCTGTTGCTTAGGACCAGAGAACAGAATTGATGTTGTGGCTGAGATGTTCTTGTTTACTAGTGCCATTATGAGGGAGACTGAGCCACCTAGGGAGACGCAGATACCCAAAAGCCCCCTGCAACAAATGATAATCTCAATGGGTTGGCATGTTTGAAGACACATCTGTAAATGTCCTGACTGTGGGAATGTGGTATTCTATCTGACTTTTACTTTACAGTTATAAAGAAACCTGTTGCTCTAGGGGGCAAAAGTAAGTTGGATCCTATTATCTTTTATTATTGCTTTTATTGGTTACTTATTATGAAATAAATTTGTTTCCATTGTGAAAAAATGGAAAAGTACAGAAATATTTGAAGAAGTTGGAAAATCATCCATAATTCTACTGCTCAGGGGCAACTACCATTAACTTTCTTGTATGTGACTGGCACGAAATAAATGCCTAATAAAAGTTATTGTATTAATTTAAAAAACATTCATATTTTTACTCTTTTAAGGGTATTTTATTTGGGATGATTCTGTTTTTTCCCCATCTTAAAGGCTGTATCATAAGAGTTTTCTCTGTATCATTAGAAAATATTTCTAAGCAAGCTGTTTTTTTGGTGGTTGAATTGTATTCTGTTCCATGGATAAAATTTATTTTATTCAATCTCTAGTGTTTACCTTTTAAATTCTAATTCTTTAGATGTTGTCCTATTGTAATATCCTGTGATATCCTTATAAATAAATCTTATTGTGATCTCTGATTGTTTCCTTAGAATAAATTCCCTAGAAGTGATATTATTTTATCTGAAGGATTACATGTTTTAAGACTTCTGATATATAATTCCTCAAAAAAGTACCAATGTGCAGTTCTACCAACAGTATATAAGAGCCCATTTCACTATACTCAGAAAGCCATTATTATAATGCAAATATAGTCTGGTGAAGTCATAGGGAAGCAGGCACTCTCATATATTGTTCGTGGCTGTATAAATTGGTACCCAGTCCCATAGAGGGAAATTAAATAATGTCCTTAAAAACTGCAAAAGCATCTACCCTTTGACCCAGGAATTCCATTTTTAGGGTATTCATCCTATAGATATGCCTGACTATGTACAGAATGATGTAAATACAAGGTTATTCATTGATGTATTATTTGAAATGGCAAAAATAGAAACAATATATATGTTATTTTTAAAAATGAATATAATGTTTTGGAGTGCCTGGGTGGCTCAATCGGTTAAGTGTCTGCCTTGGGTTAGGTCATGATCCTGGGATCCTGGGATCGAGCCTGGTGTCAGACTCCCTGCTCAGCGGGAGCCTGCTTCTACCTCTCGTCTCCACTCCTGCTCTCTCTCACTATCTCTGTCTCTGTCTCTCTCTCAAATAAATAAAATCTTAAATAAATAAATAAATAAATAAACAAATAAAATGACTATATTTTTAAAAACGAATGTTTTACATATTGGTATGGAAGACTCTCTATATTGTTAACTAAACAAAAGGAAGATTCAGAAAAATATGTAGGCATAGTATCGCTTGGGTGAGAAAGAAGATAAAAGAGAATATATGTTTTATTGGTTTATATATGCATGAAATTGTATGAAAAGATAAGCAGGAATGCATACCTGTTGGGAAAATGGCAAATGAGAGGATAGGGAACAGGAGTGAGAGAGAGAATTGTTAGTTCCATAGATGAAAATGGATTATCTAATTTTAGTTTAAACTTGTGTTTTTTGAAAAAAAATCTCCTTTGTTGCAAAGACTTTTTTTTTTCAGGGTGTTGTATGAGTTTTAATTCAATTTATGCTTATTTTTTTACTTAGAGTGTTTTGCAAGAAATCATTATACACAAAAATTTAAAAATTTTATGTATGTATATATACATATTTACCAATCTCACATTTTTTCCACTCTTTATGAACTTTTTTATTATGTTTTTAATTCCTTAGGAATTCACTTTGGTATATGATGAGAAATGACAATGTAAAAAATATTTTTCTACATGGTTAATTGGCTGACTTTGTACCATTTATTGTTTATTTCTCTTCTTCACTGCTTTCTGATGCTGCTTCTTATTTATTTATTTATTTATTTATTTATTTATTTATTTAGAGGCAGAGAGAGAGAGAGAGAGCCCACACACACATGCACGCACACATGTACATGAGTTGGGGGAGGGGCACAGGGAGAGGGGAGAGGAATCTCAAGCAGACTCCAAGCTGAGCCCGGAGCCGGACACAGGGCTTGGTCCAAAACCCGGGGATCATGACCTGAGCCGGAGGCAGATGATTGAGCCGCTCAGGCGCCCCACCTCCCATTTTTTGTTTTTGTTTTGTTTTAAAGATTTTATTTATTTATTTGACAGATAGAGAGTACAAGTAGGGGGAGTGGCAGGGAAAGGGAAAAGCAGTCTCCCGCTGAGCAGAGAGAGGAATGTGGGGCTTGATCCCAGGACCCTGGGATAATAACCTGAGCTGAAGGCAGATACTTAACCGACTAAGCCCCCCAGGTGCCCCCTACTCCCCGTCTTTTTTGTTTTTGTTTTTGTTTGTTTGTTTTAAAGGTTTTATTTATTTATTTGACAGAGAGAGAGAAGTCACAAGTAGGCAGAGAGGCAGGCAGAGGGGGAGGGGGAAAGGAGGCTCCCCGCCAAACAGAGAGCCCGATGGGGGCCTCCATCCCAGGACCCTGGGATCATGACCTGAGCTGAAAGCAGAGGCTTAACCCACTGAGCCACCCAGGCGCCCTGTTTGTTTGTTTTTTAAGTAGGCTCCATGCCAAGCATGGAGTCCAATGTGGGGCTGGAACTCAGGACCCTGAGATCAAGACCTTAGCTGAGATCAAGAATCAGATGCTTAACGGACTGAGCCACCCAGGCTACCCCTCTGGTGCTTCTTAAAATCATAATATGTAAGTTTTTATATACACTAGGATATACTCTTTTTCTGAGCGACTCTTTAATTTTTTATTTAAATTCAATTTAATTAACATATACTGTATTATTAGTTTTAGGGGTAGACTGTCATGATTCATCAGTTGCATATAATACTCAGTGCTCATTTCATTGAGGGTCCTCCTTAATGCCCATGACCCAGTTACCCCATCCCCGCAGCCACCTTCCCTCCAGCAACCCTCAGTTTGTTCCCTAGAGTTAAGAGTCTCTATGGTTTGCTTCCCTCTCTTTTTATCTTATTTTTCCTTCCCTTCCCCTGTGCTCATCTGTTTTGCTTCTTAAATTCCACATAGGAGTAAAATCACATGGTATTTGTCTTTCTCTGACTGACTTCTTTCTCTTGCACAATACCCTCTAGTTCCACCCACGTTGTTGCAAATGACAAGATGTCATTCTTTTTGATGGCTGAGCTGTTTATTTTTTCCTACTGATCTGTTTGTCTACTTTTATACCAATATCACACTGATTAATCATTGATGGTATATAATCGATTTTAAAGGTGGTAGGGTTAGTTTCTCCTCATTCTTTGTCTTTTCACAACAAGTTTTTCTGTATTCTTTTAGATAAATTTTGGCATCATGTTAAGTTTTAAACACATTGGGATTTTTTTTTTTTAAAGTAGGCTCCACACCCAGCATGGAGCCCAATGCAGGGCTTGAACTCACAACCCTGAGATCAAGACCTAAGTTGAGATCAAGAGTCAGATGCTTCACTGACTGAGCAACCCAAGCCCCCCACCCCCCACAAATGTTGGGATTTTGACTGGAGATATGTCAAACTGATACCTAAATTTAGGAAGGCTTGACATGCATATAATATTTAGCCTTTTTTAAAAAGATTTTATTTATTTATTTGACAGACAGAGAACACAAGTAGGCAGAGAGGCAGGCAGAGAGAGAGAGAGAAGCAGGCTCTGCACTGAGCAGAGAGCCCGATGTGGGGCTCGATCCCAGGACCCTGGGATCATGACCTGAGCCGAAGGCAGAGGCTTTAACCCACTGAGCCACCCAGGCGCCCCATATTTAGCCTTTTTATCTAGGAGAATGACATCTTTCCATTTAGTCCCGTTTCATTCTAATGTCTTCAGTAAATTTCTATAGTTCTCCTTATAGTTCTTGTTAACCTTATTTCCAGCTATTTCATGGTTTTGCTGTTATTTTGATTGGGCTCTTTTTTTCCACTACATTTTCTAACTGGATAATGCTGGTAGAATATGTAGGAGAGCTCTTAGCATTTGCAGCTATATTTTAAAAGTAGCTCTTCTTGTTTTCTTAGACATGGTTTTCACTTGTGTGGCTATGCAAAAAAAAAAGGCAAGATGTGGACTTACACAACTGGTCATAGAAAGGACATCCTGGTAAGAACTTAGATTCTGGATGCAGACTGTCTTTTAGAACTCTAAGTATACTAGTCTTTAGCTGAGTGACTTTAGGGCAGTTATTCTCTGTGCCCTAGCTTCCTCATTTAAAAATGAGAATAACAGTACCTACCTTGTAGATGTTTGTAAAGATTCAATGTGAGTATTAAAGTGCCTAACACAAAATAAGCTGTCAGTAGATATTAAGTAGCTGTTATTATTATCATCCCTTTATGCCAAGGAAGACATAGAATTTGTACTCTCAATCCAGAAGGAGGCAATCAGATTCTTGTCTCTCTTAACAATGTGCTATAGAGGGCAACTCAATCCAACTTTGAAATTAAGGAAAATTTCCATTTGCTTCTATTTAATTATTACACATAAATTCCATGCCAGCACACTTTTTTGCTTTTAGTTATCTGAAGTTCCTTTACATGACAGTGTTTGTTCTTTTTCTTAGTGGTTCCTTCAAGGTTTCTCATTGTTCTTTACTATGATACTCATCAGTAGTTCGGTTATGAAGTTGGAGGAGGTCCTACATGAATCAGAGTTAGTTAGATGTGCTGGCAGGGGAGCAAAAAGCCCTTCTCTGATGTTATCCCTTTGTGTTTTCTTTCTAGAGTCAGTGGATATCAATTTAGGCCTTAATCTGGCATTTTTCAACCTTTCTCCTTCGTGACTCTGTGCTGGGCATCTCCATTAGCTGGGAAGCTCTGGAGATGGCAATTTCATGGCCCACTGGCTTAGGGTTGTGACCTGCACTTTAATAAATATTGCCCCAAGCCTTTCTTCTCCTGTGACCTGCTGCTTCTGCAGACCTGGGCTTTGTTTCAGGGCCACTGCTTTTTCTCCTTTCTTTCGTGCAAGTGACTTACAGATGCATTTTAAATAGCTGATTCATGGTGAGGAACTTTGGAGCTCAGGTTCCCAGGCCTGTGCCCTGTCTCAGACACGCCTGTCTCCCACCCAGGAAATCAGTTCTTGGTGTCTCTTACCTAGAGGTATTTTACCTCTTTTTTTTTTTTCTTTTCAATTTTGGGATGGCGTATAGTGGCCTAGGGCAAAGCTTCCAATTTCACTTTTGGCTCTTGGGGACCAATTTATACTGTTGGGGGTTTTAGGGCACTGCCAGGAGGCTGGTGAGAGGTGGTAAGGGAAAACAAAAACTTGATTCTCTATTATAATATTTAACTTGAATAAAATGTGTGAACCCTGGCAAATTGGTCTCACTGTAAGCAAATCGTTACTGCCAACAAAATAATAGGTAACTGGGTGCCACTATTTCCTAATCAGGTTTGTTTTTATGAGTGACTAGATATTGTTCCCTGTAGAGTTAGCAGTTGAGTAGCAATCACTCTGTGTTCATTTAAGTACAAGCTGATCCCCCCTCCTGCTTTTAGCTTATAAAGTTGTAATCCATGCACGTACAATTAAAAATGATACCCAAATGCAGTCCAGGGTTTCCTTTGAATTTGTAGCAGCTTTTGTGCTTTTGTGTGGAGGGAAGGTTGTTGCTCTGCTAGAAACCACAGACCCAGAGTAAACCTCAGCTGAGCTGTAGCTATTTTGGAAGACAAGTTTCTGGTTGCTTGTGTGTAATTGCCCATATTACATCATCCTAACCATTGTGAAATGTGCAAAATACGAAGCTTATTTAATGATTCATTTCAGGTGGACAGTTCCTTTGAAAGTAATTTTAGAAGGGTTCCCTGCATGAAACAGATTCCCTGCTTTGTTCTTGCTTTCTTGTTCAGGTTGAGGGTAATTCAGTGATTGATAACAATGTAGCAGAGAGAAGTATATCATAATACATTGAGCCTCATAAGCTTGACAGTCTACCTAAAACCTTCCATGGATTGTAGTTTCTCTTGGTGCAAGTGAGGAAAAGGGGAGAAAATTTCCCTCCACGTGAAATCAAATCAGCATTAATCGCCAATGAAATTTAATTTCTCTGTCACTGAGCAGCAGCAAAAAAAAAAAAAAAAATCTATTTTCAATGACCACAAGAAGCTTGGCTGCATATCACTCACTGGTCTTAGCCAGTCCCGGTTTGCCAGATTTTGCTGTCTTTTGTGAAGGTAGCTGTATGCCATACCGAAGACTTTAAAAAAAGTCTCTGTTGATGGATTGCATTAATCCATCTTTAATTCAGATACGTGAAATTCCACTAAGCTAAGACCTTTTGGCATTTGCAGATTAGGTAGTAGGTCCTGTTTACTCACATATTAGTAGAAAGAGGAATTTTAAAATAACATTTATCTTTGGCCATGGACCTTATATATTGCCCACAGACAGCAGTTTGGTAAAAGGCCTTATAGATAATATTTCAAAGTGAAAAAAAGATTGTTTAGAATCTGAAAGGTCAGACATGGATCAAATAATTCTGGGCCCTTTTATTGCTGAATAATGGACTTTGTAAATACCATATGCGACTATTAGATCAAATGAAAATACATAGAGTTCAATATTAATTGGTTCAGTATCAGCTGGTGGCCTGCTTGCAGAATATAATGAAATTATGTTATCAATATAATGTTTTATCGACTCCTTGGTTTGCAAAATTAAATAAACATAGCATAAACACTTGCTGTGTAAGTTGTAGCAGGGAACAGGGCTTTGATTTGGAATTTGAAAAGAGAATTAAAGGTGATTGAAGCAGAAAGCAGGCTCTGACATAAGATTTTTGCCAGCGTTTCTTGAAGTAACCATGTATATCTGGGTGTTCGGGAGGAATAAAAACCAAAGAACAGAGACTTTGCGGACTGTGTTCCAAAATGCTTTCTTAAAGCTTCTGCCAATATTAGCAAATCCTTTTGTTGAATAGTTTAACTTGTTTTGGTATGGATATTCACTTATTTCATTATATACTTTTTCTTTCCCGTGTCTTCTTGGTGTATTGCTCTAGATACAGGTTAAATAGTGGTGAGCAGGACTGACATAGTCCCTGACTCCATGGAGTGGGGAGACAAAACCCTAATATAAAATTATAGTCTTGTGAAAGAAATGGTCATCTCATCATGCAAGGGACAAATGGGGAACTTGATCTAGTCTAGGGGATTATGGAAGTCATATCTGAGTTGACACTTGGAGGGTGAGCTTGAGTTAGTGATGCAAAAAGCTGTGGCATGGGTACTGGGTCAGAGCTGACGAGTACCACGTGTGAAACCCTGCAGTGGGAAAGAACTTCAGTGGAGCCACAGGGAGAGGACCAGTGGAATCAGAGCAGGTGGGCAAGTGGAAAAATCTTCCATGCTGGGGATGGTGAGGCATGGATCTGAAATTAAACCATTGATCTAATCTCAGGGAGATTTTCCTCCGTCCCCCAGGCGGTTTGAATCTGAGGGCTGAAGTCCTGAACCTAGCCATTGGTTAGAAAAGTGGAAGGGGCTGGGACAGGTAGGGGTAATAGTTCACAGAGTCTGCTGTGAGTCCCGTGGGAAGCAAATTCGTTTCAGAAAAGCAGCCACGGATAGAGCTGATTTCAAAGGAAAGAAAGAAGCAGCCTGCAGCCAGCTTCAGACGGATGGTTTGTGGCTCAAGTCCATGCTTACATGTACACACGGGATAGTGGTGGTAAGCAGAGGAGCTCTGTCAGAGGGTGTTTGTGGTGCAGGCCCAGCATAACTAGTCACATTCACGGTGTGCAGTCAGTAGTTTCAAGGCGGTATTTATGATATTATCGTCTTTCTTGGCTGCTTTTGATAGAGAGGAAGACAAGGAGTTTTTCCTCTTCCCCATGCCTCTGAAGAAACAGACAGCAGGCCCCCCCGAAGAAAGGACTCGTTTCTTCCCTATTTCCTGCTTCCAATCTCTGCTTTTTCCCTCTTCCCTTTTGCTCCGTTTTCTTTTTCTGTGAAGTTCTGCTTGATCGTCAGCAGAGGGCGCACAGATGCACCAAAATCCAGCCTTTATTCCTCTGGCCACAGAAATTTAATTGTCTTTCTTTTCATCCTCACATTCCTCAAAGACAGGGATGCATCTTGGCCTTTTATCTTTGTAATATTTCTATCAAGGGCAACCATTCCCCACCGATTTTTAAAAGGTGGGCAAAAGCTACTGTCCAGATGAAAAAGAGAAAGATTGTGTTCCTGAGATCTGGGAGGAAAGTGTGTGTGTGTGTGTGTGTGTGTGTGTGTGTGTGTGTGTGTGTGTGTGAGAGAGAGAGAGAGAGAGAGAGAGAGATGGAGAAAGAGAGAGAGAGAACTATATAGAGGGAGACTGTGATAGAGCAGAGTTGCTAGTACCCTGCGTGACTTGTTCGGGAAGGACTCGTTTTGCCAATAGCAAGGTAGGCGGTCTGGGCTCCTCTTTTTTGCTTTCCCTGGGCTGTTGCTCTCAAAGCAGCTGCCCTGCTTCTTGACATGTCCTAATAATGAGGATGATGTGGCCAGGGGGAGATTCATCTTCTTCCCCAATCTGACTTCTTTATTGAATTTGCTCTTTGCTGAAGTCCAAAGAGGATTGTTTCCTCTTAACTGTGTGCTCTCTTCACTCTGCCCAAGGTCAGAGAATCCAGCTGCTGCTTGTCTGCCTCCCACATCACTGGCCATACAGAGCAATCCGCATGTCTGTGACAGTTCTATGCCTGATGTGTGAGAGGCAGACGAGCGCTAGTTTAAGCTCTTCCAAAGATGTCTTGTCATGGCAGTGCCGATGAAAGTGGAGACTTGTTTGTGTCAGTGACATAATCAGAAAAGACAACCAGGACCCAGCTGCAGGGAGTGAGGAGGTGTGCTGTTTGGTGTATGGTTTTCTGATGAAGGCCCACATACTTCACATTTGTCTGCCCCTAGTGCCAATCTCCTTCTGATGTCTTAACCTGACTTTTGTTCTGGTTTGCGCAAAGAATTCTGGTGCCACAAAGAACTGCTTGGCTGGTGGTAGTTATCCCGCTAGCATATTAATACAGATACAGGGCGCTTTCTAACCAACTGGCCTCATAATAACTACACAGGGAGACCAGGCCGGGTTTAGCATATTCCGCCTGTTGTAAAGCATCAGGCACAGTTAAAGCTCCTCATAAATACTAGTGATGGTTTTAAAAGGCCATTTTTCATGTAAATTTCCTTACTGTTAGCAAGTTTGGAAAAGAGCTGTATTGAAGAACAGGTTTTGTAGAAAGCAGAATGATTTCCCGGTAAAATGCTTTCTAGCTTTCCCCTTGGGGCTCTGGGGAGCCCCAGAGATCCACGTGGGTAGATTGCATGTTAACTGGCAAACCCAGTAGCTGTGTTCTTACTTTCCATGCCAGCAAAGTGCTAATACTCAGCACAAAGGACATTTAACACAGTAATTGTTTCTGATGGATCAAGTGGAGCTGCCAGCGTGCTGTCTCTTGGATGGCTTCTTTATGATGGGAACAAGCTTGGGAGTCAGGCCCAGGCCACTCCTTGGTCTGTGTAGTACAAATGAACAACTTAAAAAAAGTGTTTGTATAGCCAAGGTCATTCCTGCCCTTTCTCAATAGACTTGCAGTCCTGGGCTGAATGCTTATCTGGCTTGGTTTTGTGTCTTTGGAACAAAGGAAGCTTCCAGTGACCAGTCTGGTTAATCACCACTGCTTATTCCCTCTTCCCTACTATTTTGTATCAGGTTTCCTTCTACTCCGGTACATTGGATTTCCAATCACATCAAACCCTATTAGGCTGCTTTCCATTCATAGCAGATTAGAGTCCCTTACACCTCACTGCCTAGCGGGATTTTCTTCTCCACAATGTGTAGAGTATTAGGTTCCCTTACATGGGTTGTTGCTTGTTAAGTTGTGTTTGCTGCTGCGTAGTATTGAATTCTGTTTCTCATCAGCAGTCACTGGGTTGTTAATTACACACTTGCAGATTCGCTTCTTCTGCACGTTCTGTAATGTACAGCTCTCCACACTTCAGTGCTTTGGACAGCCATATCTGCTCACGGGTTTGGTTTCATTCTGCTGTGTGTTACTGAGCACCTGCCTGTACCCCAGATACTGTGCTAGATACTGCAGGGTTTACAGAAGTGAGTGGGGGATAATGCTCGCCCTCAATGAGTTTATATCGACTGGAGTGGGGATAGGGAAGGGCAGTGTCTATGAGGAACCATGTGCGTGAAGGCTAAGTGTTGGTTATACTGCCTTCCTAGTAATGGTTTATTTGGCATATTTAAAAAACCTTCGAAGGCATCTTGTTGCTTATAATCACTTGTAACTTGGTTATAAGTGCTTGGTTATAAGTATAAGTTGGTTATAAGTTGGTTACTTAGAACCAGCCATTATTATCAGCACTCTGTTCTGCGATGAAAAAAACATTAGGAAGCACAATCATGTGGAAAGTGGATATTTTACCTGTTTGACTAAAGATATTGGAAGAATTCTGATAAAACTTTGGTGTCTTTTAACACATTCAGTCCTGCTTTCATATGTACCTAGCATAATATTAGAAATCATGTGATTCTAAGAGATACCCATCAAGCATGGATAAAGTAATAAAAATTCATATGTACCCTAGTCTATAATGCGCATGTTACACACAGACTAGGGCCTAGCTCTATTTTTTTTCTTATGACACCAAAATATTGTGCAATTTTACTCCTCCTGGGAGAGGAGGGAGCCAAAAGTAATGCGAAAGGGTGTGAGTTATGGCTTCCCACAAGCGACAGAAGGGCATTACCAGTTGTGATCTTAATGCTCAAGAATCTCAACTTGGTGGTAGAATCACAGTCTTGTGTCTCACACTAGTGTATATATTGCCTAACTTCTTCTTCACAGAGCTTCTCATTCCTTGAACACTTACCATGCGGCAGGCAGTGTTCCAGGTGATTTATTATAGCATCTCAGTAATTGCTCACCATAAGCGAACTTTCTCTGTATTTGCTGTCATAAAAAAAAAATCTAAGTTTATTGGCAACAAAGGGATGTGTTTTGTATCTCTTCCTGCCAGCTCAACCAGAGTGCTTCGTTAATGCCAAATTTCTAATTGGCTGTGAACAGTACTTATAGCATAGTCTGAAGCTTGGAGTGACAAATAGTCATCTCAAAAGAAATGTAGTTTAGAAAAAAGACCTAGGTAATAAACGAAGTTATTTGATATAGGAATTAAATAAACACCAAGAATTTGGTTTAAGGCCTTTTTTTTCTTCAACACCAAAATATTGTGCCATTTTCCTTAAATCCCTGGAAGGGGAGAGAACCAAAATTAAGGCCAAATAGAAAGAAGGGACAGACTGGTCCCCTTTGCAATTTACACAGTCTTTTCTTTTTTCTTTTTTTTTTTTTTTTAAAGATTTTTTATTTATTTATTTGACAGACAGAGATCACAAGGAGGCAGAGAGGCAGGCAGAGAGAGAGGAGGAAGCAGGGTCCCTGCTGAGCAGAGAGCCCGATGCGGGGCTCTCCCAGGACCCCGGGATCATGACCTGAGCCGAAGGCAGAGGCTTTAACCCACTGAGCCACCCAGGCGCCCCTACACGGTCTTTTCTAAGTAGTCAAATATACAATGTTTTTAGAACCCAGAGTAACAATGCCTGTATTTCTTATTCTCCTTGTGTAAGGAGATTTTACTGGTATGGAACTGTGGAGCAACATTCAGAACTCATTTTTCAAAAGTGTGTTACTATTCCAACATGTGGACCATAACACTGCTGCATTAGAATAATGAAACATTGATCTTTCAACTGAGATGCCCTGCCCACTTACTTGCCCAAGGTCATCACCACTTGCCAGGGGGCTGTTTCTTTTCTGAAGTTTGTTCTTACTGCATAGGGCTTAACATGCACGTCTGGATACAGACTTATTTCTCCTTAGCATTGTCCCCTACTGTGTGTAATGCAGCATCCTCCTATTCTCACAAAGTATAGTACTTTCATAACTCAACTATTCCATATTTCATCTTCTTTTGAATCCAAGACTTGTCATAGCTTATGGATTATAGTTTCAGAGAAATAGTCAATTACAATGAACCCTGTTATTCCTTACATGTCTTATTTCATAGTACAGTTTCCACTTTCCCCTGTTGCTCATTTGTAGCTGTAAAGACTACAGATCAGTCACTTCCTCAAATCTAGCTACCCTCTTTCACATTAATAGCATAATGGTGAACATTCGGTACGTTGTCTGTGACTCACATAATCACCATGCAAAATGCATCATTCATAAATTGTTTAGTGCGACCTTTTGCACAGTAGCACTGATTATTATTATCACAGAAGCCCAGTAAACTAGACTGGTAATTATCAGGGATTTATTTGAATGGACAGCTAAGCTATTCTTGGCAAGTTAGTCAAAGCAGTTGTCATGACAGCTATACAAATATGTCTTATGAATTGGGTTAATTAGGGTAATTAATAACTGTTATTCGGGCCCCTTTCCCCAAGGTATTGCCTAAGCAGTATCAAAAGGGGAGAGGTGAAGTTTAAAAAAAAAGTTTGCCTCCCTCTTCTAAGAAGGCTACTTTTTAAACCAGTGCAAGCTACCCAACCTCCAAAGGTGGCTTTTATGGGGTTTTTGCCTACTTGTGAGGGTTTCAGAGTCAGTGAGCACAAGCCACACTGAAAAAAATTTAGTTAAAAAGAGGAGCTAAGTAATTTCCTAAGGCTGCTGATTTCTTTTTAGTCACCTCTGAGTGCTCCCGAGGGACCACCCCCCTGGCTTTGTCTTTTGGCAGAGTCTTGCTTTGTTTTTGCTCATCTACAACTTTCTTGCCTTGCACTCTAGCCTGCTCATTGTATTGGTTTTCTTTTCTTATTTTTCTCTCACAAGGAAGTTCTGAGTTTTCCTCACCCAGGGCTTCTGCTCCTCTGAAGTTTTCCAAGCTTTAATTCTGTTTGAGGACCTTTTTTTTTTTTTTTTTAATGCCTTGGGGGACCATCTAACATTGCCTGGTGGCGTAGTTTTGCTCTTTTTTTTTAAAAGAAAGAAAAAGGGGCTAGCTTTGAAGAGCTCTTTGTCTTTCTCTTCCCTGAAAAAAAAAAGTAAAGGTTAAAAGTCCAAGTTACTTCACTGTGCATTGCAGCGTACTAAGATGTTTTCTTTCTTTCTTTTTTTTTTTTCTTTCTGCTGGGACAAAATTCTTTTTTTAAATTAACATAAAATGTACTATTTGAAGATGTTTTCTTTATTATAGTGCAGGGAAAGGGAGAGGCTAAAAATGAAACTGGTTTTCTTCAATGAGATCGTCTTTTAAGAGGATACCATCATTCATACAAAGAATTCCAATATTTTCATAATGGCTTTGAGTACCAAATCGATTTTTCCCTGTTTCTTCCATAAAACAGGGGAAGTGATAGAAAGAGGGTAGGGGACTGAGGATGTTATTTGGACTCTGAATTTATGTCAGTTCTTGGGCTCAGTGCTTTTCATGTATTAGCTAACTTAATCCTCACAACAGCCCTATGAGAATGGAAACAGTATTACCCAGTTCTATAGATGAAGAAAGTAAAGTATATAAATGTTAAGTAATTTCCACAAGGTCACACAGAATCAGGGCGTGAACCTAAGTCTCTCTGATCCAGAGTCTGTCTTCTGTACCATCTAGCACAGAATTTCACAGAAGAGTGCTAGGCTTCTAGGACTTTACAAATTCCAGATACCTTGTTCACACTCCAAAGGCACATTGACTAGAAATACCCATTCTTTCTTGCTTCTCTGCCTCTTTGGCAACTGAGAATTCTGTCAGGGACTAGCATTCTGGCTGACCCATAATATTTAAGTTTGTGGACAATTCTGGTAAAAAGCTTTCAGTAGAGGACCGTAAGCTAATACCTTAGAAATGTCCATAGAACTTTCTTCCCTTGTCACAGTGGAGTGTCATGATCAGGAAAAGGCAGCTTTCTTCTCTGTTTTATATGAAGTTGCCTTGTTAGGGAAGAAAGGCTTTGTGCTGTCTGAAGCAGCTTGGTTATATTTTGAGGCTACACAGGACACACGGGAGATGGAGGTGGCTGGGGTCTTCTGGGTATCCCTGTCCTAGTATAACGGGACCAAGTCCTGATATCTACTTGGGCTACTTTAGGCCCATTTTTTTCTAGTATGCCTTTGTACAGTTTAGGATGAGTATTGTACTTGTGGTATTTAATTTTTGTGTGTGTGTAGTTTACCTAGTCCATAAAAAAAACCCATTCATTCAGTCAACAAATAGTTACTGAATACCCACTTCATTTCAGGGATTGTTTTCATGGTTCCAGGAAGAGTAGTGAACAAGACAGACAGAAATTTCTAATGTCATGGAATTAACATTCTAGTAGGGGGAGAGAAATAATGAAAAAAATTAGTGAAACATATGGTATTTTGGGAGATAAGTGTTGTAGAGAAAAATAAGGCAGCAAAGGGGGGTTGTGAGTACTGGAAAAATTTTGCAAGTTTAAGTAGGATGGTTAGGTAAGGCTTCAGTGAGATCTAATTACATTCCTTATCATTTCACACACAGACTCTTCTCCAGCCAGGCTGATAGTTCATTCATTCATTAGTGCCTACCCTACCTACCTTTGTATCATACCAGGCACAGGATACACATTTAAGAACAAAACAGACATTGCTCAAATCTTTATGGAGCCCAGAGTATAGTGCAAGGGACAGACAGAAAAAAAAATATTAACACAGATAATGACTTGCAATCATGATAAGTGTGGTGAAAAGCAGTACAAGGTATAACATGTACCATGCATAGAGGACAGTACACACATACTAATCCTAGCAGAAGAAAAACCACAGAGAAAAGCCCTGAACAAAATTTATTTTACTTTTTAAATTTTTTTGAAGATTTAATTTATTTCTTTGACAGAGATAGAGAGAGAGAAAACAAGCAGGGGGAGCAGCAGGCAGAGGGAGAGAGAGAAGCAGACTCCCTTGCAAGCAGGCAGCCTGATGGGGGGGGCTCGATGCCAGGACCCGGGGATCATCACCTGAGCCAAAGGCAGATGCTTTACTGACTGAGCCACCCAGGCGTCCTGACCCCTGAACAAAATTGTCTCATTGGTTTATACTGGGAAGGACCATGATAACATGATTACAAAACAAGTCTCGTTTGGTTGGGGTTGTGCCTAGGGATCCCTGAATTTGTTGGGGTATATTTGATTGCCATAATTGCATATAGATACCTTTAGCTCCAGCCCAGCTAATTACTGGCAGTTGATTTTAAACACACGGACATATATGACTCTATTTTCTGGGAAAACAAATAAATGTTTGATGTGGTGAATTGTAGGCCTGCTAGAAAACTGACTTAAAAGGAGGGAAAGCATTAATGAAGATAATGGCTGATTTTTAGAGCAGAGTACCTATTTGTTTGTTCTCCTTTCATTGTGCCTCCAAAGCTTCAAAACCCCCTAAAATGAGAGATTATAGGATAAAATGCATCCTTTTTATTTTTAAGCCATGGAGAGCAAAGTATTTTAATGAGGAAATATATTATATTACTCTCCTATAAACCCAGGGCTAATAGCCTGGCACTGGTACTTTGGGTCCCTAAAAAGTCCAACAAGACAAGCCAATTACAGATTCTGAAACATTTTTATTTTTAGTTTCTCGGAATAGTGATTCATTCTCTGCTATGGTACATTAACTGGGAAACAAGTTGAAATGAGATTTTCCGCATCTTTAGAATAATTGACTATATTTACCAAACTCTTAATAGAGGCAGAGAGGTTGGTGAGGGGAGGGATAGAAGAGCAAAAGATTCGGTAAGGGGAAAGTGCCTCCAAGAAGGCATGACTTCCAATAAAATCATGACTTTCAAATTGACATCTGTGGAATACAGTTTAGCTTCACCTTTTTTTTCCCTTTCAGTTTATTCTTCAGGTAGACAATAGTTTGGCTATTTATGCAGATTTCTGCCTTTATGTATGCTATGGTGTTACTTTGGAGAGCAAGAATAATTGTTTATAAACAAAGAGTGCCATAGGTCCTGCTGTGGTATTCTTCTCCATATCAGGATCTCTAACAGTCCCCAGTTGTCCTCTGTATCAGGGTACACTGGTAATGCTATTGGCCAGCCTGTTTGCTTTCCTTTTAGGTGGAGTTTCTTTTGTTTTGGGCTCTGCTTGCCTATCTGGTGGTCTTTTTGGAACTTCCAACCCAGTGCCAATCTGGAGCTGGTAATGCCAAAAGGAAGGAAACTTTGGGAAGGATAGAAATGTAATGAGGGAAGAAAGTTGAAGTTAAATGAACTGCTAAAGCAAATATAGTCTTAAGCCTCCTTAATGAAGTATAGTTCCCTGATTACAGGATGCATTAACCCCTCTGAACTCTCAGCTGCTTGGATACATCTGGAGTCTTAAATTCATTTCTGAATGTCTTATTTCAAGTAGCACACTGACAGACTAGAGTAAGCTTCAAAGAAGGTTAAGAAATGGGTAAAGGGCCAGGAGACCACATCACTTTTGGAACAACGTTTATATTGCTTAATTCTGATGGAGGCAAAAAGTCAGTTGCAGGAAGCCAGCATTATCATTGGGCTGCGCTGGGCAAATGTGTTGAAATGAAGAGACTAAAATGAAAACATCACAAAACTGAAAACATTCTTCTTTTTCATGTTTGGATTGTTAGTTAGTTTGAATAAAACTATGCAGGCATACCCTGGAGGTATGGCACGTTACGTTGCAGACCGTCCCAGTAAAGCAAATAGCGCAAGAAAATGAATCAAATGGATTTTTCTGTTTTCCTAGTGCATATAAAAGTTATGTTTTCCGGGACGCCTGGGTGGCTCAGTTGGTTAAGCAGCTGCCTTCGGCTCAGGTCATGATCCCAGCGTCCTGGAATCGAGTCCCACATCGGGCTCCTTTCTCGTCAGGGAGCCTGCTTCTCCCTCTGCCTCTGCCTGCCATTCTGTCTGCCTGTGCTTGCTCTCTCTCTCTCTCTCTCTGACAAATAAATAAAATCTTTAAAAAAAAGTTATGTTTTCCATTATACTGTAATCTATGAAGTGTGTAATCATATTAGGTATTAAAATGTATATACCTCAATTAAAAATACCTCATTGCTAAAAAATGCAAATCATCATCTGACCTTTCAGTGAGTCATAAATTTTTTTGCTGGTCAAAGGTCTTGCCTCCATGTTGATGGCTGTGGACTGATCAGGGTGGTGATTCCTGAAGGTTAGGGTGGCTGTGGCAATTTCTTAAAACAAGACAACAAGGGAGTTTGCCACATTAATTAACTTGTCCTTTCACAAATGATTTCTCTGTAGCATGTGATGCTGTTTGATGCATTTTACCCACAGTAGAACCTCTTTCAAAATTGCTTCACTTCTCTCAAACTCTGCTGCTGCTTTACCTACTAAGTTTATGTTGTATTCTAAGTCCTTTGTTGTCCTTTCAACAATCTTCATAGCATCTTTACCAGGAGTAGATTCCATCTCAAGAAACCACATTCTTTGCTTATTCATAAGCGGCTACTCTCCTAATCCATAAAAAAGCAAGTTTTGTCATGAGATTGCAGCAGTTCAGTCCCATCTTCAGGTACTACCTCTAATTCTCGTTCTCTTGCTATTTCTACCGCATCTGTAGTTACTTCCTTCACTGAAGTCTTGAACCTCCCCAAAGCCATCCATGAGGACTGGAATGAACTTCTTTGAATCGTCTGTTAATGTTGATATTTTGATCTATTCCCATGAATCATGAATGTTCTTAATGACATTAAGAATGGTGAATCCTTTCCAGAACATTTTCAGTTTTCATCGCCTGGATCCATCAGAGGAATCACTCACTATCTGTGGCAGCTATAACCTTACAAAATATATTTCTTAAATAATAGGATTTGAAAGTTGAAATGAATCCTTGATCCATGCACTGCGGAATGGATGTTGTGTTAGCAGGCATGAAAACCTCATGAATCTCATTATACATCTCCATTAGAGCTCTTGGGTGACTAGATGCATTGTCAATGAGCAGTAGTATTTTGGAAGGAATCTCTTTTTCTGAGCAGTAGGTCTCAGCAATAGGCTTTAGATATTCAGTAAACCATATTGTAATCAGGTGTGCTGCCGTCCAGGCTTTGTTGTCCCATTGACAGAGCACAGACAGCGTAGATCTGGCATATTTCATAAGGACCTTAGGATTTTCAGAATGGTAAATGAGCACTGGCTTAAACTTAAAGTCATCAGCTGTATTGGTCCCTAACAAGTGCGTCAGCCTAAGCTTGAAGCTTTGAGCCAGGCACTGACTTGTCTCTAGCTATGAAAGTCTTGGGTGGCATCTTCTTCCAATAGAAGGCTATTTTGTCTACATTGAAAATCTGTTGTTTAGTGGAGCCATCTTCATGAATTATGTTAGCTAGATCTTCTGGAGAACTTACTGCAGCTTCTACATCAGCACTCGCTGCTTCATTTTGCATTTTTATGTTATGGAAAAAGCTTCTTCCCTTAAACCTCATGAACCAACCTCTGCTAGCTTCAAACTTTCTTCTGTAGCTTCCTCACCTCTCCTAGCCTTCACAGAAGTGAAGAGACTTAGGGCCTTGCACTGGTTTAGGCTTTGGCTTAAGGGAATGTTGTGGCTGGGTTGAGCTATCCAGACCACTAAAATTTTCTGTTTCAGTGATAAGGGTCTTCTACTTTCTTATTATTTGTGTGTTCACTAGAATAGCACTTTCAGTTTCCTTGGCTAAATGACATAAGAGGCTAAGCTTTCAGCCTATCTCAGATTTTTATGTGTCTTCCTTACTAAACGTAATCATTTCTCGGTTTTGATTTGAAGTGAGAGACATGTGACTCTTCCTTTCACTTGAACACTTAAAGACCATTGTACGGTTATTAATTGGTCTAATTTCAGTTTTGTTGTGTCTCAGGAAATAGGGAGGCCTGAGGAGAGGGAGAGAGATGGGGAAACAGATTGGTGGAGCAGTCAGAACACACAAATGTATCAGTTAAGTTTGCTATCTTATATGGGTGCAGTTCATGGTGTCCTAGAACAATTACAATAGTAATATCCGAGATCACTGAACAACCATAACAAATACAATAATAATGAAAAAGTTTGAAGTACTGTGAGAATTAATCAAAATGTAACACAGAGACATTCAGTTACAGAATGCTGTTGTAAAAATGGCACTGATAGACTAGCTTGATACAGGTTTGCCACAAACCTTCAATTCATAGAAACTGTAGTGTCTGCAAAGGGTAATAAAGTGAAGAAAAATAAAAAGAGGTATGCCTGTATACTGTTTGAACCCAGGACCAGCTAATTATTTGACCATTACAAGAGCTTTCATATACACAGCACGGAAATTCAGTTCTCAGGTGTAAGGCCAAGACCTGATAGATCATTAGGTGGTCAGGGACATTTCCCTTCCCCTTCTAGAATGCTCTGTATTTAATCTTCTCATCATTAATGAACAGATAATCACCACTGCCAAAGTCAGGGTTGTAGAAAGGATGGATGGATAACTACTGTGCTGTCTTCCATCTTCTTGACCCCCTTTGCAGCTTTGCAGTGGTTTGCTTTTAGTGGAGTTGGAAGGAGTTGATATCTTCAAAAAACCTTGGATATGGCTTGTTTTCCTCCTAGGAATATTGAAAAGATGAACATGTGGTAGGAAATTTTGAGATTTTCCTGGTATATAGACTCCTTTTCCAAAAAAAGCACTTCCAGTAAAATAAGCCCAAATGACAGAAGAAATAATAACTTAGGAAAATAAAATTTCAGAAGGCAAATTTTATGACATGGTTGACTGCCATTGTACCCTCATTACTTTTAGAACGCAGGGAGAGGTCATTCATACCTTTATTTATTCTCTATCTTCTCTTGCCTTATTCATTTATATTTTCAAGCATAGTGAAGAAAACTCTGTGAGGCAAGAGATAAAAGTCGTCTTTGTTTACACAGAAACACGATGTGTACATTGTTGGCTCAGGTCTTGCAGTAGACAGTAAGCGTCTGCTTCAGAGTCATCCGTGCCCTGTTATGCAGGAAGAGAAGACACAGAAACATTGTTCTCAGAGCAGAGACGATGTTTCTGAGCAAGTCAAGATTTCACTTGTTTCTTCTCGTGACCTTCCCTCACCTTGGGCTCTGGATGGGATCAAGCTTCCAGGGATGGCTTGGAGTTAGTTGGTAAGTGATGGGGAGGGACTAGGCAGCTCCTGGAAGGCAGGATGGCTGCCCAAGAACTTTCAGCTGCTGGAGAAAAAGCAAGGTGTCAGGTAATCAGAAGAAGAATGGAACAAGCCTAAAATCCACATCTTCAGACTCCATAAAAAGAGAAAAAGTGCTTGCTTTGCTCCCTACCAAGCACATACATTTTATGGTGATCTCTTTTTGTAGGGCTGAGAGTGAGTAGGTCTGATGTGCTGAGGAAAATGAAGGTCTCCACCTACAGGCTGCTGCTGGAAAGAGCTGTATCTTCCTTTTCTACCTCTGACAAGTGGACTAGGGGAAGTTTTAAGAGGCTATCCAAGCTAGGGTCGGACTTGCTCAGGATTCATCTTTATGCAAAGGCTGCAAAAGGAATTTGGAAGTCATGAACATCTGACCACTGGAGAAAACCTTTACCGGCTCAAAAATCAGTCTCTGTGGTTTAATTAGCTACCCATCTGGACATTGATTTTTCTAGCACTTGTGCTGAATGTAACTTGTCTTCCAAACTTTACAGAAGAACCAACCCAAATCCAGCTGGATTTGTGGCTGTAGGGAAGTTGCTTGATTTTATTAAGCATGGCTTATGCTCTCTCTCTCTCTCCCCTGACACTCATACATAACTTGCAAAATCAAGAATTAGAGCTAGAGAGAAGCAAACTCTTCCCGGCAAACAAATGTTTTCTTCCATTTCTTCCAGTTCCATCTCTCGCTTAGATCTTATGTGTCTGAAGGCAGTTCTGATGGTGTTACCCCAAGGGACCTTCTAGGTTGCTCTCTCACCTATGCTCCACATGTATATACATTATACACATTACGTAAATACATTATCCACATGATAATTGTGCCTTCACTTACTTGTCCCCAACACTAGAAATGTGAGCTCCTTGAAGGCAGGACTAGAAATCTAATTCATCTCCATATTCCTAGCATCTGTCTACCCTAGGGCCTAGCACATAGTCTTAATGGTATTTGTTGAATTGAATTAGATTATTTCGGCCCTGAGCTGTGCTAGCTTCCATTTGTTCAGCAATAGTCAGCCATGGACAGCCGGGGAGCATGAGGCAAATCTTTTCAATTGTGGGGAGGGCTCTGAATGATCTCTTTTTGCTTTATATTCTAATCCTTCTATTGCTCCCATCTACCAGTTTCCACTACTGGTTGCCTACAGTTTGTGCAAGGAAAGGTCTTAAACATAGTGCAGGGTTTTCTGTGACTTTTATGCCTTTTGACCTGGGACTGATGGCTTTGTCATTTTACTCAGCCTTTACATAGTATGGTCAAATTTGGTTAATTGAGACTAACTTGGGGGCAGGCCATTGGGAATTCTAGATAAAAAAGGAATGCAGTTTTATCACTTTGGAGTTCTTAGAGTAATAAGAAGTAGACTAACAAAGCCCTTGCCAGGAAGTTTTGCCAAGTAGAAGTCCGTGGTCCTGCTTTAATGAATAAATAAGAATAATGTGCAATTAACATATTTATTGTTTGTAAATTGTTTCTAAAGTGCTTACAAATAATTTATGCTCTTGAGTAGTTTAAACACTTGCCTTGTAATCTTGTTTACACCATAATTTGCCTAGCAAGCTTCTAAAAAATAGATACAGCAGCCTAGCTCTATCTGAATGATCACAAAATATGAATCAGTGATGTCCAAACTACAGAGGTTTGACTCCAACACGAAAAAACAAGTAAACTTGAGAATGATGCTTTGAGGAAGTGGGCAGAGCAGATTCCTTCTTTTTTATTTAGATGTTGTTAGTGATAGAGGTAGGAGCTTAGATTTAGTTCCTTGGTCCTATTGAGAGAAGAGAAAACCTCTCTCAGAAGGAAGCAATAGTTGCCGTCATTCTAACCCCCTCTCAGTTGTCTAATGCCAATTTCCACTGAGGCAGTAAAATGTGCAAATTTACCTTTTAGATAATTTGCCTATGATCAAACAATCCCCAGTGGGCAAGACTAATAGAAGGTACTGGATTTTGATTGCAGTTTATCTCTAGCAATTATAGATGAGCAATTTAAGTGGCAACAAAGCAAGTCATTTGCGAGAATGGGGCCATATTTCACAGAGCTTTATCATTCGACTTTCTCTGGATCACTCAGTTGAAGACAGTCAGTTTCCTAGGGTGGATCACACATTCTCTTTCTACAGTATCCTGAGGAGCGTTATTTTTCTTAATGATAGGATATTGGTAAAAAATGATTTACAAACATCATTTGCACTAAGTTTCACTTTTTCTTCCCGTGAGAAATCTAGTTCACAGAGTATAAAACATTTAGTTTTATTCTTTGGGGACTTTTCAGGAGAAATAACAAGGAGGAGGAACTGGGCAAGTGGAAAAAGATGAGACCTGGCTTGGGGGTCAAAAGATCGGAGTTATAAACCCATGCCTGTGTTTCTGTTAACCAGCTGTGTTGTTTGGGGGTAATTGTGAGGTTCCCTGGGCTTATTTCCCAGTCTTCAGAATAGTGTGTGTGTGTGTGTGTGTGTGTGTGTGTGTGTGTGTGAGAGAGAGAGAGAGAGAGAGAGAGAGGAGAGAGAGAGAGGGTGGGCGGGGAGAGAGAGGCGCACGGGGGAAAGAGACTCCCAAAGATTTTTTCTTTTAATGTTCTATGGGTATATGGTTTTGCAATGGTCATCAGTTCAAAAAGAAACTTTTCAAAGCCTGCAGTAGACAGCATAGCATTGTCAGATCACACTAATGATGTGAAGAAACTGCAAATGACCATTTTCCACTAAAGCAACTGAAGGCTCTATCCTGATCTGAAGAAGTAATTAATATTGTATAAAAGGATTTTTTTTTTTAATTTATGAAGGATAGATCTCAGAAGGGACTATACGGATTGAAATCAAAAGCAGTAAGTCAGCCAATTGGGTCTCCATTTCCTGACTCCTCTAAAGTTAAACTGGGTGGAAGGTCCCCTGGTCCAAGAAGCAGGAGTCTTAGTTTCTTGCACTGACCCTGCCAATCCTAGGCTATTTGATCTTGAATTCAAAAACTCTCTGAGCCTCACTTTTTCCGTCTGTTAAAAAGGGGAAATGATAGTTTGCCTATATACTTCTGAAGTCTGTTGGGGTAGTTGGAAAAGGTTATAGGTGAGGGCTGTGATAAATAATTGCCACATCAGTACAAGATACTATTTAAGAAAATAACATTATAAGTTGGGCCATTGAGATACACAGCACTATAGGTATTTCTCATTCTGTTAGATTGTAAACATCCCCTTTAAAGTTGTGGATTGCATCATGTTTGATATAATGTATATTACGTAACAGTGTCTTAATATTAATAAACATGGATTCTAAATCTTTAGGGTTTTAAGTTGTACTTTGAAGGAATGAAAGAAATGGGAATAGAAAGTTGGCAAGACAGAAAGTTAGTTTTTTACTTAAGCCAGTTCTCCCCACTGTTTAAATTCTTTTTTTTTTTTTGCAGTGGAAATTGAAGTTTATTTATTTCTTATTTTTTTAAAGGTTTTATTTATTTATTTATTTATTTTAAATTTTTTAAATTTCTTTTCAGGGTAACAGTATTCATTGTTTTTGCACCACACCCAGTGCTCCATGCAATCCGTGCCCTTTCCAATACCCACCACCTGGTTCCCCCAACCTCCCACCCCCCCACCCCTTCAAAACCCTCAGATTGTTTTTCAGAGTCCATAGTCTCTCATGGTTCACCTCCCCTTCCAATTTCCCTCAACTCCCTTCTCCTCTCCATCTCCCCTTGTCCTCCATGCTACTTGTTATGCTCCACAAATAAGTGAAACCATATGATAATTGACTCTCTCTGCTTGACTTATTTCACTCAGCATAATCTCCTCCAGTCCCATCCATGTTGCTACAAAAGTTGGGTATTCATCCTTTCTGATGGAGGCATAATACTCCATAGTGTATATGGACCACATCTTCCTTACCCATTCATCCATTGAAGGGCATCTTGGTTCTTTCCACAGTTTGGTGACCGTGGCCATTGCTGCTATAAACATTGGGGTACAGATGGCCCTTCTTTTCACTACAACTGTATCTTTGGGGATAAATCCCCAGTAGTGCAATGGCAGGGTCATAGGGAAGCTCTATTTTTAATTTCTTAAGGAATCTCCACACTGTTCTCCAAAGAGCCTGCACCAACTTGCATTCCCACCAACAGTGTAAGAGGGTTCCCCTTTCTCCACATCCTCTCCAACACATGTTGTTTCCTGTCTTGCTAATTTTGGCCATTCCAAGTGGTGTAAGGTGGTATTTCAATGTGGTTTTAATTTGAATCTCCCTGATGGCTAGTGATGATGAACATTTTTTCATGTGTCTGATAGCCATTTGTATGTCTTCATTGGAGAAGTGTTTGTTCATATCTTCTGCCCATTTTTTATATGATTGTCTGTTTTGTGTGTGTTGAGTTTGAGGAGTTCTTTATAGATCCTGGATATCAACCTTTTGTCTGTACTGTCATTTGCAAATATCTTCTCCCATTCCGTGGGTTGTCTCTTTGTTTTGTTGACTGTTTCCTTTGCTGTGCAGAAGCTTTTGATCTTGATGAAGTCCCCAAAGTTCATCTTCGCTTTTGTTTCCTTTGCCTTTGGAGACATATCTCGCAAGAAGTTGCTGTGGCTGATATCGAAGAGGTTACTGTTTATGTTCTCCTCTAGGATTCTGATGGATTCCTGTCTCACATTCAGGTCTTTTATCCATTTTGAGTTTATCTTTGTGTACGGTGTAAGAGAATGGTCGAGTTTCATTCTTCTACATATAGCTGCCCAGTTTTCCCAGCACCATTTATATAATTTTTTTTAATTTAAAATTTATTATTATTATTTTTAAACATATAATATATTTTTATCCCCAGGGGTACAGGTCTGTGAATCGCCAGGTTTACACATTTCACAGCACTCACCATAGCACATACCCTCCCCAATGTCCATAACCCCACCCCCCTCTCCCAACCCTCCTCCCCCCATCAACCCTAAGTTTGTTTTGTGAGATTAAGAGTTACTTATGGTTTGTCTCCCTCCCAATCCCATCTTGTTTCATTTACTCTTCTCCTACCCCCTTAACCCCCCATGTTGCATCTCCTCTCCCTCATATCAGGGAGATCATATGATAGTTGTCTTTTTCCGATTGACTTATTTCGCTAAGCATGATATCCTCTAGTTCCATCCACATCGTCGCAAATGGCAAGATTTCATTTCTTTTGATGGCTGCATAGTATTCCATTGTGTATATATACCTGGATATCTTCTTTATCCATTCATCTGTTGATGGACATCTAGGTTCTTTCCACAGTTTGGCTATTGTAGACATTGCTGCTATAAACATTCGGGTGCACGTGCCCCTTCGGATCACTACGTTTGTATCTTTAGGATAAATACCCAGCAGTGCAATTGCTGGGTCATAGGGTAGTTCTATTTTCAACATTTTGAGGAACCTCCATGCTGTTTTCCAGAGTGGTTGCACCAGCTTGCATTCCCACCAACAGTGTAGGAGGGTTCCCCTTTCTCCGCATCCTCGCCAGCATCTGTCATTTCCTGACTTGTTAATTTTAGCCATTCTGACTGGTGTGAGGTGATATCTCATGGTGGTTTTGATTTGTATTTCCCTGATGCCGAGTGATATGGAGCACTTTTTCATGTGTCTGTTGGCCATCTGGATGTCTTCTTTGCAGAAATGTCTGTTCATGTCCTCTGCCCATTTCTTGATTGGATTATTTGTTCTTTGGGTGTTGAGTTTGCTAAGTTCTTTATAGATTTTGGACACTAGCCCTTTTTCTGATATGTCATTTGCAAATATCTTCTCCCATTCTGTCAGTTGTCTTTTGGTTTTGTTAACTGTTTCCTTTGCTGTGCAAAAGCTTTTGATCTTGATAAAATCCCAATAGTTCATTTTTGCCCTTGCTTCCCTTGCCTTTGGCGATGTTCCTAGGAAGATGTTGCTGCGGCTGAGGTCGAAGAGGTTGCTGCCTGTGTTCTCCTCAAGGATTTTGATGGATTCCTTTCTCACATTGAGGTCCTTCATCCACTTTGAGTCTATTTTCGTGTGTGGTGTAAGGAAATGATCCAATTTCATTTTTCTGCATGTGGCTGTCCAATTTTCCCAACACCATTTGTTGAAGAGGCTGTCTTTTTTCCATTGGACATTCTTTCCTGCTTTGTCAAAGATTAGTTGACCATAGAGTTAAGGGTCTATTTCTGGGCTCTCTAATCTGTTCCATTGATCTATGTGTCTGTTTTTGTGCCAGTACCATGCTGTCTTGATGATGACAGCTTTGTAATAGAGCTTGAAGTCCGGAATTGTGATGCCACCAACTTTGGCTTTCTTTTTCAATATTCCTTTGGCTATTCGAGGTCTTTTCTGGTTCCATATAAATTTTAGGATTATTTGTTCCATTTCTTTGAAAAAAATGGATGGTACTTTGATAGCAATTGCATTAAATGTGTAGATTGCTTTAGGTAGCACAGACATTTTCACAATATTTATTCTTCCAATCCAGGAGCATGGAACATTTTTCCATTTCTTTGTGTCTTCCTCAAATTCTTTCCTGAGTACTTTATAGTTTTCTGAGTATAGATTCTTAGTCTCTTTGGTTAGGTTTTTTCCTAGGTATCTTATGGTTTTGGGTGCAATTGTAAATGGGATTGACTCCTTAATTTCCCTTTCTTCTGTCTTGTTGTTGGTGTATAGAAATGCAACTGATTTCTGTGCATTGATTTTATATCCTGACACTTTACTGAATTCCTGTACAAGTTCTAGCAGTTTTGGAGTGGAGTCTTTTGGGTTTTCCACATAGAGTATCATATCATCTGCAAAGAGTGATAGTTTGACTTCTTCTTTGCCGATTTGGATGCCTTTAATTTCCTTTTGTTGTCTGATTGCTGAGGCTAGGACTTCTAGTACTATGTTGAATAGCAGTGGTGATAACGGACATCCCTGCTGTGTTCCTGACCTTAGTGGAAAAGCTTTCAGCTTTTCTCCATTGAGAATGATATTTGTGGTGGGTTTTTCATAGATGGCTTTGGTAATATTGAGGTATGTGCCGTCTATCCCTACACTTTGAAGAGTTTTGATCAGGAAGGGATGCTGTACTTTGTCAAATGCTTTTTCAGCATCTATGGAGAGTATCATATGGTTTTGGTCTTTCTTTTATTAATGTGTTGTATCACATTGATTGATTTGCGGATGTTGAACCAGCCTTGCAGCCCTGGAATAAATCCCACTTGTTCGTGGTGAATAATCCTTTTAATGTACTGTTGAATCCTATTGGCTAGTATTTTGGTGAGAATTTTTGCATCTGTGTTCATCAAGGATATTGGTCTGTAGTTCTCTTTTTTGATGGGATCCTTGTCTGGTTTTAGGATCAAGGTGATGCTGGCCTCATAAAATGAGTTTGGAAGTTTTCCTTCCATTTCTATTTTTTGGAACAGTTTCAGGAGAATAGGAATTAGTTCTTCTTTAAATGTTTGGTAGAATTCCCCCGGGAAGCCGTCTGGCCCTGGGCTTTTGTTTGTTTGGAGTTTTTTGATGACTGTTTCAATCTCCTTACTGGTTATGGGTCTGTTCAGGTTTTCTATTTCTTCCTGGTTCAGTTGTGGTAGTTTATATGTCTCTAGGAATGCATCCATCTTTTCCAGATTGTCAAATTTTTTGTGTAGAGTTGCTCATAGTATGTTCTTATAATTGTCTGTACTTCTTTGGTGTTAGTTGTGATCTCTCCTCTTTCATTCATGATTTTATTTATTTGGGTCCTTTCTCTTTTCTTTTGATAAGTCTGGCCAGGGGTTTAGCAATCTTATTAATTCTTTCAAAGAACCAGCTCCTAGTTTCATTGATTTGTTCTATTATTTTTTTGGTTTCTATTTCATTGATTTCTGCTCTGATTTTTATGATTTCTCTTCTCCTGCTGGGTTTAGGGTTTCTTTCTTGTTCTTTCTCCAGCTCCTTTAGGTGTGTAGGGTTAGGTTGTGTACCTGAGACCTTTCTTGTTTCTTGAGAAAGGCTTGTACTGCTATATATTTTCCTCTCAGAACTGCCTTTGTTGTGTCCCACAGATTTTGAACCGTTGTGTTTTCATTATCATTTGTTTCCATGAATCTTTTCAATTCTTCTTTAATTTCCTGGTTGACCCATTCATTCTTTAGAAGGATGCTGTTTAGTCTCCATGTATTTGGGTTCTTTCCAAATTTCCTCTTGTGATTGAGTTCTAGCTTCAGAGCGTTGTTGTCTGAAAATATGCAGGGAATGATTCCAATCTTTTGATACCAGTTGAGACCTGATTTAGGACCGAGGATGTGATCTATTCTGGAGAATGTTCCATGAGCACTAGAGAAGAATGTGTATTCTGTTGCTTTGGGATGAAATGTTCTGAATATATCTGTGATGTCCATCTGGTCCAGTGTTTCATTTAAGGCCTTGATTTCCTTGTTGATCTTTTGCTTGGATGATCTGTCCATTTCAGTGAGGGGAGTGTTAAAGTCCCCTACTATTATTGTATTACTGTTGATGTGTTTCTTTGATTTTGTTATTAATTGGTTTATATAGTTGGCTGCTCCCACATTAGGGGCATAGATATTTAAAATTGTTGTATCTTCTTGTTGGACAGATCCTTTGAGTATGATATAGTGTCCTTCCTCATCTCTTTTTACAGTCTTTGGCTTAAAATCTAATTGATCTGATATAAGGATTGCCACTCCTGCTTTCTTCTGATGTCCATTAGCATGGTAAATTCTTTTCCACCCCCTCACTTTAAATCTCGAGGTGTCTTCGGGTTTAAAATGAGTTTCTTGGGACGCCTGGGTGGCTCAGTTGGTTAAGCAGCTGCCTTCGGCTCAGGTCATGATCCCAGCGTCCTGGGATCGAGTCCCACATCGGGCTCCTTGCTCATCAGGGAACCTGCTTCTCCCTCTGCCTCTGCCTGCCATTCTGTCTGACTGTGCTTGCTCTCTCTCCCTCTCTCTGACAAATAAATAAATAAAATCTTAAAAAAAAATAAAATGAGTTTCTTGTAGGCAACATATAGATGGGTTTTGTTTTTTTATCCATTCTGATACCCTGTGTCTTTTGATTGGGGCATTTAGCCCATTAACATTCAGGGTAAGTATTGAGAGATATGAATTTAGTGCCATTGTATTGCCTGTAAGGTGACTGTTATTGTATATTGTCTCTGTTCCTTTCTGATCTACTACTTTGAGGGTCTCTCTTTGCTTAGAGGACCCCTTTCAATATTTCCTGTAGGGCTGGTTTGGTGTTTGCAAATTCTTTCAGTTTTTGTTTGTCCTGGAAGCTTTTAATCTCTCCTTCTATTTTCAATGATAGCCTAGCTGGATATAGTATTCTTGGCTGCATATTTTTCTCGTTTAGTACTCTGAATATATCATGCCAGCTCTTTCTGGCCTGCCAGGTCTCTGTGGATAAGTCTGCTGCCAATCTAATATTTTTACCATTGTATGTTACAAACTTATTTTCCCGGGCTGCTTTCAGGATTTTCTCTTTGTCACTAAGACTTGTAAATTTTACTATTAGGTGACGGGGTGTGGACCTATTCTTATTGATTTTGAGGGGGGTTCTCTGAACTTCCTGGATTTTGATGCTTGTTCCCTTTGCCATATTGGGGAAATTCTCTCCAATATACCTTCTGCTCCCCTCTCTGTTTCCTCTTCTTCTGGAATCCCAATTATTCTAATGTTGTTTCGTCTTATGGTGTCACTTATCTCTCGAATTCTCCCCTCATGGTCCAGTAGCTGTTTGTCCCTCTTTTGCTCAGCTTCTTTATTCTCTGTCATTTGGCCTTCTATATCACTAATTCTTTCTTCTGCCTCATTTATCCTAGCAGTGAGAGCCTCCATTTTTGATTGCACCTCATTAATAGCTTTTTTGATTTCAACTTGGTTAGATTTTAGTTCTTTTATTTCTCCAGAAAGGGCTTTTATATCTCCCGAGAGGGTTTCTCTAATATCTTCCATGCCTTTTTCGAGCCCGGCTAGAACCTTGAGAATCATCATTCTGAACTCTGGATCTGACATATTACCAACGTCTGTATTGATTAGGTCCCTAGCCTTTGGTACTGCCTCTTGTTCTTTTTTTTGTGGTGAATTTTTCCGCCTTGTCATTTTGTCCAGATAAGAGTATATGAAGGAGCAAGTAAAATACTGAAAGGGTGGCAACAACCCTAGGAAAATATGCTTTAGCCAAATCAGAAGAGATCCCAAATCGTGAGGGGGGAGAAAGGGGATTAAAAAGAGGTTCAGAAAGAAAAAAAAAATGAAACAATTAAAAGAAGAAAATAAATAAAGAAAAAATATAAAAAGGAAAAAATATATTAGATAAACTAGTTAAAAAACGTTAAAAAAGAAAAGGGTAAAAGTTTAAAAAAATTTAGCAGAAGAAGAGGAAAAAAAATTGAAAAAAGGAAAAAAAAATTAACTGCAAGGCTAAAGAATCATGGGGAGAAAGCCATGAGCTCCGGCTTTGCTTTCTCCTCCTCTGGAATTCTGCTGCTCTCCTTGGTATTAAAAGTGCACTCCTTCGTAGGTGAACTTGGTCCTGGCTGGATTTCTTGTTGCTCTTCTGGGGGAGGGGCCTGTTGTAGTGATTCTCAAGCGTCTTTGCCCCAGGCGGAGTTGCACCGTCCTTACCCGGGGCCGGGCTGACTAATCCGCTCGGGTTCGCTTTCTGGAGCTTTTGTTCCCTGAGCGCTTTCCATAGAGTTCCGGAGGACGGGTGAAGATGGTGGCCTCCGAGTCTCCGGCCCGGAGGAGCCGAGAGCCCGGGGCCTCACTCCTCAGTGCGCCCTCAGAGAACAGCGCCCAATTACTCCCGTCACCCTGGCTTCTGGCTGCGCTCTGAGCTGACCGAGCCTGCTACCCGTTCAAGGTAACCCCGAGCTTAGAGCTCACTCCTTGGCTCTGTCTCTGTAGTCGGCTTTCCCGTTCTAATACCTGTGTGCTCTTCGACACTCAGACACCCCCGATCCTTCTGTGACCCTGCGGGAAATGAGGCCACGCTGACCCCGCGCGGGCTTCACCCCGGTTAAGCCTCTGGAGCGATGTCCCTCAGCGGAACAGACTTTTAAAAGTCCTGATTTTGTGCTCCGTTGCTCAGACGCTTGCCGGGAGCCGGCCCCTCCCCCCGCGGTCTATCTTCCCGTCGCTTTGGATTCACTTCTCCGCCAGTCCTACCTTGCAGAAAGTGGTTGATTTTCTGTTTCTAGAATTGCTGTTCTTCTTCTCTTCGATCTCCCGTTGGATTTGTAGGTGTTTGCAATCTTTAGATAAGCTATCTAGCTGATCTCCCGCTACCTGAAGTAGTCTCAGCTTGGTGATCACAGCTTTGTAGTAAAGCTTGAAATCAGGTAACGTGATGCCCCCAGTTTTATTTTTGTTTTTCAACATTTCCTTAGTGATTCGGGGTCTCTTCTGATTCCACACAAATTTTAGGATTATTTGCTCCAGCTCTTTAAAAATACCGTTGGAATTTTGATCGGAATGGCATTAAAAGTATAGATTGCTCTAGGTAGTATAGACATTTTAACAATGTTTATTCTTCCGATACAAGAGCATGGATTGGTCTTCCATCTTTTTGTGTCTTCTTCAATTTCTTTCATGAGTGTTCTGTAGTTCCTCGAGTACAGATCCTTTACCTCTTTGGTTAGGTTTATTCCCAGGTATCTTATGGTTCTTGGTGCTATAGTAAAAGGAATCAATTCTCTAATTTCCCTTTCTGTATTTTCATTGTTAGTGTATAAGAAAGCCACTGATTTCTGTACATTGACTTTGTATCTTGCCACTTTACTGAATTGCTGTATGAGTTCTAGTAGTTTGGGGGTGGAGTCTTTTGGGTTTTCCATATAAAGAATCATGTCATCTGCAAAGAGAGAGAGTTTGACTTCTTCCTTGCCAATTTGGATACCTTTTATTTCTCTTTGTTGTCTGATTGCTGTTGCTAGGACTTCTAATACTATGTTGAACAAGAGTGGTGAGAGTGGGCATCCTTGTCGTGTTCCTGATCTCAACGGGAAGGCTGTAAGCTTTTTCCCATTGAGGATGATATTTGCTGTGGGTCTTTCATAGATAGATTTTATGAAGTTCAGGAATATTCCCTCTATCCCTATACTTTGAAGTGTTTTAAGCAGGAATGGATGCTGGATTTTGTCAAATGCTTTTTCTGCATCCATTGAGAGGACCATGTGGTTCTTCTCTCTTCTTTTATTAATTTGTTCTATCACATTGATTGATTTGCGAATGTTGAACCATCCTTGTAGCCCAGGGATGAATCCCACCTGATCATGGTGGATAATCTTTTTAATGTGCTTTTGGATCCTGTTTGCTAGAATCTTGTTGAGAATCTTAGCACCCATATTCATCAGTGATATTGGCCTGAAATTCTCCTTTTTGGTAGGGTCTTTGCCTGGTTTGGGGATCAGGGTAATGCTGGCTTCATAGAAAGAGTCTGGAAGTTTCCTTCTGCTTCAATTTTTTGAAACAGCTTCAGGAGAGTAGGTGTTATTTCTTCTTTGAAAGGTTGGTAGAATTCCCCAGGGAATCTGTCAGGTCCTGGGCTCTTGTTTTTTGGGAGGTTTTTGATCACTGCTTCAATCTTGTTACTAGATTTTGGTCTATTAGGTTGTCAATTTCTTCCTGGTTCAATTTTGTGAGTTTATAGTTTTCCAGGAATGCATCCATTTCATCTAGGTTGCTTAGCTTATTGGCATATATCTGTTGATAGTAACTTCTGATTATTGTTTCTACTTCCTTGATGTTAGTTGTGATCTCTCCCTTTTCATTCATAATTTTATGAATTTGGGCTTTCTCTCTTTTCTTTTGGATTAGTGTGGCCAATGGTTTATCGATCTTATTGATTCTTTCAAAAAACCAGCTTCTAGTTTCATTGATACATTCTACTGTATCTCTGGTTTCTACCTCATTGATCTCTGCTCTAATCTTGATTATTTCCCTTCTTATGTGTGGAGTTGGTTTGATTTGTTGTAGATTCTCCAGTTCTTTAAGGTGTAGAGACAGCTGGTATATTCTGGATTTTTCAATTTTTTTTGAGGGAGGCTAGGATGGCTATGTATTTCCCCCTTAGGACCGCCTTTGCTGTATCCCACAGGTTTTGGACCGAAGTGTCTTCATTCTCATTGGTTTCCATGAATTGTTTAAGTTCTTCTTTGATCTCCTGGTTGATCCAAGCATTCTTAAGCAAGGTGGTCTTTAGCTTCCAGTTGTTTGAGTTCCTTCTGAACTTTTCCTTGTGATTGAGCTCTAGTTTCAAAGCATTGTGATCTGAGAATATGCAGGGAATAATCTCAATCTTTTGGTATCAGGTGAGTCCTGATTTGTGACCCAGTATGTGGTCTATTCTTGAGAAGGTTCCATGTGCACTTGAAAAGAATGAGTATTCTGTCCCACTGTTTAAATTCTTGAGAAACATTGGAACAAATACAAGTCTAGGAAACACAGGAGACTTTTTAAAAAGAGCTTTGCCAATCTTGCATTTCTGATTCAGTCTATCAAAGGTACAAGTGAGGGGCACCTGGGTGGTTCAGTGGTTTAAAGCCTCTGCCTTCAGCTCGGGTCATGGTCCCAGGGTCCTGGGATCGAGCCTCGCATTGGGCTCTCTGCTCGGCAGGGAGCCTGCTTCCTCCTCTCTCTCTCTCTCTCTCTGCCTGCCTCTCTGCCTACTTGTGATCTCTATCTGTCAAATAAATAAATAAAATCTTAAAAAAAAAAAAGGTACAAGTGAGCTCTTCCTAACTCGTAGGCATGTCTAACATCTGCTGTTATGCAATTAACAAACAGTGGGTGAGCACCTGCTGTGTGCCAGGAACAGCGACAGGAAGTGAAGATTTGGAAACTAAAGATGTGGTCCTTACCCTGAAGGAGTTTCTACCTAGTTGTCATGACAAATAGGCAATACGATGTGTTAACACGATATGATAGAGATAAGTGTAGTCCTTATATTTCCTTTGGTCACTGAGTGCCTCACATATCAGAACTGCAGAGTCCTAAGTCACAGGCCAACAGTCTTGCTCTAAGGCAGCACTGCCCAATAGAACTTTATGTAATGGTGGAAGTCTATATATCTGTGCTGTCTGATACAGTAGCCACTAGCCACATTTGCCTATTGAGCACTTGAAATGTGGCCACTGTGAGCAAGGAACTACATTTTTAAAATTTTGTTTTTGTTAACTGGAATTTAAATAGCTACATGTGTTGATCTTATTGGACAGCATGGCTGTAAGGAATGGTAGAGTGGGCCCACAGTCAGGCTCCAAGGCAGTCCTGAGTTGAAATCTCTCTTGTTGTTCTGGATCTTAGAAAGCCCTAGTCAAGCTGTCCCCATCCTTTAACTCTGTTTTTCTATCTACGTACTACACTAGGCTTTGGATGGCTCATTTCTAGCTGACAGCTCTGAATTATGCATGCTAAAGTGCTTTACTTAACCCTGGGATAAGGTTTTTTTTCCCTTCCTTTCTCTCTCTCTCTCTCTCTCTTTTTTTTTTTTTAAAGAAAAGAGATTCTGTGACAGTTCAGTCATAACAGAGGAAGTAAATGAGGTGAAGGAAAACTAGTTTATAAAGGCTTTAAAAATGTCTAAAATTTTGATTTTCACATAATTTCAGATGGTTTTCTCTGAGTTTTCTCTGTCTCTCTTACACACAGACATACACACATACACGCAGACACACACGTATTCCAGGTAAGGTGTCTGCTGCAGGACATTGGGCTCCTTCTATTCCTATTGAATCAGTAATTAGAAAAGTTGGGTCCATATATATTTTTTCTCTTATGCCAAAACCAAGAATGTTCACTGCATTATTTCTTTTTCTGGTAGAACAGATAGGAGAATGAGCTAAAATGTCCTAGTAGGGAACTCCAGAAAGAAAACTCTTCATAATGTTGAACGGGAGTTTAGTTGGAAATAGAAATAAATATGCAAGGTAGATCCAGTTTATGACCTGATAATCAGAAGACCTGTCATTTGTCTAGTAGTACAGTCTTAGAAAGTACCTGCACATATATTATTTTACTTGATCCTAAAAATAAGTCTGTAAGATAGTTAGGACAGATGTTATTTCCATTTTATAGATTAGGAAATTGAGGCGAGGTTCAGTGATTTCTGCAAGGTCACAGATCTGATAAGAACTTTTTTTTCTTTTTTCTTTTTCTTTTAGTGTTCAATAAATTCATTAGTTGCCTGTAACACCCAGTGCTCATCCCAACAGGTGCCTCCTTAATACCCATCAACTGGTTATCCCCTCCCCACTCCCCTTCTCCTCCGTAACCCTCAGTTTTGTTCCTGGAGTTCAGAATCTCTCGTGGTTTGTCTCCCTCTCTGATTTCTTCCCATTCAGTTTTCCCTCCTTTCCCCTTGGTAGGGACTTTTTCTATTTTTACTTTGAGGGCTCTGTGTTTTGAGGCTTTCTACGGATTTTCTTTGAATATTCTGTGAACTTTTCTAACCTTATAACCATCTGCAGAAACAGTTGCCAGGGTGACCTATGGCCCTAATTGAAGTAGTGTCCACCAGGAACAAGCATTTTGTATTATCAAAATGCAAAGGTATAACATTCTTTACCTCACCACAATTATGCATAATGTGTGTGTGCACACATATGTGTGTGAATTAAGACATGACTACCCACACCTCTATTTACTGTAACCTCAAACAAAATGTTTCTTTGTTATCAAGTAGACACATTATTGAGCAGACTGGGAGGAAGAGTGTGCCAGTTTCTTTTGATAAAAGGGTGTAAATGGAGAAAGAGATGTCTCAGAATATTTGAAAGACCAGCAGGGAGCTGGGGAGGGGGAGGAACTGAGAAAAGGGGAGGGGAAAGAAGGTAGAAATCAATTGCACAAGCTGAAGAGGTATGACTGGCTGACAGAGTACAGTGTTATGTTTCTGACAGCGCTAATTTTTTTTTTTTCTAACAGGTAAATTTGGGATTGTTCCTGGTTTTTGATGCTGGGAGTCTGATGGTAGAGGGAGAGAGAAGTGTTCCTTCTCATTTTTTTCTGTTTTTTATTTTCCAGTTCTAATGAGAAATAATTGACATCCATCACTGTGTAAGTTTAAGGCATACAGCATGATGGTTTGATTTACATATATTTTGAAATGATTACCACAGTAGGTCCAGCTAGCATCCATCTTCTCATATAGATACAATAAAAAGAAAAGAAAGGAAAAAAGAAAAAAAATATTTTCTCCTTGTGATGAGAACTCATAGGATTTACTCTCTTGACTTTCCTGTATATCCTACAGCAGTGTTACCCATTGTAGTTATCATATTGCACATCACATTCCTCGTACTTACTTATCTTATACCTGGAAGTTTATACCTTTTGAATACCTTCCTCCAGTTTCCCCTTCCCCACCTTCTGCATCTGGTAACCTCAAGTCTGACCTTTATTTCTGTGTATTTGGTGTTGTGTTTTTAAATTCCATATATAAGTGAGATCATACAGTATTTGTTCTTCTCTGACTTATTTCACTGAGCATAATGCCTTTAAGGTCCAGTCATGTTGTCACAGATGATACGATTTCCTTGGTTTTTGATGGCTGAATAATATTCCATTGTGTGTGTGTGTGTGTGTGTGTGTGTGTGTGTGTAAAACAACTTCTTTATCTGTTTATTCATTGATGGGCACTTAGGTTGTTTCCATGTCTTGGCTTTTGTAAATAATGCTGCTGTGAACATGCAGGGATCTTTTCAAGCTAGTTTTCATTACCTTTGGATATATTCCCAGAAGTAGAATTGTTGGATCATATGGTAGTTCTATTTTTAATTTTTCTGAGGATCCTCCATATTGTTTTCCATAGTGGGTATGTATTAATTTACGATCCCACGAACAGTGCACAGGGGTTCCCTTTTCTCTACATCTGTGCTGGCGTTTGCTATCTCTTGACTTTTCCATGATGGACATTCTAACAGACATGAGGTGGTATCTTACTATGGTTTTAACTTGCATTTCCCTATGGACTAGTGATGTTGAGTATCTTTTCATGTACCTGTTGGTCTTCCATATATTTTCTTTGGAGAAATGTCTATTCAAGTCTGTTGCCCATGTTTTATTTGTATTATTTGTAGTTTTGCTATTGAGTTGTATGAGTTCTGTATATATTCGGGATATTAACCTCATCAGATATATGGCTTGCAAACATTTCTCCCACTCCATGTTTCTTTTCACTTTTTTTTTTTCTTTTTCTTTGCTGTGCAGAAGCTTTTTAGCTTGTTTTGGTCCCACTTTTCTTCTTTCTTTCTTTCTTTCTTTCTTTCTTTTTAAAAAAGGTTTACTTATTTATTTGAGTTGGGGGCAGAGACAGAGAGAATCTCAAGCAGACTCCCTGCTGAACATGGGGCTGATACAGGGCTTGATCTCACAACCCCCAAGATCATGACCTGAGCCAAAACGAAGATTCGGAGGCCCAACTCACTGAGCCACCCAAGTGCCCTGATTCCCACTTGTTTTTTATTTTGTTGCTTGTCCTTTAGATGTCATATCCAAAAAATCATTACCAAGACACATATCAAGGAGATTTGTTTCTACGTTTTCTTCTAGGAGTTTCATAGTTTCAAGTCTCATATTTAAGCAGTTTATTCATTTTAAGTTAATTTTTGTGAGTGGTATAAGATATAGGTCCAGTTTCATTTTCCTACATGTGAATATTTAATTATCCCAGCACCATTTATTGAAAATAATGATGTTGACCTTATATACTTGTCTTTGATTCTGAGCTCTCGATCCTGTTCTATTGGTTATTTCTCTGTTTTCCTGCAAGTATCATACTGTTTTGATGACTATAGCTTCATAGCATACATTGAAATTGGGACGTGTGATGCCTCCTGCTTTGTTCTTCTTTCTCAGGACTTCTTTGGCTCTTCGGGTCTTTTGTGGTTCCATAAAAATTTTAGGAGTTTTTTTTCCCTGGGTCTGTAAAAAATGTCATTGGATTCCTGATAGGGATTGCACTGAATCTCCCCTCATTATTTATTAGTCTTCCTGCAAGAGGTAATTGCTGTAGTTGTATTCACCACCCTAGAACCTGTCATGTTCAAACAGATGAGGTTATTTTTCTCCTTTCAGATAGTATACCCAGTTAGCCAGTCCTAATTACTCCCATTTCACTGCATTTTCTAGTGGCCCTAGTGCTGTGAGTGAAGGATATGGAGTGAAACGTCTTGAATTCTAGTTGTAAATGTGACACGGCTTCTTACTAGTAGAGGGCAAATCTCGTCACTTGTTCTGTCCTGCTGTTAGTGGAGTTAATAATATTTATTTAGCTCCTAATCATAGCAGGAGGATTAACTAGTTAATGTTGGTTAAGGGGCAAAAAAGGAAGGAAGGAAGGAAAGAAAGAAGAAAGGAAGGAAGAAAGGAGGGAAGGAAGGAAAGAAAACAGAAGAAATGACAAGTTTTGTGTATTATGTCCTTTTCCAAATGCTAATTCTTTTTTCAGGATGGTATTAATAGTGGCATTTGCTCTACTGCAGTCATTAAGCACCTCATGGATGTCTTGCTACTCGGATGAGAAGCAAAATTCTTCCGTTCTGTGTCATTAAGCTCTGGAGAAAATGTACCTACCTTCAGCCCCAGTTTTCAACTTGGGTGTCTGTTTTCTGCCCATCTAAAGATATTGGTTTCCCTTATTCATTTCCCTTACGGCTTCTCTAAGGTTTAGTAATTTTTCTCTCTCCTGAAACCTTTTTTATTTACTGTTACCAGTGCAAAATGACTACTTTGTTTCATCTGTGGGAGAAAACGATCCCTTTTTTATAACAGCTTGTTAAACATTCTGGAATACTTTGTGATCTAAAGTTCCATATAAATGCAAGATGTTTCAGTAATTGTTCTGTTTGTGCATTGCATAACCACATTACAGATTTCTCATACTCTGAAAATTTCAAGCTGCTGATAATATTAGCCACTTTGTGAGGTGTAATTATGGCTTTCCTGTGCATGGTTGCCAGCACTCTTATGTCAGATAGTAGCCTTTTGATTAATCTCTGTTTTCAGATCAGGTCAAATTCTAACCTGCCCTTAGCTCACACCCTGCATAAAATGAGAAAGTATATTAAGATTTGGGAGGACAGGTAGGGGCTTTTAGAGAATGAAAGTAAACACTTCATTACTTTCTTGAATCCTCTTCCTATTGCTTCTCACTTATTGTTCATAAAGCGATGCTAAAGTTTGAGCACTTTCTTTCCTCTGACACTGATTTGCTGCAATGCCTGTTGAAGTTGCTAGAAAATGGAGGCTACTGTGGCTTTCCTTCAGTGGTCAGGGCCCTTTATTTAAACTACAGACATAATTAGAGGGTTGCCAATGTTAGGCAACCATGGAGTCTGGTTCTGAGAAATACTTATTGTGCCTCATTAAATTCGAAATTAGTGCTTAAGAGATCAGAAATAATCTGTTTACATTTTTTTAAAAGATTTTATTTATTTATTTGACAGAGAGAGATCACAAGTAGACGGAGAGGCAGGCAGAGAGAGAGAGAGAGGGAAGCAGGCTCCCTGCTGAGCAGAGAGCCCGATGCGGGACTCGATCCCAGGACTCTGAGATCATGACCTGAGCCGAAGGCAGCGGCTTAACCCACTGAGCCACCCAGGCTCCCTGTTTACATTTTTTGTGACAGTAAATATAAGCAGATGCTGTGTATGCACATTATCTGACCCTACACATTCTACCAAACTGAGATATGCCCCTGTTTGCTGTGGCAGTAATTGAAATAGTGGCACCAAAAGAGAACTGTGGAGAATTTCATTGACCACAAACAAGAAAATGGTCTATTGTATTGTATCTAATTAGAAAACATCAAGCTAACACATTCACAATTTCTAAGATTGTATATTACTTGACTGTTTTTGGTCAGCATGATTACATGTTACAAGCTCGAGCATCAGGCTGGTACCAGGGAAATGAGTTTAGTATGATATGTCAAAGGCTGTTACTCCTTCAATCTTAAATAAGCAACTGGGTTTTAAGTGATGTATAATATAAACAATGAGATTGGGGTTGGAGTTGGATTTGGGGGGTGTTGTTTTGGGCCACAGGCACAGGGCCACCCATTGTTTTCTCTCCAAACGTTTTAAGTCTTTTCAGCTGACAAGGCTCCTCAATAGAAATTATACTCTGCAGGAAGTTAGGGATCCGTAGCAGCTAAATAACAGAGACTTGAAGCACTGATAAACTAGAATCTAGCAGAAAGGAGTAGACCAGTTCAGCTTCTGAGAGTGTGCTGGGCCTTCCCTAAGCCAGAAGGGGTCAAACATTGGCTGTATTCAGGAGAGGGCATATGTGAATCCCTGGGCCATTTCTTGTGGAAAGTCTTGTATTTGTTTCTTATTGTCAGTTGGGCCAGGTTTACCAAGTCATAGTTTCTGAAATTGGAGCTACCCCATAAAGTCATCACTAGTCATGTTAGGTTACCTTGTAAAGATGGTTGCCAATGCCTCAAAAGGACAGTTGAAATAGTCACCAAGGTCTAGGGATGAAAAGTGGCTTGTTCCTGGATCCCTTGGACTCTGTGACTAGGCTCTCCAGCTGGGACTGGAGAACTACCCTCAGTTAGCTTGTGCCAAATTTATCTTTGTCTAACTGCTAGACTATACTCTCCTGATTCACTCATGGAAAAGAACTGAGAAAGTCATGCTGAGGAAGACAGATGTAAAGCAGACTAATCACTTCCTTGATGTTACCACCGTGTGTTTGTTCTCTGTCTCAGTAGTTGGTAATGCCAAGAACAGTGCTCCTGGGAATTTTTCTTGCTGTCCTTGTTTTTGTGGCTTGTTCTAGCTGACTCAGTATTTAAATAGCTGTAGCACTTAACCTGTAGTGTTTGTTTTCTTGGCTCTTTAAGAGGGGAATAACAGTTGGCACCTGCTTGTAAAGTACTTTGATATTTGGGGATGAAAGGCACTCTGTGCCTGCAAAATAGCTTTAATACGTTGTAGTTACATAGTTGGGGATGGTGATTGGACTCCAGGGTTTGTTCCGCTGGCAAATGTGATTGATAGCTCTTTGCTTCTCAGGGTGAATTTTGTTTATGTGGGATGAGATAGCGTGGCTCACATGATTGGATTCTTCTTATTTACTCATAAGCTATTTTAGCATACTGAGTTCTTGTTGGTTTTGCATTTGTGCATAGACTAGGCATCAACTGGTTCCTGAAAGCTTTTTATAAGCAGATACTACTTTATGGTGCACTACACCCCACAGAACACTTAGAAAAAGATCCCAGAGCCTTATTTGGAAGGCTTTGCTCATCTATTTAATGGTATGGTGCTTAGCCTGGTCCTCCAGCAGGCTTTTGCCTCTGAATTGCACGGATGCCTGCAGAAAGCTGCTGTGTTTCTCAAGGAGGTCTTTGTAGTAAAACTGGCAACTGGGTTGCTCTTCTAAAGGCACAACTTTGGCCCAGTCAACAATGAAGGCAGAGAAAAGCACTTTCCCTAGGCTGCCTTTGTCATCTCTGGGTAGTGTGACCACATTGATGGGGCTAGTGAAACTTAGGAGTGAATGATGAAAGACGACTACGAGGGGAACTCTTTCAGCTTGACTTGTTGGATGTTAGTTAACCACATGGCCTGTGTTTCCCTGTAGATAGCCCTGTTTTGAAAGCCACTGGAATCCTAGAATTCTCTTTCACATGTAGAAAAGTAGCTGCCACACTTGTCAATCTGTGACTTAGAGGGCTGCAATCTGGCAGAGCCTTATCTCCTTACAGAAGTTTTATCTGCTTTGGTTTGGAAACACAATCTTGTGTCACTGTTGCCATTCCCAGAGATGTGGCAGGACTGATGGATTTAGATGGGCAGAAAGCACCAAAGTGTGTCAGCTTATCCCTGGCAGTTATATCCAGACTACTGTATATTTATAAGGTAATGGTTGGGAGTGAGGACAGAGAACAAATTGTAACTATAGAAGGCAGCATGGAGAATGGATGCTTTCTGAAGAAACAGGACCACTTGGCCTAATAGAATTGATCATCTGCTTTCATTGTGATAAGTAGCCTCCTTATTAACCTCTTCGAGTTCTTCTTTATTCATTCACCAATGCATTTTATGAATAGTGGCTAAGGGTCTAGCATTGTGGCAGTGAGGACTGAAAAGAGAGCGTCCAGCCCAGCTGGAGGATGAACTGACATACTACACATGAAATAATCAAAGAACGTATGGAAACACATTGCACAGTCTGTACACAGTGCTGAGAAAATGCTAAGTAATGTGGCATGACCAGTGATGTAGATATATTAAAAATGAGGTACATTAGATATGGGGGAGAATTAGAGGACTGATATTGGATGATCACTCAACTAAAGATTTAATTTAGATTTAAGGCTGAATCCATCAAGAAACCCCCTGTAAAGAGTTCCTGAAACCCTTGGGAAGAGAAGTGCTGTAATGAAAACAGGGGGAGGAAGATTATCCACATAGCATTTTGCAGAATGGGCTGGAGTAAAAAGCAAACACAGATGAGGAAACAGTGGCACAAGGTGAGGAAGGCCATGGAAATGGAGCTAAAGGAACAGATACATGTACTCCTTCGAAAAACTTTAAGAATTTTATAACCCATTTGATAGGAGAGAGAGGTTGCCTTTATTTATGATGTGAGTTTGTATGTGTAAGAAATATAAAGGCCAGATCGTCCTCTGTGAGTCACCTCCTCTCATCAAGCCATTATGGTGTTATTTAGCTCTATGAAGTAGCAATGTGATTCTCCAAGTTGTACTCTAGCAGCCCGTGTATAAGTATCTATGTGTATCTGCAGGAGAGTATGTGCCACTCTTTCTTTGTGTGTGTAGGGTGTGTGTGTTTGTGTATAAATGTGTGTGTATGTGTTTTTTATTTTTAAATTTTTTTTGTCCGAATGGCTGACATTTTAACCATCCCTGGTAAGAAGTCCATTAGTTTGTGACCTCCTTGCAGGTGCAGCCTATGTCTTTTTTTTTTTTTTTCCTCTTTCATCTGCAGGGGTTGGTGCATGTTTATTAAATGGATGAAAGAATGAATGAGAGCCTTTTGTTTTAGAGTTCTAGAATTTTTGGAGCTTAAAGGGAACACTGACATCATTTGGGTTATTCTCTTCATTTTAAAGATAGCTAAATTAAGGCCTGAAGAGGGATAAGGTGATTTATTCAAGACCATCAGTGAGTCAGTGACAAACATGGGGAGGGAATCCAGGTTATCCCATTATACTATATTGCTCACTGTAGTCAAAATGGATGTTTTTGACTGTTCATGAGAGAGAGAGAGAGAGAGAGAGAGAGGGAGGGGAAGGGAGGGATGGAAGAGGGGAAGGAGGGAGGGGAGAGAGAGAGAATGAATGAATGAATGAATGAGAATTAGGCCTGAGATGTGTGTAGGCAAAATTCCTGGGACCGTACTTGGTTTGTTTTCCAGTTCAGGGTAAAGATAGGCTATGGGCTTTCTAGTGATTGCAGCTTTAGGGATGGTGCTTTTTATTCCATCTTCACTAATTCCTGCTTCAGCTGCTGCTGTCTGAATGGATGAGTCTTTGCATATACATTCTAGCTGGAGGCCTGTTGGCTTTATTTTTATATAGAATTTATATTTTAATTTTTATGTGTTGGAGATAGGAAGTAGGAAAAAGCCATTTGTCAATTCATTTCCTAAAAATGCCTTTGTGAAGGGTTGTCATTTGAACATCTAAAACAGAAACTGGTTTTAGACAAGATTATGGGTCTTTTCATCATTGATCCATAAGTACAATTATCATTAATAGACATCAGCAGTTAAAAAAAGGACAGGGGTTTTAAAATCACTTTACTGTGCATCTGATTTGTAATTCTAGTTTTCTTGTTTGTATTGCTAAAATGATTAAGAGTTAAAAATTAAAACAAAATAATTAGATAGCAGATTTCAATTTAGATATTTTTCATTTTGATGATACTTCTAAAGTATATTTTAAAAAGGCTGTTCATTTTCAAATGAAAACCTTAAGGTTTGAGTATTCTCTGCTTTAATCTCAGTGTCTGCAACCTTTTGTAGCTTTGTGTAGTGACTGGGGATTTGTGCTATGGGCAAATATTCTAGTCCTGGGTATCTGCATTTATTGGTTTCTTTCTCCTTAGGGTTGAAGTCTCTCCTGGTGATAAATATGGTGCTGAGAGAGTCACAGTCACTCTTCCAGAGACTAGGATAAAATTCAGTGAACTGTAAAAGTAATGCAAAATGACAATTAAAGTAGGACATTCGGGTACCTTGGGGGCCTGACAAAATGGAAGAATTGGACTTGTGATGTGCCAGACTTATTAACATAGAGACATAATAGCATACCACCTACCCAGAAGTCTTGTTGGAAACCTCACATATCCAGAAGGGAGCTCAGAATAGGAAGTAGTAGTCAAAGAAGGCTCGAAAGCAGGTAAAAAACCAAAAAACAAGAACCAAAACATTACACAGAAGTCTCTATATTAAAGATCACTTAATTTCCCTCTTAGAACAACAACATTTCAGCTCTCTGCCCAGACCTTACCTCTTATTTTCCAGACAAAGTTTCTAAGAACACAGTAGAGTAGAAGGATCAAACTTGAAATGGAAGAGGAGCTGTTTTTGATATATTGATAGCACTGGGAAGTAATAATCCCGAGTGTTTGATAGCAAGGTGGTGAAGGACATATGTTAAAAATTAAAGGCAAGAACTCAAAAACCAGAGCACTTTGGGGTCAGTGAGTACCGGCAAAGCCTGCGTGGTACAGTGATTTATGTTCAGAAGGGCGCTCCTAAGTAACCAATAAACAAGGCAGAATGGTTAGGATTTTAAATCAAAGTTTTGGTCCTTGCAGAGGAAAGCCTTAAGCTATCTAAAAAAAAAAAAAAAATCCCAGCTATCCAGAAGTACTTATTCTTCAGGTTTTCAGAGAATCAAGGTGTTATTAAACCTAAGCCAAGTGAGAAAAGTCTGTTCTCAATGATTTCCTAGGATAAACACTTCTAATTAAAGAAAGGATTTGGGAGAAATATATTAAATGGTGGGAAAGTGACTCATTTTCCATTCCGTTGAGGATGGAAATAAAAGTTTGCTCTAGACCCATTTTTTAATGTCAAAATTTGTTTTTCAGAAGCAAATGTTGTTCTTGTCTCTTTACTGTGTTCCTGCGTTAACTTGGCTATCTCATTAGAGATGGGGACATTTCCTAGTGAAATTAATGTGACATTTAGAGAAAATTTTCCCTCTCAAATGTTTCATGTTATTTGCCATTTAGAATACTTAGAGAGGGGATTGGAATAATGTCAAGCAAATTTTGATTAAATAAGGCTAACCAGGAGCCAATATTTTCATGCAAAAAAAGAAAAGCTCCTTTATTACTTCTTTAAAAAGTGTATTTCTGCCCTGGTGTTTTAGCCTGTATTGAGATGACCTTGACAAATAATCTGACAGAAGAGATGCTGTCCTCTAAACAGCTGGGCTTGCATTAGAAAACACAGCACACAGAAAACACACAGTCAAAGCCTGTGGTTGGTCTTTTGCTCAGGACAGTTCTCTCCTCCGGATGTAAGTGAGAAGTACCCGTGAAGCTTTAAGAAACACCAGTGCTGGGGCCCTACACCAGGCCAATTACCCCAGAATCTCCTGAAGTGGGACCTAGGCAATAGTATTTTAAGAAAACCCCGAATTCCCTAGTTGATCCTAATGTGCATTAGGGTTGAGAACCACTAGCTTGAGACATGCAAACTATTCATTAAGAAAAGAAGTGTGGGAAAAATGTAACCTTTCAATGCACAAAAGTTGGGTTTGAGCACATACCTCGAATCAATATGAGCAAGAACAGTTGACATCAGTATACACAGACCCATAATAGGTTCTCTATGGCCAATTAGCTCAGTTGTTTGGAATGTAGTATTAATGGGGTCAGAATAGTGTATGCTATCAATTAGAATAATTCTGTTTCATAGGTTGTTTCCATAACTACAGTCAAGTGGCCTCACAAAGAGATCTGAGACCGATTACAAAAATAAAAAGACAATGGATGACACAACAGAGCCCCATCCACTATGGGAAAATTGGTTCTAGAAATCTACCTCACGACTAGTGCTTCATGTTCTGTAGAAAGCAGGGGATAAGGATTCCCACCATTTCCACCAAGAGTCATGATAAATTCAGTTGAACTTCCCATTTGGATTCATGTTCTTTTTCCCCCTATTTTATATGGGAAGAAAGTGAGGCATGCCAAAATTAGGTAATTTACCCAAGGCTGTCTAGTGGAACTAGTCATTGAACTCCTGAGTACTTAATCAGTTTCCTGTTTTAATTGGATAGAATGCTTTTTGGCAGGTGGAGACTTCCATTATTTAAATATATTAAATATATATTGTATCGACTATCATAAAAGAGCACACTTACCCAGCACAATTTTTGCCCATTATGTTGGTATAATAAATTAATTCAAGAAATGTTTGTTGGTTGACTGACTGATGGATTACCTCTTCCAGCAATGCTTCCAGCATTGTATTCCCAATGCAGCTTCAAGTTGGCCTTTTCTTCCTGTAATTGTATTTGCAAAAATTTCAGCATGCATTTTCTTATGAACGAATTAGAAATGAACTGACCCTTTTGATTTTTTACTCTCCCAATCCATTCCTTCCAACAGAACCAAAAATCACTTGTGGTTTACATTAAAGGGGATTTTTGTCCTCTAGATAAAAGCAGTGTGAGTGGATATTACAGAGCCCATCTTCAAATGAGGAGCATGTAGTGGGCATGAGCATGCCTAAGTAAGTACAAAACAATGGTGGGATTTAGTTTTCTTCATAATACTCTCTCCTCTTTTCTCCCACCTACCCACCACTGCCATCCCCACCTCCTCTAGATACTCAGGGTCCTTACCCTTACTGGTAGCTGTTTGGTGCTCATATGGTGGTTGGATTTGCTATCACCTATCCTGTTTTCTTTTCTACCAAACTCTTGAGTTCCTTGAAACCAATAGCCGCATCTAAGAGCCCCTCACAGTTAATGTCTGACAGGTAGTCACCTGAAAGCAACCTGTTCTTTAGTTAGCTAGATAGCTATTGTGTTTCCTTTTTTAGGCACTTTTAGTTGAAGTGACTTTGGGAGGGCCCCAGGGAATGGTGAGCATGTGAGGATGTCTGGTAGGCTAGCAGGAGGATGGAGATGCATTTGGGCATTTTCCAGTATCTACAGTGGCTCAGTGAGAGTAGTACTTTAGTGTTGGGATAAGATTAATTTTATCAGGACTTGCAATTACTTCAACATCAACGTTTACCTGCATTCCCCTCTTCTAAGGCTGCCCCCTTTGGGTGCTCTTAAACGTTTTCCCATTTCTTTCATCTGGCAGGTATTCTGCATTTGCTTTTGTAAAGCTGTTTCTCTTGCAGTCCTACTGTAACCAGATTAGGCAGTAGTGTTTTAATGATAGGAGCTGAGACAGGGTTTGCTTGCAGACTTCATGTTTCACATGAAAGGCTTTGGTACCCCCTGTGGACTGCCCTTCACCGGGTTTCAGGAATAATACTTGTTTGCCTTTATATCTGTGATAAAACTAAGGCCTTCCTGCATAACCAGTGCTGAGCAAAATGTCTTAAAACAAAGGGAAGTACAGAGTTTAAATCCACAGGAGGGGATTACCTTGCCTGCATTTCCATAGCTATGGAATAAATATTTTAACATGTTAATTATCTGCTACTAATAAAAATACCTTTGAACTTCCAGTCAATTTGATAGGCACAGAATTATATCCACTGGGAATGGGAAGCAATTAGTATCTGTAAAGATTGTGGGTCATGCTGTATCTTCCTCTAAGTGCTTGCATGGTCAGTAGCCATCCATATTCTAGGGGATGTTTGTGTCAATTTCATCTTAGTCTGCAGGTGAGAGCTGCCTCAGCAGAGCCCCCCAGGGCTCTAAGGAGGCAGCAGGCATTCCTCAGGCTGTTACCGGACTACGGCCTTGGTTTCTGATTCATTCATTGCTTCTCACCAGGCAGAAAAATTCCCCCTAAGTAGGACAGTTTGGCTCTTTTCATGAACTGTCTATGTAACATTTTTAATCTTTTTTTTTCCTATTGCAGACTGAAAACTATTCCTTTGATTCCAACTACGTGAACAGCCGAGCCCATTTAATTAAAAGGTATGTTGGTTTGCTTGCCTGTTTCTACAACCAAGCTTCATTTAATATAAAAAGCAGACCAGATTAAACCTTTTAAATGATGCCTTTGGTTTTTTTTTAAGATTTTTAAAAATTTATTTGAGAGAGAGAAAGAGAGAGAGACAGAGAGCGACTCTCAAGCAGACTTCCTGTTGAGCAGGGTGGCTGACTTTGAGGCTGGATCTTATGACCCCAAGACCATGAGTGGAGCCAAAATTAAGGAGTCGGGTGCTTAACTGGCTGAGCCACCCAGGTGCCCCATGATGCCTTTGTTTTGGGATTTTACAACGAATGCCTATCTGCTTATTGTAAGAGATTTGAAAAATTCAGAAAAAACATTTTAAAAAATCACTGATAATTCCACTATGCCAAAATAATCACTGTTGGCATTTTACCATATTCCTTTACATCAAAAGGTATGCATAAACACAAATTTTAAAAAACTGGGGTCGTATTTTTTTTTTTTTAAAGATTTTTTTTTATTTATTTGACAGAGAGAGATCACAAGTAGAGAGAGAGAGAGAGAGAGAGAGAGGAGGAGGAAGCAGGCTCACTGCCTAGCAGAGAGCCCGATGTGGGACTCGATCCCAGGACCCTGAGATCATGACCTGAGCTGAAGGCAGAGGCTTAACCCACTGAGCCACCCAGGCAGCCCCCTGGGGTCGTATTAAAATACGGTTTTATATGATGATTTTGAAATCTAATATTAGAAAACAGATACTTTCAAAATCATGTTGCTGTGAAAATTCTTGTTGCTCTGCACTTAAATCAAGAGAGGCCTTAAAGCAGTTTCTCATGTGGAACTTTCAATGAATTTCAAGATTGCGGTTATTCCATCAATACTGGAATCATCTTAAAGCTATGTTAATGGCAGATTAACTAATTTCTTATCTTTTAAGAATTTTGTAGATGAGGGAGGAAAAGAATCTTTGCATGAATTCCATATTTCTTAAAATATTTGGAAGTGTTTCAAATACAGCATTCAAAATTAGGATATGTGTGATTGGTTGGTCATAACTCAGTTATCCATGGAGTTGCAGAGTACGGAGCTGAAGACTGCCAAGGAAGTTTCCATGTGGTGGGGCACCAAGGTTCAGGGAGCCCACTAAGGAGGGAGAATGAAACAAAATGGAGAATTTATTGTGCTGAAAAACCAGGACTGACTATTCAGTTGATGCCTTTATTATTGCTTCATGCAGATATCCTCTTGAATGGTCCAGGGGTTATTTGCAGCTAAAATTAAACTCTGAGCGTGTTTGTTAAAATAATATAAATAAAATAGAGAGGGAAGCAGGGTATGTTAGAGCTACAGTAGAGAAGATGTGAAAATGCTATTATTTTGCCAGCTCTGATCCCATAAATTTATATCGCCAGATGAATAGGATTTGAAGAATGAACTGGCTTGTTGAACAAGCCACTTTAATTAATATTTAATTTAATTCATGATGTGCAGTAACCCCTGAAAACATGCTAGGTTTATCTATATTGGTCTGGAATTGCTTATGACCTTAAGTGATGATTGTTAATTATGGTTAATTAAAATGAATAGCCCAGCATTACCTGTCATAGCACAGTTTGAAATTTTTTCTGAGGATTTGGGAGGACTCCATTTTGAATATTTCCTTAGCTCACAGAATAAACTCAAAGGTAAGGAATTCAAAATTGTCTGACTGATTTGTTTTCATAGGAAAACAGCCCCTCTTTATGTGCACTGATTAGAGTAACTTCGCAGCAGGAATCTGCTTTATTTTCTGCTTTAAGACTGTTATTCCAAACCTTTTGGGAAGAATTCTGGTAAAAACAGTGACTTAATTTATCCTTTTTAAAAAAAATATTTTATTTATTTATTTGAGAGAGAGAGAGAGAGAGCGAGCACGAGAGGGGGTAGGACCAGAGGGAGAAACAGGCTCCCTGCTGAGCAGGGAGTCTGATTGTGACTTGATCCTTTGACTCCAGGATCATGACCTGAACTGAAGGCAGTCATTTAACCAACTGAGCCACCCAGGCAGCCTGACTTGACTTATCTTCACAGGTCCCTTGGGCTAGCTCCGGGTACTTGGGGATCCTATGACCAGGTTAAACTGATAACATGATCCTTATTTTCATAGCATGGCAGAAATCCTTCTCCGGGGGACCCTTCCTATCTTTGGTCAGCCCCGAATATACAATGCACAGACAGACTGATGAGATGAAAACTTAATGTTCAAACATTTCATTTTGGGGATATGTGTATTTCCACAGCAGCTTTGGGACTCAGGAGAAACCTCTTTGATTAATTACCTTATATGTTTTTGTTTACCACAAAATGCACAACCTGGACTTAATAGGCTTTTAGTGAAAAAGTCTCCTGATGTTGCCTGAAACCAAAAATAGTGACTTTTTACCAGGGGCCACTTTGATTAAGAGGAAACATCTGAAAGCTCAGGAACACATGCATTTCTGCCAGGTTCTGTTTTTGGAACTTTGAGGGCCTTGGAAAACCACAAAGGCCTTGGAATTTACGGGATCCATTGAGTTTAGACAAAGCACAATACCTGGAAAGATACAGGAAGTTTGGTGTGCTATGCTTTTCTGGGGACTAAGGTTTTTAAAATGTAAAATGTGTGGAAAATGTTAAGAGAGAGTGGTAACACCAGGTGATAAAAAACCTGCAAACTGTGTTCAAATAGCTCCCAGTAATGTTTGAAAGGGGTTTCACTGTATGTGGTTTCTTGAGGATCCATTTACACACATGGAAAAATCTCCCAGCCAGGAAATTCTGAATCTTGTTATCAGTTTTAATTTTACTATCAAGTCCTGTCACTTTTTTTTAAAGATCTTATTTATTTATCTGAGAGAGAGAGAGAGAGAGAGAGTAGGAGCATAAAGAGGGGGAATCGCAGAGGGAGAAGTAGATTCTCTGCTAAGCAGGGAGCAGGAAGGGAAGAAGTGGGGCTGGATCTCAGGACCCCAAGTTCATGACCTGAGCCAAAGGCAGATGCTTAACTGACTGAGTCACCAAGGCACCCCTCAAGTCCTGTTTCTTTGAATCCAATTTCAGGAGAGTTTTGAGAACTTCTTTTCCTATCCATTTTTTCTTTTCCTCTCTTCACTTCCAACTTATCCACGGATGCTTCTTGGACCCTTCTTTTTGGCATTCTCCAGCAGTCGTTACCTGTCTTGTCTAGACAGTTTACATCCAGGCTTCTTTTTCTCTCGCTCGGGTAAGCCAACAGAAAGAGAGCAAGGGGGTTTCCCTAAGCACAAATTCAAAGTTGAGAAGGATAAAGTGTGGATCTTGAAGGGAAAAGGAAGATAGATGGCACATCATCTTTGCACCACGGAATCTGGTGTTATATTTCCGTTTGTTTTCAGAACATCACCTGCAATCTGCAGGTTTACCCAAGGTTTATGTCAGGATTCCAGATTAACAAACCGAGACGGTTCAGAATTTTTTTCTGGATGTGCTTCCTTCCTGCTCTGTTTGTTTCCTTGGTGTCTTCTCAGAGCAAGGAAAGCTGGCAGTTGCACTTTGCTCCTGCTGCAACACTCTCTTTCCTTATGCTTGGTTTCTGTGCTGCTGTTTGATATCTACACCTGCAGTGCTTCTGGAGCAATGACAAGCAGGGCATGAGGCTGGAGCACAAAGAAAATAAAGCAGGAAATGAACAAGATAGCATAGCAGTGTGGTGAGGAAAATGAACCTCGACTCCTAAAGCATACAGATTGCTTTCCTTTTCCACCCAGATTGTTCTGGGGGTTTTGCCGCACCTGGTATCACGCCTTGTCTATAACAAGGGCTGGTACGTGTTTCTTGAATGAATGGATGAACGAAGTTGAAGAAAATCTCAGCATTTTTCCAACCAGAGTGAGCACTAAAGTTCCCTGTGAACAGCAATTTCTGGGGCTCCTGGGTGGCTCTGGCATTAAGCGTCTGCCTTTGGCTCTGGTCATGACCCCAGGTTCTGGGATCCAGCCCCACACTGGGCTCCCTGCTCAGGCGAGAGTTTGCTTTTCTCTCTCCCACTCCCCTTGCTTGTGTTCCCTCTCTCACTGTCTCTCTCTGTCAAATAAATAAAATCTTTTAAAAAACCCCAGCAATTTCTGACCTTTGATGTGCATTAGAATCACGTGGGAAGCTTGTTAAATGCAGTCTTTAGCTCCGTCCCTAGAGAATCTCCAGTTTTCATAGGTTCCCAAGGCGATTGTGATGCAGGGAGGAGATCCAGGAACCACTGAAGAATCATCCTTATATTCTCTAAATATAGTTACAATACTCTTTACTTTTACTTCTTCTCATTATTACTCTTAGATGGCATTCCTTGGGTATGTGGTGTCATCTATTAGGAAGATATGACCTGTTTCCTTTCAGATTATTCTAGCTTTTGGAAAGATTTCCAATATTTTAAAGGATAAATACGGGTCAGAATTTGAATAAGGTTTATTCATGAAGCATTTTGTGAGTAACTCTTATGTTCAGAGTCTTGCTCTGGGTGTTTTCAAACAAATCTATCCCTTTGTTGGCCACCAGCATGGTCATAGAAACATTTGAATTTACAATACCATTGCAAATGGGTACCCCTAATTTATTGTCCCACAAAAGTTGGTTTACAAGTTTTTCATCTCCCAAGAGGTATACAGGTAATAAAACAAGTGAAATCAGCATTTTTTTTTATGCCTAGGATAAATTGTTTTTTGTTTTGGGTGAGTAGCCATTTACCAGGCTGTTTCACAATTTGCAACATCTTGCTCATTGGGTCTTAAACTTTACCCAAATCCATTCATTAAGTCACTAAATGTCCTTACAAGACTAGAGTAAGTGGTACTTAGTTCATCACATGGACAAACTGATCTTTAAGTGGGTTAACTATTCTAGGGTTTGCAGGAGGGGAGTTAGATCTCTTACTTTCTTTTTTTTTTTTTTCAGAGAATACATAGCTATCACTTTGGGAGTCTTTTAAAAAAATTTTACTAAGTTTTTAATTTTAATTCCAGTATAATTAACATAGTGTTATATTAGTTTCAAGTGTACAATAAAGTGATTCAGCAATACTATACACTACTCAGTGCTCATCGCTAAGTGTACTCTTAATCCCTATCACCTATTTCACCCCCCCACCTCCCTTCTGGTAACTGTCAGATTGTTCTCTGTAGCTAAGAGTCTTTTTCTTGGGTCACTTCTCTCTCCCTCTCTTTCTTTGTTTTGTTTTTTAAAATTCCACATGTGAGTGAAATTGTATGGTGTTCATCTTTCTCTGACTGACCTGTTTCGCTTAGCATTATACTCTCTAGCTCCATCCATGTTGTTGAAGGTGGCAAGATTTCATTCCTTTCGTGGCTGAATAATGTTCCCTCATATACATATCACCTCTTCTTTTTTTTTTTTTTTCATTTTATTTTATTTTATTTCTTTTTAGTGTTCCAAAATTCATTGTTTACGCACCACACTATACCACCTCTTTTTTATCCATTCAACTACTGATGGATTGTTAGGCTGCTTCCAGAATTTGGTTATAATAAATAATGCTGCAATAAACATAGGGGTACGTATAGCCTTTCAAATTAGTGTTTTTGTATTTTGGGGGTAAATACGCAGGAATGGGATTACTGGATGGTAGGTTTGTTGTATTTTTAATTTTTAAAGGAAACTCCATGTTATTTTTCACAGTGGCTGCACCAGTTTGCATTCCTACCAGCAGTGCATGAGGGTTCCTTTTTCTCCATATCCTAAGCAACACTTGTTATTTCTTGTGTTTTTTATTTTAGCCAAGAATACCTGACTTTTTACACTCACACTACCAGTTCCAAGTAGCCAATCCTTCACTATTTTATTATGTCTCTCATTTCTACCTAAAAAACAAAATCTCTGAGATAGTTTGTAGTATTTGGATGCATATAAAATGGATGATCAAACTTTAAAAAAGCAGATCTAAACCAATTGGGTGAACATAAATAGTGATCCTTGACATTCAAATCACAGCAATTAATATTATATTTATTGTGAGGCTTTTGAGAAGCCAAGACAAAATGGTAAGTACACCAGAGTACATAGTTCTCATTTTTCAATAACGGAAGGATACACATTTGACAAAATTTCTTTTCCTGTTCCTGAAATCAAGGAGCAATTAACCTAGTGAACAGTGTCTGACTATAGTTTATGGAAGATAGAGAAACATTATTTAAATACAGATTTCCTGTATCAATCCTAGAAAAACACCACAGACATAATATTTAATTATAACTCAATGAAGACATTACCATATGGTGTAATGATCATATTAAACAATAACCATTTTTTGAGCTTTTGTATTTACCCAGTACTTCATGTGGGGTATCTCACTGAGTCCTCAAAATGGCCTTGCAAAGAAGGTTTTAGCAAATGCATTTTACACAAGGAACCTGAGGCTCAAAGACATTAGCTATCAGGCCCAAGGTCCAATCAATGAGGTGGCACAGTATGGATTGTCACTTGTCCTAATGACAGCACTCTTTCCACCATAGTCTGGAAATTCAGCATGCTGCAGGAATAGAGTTTTAAAGAACCTAAAGCAGTGGTTTACACCTGAGGATGATTTGGCAATATATGGAGACCCTTTTGGTCTGGGAGAAGCACTATTAGCATCTAATGGATAGAGGCCGGGGATGCTGCTGTACATTCTACAATGTGCAGGATGGTATCTGACAACAACAAATTATGCAGCCCAAAATGTCAATAGTGCCAAGGTTGAGAAACCTTGGTCTAAGGGATGGCAAATTGCATTGTCCTCATATTCCTCTTCAACATATGTCTCAAGCCTATTTTGGCAACTGCTGAAATGCACTCAATTCAGGGTTGATGTCTCTGGCTTAGAGCAACAATTTCGTGTTGTAGATTGAAGAAATTTTCATGTGCTCCAGGTACCAGAAATGCAGGTCAAAAAATTAATTTTGTTTTCAAAGTATACAAACCAGGTAGGTCATTTCCTTTCTTCTGAAATACAGGAGTCCATGTGGGCAGGACCAAATACTATTTTTTCTAAAAGACAAACTTTGAATCTGTTCAAGCTCTGGCGTTAGTATTTACAGGACACCACCACATCTGTGCCATAAAGCTAGAAATGGCTACACACTCTAAAGAGCCTGCATTTCCAATTGGTCTTCTTGACCATAAAAGAATTTTAATATGATTGGTTTTTTTAATAGAACTACATGCTGGGGGGCGCCTGGGTGGCTCAGTGGGTTAAGCCGCTGCCTTCGGCTCAGGTCATGATCTCAGGATCCTGGGATCGAGCCCTGCATCGGGCTCTCTGCTCAGCAGGGAGCCTGCTTCCTCCTCTCTCTCTGTCTGCCTCTCTGCCTGCTTGTGATCTCTCTCTGTCAGATAAATAAATAAAATCTTAAAAAAAAAAAAAAAAAGAACTACATGCTGGTGGGTCCACAGGGCTGAGGAGCTGCATGACATAATTTGGAGAAGCTGAGTGAGTTGGCTTATTGAATGATTTTAGTTTTAATACAGGTGATGCTCAGTGATCCTTTCTGAAAATAATTAGCAAACAGGTCAGTGCTTTACTCGCTCCTGCTCTTCATTTTCTTATAATTATGGCTTTCCAGTTAGTGCCCTTTTGATCCTTTCTTTTTCATATTCAGAGCAGTAAGCATTCTACATCTAGGTTGGTCATATATTAAAAATCTGCAGTGATTCCTTTTGACCAATGTGGTGAGTGACAGTGTATCTACTGTGTCCATGGCATAGTTCTTCATCATGTGTACTGAATGTTCTTACCGAAGCCTCAATGAGCGAGGCCTGTGGATGTACAAGGTTGAGCACATCAAACGAGTTTGCACTATTCTCTTCACAGGCTTCCTTTTCACAGGTATAGTAGGTCCGTTGGGACTTGTCCTAATTCACAAGCATGACACTCTCCGTTGTTGAGACAACACATTTTCTTGAGTCTGTCTTTGCTGCTTCCTCACTGATTGGGGAATGGATTCATCATTCACTAGGTATTTCAGATTCATAATTTATGGACTATGTTGCACATCTGTTGCATACTGTTGCACATCTATGGATTCTGTCAGGACATACAAAGTATTAGAAATAGCAAGTGGGGCCTCTATGGATGTACCTTAGGTATTAATCCTCTATTTTTTTTAAGGTTCTTGGATTGTATGTTTAGGGCATTGTATGGTGGATTGATTTAATAAATACAAGAAAAATTGACCCACAAACTCCTTAGCTGCAAGTTTTCATATTCTTAGCATAACTACACCCACAGTTTTATTAGAACTCACTCTCTGGTTCTCACTTTTGTCTTACTGTGCATGCATCGAGGCTTCTCTTCTCAGTTCCTTCCTCTTCCTGTTTTCTTTGAAACTGTCTCTCTGACTTTCTCAGTTAAAATTGATCTGAGTTCTCTGATCCTGATACTCCTTTTATTTTAATTGCATTACCTCAATTTCTGCCACTTCAATTGCAGGGGATTAGTAGACATCTTTGGAAAAGCAGTATACATAGTGGTTAAGGGTCCAGGCTCTGGAGCTAGGCTGCTTGGGTTTGGTCTTAGATCTGTTGCATTTTTATCAGCTGTATGAACTTGGGCGAGTTACATAACTTCCGTGTGCTTCTGTTTTTCTCATCTGTAAGTGGAAATATTTGTGGTACTTTTCTCTTACATAGTTGTGGTGATTAAAAAAAGTTAATTCATGTCAAGCACTTAGAATAATGCCTTATGTATAGTAATTGCTCAGTAAACATTAGCTATTATTTTACTTTAATTATAGAAGAAGAGGGAAGACCTTTTGAAATGGTGATATTCTTTGTAGGTGGTTGTTTCAGATTTTACCTTCTTCCACCGTGCCTGTAGTAATGTTGAAGATAATGGAATGAAAGTATTAGCTACATCAACATCCAATAGTGGGAACCTCTCTGCAGCATTAAGTTCCATTATCATTATTTTTTTTAGATTTATTTATTTATTTATTTACTTGAGAGAGAGGCAGAGGGAGAGGGAGAGAGAGAATTCCAAGCAAATTCCCCACTGAGCACGGAGCCTGATGTGATGCGGGGCTCGATTTCACAACCCATAAGATCATGACCTGAGCCAAAATCACAAGTTGGACAGTCAATCAACTGAACCACCCAGATGTCCCAAGTTCCATTATCTCTAAACAGAAATTCCTCTTCTTTCTACTCTTTTGGGCAATCTAGTCATGTTGGCCTCACCAGAGAGCTGACATCATCCTGGCTCTGAAAGATTTTAAAAATTAGATCACAGTTGTTAATTCTCATTCTTTCTTCAACCCAGCAGCTCTACCTTCAAGGACTTAGAGGGCAACAGCCTGAAGGACAGTGGTCATGAAGAGAGTGACCAGACTGACAGTGAGCATGATGTCCAGCGGAGCCTGTATTGTGATACTGCTGTCAACGACGTGCTGAACACCAGCGTGACCTCCATGGGATCTCAGATGCCTGACCATGGTAAGGGCTGGTTGGATGTAAGTCACAGCCATAGATCACAGAGAACCCAGAATGTTTGTAGGTATACTGTACTACTTTACTGTAATGAGTGTGTTGTCAAGGTGGGCACTGTGCTCATGCCTGAAGAGCATCTACAGAGTTGTGAGATGTCCTGACATCAGACCAGATTCTTCTTTATCCTCCCTGAGTGGATCCCCTAGGTTTGTATAATGTTCAGGCATTTTAAAAGCTGACTACATATACATATTGCATACATTCTCTTCGATAATAACTGCACTGAGCACATAGAAAATGAGCAGATGCCTTCTCACCAGGAGTAAATGCCTCTTTCTGCTTTAGTACATGAAATTTAACTGATCAGTCGAGTTGCACAGAACATAGCACTAATGAGACCAAAGGGGTGGGCTTTATTTCCGTATTAAGCTAGTTAACTTTACTCAGAGAGAGACTCTGTTCTCCGACCACAGATTGTATGCCCTTTACTGAAGAAAGTACCAAACTTCCAATTTTGTCTGTGGGGCTGCTATGCCAAATCCCTCTAGCTTCCATACACATGCCTGCCATTGATCATAGGAGAGACCGGTGTAAGAAAACATGACTGACTTCAAGCAACATTCTGGGCATATGAAAAACACCTCAGAACAAAGCTCAGGACTGGCTTTCTCATATATGAAGACAAGTCTGTTTTTGTGAATGCAGCCACACATGCTTTAGCAAGAGGAGCTATTTAAAACCATGCTGGGCATAAACCAGGGTATAAAAACATTAGCAGAGTTCTTCTAAGGCAGAGTGTTCAGATGGACTTGTGCACAAATGTCATTTTCAATGTTTTACTGATGCAAACATGCTGGGAAAACAGCCTGTCTTTTTCAATTAAGAACTATGAATTCAGCTTGGTGTTTAGGCTCAGTGAAGCTTCAGAATGCGTGGCTATGTCTTGAGAGAAGCTAGACGCAAGCTCAGCTGGAAGCCCCACTGCTAAAAGACTTAAAGAGGAGAAAACAAAATACGGTGATTATGTGCTGGTCTTCAGCTGTTTCATTTCACTGTAAACATCATTAAATGCTTTTGTTTTGGTCTTATAAATGAATCCAAAGGGGGAAAAATTGCACAATTCAAAAAAGGAAATGTTTTTCATGGAAAAAAAAGTTTGTCGCTGTAGATTCTGTTAAACGGCCTAAAATCCATCCCCTCCCCAGACAGCTCAAGTGTCAAAGTCTATAATATATAGAGGTCATTACTAATTATGCATTGCTTTCTTCCCTAATTGGCAAGTGGTGACATCCATGGAGATAACATACTTCCTGGGCAACCTTACTAAGACTAAAGATGAGAAAACTGAACATTTATATAACTGAAACAGAGACTGTTTAATTCTCAGAGGATTAGTAGTGGGTCACAGGGTACAGACCGGTATGTATCACTTACTAGCCTTGTATCTCAAAAAAGTGCTCTTTCATTTATATCAGAAAGGGTTTTAGTTAGATGCTTTTTAAAATGAAGTGAATCCAGGAAAGGAAATGGTCATAATTGATTCTCACTTTATGCCTGGCTAGAATAACTCTGTTTTAATTTTTGTCGCATTTTTCTAGAAAACAGTATCAGTGGACTATGCTTAATTTTTCTGAGGGAGTGTTTCTTACAAAATTAACAGATGCATAAAATTATCTCTATTTTGAAAATCCTGATATTCCCTATCAATCATGGGTCTCTATACATGCAAAGAAAAATGCTGTGCTAATATCCAAGTTAGAAAACACAGAAATCTACAGACATGAAATCCAAGGTAAGCCAATACAAGGGCACTTGGGTTTGAGATGCCCATCACAGCATCAATGAAACAAAGACGCCAGGGACTATTTTTTCCCCCCTCAAAGAATCTTTGAGACTTTCAGTGCAGGTCTGAGTTCAGAGAAGATTCCATTTTCCCTCATGATCTTTCCAAATTGGTAGTCCCCAGAAGATACAGTACCATATTGCCCTGGAATTAATATACCTAGAACTATTCTTGTTAGAATGGTTACGAGATCAGGTCTATGTGGTTAATTGGCTCAGTGATTGTCTTTCAACTACTCTGCCTCAGGATAAAATGAGAAGTACTATGTGAATCCTAGTTTGAGATAGTAAAATGCTATAAAATGTTAATTGTTGAAATTGTTGCTGTTGTTTGAGGTAGCAATAACTGAGGTGACACAATTTATGTGCCCAGCCTAGAGCTGATTTGGGATATAACAGTTAAATACTATTACGGAAACCTCACAAGTACTGGGAACTCATAAGGTAGAGCCTGAGATGTAAGCACGACAAAGGTTAATGACTCAACCAAACGAAAGTGAAAGAAAGCAAACTCAAGGATTGGCTTAAGATTTAGCCACTGCTGGAATGATGGAAAAAAATTAAGATATATATATGCAAACTGAATACTGAGAAAAAAATAAGAAATTGTTGCCAAAATGGAACAGCAAAAAGTGTCTGTGTGTACATGCATGTGTGTAATCATCACCTTCTATGTAGGAGAGTCTTGGAATAATGCCACACGTTTGCTTTAGAAAACTCTCATTATTATACAATCTACAATCTATATACATATATACATATACATTCTTACAAATGAACTGGCTGAGCTGAATTTCCTTGTTGCCAGGTGATTGAATTACACATTCATTTATCATTTGAGTGCCCTTGAATTAATATGTCTCAGCTTGTCCCCAGTAATTCAGCTCTTATTGTCATGGCTTCCCAGAAAAGAAGGTGATGGAGAATTCTTTATCCTGCACTTTCTACTTACATATAGCACTTTTTGGAATGTTATCTCTCTGTAGCTCTCAGAGTGCCTTGAGAACAAGGAAGTGTTGTCATTCAGCATATTTTATCACCTGATTTAATCTTGAGGTGATTTGGTGCTGAGCTTAAATCCTTTAACCAATGCCTTCTCTTCCTGAATTTGCCTTATTTGGTAAAATTACCAACTTCTGGCAAGGCCAAGAATTTTGCCTTATGCAACTGCAACAGACAGTCTCCAAGAAGAGTAACTGACCATTAGAGAGGTAGAGGTGCCAGAGATTCATGGGTTTGTTGCACAGTTAGGGATATCACTGAGTTTGAATCTCTTCCTCTCAGTTATTTCTGGGTTGAGTAGTGCTGGGGTTAATAGCTTCCTTCTCTTCCATGCTTCTTTGCATGACCATTTGTGATGACTTGGATATACCATTATGTTTACTTAAATATGTAGTCCTTTTGGGAATCATATCCTAGAACTATACATACTAGTCCTGAGCTCAACTAATTTGTTTCAAATCATACACGTTGTCTCTTACTTTATGATTTTAATTATTGATTATAAATCCATCAACTGAAAAGATGACTCTAATTGCACTAATGTGGATCTAGTTTGGAGTTCACGACAACACTGATTTGGTTTGTCTCCCATGCTAATTGATACCACATGGAAACAACATACAGAAACTCAAAATAACAGCTATTTGCTTTCGCATCCAAATGCATCCAAACACAATGTAATGATTGCTTTATTTCTGGAAATATAAATCCTTTTGGATTTTACTAAACTTGTTTATTTGGTAGTTTATCACCTGAATATCATTTAACACGTTTGTTGTGTAAAACATGGATTGAAAGAACTTGATCTGTGCCTAATACAACTGCTATTACAAGTTAACCATGAAAATGTTCTGTAGGTTTCACACTATGCATATTCTAGTTTCAATCACAGGTATATTAAGATGTTTACACTTCCAGCAGTCTGTCAGCAATGTGTAATTTTATTTCCTCTAGACTTTTAATGAAATTATGATTTAGTGACTGAACATCCTTTGCTTATCCTCTTACCTATCCCCCTGACTCACCTCTCATCTCACTAAATTTCCAAACACTCATTTCAATTAGTCTCTTGGCAAAACAGGGTGTTCTCAATGGAGAATATTCTGTGACATTGCAAAGCAGTGTGCTGCTGGTCTCCAGAAATGGTAGCAGGGACCAGATGTTCATAGAGTAATCGAAAATTCCATTTTATCAGAATAGCATTTGCTGTCAAAAACTTTTATCTTTACTTCAACAAAGAGGTTGATTAGATCCCCCTGGACCTGAATTAGCATCTTTGAAGCTAGATATACTGTTTTGCAATTCATGTGGTTCGTTATCCCCTGGTTGCTCACATAGAATCTTTTAAAAATGTCTTCAGCCTCATGCATATATATACACGGTGAAATGTTTAATTGCTTGAACAATGGAATGTATATGCGTATAGCGAATCTATATATGTGATGTTCAGCTGTTTTCATCTATCTCAGGTATACAGTATTCTAATGCCAGGTAGGAACAATCCATGAGTAGATATGTATCTTTCACCTGTTCATTCAAACAATAATTTTGAGTGCTCACTGTGTGCCTGTCTCTGGGAATTGAATGTGTCAGTTACTGTTATTATTGACTGTGAAAGTTCTCATCTCTTTAGCTTTGCTTATATCTGGGGTTTACTGAATTGACCAAGGTCAGCTCAATGATGAAATGAATAACTCTTTATGATTTTAGAAATCATTATAAGAATAGAGCCTGGTACTATTAAAAACCTTATTAATGTTGTGTCAACAAGGCGAAAGAAATAATAAAAGAAGACTTATAATCAAGATCTTATTTTTAATAAGAATATCATGAAAGACTCTTCCTTGATGCCCTAATTTGAACAATGTCACAGAGGTAATCATTTTGCTTTTAAACCTATCAGCTCTGAGGCCGAACTTCTTGCTTACTTTTAGTTAATTTCATTATAACATGATAGGTTTAATCTCTGACATGTCCAGTTACCTTGTTGGTTTAGAGGCACTCAGTGGTACTCAATGCTCGGTCTTCCTTTTCCTCTGATGTTGGAACTTTTATCCAGTCTCAGTCTCAGCAGTGGCTGGGCAGGTGGGAATAGAGGGACAGGTGGATGCTTTTGTTTATTTCAACTACATTGCTGCACCAGATAATTGGACTCCTTTCAAAGCGTTATTTACATTTTACTGCAAGACAGTTGCTGGAATAAAAAGTTGTCCTTAACTAATGGAAACATCCATGTTGTTAGCAGTTTGTTTGCTACCATTATTTTGGTATGGGCCTTTTGGTCAGAGAATTCTTTTAGGACAGTTGTCTTCATCTGCTTTGAAATAGGAACACCGTGCCCCCCACTTTTAAAAGAAAAATAAGATGTTTTCCTGATCCACTTGGAGCTTTTAGTTGTCTCATATTCAATGTCTATTTTAAAATTGATTATAATTACCTGTGGAAAGGGATTCATTATTCATCAAGAAAATAGATGTCAGGGGCTTTCTTGACTGGTTGACACTAAGAATTTCTGTATTTTTAAGCACTTAGAAAGCACTAGAGGATGGAAATTATATAAAGGGAGCACACTGGATAATTAAGAATTTTATTCTCTAGGAGTTTATGAACCAGTAGCACAAATAGTCTGGTATGGAATAGACCTCATAGGATCAGTGAAGAAATTAATCAAGATTATTTGAACTGGAAAGCAAAATACATTTCAAAGGACACTGATGTAATGGAATTCCTTTGGAGGAATAGTGGAAGGCAGGCCCTGATATAGTAAGCTAAATAAAATTAGGCTGTATTTGGGTGATTTGCTAGGTGAAGGTTTGCCAATTGCTTTATGATAAAGCAAGTTCCATAGGCCATGATAAGTAGGGACACTGTCAATAGGATAACAGATGAGAAGCAAATCAAGTTGTTTTATAGGGCTAGATCACATGGGTTGCTTTGCATACTCAAAAGTCCATTGAAATGTCAAGTTCCTCATCTTCTTTGGGTCTTTCTATTTAACGACATTTCTGTCCTATCATAAAGTGGTTAAGAATCAAAAACTCCATCAGGATGGGAAAACATAAATCTAAATTTGTCATTTACATATTTATGAAGTTGTTCTTTGTTTTCCCTTAACCCCTTTATTATGAAATAAATATGGGGAATTGAGTCCAGTCATAATTTAAAAAGCAATTTTAAGAATACCAAAATCATTTGTTATTCCTTTACTGTATGGGCAAAATACTCGTGAGATGGTTTTCCTCCTTTATGGATGCTTTTTGTCATCCAGAGTCATGTCTTAGCCTCAGGTATTTTTGGTCTCTGTCTTTACCAGATGGGTGATTGCCTGTTTACTTTGGGCCAAGGAAAGGCAATTTCACACATCTACTTTAGAATTGTGGCTTTTTGACAAGCAAGTCTTTTCAATTTCTTTTCCTCCATGGCTTATCCCCAGCAAATCCCCAAACGTGGAAAAATCAATGAGATCCAGACTGGAAAATGTTTGAGTTGGCCCTTAGAGCCATCATTAAAGTTGTTTTTTTAGAGACTTACACACAGCTCAAGGTAGGCAGACAAAGCCGATTCTTTTGCAACTGGGCAGAATGCAGTCCCATGAACCAATTATTCTGCCATGTAGGGAGAATACAAAGCAGTTCTCTATCGCTGGGCCAAAGAGATGATCAGTGAGATGTGAGTCTCTAGAATTGTTTTGGAGCAAACCCTTTGGGGTTGGACATTTGTGTGCAAGTGACAAAGCCAGGAGGATGTTGTGGGATTTTAGGTTTTATGGTGAACCTTGAACTTCTTCACTCGAAAATGTGCAGGTCTAAGAATTGTCATTGGAGGAATTTGCGAGATGGTGTGTCACAGAAATAATTTGAAAGGCATGGAGTCCAGAAGTGGCCAAAGGAGTTTATCAGAAAACAAGCTCTTTGTGGCTGAATTTATTCAAAGTTTTGTCTCATTGAGGTAGCCTCATGAGAGACATTTGTCTTGTGAGGAATCCTGGTAATCAGAAATAATAGTTCTACTTCATTATTCTTTGCAATAGTATAGACAACAAACTTGCAAGCTGTTAAATCTGAGATAATAGATACCATTTTATCATGTTAGTTCTTTTATTTACTTATTTTTATTTATTTGAGAGAGAGAGTGTGCATGTGTGTAGGGGGAGGGGCAGAGGAAGCGAGCAGAGAGAATTTCAAGCAGGCTTCCCACTGACCAGATAGCCAGATGCTGGCTTGATGCAGGGCTCCATGCAAGGCTTGATCTCACAACCCTGAGATCATAACCAGAACCAAAATCAAGAGTCAGTCGCTTAACCTACTAAGCAGGCTCAGGTGCCCCCTAAGTGAGTTCTTTTAAACCTTAGTAATAGCCACTTTAATGGCAAACGAGGCACTTCAGGTTCCTGTTTTAGTTTAACAAAAAGATTTTCAGTTTGGTGTAAGTTAGAACCTTAAACATACATTCATCTTCTCCTATCCCAGTTAGCTAAGGCTTAGGTTCTTTCTAATTCATGGTCTAGTACCTAGTGATGCAGGAGTGCCACTGTAACCTGCTTTAAATAAAAGCATAACTTGTTACCTTGCCCTTTTAAATAGATATCTGTAAACAAACACTGCTGTAATCACCTGGAGAAATTTGGTAGCCTTAGTTGATTCCAGCAAGGCAGCTTTCCAGCCATGAGTTTGCAAATTTAAAGCCAGTGCCAGAGATATGTTTTCCAATTTGGATGAGGCAGCTTTCTTCACTTCTAAGTTCATATAGTCTCTCCTTTCTATCCTTAGCTTGGAGAATAATAGATTTTTGACCACTTGCTTTCTTTCCTCCTCTTAAGAGTTTCCAACCTGTGTGAACAATAGGATATTCCCCCTTTTAATACATGGATAAGTGGGAAAAGAGGAATAGTATAGGTTCCAAGATATTTAGACTGGTCACACTGTTCCAAGGCATCACCATCTGCTGTTTTTAATCATTAAAGAGGCTGTCAGTTGTTCTGAGCATCCAAAAGAACGGTTTTGATTTTAATTTAATTTAAAAATCAGCTTATTGAAGAAGAAATGCCTCCAGCACGTAAGAGTCAGCTTGCCCACTGTTGATAAACCACAGCAAGTCAGATGCAGAAGTTGACCCACCATTCATATGCAAATGTTTACCATCTTAAACTTGGGGAACTATTATTTTTATCACTAGCTAGAAAATTTAGTCCTTTTATTATTTTTTTAGTTTTTATTTTAATTCCAGTTAGTTAACATATGCTACTATATTAAATTTCAGGTGTACAATATAGAGTTCAGCAGTTCCATACATGACCCTGTACTCATCAGGATGGAGCACTCCTTAATTCCCATCTCCTATTTAACCCATTCCCCCACCCACCTCCGCTCTCCTAACGATTAGATTGTTCTCTGTAATTATAATTCTGTCTCTTTCTTTGACTCTCTCCCATTATTTTCCTTTGTTTGTTTCTTAAATTCCACATATGAGTGAAATCATACAGTATTTGTCTTTCTCTGTCTGACTTCGCCTAGCCGAATACTCTCCTGATCCATCCATATGGCAAGATTTCATTCTTTTTTATGGTTGAATAATATTCCCATGTGTGTGTGTGTACTACCTCTTCTTTATCTATTCACCAATCAGTGGACACTTGGGCTGCTTCTGGATCTTAGCTAATGCTACTATAAACATAGGGATGCAGGTATCCTTTTGAATTAGAATTTTTGTATTCTTTGGGTAAATAGCCAATAGTGCAATTGCTGGAACATAAGGTGGTTTTGTTTTTAACTTTTTGAGGAACCTCCATACTGTTTTCCAGAGTGGCTGCACCAGTTTGCATTCCCACCAATAGTAGTGCAAGAGGGTCCCATTCTCTCCACCCTTGCCAACACTTGTTGTTTCTTGTGTTTTTTATTTTAGCCATTCTGACATGTGTGATGTGATATTGCATTTAGTTTTGATTTGCATTTCCCTGATGATAAGTGATGCTGAGCATCTTTTCATGTGTCTCTTGGCAACCTGGATGTTGTCTTTGGAGAACTGTCTGTTCATGTTTTCTGCCATTTTTAATTGGGTTGTTTTTGGGCTGTTGAGATTTTGTAAGCTTGAGAGACAGAGAGAGAGAGAGAGAGAGCAAGCAAATGGGCAGGGGCAGAGGAAGAGTGAGAGAGGATCTTAAGCAGACTTTGGCTGAATATGGAACCCAACATGGGGCTTGATCTCACCTTGACACCTGAGCAGAAGCCAAGAGTCTGATGCAGAACAAACTGCACCACCCAGGTGCCCCTCATATTTAGGTCTTTAATCCATTGTTTTTTAAATCCATTTTGAATTTATTTTTGTGTATGGTATAAGACAATGGTCCAGTTTTCCTAACACCATTTGTTGAGGAGACTGGCTTTTTCCCACTGGATATTCTTTCCTGCCTTTTTGAAGATCAACTGACCATATAATTGTGGCGTTATTTCTGGATTTTCTATTTTTTTAATTTAAATTCAATTAACCAACATATAGTATTCCTTAGTTTCAGATGTAGAGTTCAGTAATTCATCACTTGCATATAATACCCAGTGCTTATCACATCATGTGTCCTCCTTAATGCCCATCACTCAGTTACCCCATCCCTTCACCCACCTCCCCTCCAGCACCCCTCAGTTTGTTTCCTATAGTTAAGACTCTTCTGGATTTTCTGTTCTCTTCTATTGATCTATGTGTCTGTTTTTGTGCCAGTACCATACTGTTTTGATTACTGCAGCTTAGTAATAAAACTTATGGTCTGAAATTGTGATGTCTCCAGCCTTGTTCTTCATTTTCAAGATTGCTTTTGCTATGCAGGGTCTTTTGTGGTTCCACACAAATTTTGGGATTGTTTGTTCTAGTTCTGTGAAAAATGCTCTTGGTGTTTTTGGCAGGGATTACAGTAACCATGTAGATTGCTTTGGGCAGTATAGACATTTTAACAATATTTATTCTTCCAGTCCATGAGCATGGAATGTCTTTCCATATCTTTGTGTCTCCTTCAGTTTCTTTCATTAGTATTTTATAATTTTCAGAGTATAGGTCTTTCACCTCTTTGGTTAGGTTTATTCCTAGGTATCTTATTATTTTGGTGCAATTGTAAATGAGATTGTTTTAATTTCTCTTTCTGCTGCTTCATTATTGGTATATAGAAATGCTATAGATTTCTGTACATTGATTTTGTATCCCGTGATTTTGCTGAATTTGTTTATCAGTTCTAGGAGTTTTGGGTGGTCTTTTGGGTTTTCTATATATAGTAGCATGTCATCTGAAAATAGTGAAAATTTTACTTCTTCATTGCTGATTTAGGTGCCTTGTATTTTATTATTATTATTATTATTAGTTGTTGTTGTTGTCTGAGTGCTGTGGCATAGGACTTCCTTCCTTTTCTATTTTTTCGAATTTGGTTGAGAAGAATAGGTATTAACTCTTCTTTAAATGTTTGGTAGAATTCACCTGTGAAACCATCTGGTCCTGGACTTTTGTTTGTTGGAGATTTTTGATTACTGACTCAGTTTCTTTGCTGGTTATCTGTCTTTTCAATTTTTAAAATTTCCTCCTGTTTCAGTTTTGGTAGTTTATATCTTTCTAGGAATTTGTCCATTTCTTCTTGTTGTCCAATCTGCTGGCATGTTGATTATCATAATATTCTCTTATGATTGTATTTCTGTGGTGTTGGTTGTTAGTTCTCTCTCACTTGTGATTTTGTTTGAGTCCTTTTGCTTTTTTTCTGGATATAGGTTTATCAATTTTATTTATGTTTTTAAAGATCCATCTCCTGGTTTCACTGATCCATTCTATTGTTTGTTTAGATTCTTTTTTTAAAGATTTATTTATTTATTTTTGAGAGAGAGAGAGAGAGAGGATGGAGGAGCAGAGGGAAAGGGAGAGGGGAGAGAATCTCAAGCAGACTTCCTGCTGACCATGGAGCCCAATGCTAGGCTTGAGCTTATGACCCTGAGATCATGACCTGAGCTGAAATCAAAAGTTGGATGCTTAACCAACTGAGCCATACAGGCATCCCATGTCTTTATTTTTGTTTTGTTTTGTTTTTTAGATTCTATATCATTTATTTCTGCTCTAATCTTTATTATTTCTTTCCTTCTGCTTGTTTTAGGTTTTATTTGTTCTTCTTTTCCTAGGTACTTTAAGTGCAAGGTTAGGTTGTTTATTTGAAATTTTTCTTGAGTTAGGCCTGTATTGCTATAAACTTCCCCCTTAGAACGGTTTTTCTTAGAACTGCATCCCAGAGGTGTTGGACTATTGTGTTTTCATTTTTATTTGTTTCCATGAAATTTTTAATTTCTTCTTTGATTTCCTGTTTGACCCATTCATTTTTTAGTAGCATGTTTCTTGACCTCCATGTATTTGTGGTCTTTACAGATTTTTTTCTTGTGTTGACTTGTAGTTTCATAGCATCGTGGTCAGAAAGTATGTACTACAGTGATTTCAATTTTCTTGAATTTGTTGAGGTTTGTTTTGTGGGCTAATATGTAATCTTTTTTAAAGACTGTTCCATGTTCAGCGCACTTGAAATGATTGGGTATTCTGCTGTTTTAAGATGCAGTGTTCTGAATATATAAGTTAAAGGCATGCATTCCAGTGTGTCATTCAAAGCCATTGTTTCCTTTTGATGTTCTATTTAGATGATCAGTCCATTGATTTTAGTGGGGTGTTAAAGTCCCCTAGTATTATTGTGTTATTATCAGTTAGTTTTTTTTATGTTTGTTATTAACTGTTTTATGTATTTAGATGCTCTTACGTTGGGTGCATAAATATTTACAATTGTTATATCTCCCTGTTGGAATGTTCCCTTTGTTATTATGTTGTGTTCTTTGGCTCTTATTACAGTCTTTGTTTAAAGTCTATTTTGTTAGTTATAAATTTTGCTACTCCAGCTTTCTTTTCATGTGCATTTGCATGTTAAATGTTTCTCCATCCCATCACTTTTAATCTGCAGATGTCTTTAGATGTAAAATAGATCTCTTTCAAAGCATGAGAGACTGTGGACTCTGAGAAACATACTGAGGGTTTTAGAGGGGAGGGGCATAGGGGGATGGGTGAGCCTGTTGGTGGTATTATGGAGGGCATGTATTGCATGGAGCAATGGGTGTGGTACATAAACAATGAATCTTGGAACACTGAAAAAAAATTTTTTTTTCAGTAGTATTTATTGGAGTACTACTTGGGCATAAAAAAATAAAAAATAAAATGGGTCTCTTGTAGGCAGCATATAGAGAGTCTTTTTTTAAAATCCATTCTGACATCCTGTGTCTTTTTTTCTTTCTCCAGATTTTTATTTAAATTTGGTTAACATAGAATGTAGTATTAGTTTCAGATGCAGAATTTAGTGATTCATTAGTTATATACAATACCCTGTGTGCATCACAAGTGCCCTGCTTAATCCCCATCTATTTAACCCATCCCCATGCTCCCCTCCCCTCCAGTAACCCTCAGTTCATTCTCCATAGTTAAGAGTCTATTTCTTGGTTTGCCTCTCTCCCCTGCCCCCCATGTTCATTTGTTTTGTTTCTTAATTTCACATATGAGTGAAGTGATATGGTATCTGTCTTTCTCTGACTGGCTTGTTTTGCTAGCATAATACTTACTACCTCCATTTATGTTGTTGCAAATGGCAAGAGTTCATTCTTTTTTATGGGTGAGTAATATTCCATTGTCTTCTGATTGGAGCATTTAGTCCATTTACATCCAAAGTAATCATTGATATGTATTTATTGCTATTTTATTATTTGTTTTGTCATTGTTTCTGAAGATTTTCTCTGATTCTTTCATGTTTTGCTGATTTTCTTTAGTGATATATTTGGATTTTTTTTCTCTTTATTCTTTGCATGTTTATTACTGGTTTTGATATATGGCTACCATGAGGTATATAACCTCTTCTCATATAGCAATCTTTATTAACTTTATGGTCATTTGAGTTTGAACCCATTCTTTTCTCCTCCCCACATTTTAGGTGTATGTTCTTTCCATTCAACGTGTCCCTTTAAAAGGTTTCTTGCAGAGTTGGTTTAGTGGCCATGAACTCCTTTAGTTTTTGTGTCTGGGAAAGTATTTAATTCTCCTTCTTTTCTGAATGATAGCCTTGTTGGATAGGATATTTTTGGCTGAAGATTTTTCCCATTCAGCTCTTTGAATAAATCATGACAGTCCCTTCTGGCTTACAAAATTTCTATTGAAAAATCTCCTGCTAGCTTTATGGGTTATCCCTTTTAAGTTAGTGACTTTTTTTGTCTTGCTGCTTTTAGAATTTTTTCTTTATCACTCTATTTTGGAAATTTAATTATATTATGTCCTTGTGTCACTCTTATTGATTTTGATGGTTGTCCTCTGTGTTTCTTGAATCAGGATATCTGTTTCCTTCCCCAGATTAGGGAAGTTTTTGGTTATTTCTTCAAATAAAATTTCTGTCCCCCTTCCTCTCTCTTCTTCCTTTGGGACTTCTATAATATGAATGTTATTATAGTTGATGGAGTCCTAGATGTCTCTGTGTTCCTGTTTTGCATAATTCTTTTTCTTTTCTTTTGTTCAGTTTAATTACTTTCCATTACTCTGTCTTCTAGGTCACTAATTCATTCCTCTGCTTCTTCCATCCTGCTGGTCATTCCATCAAGTGTGTTTCTCCTTTCATTTATTATACCCTTTATCTCTACTATGTTATTTGTTATCTCTGTGTTAAGTGCTTTAATCATGTCTTCCAGTCTTCTGAAGTCCAGTGAATATCTTTATTGTCATTGATTTAAATTCTCTGTCGTAGATATTACTTATATCTGTTTCACATAGATCTCTGGCTGTGGCCTTGTCCTCTTCTTTCATTTGGGATAAATATCTCTGTCTCCTCATTTTCTCTGCCTCTCTCTATTTCTCTGTGTTAAGAAAGTCAGCTGGGTCTTCTCTTAAAAATAGTGATTTTATGAAGAAGAGGTCCTGGAATGCTTGCAGTGTGGTATCCGTTTTTCACCAGAACATGGTACTTCAGGAGAGTGTCTTATGTGTGTTGATTATGCCCTGCTGTTGTGTCTGAGTCACTTTTCATTTCCGTGCAGTTATCTGCACTGACTCTCTGTCTGTTGTGGTGTGGGCTTGCTCTCTGTGGTATTAGTGGGACCCAAGCAGGCCAGCTCTGATGGGGCATGCCTGCCAGGGAACTTGGGAGCAGGGTGGTGGTGTTAGAAAAATGTGCCCTGGGCCAGTAGTTCTATGCCAGATCCTCTGAAGTGTTCTGGTTGCTGGGGGCAACCAGCCAGGTGTATGAGGCTAGGTGCAACATGCAACACTGGCTGGGGGCATGCTGCTGGGCACAGTGTGGTGGTTTGTCCTGGTGCAGTGACTGGGGGGGGGGGGCTGTGGAGCATGGCTGCAGCTGTACACCTGGTGACTGTGCCCAAAGTGTGAAGCATGGGACGCTTGACTTGGAATGGTGCAAGACAGCACCTGTGGACACCTCACTGGGAGTGGCATGAGGCAGCTGCTGGGGATATGTGACTGGGTGAGATACACAGGGTGTCTTGGGTGCAGAGCTAAGTGTGACATTGTGGATGTGTATGGTATTTGGTGGCAGCTGTGCACCAGGCAGCTGGTGGGGTGCATGCTCAGCTTTCACAAAATTTGCCCTGAGCCCAGGGCTGAGGCCAGCAGGATTGGAGTGGGCAAGTCCTCAGGAGAACTTGTGCATGTGGCACACTGCTAGATGGATGGTTAGTTAGCAAGTGTCTGTGTAGTCCTGCCTCTGACATGTGTCTCTATGCTTATGCTCTGGGGTGGGGAGGAAAATGGCTCCTGCTAGCTCCCTTGTGTCCAAAGTCCTCCAAGATGTTAAGAAATCAGCATGAACAGATCTGTCTCTTGTTGCCCTGGTGTTGTGTAAACTGCAGTTTTTGTGTTGCCCCTCTATGCTGCTCAGGCTGCTCTTTCTTTAAGGGTGGTGAATGGCTATCACTGGTTCTCTGGGCTCCCCAGTGTTGAGTCGGCTGAGCTTTAAAGCTCCAGTTTAGAAGCCCCACTGGTTTTACAAGCTCATGTATTCCTATTCAGCCCCTCTGGTTTTTAAAGCTGTGTGTATGGGGATTAGTCTTTGTGAACTCCCTGTACAAGGGCCAGTTTCTAGGTTCTCTCTGAGCGTGCAGCTCTCCCCCTCCTGTGGGCAGCCTCTCTCTGTCTTTCTGTCCTTACTAACCTTCCAGATGCAGCTTCTTCTCTATATTTAGTTGTAGAGTTTGTTCTTCTGCCAGTATTCAGATTGTGTCCAGTTTATTGACTTGGATGTGGATGATATCTTGTTGAAAACATTGGATGGGGTGAGTTCAGTGTCCTCCTACTCCACCATTTTACCAAACTCTGAAAATTTAGTCCTTCTAATTCAAAGGGCCATTTTATTCCAGAGACATACTACATATGAATATCTGTTCCTTTTTTTTTCTGGAAGAAAAACAGATGCACCAAAGGTTTAAAGATTTTATTAATGTCAAAATGCAAATCAATGACTAAGTCAAGAGTAAATACCAAAGTGCAAATTCTTTTGCTTGACTCACTGACTATCAAACTGCACATTTTAGAAGTTGAGTGATTATCTGTGAGTGACCTATGAAGTCTGGGTTTTACTACACTGGAGGATTTTTGCTGAATGGCAAAATAAGCATTCAGAAATACAGTGTCTATGCCCAACATGGATTGTTAAGACCTGGAGCAAGAACTTTGTGCCAACTGTCAATTTAGAAGATATCATTGTGCCTCTCAGAGCTTCACCAAACCCTTTAAGATTTATAATTGATGTCAACTGAAGTTGGAGCCAAAGACAAACTTCCTCCTTTGACTACAGAAAACATTATTTTACTGTTGGACCCAGTTAGCTGTAGGATAGGTATATTGAATCACACTAGCCTTCTGCTAACATAGCAAGTGAGCACTTCTTGAATTCAGATGATGATCAATCTATGCAACTAAAGAGTCTGCAAACACATTTTGCTGCTGGAGTTGGCACCAAGAAACCACCATTCCAAACTAACCATCTCTTATTAATCTTTTGGTGTTTCCTTTGTGACACTACTTAGAGACCCATAAAAGTATCTGCTTTGGATCTTTGGTTTAAAATACAATTTTCAAAGAGATACAATTTACTTTAAGGCTTCCATTAGTATGGTGTTTCTCCTCATGAGGGAAAATGACTGACTTGGCATTAAAGTTAGTGTGATTAATCCATAATGTTCCAGTAATTTAAATGCCAGAAAAAGTTGCTTCAGTAGTTGGTGTAATTTATTATGCTCTCCAGATTCCAGTGGTACTGAAGTGGGTGGCAGATGTTTCTATCAGTATTGTATGTCCACAGTCTGAAGGTTCCCATTCCCAGCCTGTAGCCTTGCTTTCCAGACTGCTTATCTGCCTTTTGCTTTGGACTTAATTCCTCTTGATTGCCTGAGGGGGTTAGGCGTGTTTTGCTTCCTTTCTGCAAGATGATGAGCCAAGAAATGAGCATTGTACTGTTGGATGAAGGGAAGTCTATATTGTATAAGAGCTGTTTAGCTCAAAATGATAGCTTATCAAATAGGCCCATTCAACATTCAAACTATTACATTTGCATGGTAAATGCTTGCAGGGCAAGCATTTCTTGCTGCTGTAGTGCCACATTCCCATTCCATCTTTGATAGATTTCATACCCAGAAATAAGTGCATCACTGAGCAAAGAACATTGTGACTTAAGTGTTGAGTGTTGAACGCCTATCTTCATCCTGTGCTTTTGTTTCTCCATCTACACACCTTTAAGTGCCTCATTTCTCTTTCATTTGTCTTAAATAAAAATTACCTACGGGCTCCTGGGTGGCTCAGTGGTTAAAGCCTCTGCCTTCGGCTCAGGTCATGGTCCCAGGGTCCTGGGATCGAGCCTCATGTCGGGCTCTCTGCTCAGCCGGGAGCCTGCCTCCTCCTCTCTCTCTCTCTGCCTGCCTCTCTGCCTGCTTGTGATCTGTCTGTCAAATAAATAAAAATCTTTAAAAAAAATTACCTACAACAAATGACTTATATGATTCTTGCAGACAGAATCTCTGGATGAGGAATTGACTGTATATTAAACAAGTGAGATTTGCAACATTAGACATTGTTTTCTTTGATTCAGAATAGGATACTTCTTCCAGACGCTTAATATTAATTATCTAGGATCTTTTAGAGTTTAAGATACCAATACCAGAAATGTAGGCACAGAACCCAATATTCTACTTGTAGCATTACTTAGAGCCCCTTTGGTATCTTAAGTTTTCACTGTCTTCAATATAGAAAGTTTAAAGTGCTGAAATGTCCCCCAAATCATTGTAGTAGGAGTTCATGTTATAATGTTATAATATATTATTTATTCCTTACAGCAACTCTGAGAGGGAGACAAGCATAGAATTCCAAAAAGTTAACAGAGGAATGATAGCCATTTAAGTTGAGACTCAAAGTCAGAATCTTAACTGATTGACAAAGAAAGAGGAAATGGAAATGAGGAGTAATGAGAGAAGTAAGATACAAATATCTGGGGTTGCAACTGAGTTTGGCAGGGACATGAAGGGCATAATCTGGACTTCCCTTAATATGTACTAGCTAATCTTTTTATGTACTGAGTCTTCTAATTGTCACTAGAATCTTCCAGATAGATGATACACCATCAATTCAGGCTCTAAATAATATGAGCAAGTCATATTGAGTCAGCACAACTGCTTCTACTCTATTCTATTCTCAAGATTGACATCACTAGTCTGCCTATAAATCCAAAGGCAAGAACAGCATCATGGTGGCTAAGAGTTGAGATTTTGGAATAAGACAAATCCAAGTTCTATTCATATCTTTGCCACTTAATAACCATTGACCTTAGTCAAGTTACTTATTATTTTTTCTTGAATCTTCAATATTCTTATCTGCAAAATGGGAATAAAAAAGAAATTGCTGGGGCACCTGGGTAGCTCAGTGGCTTAGGCCTCTGCCTTCAGCTCAGGTCATGATCTCAGGGTCCTGGGATTGAGCCCTTCCTCGGGCTCTCTGCTCAGCAGGGAGCCTGCTTCCCCCTTTTTCTCTGCCTGCCACTCTGCCTGCTTGTGATCTCTCTCTCTCTGTGTGTCAAATAAATAAATAAAATCTTAAAAAAAAAAAGAAATTGCTTCTCAGGGTGGTTGTGAGATGATCCAGATAGGGTACTTCCTGGTACATAGTAAGTGCTCAAAAATTAGAAAAGGCTGTTATTACAGAGATTCAGTTAATGAAATATCCTCCTTGCATAATTTCAGGGACACCACCATCCAAAACCTCATCTCTTTGCTGCTGTCTGTGATCCCTTTAATAGAGGGTTAGGCATTTCATTTTACAATAACAGTTCAAACTTCAAGCAACCCTTGGGAAGAGGGAATGAATTTGTTCAAATTTACACTAAGTTGTTAAATGACTGTTGCTAGATTGTTTCTAAATTTGGAATTTGGCATACATGGGGGGATGGTTTCTAGAATATTGAACATTAAGAGTCTCAGAGGGGGGAAGCACAGAAAAGGGGTGCTAAGGGTGACAACCTTCTGAGTTTGCCCAGAGCTATCAATGTCCAAAGTAACATTGAGTAATTGTTACTTGATTTACTCACTGTCAAATGTCTAGATGCTGAAAAGCTGCCTTCACTATCAAATCATTTTTCTGAATTAGCCCAGATTCTGATTTGAGGAATTATAGAATGTCTACCAAAGGTTTTCATGAAACTTGAAAAAGAGGTTTGTGTTAATCTACACTATAAAATGTATGCTCTTAAGCACCTGTGGTGAGACAAGCAAAGCTATAATCCTTTCCTGGTGGCATTGACTCTGCTTTGCTCTCCCTATGTAAAAATGTACATGCCCCAACCCCAGCATCCTGATCCTTCTTCCCTGCTCTCCCTTTATTGCTTCACTGCTCTTAAATGGCTAATGGGTGGCAGATAACATTGTGATTCTTTTTTTTTTTGGGTTCCTATCTCATGCCCAGACTTTCATTAATAAATGAGGAGATACATTTTTCATTTCTAGCATTCCTTTATGAGACTGACGACCTTCTAGCATTCCTTTAAAAAAGTCACCCTTCAAAGGATCTTTCCTATTCCTTTTTTTTTCAAATGGACTGAAAACTGCACAGCTCCTACCTGAAGTGTCATATCTCCTTGTCATATGAATGAACTCACAGCAGATCCATGGGGACAGTGTCATCTGAGTAATGGTAGGAATTTATGTGTCTTTGGATTTCTGCCTCCTTTTGTAGTGGAAAAATGAATTTGTTAATGATAAAAAAATCTCAACCAAGGTCCCTTATAAAATCCTTTCTATATAAATGCCAGGAGAAGGCCACTCAAATATATAGCTGATAAATGAATTTTTTTTTTTTTACTCTTGCCTTGCTTAGAGCTGGTTGTCTTATATTAATATGTCACATGACTCATCTTCATTGGTTATAGTATGGTGAATTTAGGTGGCAGACTGTGGTTTTGTGGCATAAAATATTTTGGCTTGTAAAGGACCTTATGACATGTTTGTGTTTGCCAATAAATGGAGACAGAGAAAGAGGAAGGGGGAAAGACGGTGGGAGGAACAGAGTGGAGGGAGGATGAAAGGGAGAGGGAGAAGGGGGGTTCAAATACACAGAGAACTGTGTGGAATTAGGGATAGTCAAAAAGAACTTATAACATAGGGACAGGCACTGTTTTTGAAAAAGATTCTGAAAAAGTTTCATAGCTTGAACATAACATTCCATGATCAATGTAACTGGAAGTACATAATTTTTGACTTCCTTAAAATCCAAATCTATGTGCTATATGCAAAATGCTAAAAAGATAATTATAGCCCTAATATAATGCCATGCTGCCCAGGGAAAACTATGAATTATAGTTTTCACTCTATTATTTATTCATCACAAAGCCCCAGATAAGTTACTAAACTCTCAAAATCCCAATTCATATATTCATAGATGGGCTGATGAGCAGTGTTGCAATAATGTTGCTGGGATTAAAAACCAAAGTGATATTTATATTTGTATAATACCTTTTGTTAGTACAATATTATCACGAATCAGATAGGCTTTTTAAAAAATTATTATTTCTGTGTCCTTCTGCTTGCTGGCCTGTTGACCTGAGCACTTTCACTTTCAGCACAATCTAGTTTAGCAGAAAGAGAGCACTGACCTGAGAGTCAGGGGCTTTCAGTTCTCATCATATTACACAAATTAATAGTAGTGTGGTTGTACACATGTTTCTTGTCCTGTCTAATGTTTGGGTTTCTCATCTGTAGGATGGAGGATTCTGGTAGTACCTACATTACAGAGTGGTTGTAAGAATTAAATGAGATCACACATATAAGGCATAGAAAAGTGCCTTTTCTATAGTAGACAATCAAAGAATGATAGTGATAGGTGAGGCTGATGAAGTCATTCTTCTTCTTCGTTTATTTTCCTTGTTCACTTGTCCATATCACTTTCTCCTTTAAAATCTTATGCAAAATTGAAGTCTTATAAGAATAAAGTCTTTCTTGACTATCAGTTTGTCCTGATTTGTATTTTACTTCCCACCTCTTCAACACCTATATACACAGTTTATATCACATTAATTAGCTTTTTGCTTATTTTCAATGTAAAATGAGGTGGTTGATAATTGTTAAGATCCTTCAATTTCTAAGCTCTTTTTTTCCCCTGCATTTTCAGTTCTGGGCCCAATTTTTTCAGATTCCTGAGCACACGGCCGTTTGCCAGTGGATCTGTAATGAGTGCCATACTCAAGTTAACAGATGGTATGGTGTGCTTGCTTTGAGGGGTAATTGCTCTTTCATCTTAATTTCTTCCCTTTGGCATTCCTTTCTTGGAAGCTGCTCAGTGGTAATGTCATGAAGCATGGGGTGAAAATCAAAGTGAAGTCTATTTCAGAAAAAAAAGTACAGTTAAAAACTAAAGACCAGGGGCGCCTGGGTGGCTCAGTGGGTTAAGCCGCTGCCTTCGGCTCAGGTCATGATCCCAGGTCCTGGGTTCGAGCCCCACGTCGGGCTTTCTGCTCAGCAGGGAGCCTGCTTCCTCCTCTCTCTCTGCCTGCCTCTCTGCCTACTTGTGATTTCTCTCTGTCAAATAAATAAATAAAATCTTTAAAAAAAAAAAAAAACAAAACTAAAGACCAGTGGGGGCGCCTGGGTGGCTCAGTGGGTTAAAGCCTCTGCCTTCGGCTCGGGTCATGATCCCAGGGTTCTGGGATCGAGCCCCACATCGGGTTCTCTGCTCAGCAGGGCGCCTGCTTCCTCCTCTCTCTCTCTCTGCCTGCCTCTCTGCCTACTTGTGATCTCTGTCAAATAAATAAATAAATAAAATCTTTAAAACAAAACAAAACAAAAAAACCCCCGAAAGACCAGTGAAGAACTACCAAGGGAGGGACTTTTCACCCTAGTATTAGGGGCCAAATAAGTCAAAGGGTACAATGGACTTATATTATTTGTTCATTCCTCTTTTTCTAAGCAAGTTGGCTATTCCTGGTTGTTAACTGTCTCCATTTTCCATAAACAAAATTTAAGACTCCTCCTTCTCCTAACATGTGATATCTTTGTCTAAGTCTAACACTTGAAGCCAAATCTTGCACTCTTTCCTCTATGGGGTCAGTTGCAAACTGCTACCTTTAGTACAGACTTTTGTTTATCTTTTCTTCCCCATCCCTCTCTCTCCATACACTTTCTTCTTTGATGTTTCTTATGTAGCTCTTTCTCCAGCCCTCTCCCTTTTAAGTTCAGCCTTACTCTATCCTCTTTCCTTCTAGGGATAACTTCTCTTCTACCATTTTTACGAAAAATGGAGATATTTTCAATGACATTAAGTAAGAAATTTTTTGTTTGGTTGTAGTAGCTCAGCATTCCCTTGTGGAAGATTTTTATGGCTTCTTTTCATTTGGTACCGTTTTCTTCTTTATCACTTTTTCCCCTCTTCCCTCACAGCTCATAACACACTACTATGAGTGGAGAAGACCTTCAGTGAACAAATCTTGATCAGTTCATTGCTGTGAACACTACCAAACAACAGATGCCATCTGCCAATGTTGGATCCTCAGGGCAGTACTCATCTACCCCATTTTACAAATTCCAAAGGTGAAATAATTTACTCTTAAGACAGGGCAAGGATTAAAGAGAGTTTGTGTTTCCTGGCTTTGTTATATTAATCCAGGGCATTGTTCTACTTTTCCATTTGAAATCTCAAAGCCTACTGGACTAGCAGGAAGTTCTGAAAGGACTACCTCCTCCAGTTTAGAAAGAATGTTGCTTAGGGAAACTGCAGCAGAGTATAACAGCGAAGCCAGAAAGATTAGGAAACTGCAGCAGAGTATAACAGTGAAGCCAGAAAGATCAGGGAGTCAGAAGCATTACTGTGAGATAGAAGGAAATAACTGGTGTGCCTAAATAGCCCAGGAGGCATGTTTGATAATACCCAGGAGGGTCTACAGTGGTGCTAGCTGTATAGATACTGGCCTTTCACTTTGTTTCTTAGATTTTACTCTTTGAGTTGGCCTGCTGTGTTTTCTGTGTCACTGGCAATTCTGCTGACCACAGCATTTCAATTGAATCACAGCTTGAATGTTCTTGAAGTTTCATTCCCTCTAACCTTGCTGGATTCTTGCTTATGTGAGAGTTTAAAACTTTTTCTTTCAAAAAGTACCTGATGAAATTCAAGTCTTTCGCTTCTGTTCCCCTTGTCATTTCCTCTAATCTGGACTTTTATGGATTGAATGTTTTTATTACAATAAACGCTAAAAGTTTTGTCAGATGGCCCAGTCATTCTAGATTTCCTTGTTCTTTGTGGTACTGTATGAGCATTTTAGGGATGGTCATTTCTCAAAGATGATCTAAAAAATATCTCCATATTATTAAAACACCCTGTGATGACTCTTTACTGTCCAATAGGTATTGAAAAAATTCTTAATTTTTTCCCTTTTAACTGGGGTTTTTGTTGCATAGGGAAGGAAAACCCTGATTCAGGTATCTGGATTCAGGTCCTGAATCTGTTACTAACTCCATTTGTGATCTCGAGCAACTTACTTTCTCTCCTTGGGTCCCAGGTTTCTTATCGTAAGTGAAGAATTTGGACTGGGTTGATTTTTTTTTTAAAATTTATTTATTTATTTGACAGAGAGAGATCACAAGTAGGCAGAGGCAGGCAGAGAGAGAGAGAGAGAAGGAAGCAGGCTCCCCGCTGAGCAGACGAGCCAGATGCGCGGTGTGATCCCAGGAACCTGGGATCATGACCTGAGCGGAAGGCAGAGGCTTTAACCCACTGAGCCACCCAGGCGCCCCTGGGTTGATTTTTATATAGGGGCTAATTATTGCTGATAGTTTAGGACTCTTTATTTTTCATTTAGTATGAAAAGATTGTTGGGGGAGTAGAAGGGATTTTGGCTGGATTTTCCTCTGTATTTCTGAAGACCAGAATGGGAAATCTTAGTCATGGGGTTGTAAATATCATTCCATCATAGTGAGGGAAATTAACATGAAACAGTGGTGAAGCTAGCTTGTGTAAAACATTCTGAATTTCTTTTTCTTCTTTGACTTTTGTTTGCATGTGTTTAGCCTAACTCTGCTTTTAAGTGTGTGTATTTTTGTGGAAATGGTCCTCTTTTCCTTTTACGCCTGCTTCATGTTCTCATCATCCCTCTCCCTTACTGAATCATTCATTTCTGAATAGTTTGCAGTTTTCAACTTAATTAGGTCTTTCCCCTAAGTGAAGAACACAGCTGTTTCTTCTCTAATGCTTGGCAGCTGCCTCTGCCTTTCCCAAAATGGAATCATTAGCTCTTTCCTTCAGGTTCTTAGTTGGTCATTAGTTCAGGACTACTAGCCCATCTCCTGGTGCTAGAACTCTCAAATCTCATGGCCAGAGTTACTCTCATTGCCTTTGGTGCCTTTCAATCTTTTGGGGGTTTAATTCTTATGAGAAGAGATCTAGCAGTCCTTCAGAGTTCTGCTTGCCTCATTATCTCTGGTGATTCCATTGTTCAGCTTTTTGAGGTGCTGAATCATCTATGGGGAGAACCTAGCCTGATGTTGCTGATGTGGTTTTTTTAGAGAAAGAGAGGATAAGAAGATCCTAAATGTACTTTGTCCCTGAATTAGATGACCCCTATTTGTTCACTTCACAGATTTTGCATTACAATTCCCAAGAAGCATTCTTGCCCTTTGGTCTTTTTGTCTTACTTCTATGTGCCTGTGTTTCAGAAAGTGATTGCTGTTTTTCTCTAGATGCTCTGACTTTATCTGCCCCTCTGGCCTTTAATTTTATGGTTACTCATATCAATGGTTAATTGTCAGGATTTGCACGTATCATACCTTGCCCTTACATCTAAGCTATCAAGTCAGCTTCTGTGCTCTACTCCAACTCCCTTCTCACATTATACTCCCTGTTAATCAACCAAAAGCCTTCTGTATTGTCAGTTTAGCAGTGTTGTTACAAATGTGTTTGATGAAGCCTGGTTTTGCTTCCCCACCCCAAGTGCCTCATTCAATTTAATTATTCATACTTAACCTATTAGGTATCTTGTCAGTATTTCCTTTCTGAGGTCTAGATTTTAAATTTGAGTGTGTTCTGTGGGTGTGGTTATTTTTCTTAAGTGGTGAGATCTGTTGCAGCAAAGTCAGAATTAGCTTTGTATCTAAGAGGAAAGCAAGCACAGAGAGAAAGAACATTGCTCACATTCTCAGAAGGAGTATTCAAGGGTGAGCCCTTGCCAAAATTGTGTCAACAGTGTGACCATATCTATCTGCCTACATCTTCCCCTCCATTTGAGAGCACAGGCATCCAGTGCCCCTCTTGGGTTTTCTTAGTTTCTGTCACCATTAGCCTTTCTACTCAGGGCCCTGCATTCTCAGGCTTTCTTTGCTTGTTTTCTGCTTCCAACATATAAACTTATCTGTTCCATGTTCCATTTCTCCAAGGTCCTAATTATTTCAAGGGACCTGTGAAACTCACTGGTGTCCCTTTGCAAATAGCATTTAATATCTTTTTTGATTGAAGTATAGTTGACATTAACTTTTACATTAGTTTCAGGTGTACAGCATAGTGAATTGACAATTCTATACATTATGTTATGCTCACAATGGTAAGTGTAGTTACCATCCATACCACATGATGATATTATAATATTATTGTCTATATTCCTATGCTGTACTTTTCATCTCCATCATTTATTTTATAACGGACAGTTTGTGCCTCTTAATCCTCTCCAGTTATTTAATGTAATGATAATACAAAGAAAAAAAATCAATGGTAGCATTTGGGTCACCAAGGCAGCCCTGATGAGGGCGATGTCTTTAACATGGAGTCTCTCCTAGCATCCCTTCCTTGATATCCCACCATAGTTGGCTTACATGGTCTAAGAATAATGCCAGCTTGGACTCCCATCTATTCCCAAAGAGTCAGAGCTTCCTGATTAATAACAATACTTAACATGTAGTGAGTTCTTCCTTTGTGCCAGGAACTCTTTAGCTTGGTTTACATGCATTCCCACTTTATTTCTCTTATCATGTGATTGTTGGCTGAAATATGGGTTCATTTCATGTCTTTTCCTCCTTCTGTAAATTAGAAATCATTGGAACATTACAAACTTTTTAAATTTTCAAAAAGGTAACCCCCCAAAATAAACCATCCTAACACCCCCAGGAGGTCAGTGCTATTATTCCTATCTTACAGATGGAAAAAATAAAAACAAACCAAGGCACAGAGAGTAACTTTAAGTAACTTCCATATAATAGGGCTATAAAATGGTAGAACTGGGACTTAAATCAAGCAATCCTGCTCCAGATCACATAGTCTTAGACCCTATGCTACACTGCCTCTGGAAGAGAGATGGTGCCTTTTCCAAATGTGCACTTCGCTGAGAAGAGCTGGATTCAGATGTGCTGCAGGGCATAAGTAAGCTCTTTTGACAAGGAGCAGATTATGTCTTGAGTTGCTCCAGTAGAGGTGACTTACGTATATGTCATTTTTTCTTGAGAGAAGCTTGCCTTCAGATACAGTGCTGCAACAGAAAGGTTTGCCTTAGCTTTTCTGCACCCCCCCATAAAAATTAGCAGTGTTAAAAGATTTTCTTCACCAGTCCCTATGGTGTTAGGTCCTCATGGTTGTCAAATGCCTAGGACCAAGCTGACGCTCTATTTTCCCCTACGTTTGGAGCTGGGGATGAGCTGTGGGGAGGTCTCTTCTTGGTGTTGGTGAGCAGGAACACAGCAGACTCACAGTGGGGGTTCTATGAAGGGGAGAGAAGACTCACCCATACTCTCAAGGGTGAGAATGGTCAGAAACCCTGCCTCAGTGAGGTAGTGCCAACCTTTTCATTATAAGCAGTTTTTCCATGTAGTTGTAGAATGAATTGTTTTCTGAGGTGGATGGTTGTATTCCCTGTTATTACTGCTTTTCCTACTGGACTTAGATTTTATTGGCTGCTGCTTACTTACTAGCAGACAGAAAGCTTCACTCCGTGGGCTGCTGCAGTCATGGTAATGAATACTCGGCTCAGGAAGGGAGCTTTCTCTTTCTTTCCCAGTAGCTGTTATCCCAACACTGGGAATTTAGTACATTCACTTATTCATTTATAAACAGGATTAAATCCAGAATGAAACAGGGAGCAGTTATACCCAGTCTGTGCTTTGCATGATTTTCAAGGTCTGCACAGCTCCAGCTGTGTAAACATGATTGAAGAACTTAGGTATTGTGTAATGGAGGCTTGTAGTTTGGGATAGGCCCATCAAGGCTGGGCTGGAGCCAGACATTCTTCCACCTACTCCAGTCTACACCCTGTGTGTGGCTTGCTCAGCTCCTAGAGTCAAAAATGAAAATGGGCAGCTGGTGTTAATTATACTGTCTCATATTTTCTTAGCAGTAGGGGATGAGAACTAGGTTAGGGTTAGGACACTTTAAAGCCTACCCTCCAAGATGCTCCAGTTACGGTGCTAGGAAACAAACAAAGGGAAGGCATTGGACAAAATAAGAAAGCCCAAAATATTAAATATGACAATAAAAAATAAAATACCTAATAAAATTAGAGCTACATTTATATTTAGTTTGATTCTTTCTGTGATCACCGAAAGCAAGAGCAGAGAAATACAATGTTCAGAAAGGACCAGTTTGTTCTGATATCTGGACTCAGCTTTGTCATTGAGATTCATTTACATCAGGACTAGCTCAATAATGCTAAGACTTTTACTATATAAGCACTACTATTGTGGAAGGAAATGTGGTTTCTCCATCACAAATACAAATATTATGGATCATCCAATTCATAGAGTCTGGGGTCTGTCTAGTAATTGTTCTGTACCTCCAAAGAGGCATATGGGCATGCATATTCCTGAGCTCCAAGGTATGGACTTTCTGATGAAGTAGCAGGTTTCCATGCCTTGGATTCTCCAGGTTATTCTTGGGGAAGGTCAGTTATAGTTAAAACTAAGGCAGTTAGTTGGCTTTCCACTGGGTATGAATGCCAGGACATGGTTCTGATCAAGGAAGAAAATAAAACATTAACTTTTAAATGCACTGGGATGCTATTGCATTTGGGGGATAAGCCAGTAGGTTAGGTTCACTCCTAATACAGCTGACTATTGGAAAACTATTTTCCTGAGCAACTCCTTTTAAAGCAATGTCTCTGAGACATCCTTTTGCAGAATAGAAAGTCTCTGGTTTGGGAAGAAAAGCTGGTGTGGTAGAGTACTGAGTTTGGATCATACAGGAAGTGTTCAAGAATAGGATGGGGAGGAAAATTCAATAAATTACCTTTCAGTACAATATTGGGATGTCAGGGAAGCAAGACACTTGCTATAGAGTTCTAGGCTGTGATGTAAGCACGTACATTCCTTTGTTCTGGGAATCTGAAGTTGTGGGAATCTGAAGAGACATAAAGAGGCCTCTATACTAGCAGCGGGGCATATGGGAACCCCTACGTCTTCCATCATATCTAACCAGGGAGCAGGCAGGCCTTTCAGTACTGTCTATGTGGCATGCCTGGAACTCAAGACTAGGATGCCTATTAGTGCTATGCTGAATGCTGTAACTGTAACATGTGCAGAGCATCCTGTAACACTTAGATCCTGGCTTCTTGTCCAGTTCGTTAGGCATGAACCCTGTGGGTGCCATGATAGCACTGGAAACATGATAGCACTGGAATTCCTGCAACTGAAAAGGAAACACATTTGGCTTAGACTTCATCTACAATCACTTACACTTAAGCTATTGATAGTTGATTGGGATCTGTGGACTGCTGGGCTTGTGCCATGGGACTTCTAAGCATATTTGATGGATGGAACAGACAGGGAGGCTATAGATTTTTGGCAAGTTATAGTTCCCATTAGTCAGTATGACTGTATCTGACACTAGAGATTCCAATTCACCAAGATGAAGCTTACTTCTCTAGGCTTTGGCTGCTGGCCCAATGATATTAACATGAAGAACAGGAGAGAAACAGTGTTACATTAGACTATGAATTTCCAGTGAGCAAATCCTTCAGTAGCTTACTGAATACCCTGTTGATTTTTTTTGGGCAGACATAAAATTCATGGCAACTTCTTTAGAATTCGAGGGAATTGCAAGTTTTTGATTTTTATTTTATAATAAAAATTAACCATTTACCCTCCTAATAGGGAAATGTGGTCTCTTTATTATAGGGTGTACAGATTATGTTTGTAGTTGTACAGTTAATATTCCTCTCCAAGTTTTTCTTGTAAGGGGTGCTGGTAAAATACCTTGCTGAGGACATTCCAGAAGGAGACACAGCTGTTTCTCATATTTGGAGCCCTCCCTGCCCCCCCCCCCCCCCCCCCCCCCCCCCGCCAAGAATCATTAGGCTTATTCTGAAGGTTCCTTGGTGGGAAGGAGGAAATGTCCCAGAGAACAGATTTTTTCCATATTGGTGGATTTTCTGTCAGACTTGGCGGCTGCTCTTGTTTCTGATTTCCTCCCTGTAGCTTCCCTGGAATTGTGAGTTTCTAGGCAGAAAGATTTGATGTGACGAGGAAAGGCTACAAAGCTGGAGGAAGAGAGTCTGAACTGAATGGTTAAGACAAGGCTATTTTGGGCATAGCAGAAATAAGTTGAATCCTATGGAATGGAGAAAAGGGAAATGAGATGAGAAAAGAGGAATACGAATTAATTCATGAGAGCACTTCTTATTTATAGGTGGGAATAAAAGGTCCATTGAACTCCAGGGGAACCTTCCTTTATGTAGTGCCTGTGACTATGTTGAAATTTTGTAAAGACAATTCCATCTTAAATGCACTGGGGGAGCTGACAACCTACAGTTCGTGGATTACACTTACACCATCTAGTGCATAATCAATTTACTCTTCCCCAGCCCTGGAGAATCTTCAGGGTGTGGTCAGGAGAAAGTAAATAGAACAGATGGAAGATTTCCTCTCAAGAGAGTTCAAGGGCTTCCTTAAACAAAGGCAAGATGTGAGTGACCCCTTTCACACTCCAAACAACCTTTCAGAGAACTACCTAGGAAATTCTCTGGCTTCCTCACAATTCCCAAGTAATTTCTGAAACATTTAGGTACTCTGATTAGTTTTGCTTTTTAAAATAAAAGTTGGTTTATGTGTGCTAAAAAAAAAATCATCTGGACAATCTGTGTCTATTTGGGTGGTGCAGAAGAAAGGCGAACTCTTGTATCAATCTTTATTCCTTCTGTAAACACAGATGACCAGAAGGGAAGGCTGTTATTAATGGTAATGCAAACCAGAAAAAAGGCTATTATCTTCAGTCTGTTGAACAATACAAAAATGCTTCTCAAGCACTGTGTTCAGATGTTTCTTTTTATTAGCCGTCACACAAGGAATTAGACTCATTTCAAACAGTTCATTTTCCCACTCTTGTCTCTGTAAAATCATTACTCATGAGTGGTTTCTTTGTTGAAATACCGCTGACCTCCCATATTGGAATGGATAATAGGGCGTTGAACATATAAACTTTTCAGTTTGCATGAACTCTGGAAGAAGGGGGACAGAGATTCCCCAGGAGAATAAAATCATTTGTCAGTGTCCTTGTTTGTTAGTTACTGTCCTTTATAAGCATCTTATCCAGGAAGCTGTCAGCATTGCAATTCTGTGTTGTGTGTGTGTGTGTGTGTGTGTCTGTGTGCATGCACGCACGCATGCGTGTGTGTGATTAATAACAGGAGAGAGCTCTTTGAATGCCAGCAGGAGGTTTAAAATATGATTCTGCATCTGCCCTGCTCTTTTCTCCTTTCCAATCTTTTTCTACCCCCTGCCTCCAATCCAAGACCATTAGGATAAATATAGGAGTTGTGCCATGTCTTAATATATGAGCCGATGATGATCCTTAGCTCTTCAGCTAGGTGCCATTTGCATTTTGCCAAAGCTGATTATTTTATCTGCAGTTTTAATAACAAGCCAGATTATTTTCTGTTCACTAACCGATAGAAGCAAATAAAACGATTGCAGAGTGGAATTAAGAGGATAAGAAAGCTCTAGGGCCAAAAAAGTCTTTTTCCTTAATTAATAAGTTCAGTTTACTCTTAGAATATGTCTATGCTAGAATCCAACATCTTATATTAAACGAGTCTGTGCCTTCCCCCTCTTTGTAACTGCCAGATCGGAATCTCAGAGAACAGAAATCATGCAGGCTTGAATGAAGCTTTAAATTCTCTACTCTCAGTCATTTCTTGTTTTCTGAACATAGAACTAGATTTCTCAGGGCTTCTCTAGCCACAGCATGGCATTCCTTCATTAGGTACATGTTTTGCAGACCCAGTCATGAAAGATTGGCGTTTTATCCAACAAGGGGCAAATGCAATAAAATGGAGTTCAGGAGATGTAACGTTTTGGAAAAACAGATTATTCCAAGGCTGTAAAGATACATGATCTGTACTAAAAGGGCAGAGCATTTAAGTTTTACCAGACTAGTTTTAATAATCTTTTGATTTGTTCCATGGATTTTTTTGCAGCTTTATTAAGAAATAATTGACATATAATGCTCCATTGTTTTAACCTGTGAATGGAAATGAGTATTCAGGATGATGAGGACTGGTGGTGGTATCTGCACATGCATGTGTATGAATGTGTGTGTGTGTGTGTGTGTGATCTGTTTTTGTGCCTATAATCTAGGCTCACTATGCGTCAGTATGTATGTAGATTTTACTAGACCTGTATCAGAGTGTCTTAACCCCTGTCATCTCAACCAAAAAGCCTTCTGCTACTCTTACAATTCAGAGTTTGAGCCACCTCAGAAGAAGCCCTCACAGCTGTGGCCCAAAGAGATTCCAAGAGTTCTTTGATATTTCAGATGGAGCAACCATTTTTTCTTTCAATGGAGAGTTGGACAAGCTAAGGGCCAGGGGGTCAAACATTAACTGCCATGTGCTAAAGGTGTAAAGGACTTTTTCTTCCTAGTAAGAGCAGCAGGACAAGCATAGGATGCCTTCAAATGATCAAGCTTCCTCAAAGAATAGATTAACTGGTCTCACTTCTGAATTTGTCTAATTGCTTTTGAGGCAGCACCCTGAAAAATGGAACTTGCTTTCTACTAGTATGATTAAATGGACACTTGGAAAAAGAATAATTATGAGTATTTCTAAGGAAAAGAGCAAAATAATAAAACTGAGCATTGTCCATGAAAGATGGATAATGACAAGTAAACATAGAAGGTGGTGTTTGATCCCGTCAATTTTGGTATTCATTATTCATAGTTATTATTCATAAATTCGAGCACAAATGTTAGGCCTGCACCCCAATGACACATTTGCATTTTATTTTAAGTTGATTTCTACCTGGTTTTGCAAACAAGGATTTAATGGTTTTTCTTGTCTTTCAGTCTCCCTCTGTTGCTATAGCTTGTCTTTCTCATATATTGACTTCTTTCCATTTCACACTCTATCTCCATCATCTGTCTCATTTCCTTATCCAAGATTCATTCATTCCTTTCCTCCCCCACTTCCTCCCTCCCTCCCTCTAAAGTTCTAGGAGAAAAGATTTCTAACACATAAAAGTGATATTTGAATAGATTCCCCCTAGGCAATCAATTTACTTTTAATTTGTCTGAAACTAAGCTTTTCTTTGTTGCAATGAGGAAGGATTGAAACTGCTGTAATATTTATTAGCTTCCAGGAAGATATTTGAAATGAAATTTTTTTAATGATTGTGCTGTTTGCTGTACCCAGAAGCGGTGTCATAGCAATTACGGTATTCCAGATGGTTGCTGAAGTTACACTGAAACATCAAGATAATGCTAGACTTTTCTATGAGGCTTTTGTTGGTAACAAATAGTCCAACGTAGGTAGTTAATAGATATTAATCTTTCTGACACTTGTGTGTGCCTCCAGTGACTATTTCTGGTGACTTCTACCTAGCTGATGTCATGACGTACACTATCCTTTTTTTTTTTTTTTTTAATTTTATTTATTTACTTGACAGACAGAGATCACAAGTAGACAGAGAGGCAGGCAGAGAGAGAGGAGGAAGCAGGCTCCCTGATGAGCAGAGAGCCTGATGCGGGGCTCGATCCCAGAACCCTGAGACCGTGACCTGAGCCGAAGGCAGAGGCTTAACCCACTGAGCCACCCAGGCGCCCCGACTATCCTTTTGAATCATTGCAATGGACAGTGATTGGTTTACTGAGAACTTTATTTTTCAAATGTGAAAGAAATGATTGGAGAATTACTAATGTTGCTTCTTAGCTTCCCCACCCAGTAATAAGAACATTTTGGCAGTCAAGAATCTTCAAAGAATTTAAAAATTTCTGCTGCAACATTTTTTTGTCTTATGTATGGTATTGCCTGTTTTACAAAACTGAATGTCCTGGGACTTGACTGAAGGAAGCGTCAGTTCCTGTTAAGAGGAACACCAGCTTTTTTTCCCCTCCAACATTAAATTTTCATTAAAAAAGGAAAGTTTTTTTTTTCTCTCCTGGCTAACATACCCTGTTTCTCTTGCTTTCTATACTAGTCTTATTTGTGCCATCCTCACTACATATTCTTTTTTTTTTTAAAGATTATTTATTTATTTATTTGACAGAGAGATCACAAGCAGGCAGAGAGGCAGGCAGAGAGAGAGGAGGAAGCAGGCTCCCCGCCGAGCAGAGAGCCCGATGCGGGGCTCGATCCCAGAACTCCGAGATCATGACCTGAGCCAAAGGCAGCGGCCTAACCCACTGAGCCACCCAGGCGCCCCCTCACTACATATTCTATCTAATCCCCTGAAGCTCATGACCAACATAAAAGTGGCTTTTTTCTCAAACTAAAGATGTATTAGCAATTTCCTTATTTTCCAGGAAAGAGTAAAACCAAGTTGGCAATGACTTTAATTCAGCACCACTTGTAAGGATCATCTGAAGGTTCTGTCTTGCCAGCAGCATAAACTACCTGTAGAATGTGTGAAATTGTCTGACTGTTTTTAATCTACACAAAATCAAACAACTGGTTTGAACTCTTCACAGAAGTGACTAGGTGTTGTAGGTGTCTGACAGATACAGGCTAAGGGACTTAATTCTGTGGACATTGTAGAATGAAACCTTAAAAAATGGTTCCACTTTGCTCAGAGTTTCAGTATTTCTGTGTTCCTCCTTTGGGGGACAAGTTCAATGGCCTTCTGTGACACCTCATATTTGACTTGTAAACATGCCTTTTCATAGTTTCTAAGCACCCAGATGAAGTCCAGCACTTTGTAAGATAATTTTCTTTACCATAGAAGCCAAAATACAAACATTCCGGTTTAGTCAATTTCTGCTTGTCTCGGTCACTGTGAACACCTCTTATTTCTTAGTCTCAGTTTTCCAGGCAGCCTTCTGCTTCATTTCCTTGCTCCCCATGCATCAGATTTATACTTATATGCATCTTGAAATCTCTTATTTATGGGTTGAATTGAATTGAGTGCTAGTACAAAAATGAAAACTCCAGGGACTATTGTGATTGCCCAAATTGCAACTTAGATTGTATGACTGACTGTACATGTCACACTATCATCTATCATAAATACTCAGTTCTCAAGCACTTCAACTTCAATATGTTTTAACTTTGTCTCTTTGACCAGCTCAGCACTGAAGATTCCATTGAAGATAATTCAGTTGCTTTGAATTCTGAAAGGGGCATCTTTCCAATCTATTTTCATGTTGTACCGGGAGTAAGTGAATTTCAGGTGCATAGACTGTGAATGAGGAGAGAGGCTTATGTGCCATTTGGCATCACAGAGGCCAAGTGTTAGGTGGTACTTGCTAATTGATGCTGGTCTGTCAAATGGTCTAGAACAAGATTGGGGTCCATCAGTTTTTTTCGACCATCCTCTCCACCCCAAGCTAAAACTCAGCTTTACAGATTCCTGCTGTTTAACGGGTTAGCTATCCTGAAAATGCCAAGCTATGCTAATCGGGGCTGCCCTTTTTCTTTGCCTATCTGCTGTTTTTTGACATCTCTTTGTCGGCGTCAGGAAACTTGTGCCTACACCCTATCCCCCACCGTGCCCTTCCTAGGTATCTCTACCTCTAGACATCTGTAGCCTTTATTATTCCACAAAAACTCTCCTAACCTGGGTCCCCTTCACACATATTTTTGCTGTATGACCAAAGAAAGTCTTATGATCTCAATTTTGTAGTGGATTCTCTTATTTTAACAGAGACCTTTAATGCTTCTACTTGGCTGAATGAAAACTGAAAATTTCTCTCTGTTACAAGGGCTGGCTTTTGGATAGCTCTCCTTTGGCATCCATCAAATAATACTACATAGGTGTTCTGAGTATCATCACAGTTCTGGCATCTTACTCCTTCTGCCTGTTGTGTGTCAGACCATAGTGCTGTGAGAAGGGCTGCTAACAAGTTGGATGCTAGGGAACAGAAGAAGAAAAAGGAAGTATTAGGGAGGAACCAAAATGTCAGAAAATTCTGAAAGAAAGAGAAGAAGGGAGTGAGAAAGAGACAAGGCATTGTAGTGTAATTTGTGATTTACTTATTACACTAGAACGACTGCTGGTTAGCTTGGTGTCATTGGTTCATGAATCTCTAGGGATATCTCAGCCTTCACTGATGTGCCCTTGAATATTTTATAGATGGAACTCCAAATTTTCTTGCCAAAACTTTGGGTCCTTTAGGAAGTGAGTGTAAACTCCTTTCAGAATTACAGACTGGGAGTACTCTGGAAAGTTGTCATTTTGCAAAGTCCTAGGCTCTTATTGAACTTTTGTTAGTTGCTCTAAACACCCAAAAGAAGCCCAGTCCTTAATATGTCAATCAGATCAAAACCAAGACAGAATGTTTAAAGCCTGGATAATATTTCCAGCTCCTCTCTCTTCCCTTCCTCCTTCCTTCCTTCCTTCTTTCCTCCTTCCCTGTCTTCATTCCTTCATCCCTTCTTTCCTTCCCTCCTTCCTCTTTCACTGAGCCCATTGCTACTCTCCTTGCCCTGTTAAGTTACAGATGTTCTTTCTCTTGACTTTGCAGGCCTTAAAATGCTTTTAAGAACTCTTTCCAGGATAATTATTTCTTTTGGTAATTCCTGGCATATTTGGGGCATTAATTTTGCCATCCATATTTTCATTAGTTTTGCCAGAAAGAGTCAGCATCTGCAGTTGGTCTAAAAGGCTCACTATAGGTCCCATTTTTGGTTTCAATTTTATAGGAATTAGCAGCAGTTGTGTTTGATGCCAAGAAACAATGCTTGATATTTGAATAACACATTCATTTAATAAAATAGTTGCTTCTGCTTATTGCACTGTTAACTTTAATTAGAGTATAGGCCTATTAACTGTTGTTAAAATTGAAAACTCTGAAGCACATGACAAATATATTTTCAACTGCACATCAAAGCATGGTACATTTCTTTAAGACCTGCATATAGTATTTAGGAAACCACTGAGTGGCTAAAATGACACTTGACTTTAATATTTCTGAAGTGCTACATTTACTTTATTATTTCTGACACAGCTACCCAGTTTTCTTTGTAGGTTTTCTTGGTGTTTCTACTAAATAGAATAATAATTTCCACTATTAGGAGTTGTATCAGTGGCACAGTATCTGGTGTGCTGACTAAAGCTTTTTTTTATTGCTATCACTCATATACCTTTTTTTATCCAATCACATTAAACTGTTACTGAGTACCTGCTCTATGCTGGACACATTGCTAGCTTCTTTGGGTATGGGAGGGAACAAAATAAATATCTTTGTTCATTTAGGGTTTATAAGCTAACATTGAATATAAATATTAGACAACTATAATGAGTGTTATAAAAGGGAGTGGTGGTCTCTCTAAGGGATTAGGGATTCCCTGAGAAAGTTAAATTTAGATGGAGACTTCAGGGATAATGTATCAGTTATAAATAGTGTTCAACTGCTGGTAATAAAGACTTTCCTCTCCCACTAAAGAAAATGAATTGATGGCCTAACCAAGAGAGAGGCTTATTTTTCCTCTTATATGAAAGAAGTTCAGGTTTAGTGAGGTGGGTCTACAATATATTTGGTATCCCAGAGCTCTTCCACCTTTCTATTCTGCTGTCCATAGGCATGTGGCTTCCATTCTCAGGGTTGCTTCATGGTCGTAAGATGGATACTGTAGATCCAGCCATCATGTCTCCATTCCAGGCAGGACAAAGCAGGAAGGAATAAGGACAAAAGGGTCTCTCCAGCTACATCACCCCCCTCCTCCTATTAAGAAGTTTTCTTGACATCCTGCCTTCAAAACATTGGTCCAATCTTAGTTAAATGGCCATGCCTTTTGACAAGGGAGGCCAGGAAATCCAGTGTTTTAGCTGGCACATTGCCAATCCCAACCAATAAGTAGTTCTATTTCTAAATATTAAATATAGATATGGATATTTGGGTGCAGTTCATTAGGTGTGCTTCAGATGATTAAGAGGTAGGTAGACCAAGAGGGGATATTTCCTAGCAGTTATGTTTTCTTGATTAGGCACACATGAGAAATTTTGACAACACTTAACCTGTTCATAATTGGTGCTACCATCCCCTCCATTATATCTTACAAAAATTGTTTTTGTTGTAGATTATTTTGCTCAGGGGATGATGTATATTAAGCTAAGTGGATGCATGTGAGTACAATCCAGGAAGCTTTCTTGATTTACATATCACTTGCATATAGGTTATGTTATTGCTGCTACTTAGAAGTAACTAACTACTTGAGCTCTTAGGAACTGGAACTCACTTTAACTTTCCCTTTCTGCCTCATTGACTGCGGATCACTTTTGAGGAGGTAGCCCATAGCTCTTGTTAACTGTTACCTTGAACTTTTCTATGCTAGAGTTTTGTCTCTGATCATTGGTATCTTTGAGTGAAATATATCCAAACTCTGAATCACAATAAAAACCTGCAGCATTATTGAACACATCCACTGTGGCTGGATATCTATAAAAACCCAACAGAGCTTCTTAGCTCTTCTATTCCACCAGGACTTCGAGAGTTTTAGCTAAGACTAAGATGGCGTTTTCATCATTTTCTTTTTTTACTTTGGTTGGGACCATGTGTAGGCTCCTTCTAGTGTGGAAGCACATTGTTTGCCTACATCTGAAGAGATCGTGGTTTTATGAGGAGGGTAGAAATTGCTGCAAAAAGATTTGCTAATATTTGCACAAAATAATATATTCTCTCCTTTTTCTATTTGAATTACTTCCTTATCCATCATGTCTTAATCAGTGTTGTATCTTATGCCTTTTATTTGAGGCAAATTAAAAATTTTTTTTAAAGATTTTGTTTATATATTTGAGAGAGAACAAAAGCAAGAGAGATCACAGAGGGAGAGGCAGACTCCTGGCTGAACAGAGAGCCTGATGCAGGGCTCGATCCCAGATCCCTGGGCCAAAGGCAAATGCCTAACCAACTGAGCCACACAGGCACCCCTAAGATATAATATTTTTTTTTTTTTTTGCCAGAGGTTTTAGGTTTCTGTCGCCAAGGTCCCTAAGGACAGATTGTGACCAAATACATATTACCACCTAGATTGAAGTGATAGTATGTATTTTTTTCTCTGTATTTTGAATTTTGGTCTAAACCTGATCGAAAGAATGGCTTTGAGATTTGTGTGTTCCTCTTCTGAACTTATGTGTTTTACCTATTTATTTTTGTAAACCTTAGGGACAAATTCAGAATCAGGGAAGACCAATTTGCAAATTCATTATTCACCCCTAATTATGTATACATTTGAATTAAAGACATCTGCCTTCATTTATCTGGACCTGACAATGTGTTTGAATTTCCACAACTATATGTGGATTTTAGAGGTTTACATTTTGCTTTTTGTAGGCTCTGATCAAGATGTAACAAGGTATAGAGTCATAAATAGGCACATAAGAGGAATCTTAGCAGGGGGTTAATGAATTATTAGCTGACCTCTGTTTCAGCTGGAGCCTACATCTTGACAGTTAATTTTTTTGACAACTAATTTTTATGATACAAAATGGTTCCTCTCTACTCTCATACCTCCATCCCTAGCCCCAGCACTACATGATGGCAGGCACATAACCTCTACCAGTCCTATACTATTCCAGAAGTAGTTTATTTGCTTTTTCACATCTGGTCTGACTTCATTGCTATTCTTAAGGGGCTTTGTATTATGACTTTCTCACTTTTAATATGCAGTTTCCTTACTAAACTGAAGTTTTGGCTTTTGAAAAAGTAATATAACTGCAATATATTTATGAATGTAGTTTACCTTTGGCTGGAAAGACATTCTTCCTGCCTATATTCAACATGTTTTCTTTCATATTTCACATTGCTGTAAACACTAAAGCCAGGTTAGATTTTTGTTTTAAATTCAATTAGCAAACATAGAGTACATCATTAGTTTCAGATGTAGTGTTCAATAATTTATTAGTTGCATATAACACCCAGTACTCATCACATTGAACTGACACCAATGTCTTCGAGTGTTTGATACTAAAAATGATAAACAGCAAGTCACTGCCCTTAGTAAGGATTTAAAGAAATAAAGATATCAGATCTAAGCCAGGGGTGAAATATTGTGAGTAAATGAGTCTCTTAGATTCAAGTCTTTGGTTGCATTGAGTTAAGAGCAGTGAACATATAAGTTCACATACATAATCCAAAAAAACCACCTATTTTTTTAATCTTATATAGGGCTGGAATAGGCTTAGTGAGATTGATGTGTAGGCTTATGATCACAGTCCTGGGGAGGCTGAGTGAGTTTACCTTTCCTCTTCCTGGGTTTGGGGGGTAATTTATCCATTTAGGCATTGGTAAGTTGAAAGTGAGTACTGTCTTTGCAGAGAAGCTTCTAAGACTGAGTTCTCTGCTCTGGCCTGCCTAGATTCATAAGATCTTACAGGTGTCTGTTTCTGGATTCTCTCCTCTCCTTCTGTGTGTGGTGGGGATCCAGGTCTTCCCATGCTGTTCATTTGAAGCAGTCTAATATGGGAAAGAGCACTATACTTGCATTCAGTGTAACACATGGGTGGCATTCTCCTACTGAAATGTATTAAAAAAAAAAAAAACACAACAAACCTGCATCTCCAAATTGGAAGGTCAGCTACTTGATACTAAAAACTTAAATGAGAGCTGTATATTGAGCTCATTGGGATGATTCTGCTAGATTATAATTCCCCACTGTTCTACTTTAGGTGTGTGACTAAGTGGCCAATAATATCAGTCTGGAGGTCAGCTGGGATTTCCTCTTAATAGCTGGTCAAATGTCCATGGTTCCAAGGTTCGGAGACTAAGTCCTTCATGACTTGGTGCTATAAATTAGGAACAAAAGGAGAGGGATCTCATAGTCTTCTGGACATTTTTTTTTTTGCTGGCTTCCAGGACCCTCTTACTCAGATTTGTAGAAATAGAAGTTAATTGTTAAACTATTTCCCAATTTACACCTCCTTAATCTTTACCTCAGAACAAATACACTAATTCTTTAGAGCTATTTCTCGGAAAGTTATGATATGGGCTTCAGAGGAGATGGAGAAGAAAGAACAAAACATCTTTTTTGGAAACCCTGAACATGTGAATTCTGTCCTACTGGAGGGATCTTGGGTGCTTCCTGGGAAAACAGGGGATTTGGATGAAACTGATTGTGGGTGGATCATCTGTACTCTCCCACTGATGTTGGACTCTATACAAAGTAAATGTTTCTTAAGTACATTCCAGCATGTTTTCCTTACTTTCATATTTTCTGTCTCCCAGACATACACATTTGGAATGATGATAGTCTATCAGAGGGCAGTTCTGAAAGAGTTTGCTGGGAAGAGGCAGAGAAAAGGCTTTGACAACTCTTTATTTTGTAGAGGTGGTCATGCAACCCTAATGTGGAACTATGCTGGAATTCACAGAAGTGTTGCCCTATCCATGTAGAAGGCACTTTTCTTATTGGTGAAAATGCTTATTTGTTATTTGGCTTCATATCTGCAAAATTCTGGGTTGTTTTATTCTCAACCACTGAAAAGGAGCATAAAATGGCCATCTTTTTTTTTAAGATTTATTTATTTGACAGAGATCACAAGTAGGCAGAGAGGCAGGCAGAGAGAGGGGGGAAGCAGGCTCCCCGCTGAGCCGAGAGCCTGATGTGGGGCTCGATCTCAGGACCCTGAGATCATGACCAGAGCTGAAGGCAGAGGCTTTAACCCACTGAGCCACCCAGGCGCCCCTAAAATGGCCATCTTAAAGATCAGTTGGCAAGTTGTGTCCCAGTACACTGAAAGGGTCTTAACTTTGATTGGCTTTTCAGTATTTTAAACTATGTCAAAGGCCATTCCCAGAGTTCTGTTGAAATCTGGACTCAGCCAGGATTAGGCCTTGACATCTAGTGGCCTCCAATGCCTTTTCTCCAATTGGTGAGGTATACATCCAATTCAACCATTGTTTCTTGAGCCTCCCCCATATGTGCCCCTTTACCAAAATAACCTCTGATAGATGAGGCAGAACATTGCCTCTTTGCTATGCCATTTACTATTTAAAAACAAGAAGCAAACAAAGAAATACAAGTATATAAGGAAGGTATGTTATATATAGACTATATCAGGCAAAACCCTGAATTTCAGACTTCTTCCCCCAGCAAAAAAGCAATCACAGAATATATTTTCAACATCTTTTGGCATGCTTTTTTTTAAATTTTTGCAGTCTTTTCTTGTCTCCCCACCTCCTCAGATCCTGCCCTAAGGTTTTCTGTAAATGTTAAACTGCTCATATTTTGATGCTCTATATAATGTGATGAAAATTTTGATTAGGTCATCCTCACACAAAAATGTAATATAAATAAAAATGGATCTGGAAGATGAACAATTTTCCAATGGACAAGCAGAAATTAACCCTGGGTCCATGCCTTGATGAAAACCATGTACAAAGCCTCTCCAAGAGTCAAATTAAAGCCTTAACTCTAAATGAACCTGATTTGAGAAGAGGAAAAAATGTCTCAGCAATAATTATGAATTTCAACTGCTGAGATCTTCTATGATAGAGTTAAAGTAATCCATGAAAGATTTCTTTAAGAAATATGACCCTAATGGGGCGCCTGGGTGGCTCAGTGGGTTAAGCCTCTGCCTTTGGCTCAGGTCATGATCCCAGGGTCCTGGGATTGAGTCCCTCATCGGGCTCTCTGCTCAGCGGGGAGCCTGCTTCCCCCTCTCTCTCTGCCTGCCTCTCTGCCTACTTGTGATCTCTCTCTGTCAAAATAAATAAACAAAATCTTTTAAAAAAAGAAATATGACCCTAACAAAACTGCAGATAAAGATAATAAGGAGGGATGGCTAGTTGAGTATAATTAAATGATGCTCAGCCTATGAGTGAGGTGTGCATAGGGTCAATCAAAGCTTATGGGTCAGATGGAAGGAAAAGATCTCAGTATATGCCTTCTAATGGGAAATCAAGTCATGTAAATAACTTAGTGAGAAGATTGGCTGGTGGAACTGATGGCCAAAAAGAAGTGAAGTGATTGGGTTTTCAAAAAAAGCTCAATACCAATCTAAAATTAAGCATGTCTTATCACTGACAAGTAGGGTGGAAACACGGTTGGCAGGGCTGTTGCTCAAAAGTATGGCCAAGACTTCTCAGATACATTGACTATTGGATTTCCTGCTCTGCCTCTACTCCCTCTTCTGCTGGAACCAGTTTCAAATGCAGCTGATTTTTAGCAGGAGTTGTTGATAAAAATGCTGACTCTCAGCACCTTGACACTCAGGATTAATCTTTTTAAAAATACATTTTTTTCATCATAATGTGTTTCCTTTTAGGTTTTTAGTTTTGTCAGCAGTGAGAACAACAAAAAAAATAATAATAAAAGAGAGGAATATACAGGGCGAGATCTACGGCCTTTTAAAAATCCAATTCTTCACACCTGTCCCAAAAGGCAATAAAGGACTATCTAAAAGTGCCATTTCCCAAAAGGGCCCATGGGTACCTAAGAAACCAGAACACTGGGGAGTAACAATGATTCCTGGGAAAAGCTGATGTAATCGACATTTTATTCTCTCCAAACAGATCAGAATGAAGGATTTCATTGCAGGGAAGAATGTCGGATTCTTGGCCACTCTGACAGGTGCTGGATGCCCCGGAATCCCATGCCCACCCGCTCCAAGTCCCCTGAGCACATGAGGAATGTCATCGCGCTGTCCATTGAAGCTACTGCTGCTGATATTGAGGCTTATGACGACTGCGGCCCCACCAAGCGGACTTTCGCAACCTTCGGAAAAGATGTCAATGAGCCCCCGGCTGAGGAGAGGCCTGCCTTGAAAGGCAGGAGAACTGTCGATGTGACCATCTGCAGCCCCAAGGTCAGTGGTGCTATCCGGGAGGCGGGCAATGGCTGTGAAGCTATTAGCCCTGTCACCTCCCCCCTGCACCTCAAGAGCCCTCTGCCCACCAAGCCCTCTGCGTCTTACACCGTTGCCCTGGCACCCCTGGCCCGTGATCTGGAGCAGTATATCAACAATGGCCCATCTCGTCCGTCTGAAGCTGAACCCCGTGGAGCTGACAACGAGAAAGTCATGTATGAGGTCAACCCCACTCTGAAGGAGGGTCCTGACAAAGAGTCTCCTGGTGTGAAGCGTCTGAAGGATATCGTTCTCTAAAGCAGTCTCGGGGAAGAAGAGAGAGAAACCATGCTGGTTATCGAGGAAGCAGGAGCTGATTGTTTTGATTGCTCACCAATGGTTGGTTCTTGAGTGGTTGTTATTTCAGAGCTTTCCCTAAATGTATTGCTTATAAGTGACTGTCATTCTGTGACAATCCCTCTCGTTTCAACAGGCAGCAGGGGTGTTCAGTTGGAGCAAATTAGCTTTGGCTTGGGTTGTTCATGGGGCCTTGATGTTGGGGAAACAGAGACAAATTCAGTTGTGAAAAGTATTATGTATTAAGTGTTTGAATTTATATATTTTTCTATGTCAAAATTATAATATAAATTACCATTGTCTGTGGAGGATTACATTTAAAAACAACAACAACAACAAAAAGAGAAAGCTCTGGACACCTTTAATAAGCTTGCCACTGTTTTGTAGTGTAGACAAGTTAATGGTCATTTATTGTGTACTATTCATTGATTCAGTGATGTGAAATTGAGCCCCCAAAAGGTTGTTTCTGAAGCTTGAGTACTTTCCAGTGCCGCTACTTTGCTGTGGACACCCCTGCTTTAAGAAACCTTTTGCTAGCTGTGCTATTGTTGTATTTGATATTGCAAATTGCTATGTGTGTGGTGATAGCAAAAGGCTTTTAGAAGTTGGTGTTCTTTTTTCTTAAAAAAATAAACTATAGACAAAAACAGAGTGCAAAAAACTGAGATGGCCAGTGAATGAGCGACACCACACATGTAGATTGAAAACTTGGAAGATACTCACTCATGGAGGATACCCATGTACTGGTTACTCACCACCTTGCAGAGTATTTCTCCTGCCTTCAGTCTTCTGCCCAGATCAGTGATAGATCATTACAGAAAGTCATTTTTGGATATTCTGCTATCTAATTTGCAGTTGTCAGAACTACTGTGCTGAAAGTTTTATGGCATCAGTCTTTAAAATTTTCAGGCCCTGAATGGGAAAGTTGCTCCTGAAGTTATCAGTTTCCAGGCTTAGAAATTCCCTGTCTCCAATCATCTAAAACTCAAAAAGACTGAATCTATTTTGAGATCTAAATTAGCATCTTTTCCAACACACACTTCCTGATTCAGTGTTTCCCAACTATGATTTGAATTAGACTGCAAAGCATGTTGGGGGCTGGAATTGAGAACTCCATGTTGCTCTGTATTGTAGGATAATAAATAGGAATAGAGTAAGCAGTACAAAGTGTACATTTAGGAAAAGATAGGTGGCCAGTAACAGCATCACTAATCCAATTATTGTGCCTTCTAAATGGAGACACTTGGACACTTGAACTCATATTTTTATGACTAATACTTCTTTTTAAAATTAAAAATGTGAACAGGAAACTATTGAAAATCCTTTAGATTTAGCTAACTCTTTGCTGTAGGCTAAGAATACACCTTTTATTACTAACAAATTTGTTACTCACATTCTTTTTTTGTTTAACATTTCTCCAACTCCCCCATTTAGTGTTTATTAATATTTAGTAGCCAACATAGTATTCTTGCAGCCTAAGAGTTCATTATTTAAAACTAAACAGATATGTCACATTTACTCTGCCTTAGTCTTAAAGAAGTTGTTTCTAGAGCAACAAGTGTGGTTCTGTTCTCATTTGTTTCACTTTTTGAAATTCAAGAGTACCCAGAAAAAAGGCCTAGAGGTAAGAGCATGAAAATACAAAAAAGGATTTATTTTCTTAAGTTTAGTTAGATAAGTGAGCTCTTTTAAATGTTTTAGTTACTTTTGTCTGAGTTCCTGGCTTTATACATTACTAGGAATATTTTCCTTTATGGGAGGGAGGGTTTTGAGGGAGGCTGGTAGGTAAGGCAGTAGGGATGGGGTTAGGTAGGGGAGAATATTTCTGAAAAAGAACCTGTAATGAAGCTATAAATTCATCCTTATTTCTTATTCTGTGCTGAATACTACCTCATGCAAAATACTGGTGTGGCTGCAAATACCCCTTGAGACTGATGTAATTAGAGATTAATTACCGTAACATTTTCATTTTGGCTCATTTCATTAGCTCTCATATACTTTTTTCCCTCTCTGATTCATTTCATTTTAGCAGATTTTGAGTTAGGTATTTATTTGTGTTTTCAAGTGACTATTTGATAAACACATTAAAAATTATTTTTTCCTATAAGTTATGATGGCTGCCTATAGAATTTAGACTGTTCTTCACCTGATCCATCCTGATACTGTGTTGTTACCAACCAAGGTCACTTTCGAGTTAGATTTGACAGTTTTTGTACAGGTGTATTTCCTATTATGCTCAGAGAGAATGAGGGAGCTGAGAAGATTGTGGCAAGCGGGAATGTTAAATATTATATGGCTGTTGAGCCAAAGAGGGCACTGACTGCCATGTCTCTTACCAGCCAGGTTGAAAATGGTTAGAGTAGCAGTGGCATTGATTTTAATATTTTCCCCCATTTTTTTCAGAACTCAGTTTCAAGCTACAGACCAATCCCTTTTTTTTTTAATCAAAATACTTTTTTTCTCAGTGGGAAGTCAGAGATTTTTTTGGCTCCTAAACCCTTTATTGAGCATGTTCAGAGAATTCCCCTCTAAGGAAAGTATCTTTTTTTCCCTCTTTCTACAACTGTCTGATGTATACACACTCCCAGAAGCACAAGTGCATCCTAGGAGGGACTTGTAAGCTAGTTTTATAGACAAGATATGCTGCAATCAGGAATTCTGTGCAAGGATCCTAGATTTCCTTTTGGCTCATGTTTTTCCCTCCTTCTTTTCAATATGGCCGATGAAAAGCCACATAAGGCCAGAAAACCAAATATTCTTCCTTTTCCCTTCTCTAAACATGTTACACATTTCAATGTAAGGGAGCAGTTTCTGTTCCTAAATTCTAGGGAGTTCTATTCCATCTATTCTGATGTCCCTTTTGGGAAGGTGTTGGTGTTGAGGCATGACTTGCTTTTCTAAACAGCTGCATTGGGCACATCCTTGGGCAGGTAAACTTTTTCATGCAATATAAAGGCTTTAGTTTGCATTGATTGCTTTTTTCCAAGTATGGGAATATGCTATATACAAAGAATAGGAAGAAGAAGAGAGCCACGCTGTGTGGAATCTCTTTTTTTCTGTTCTATTGACTGATCTTTGACCCTGTTCAGAATGAAACTCTCTTTGATCCTCTTAAAGCCAGTAGAGTAAATTGTGGTCCACCTCATTGTCCAAATAGGTAATAGGCCAAGGGATCCTGCAGTTCTTAAAAGGCAGTTGTTCTTGAAGTATAGTCTTTGAATCAGCAACAACCACATCACCCGGGAACTTCTCAGAAATGATAATTCTCTGCTCTCACCCAGACCAACTGAAGCAAAAGTTCTGGCAGTGAGGCCTAGTAATTCATATGGATCAGATGCCCTCTAAAGGTTGAGGGCTTGTTAAAACACAGGTTGATGGACCCCACAGTTAGAGTTTCAGTGGGCCTGGGGTCTCCTGGGTCTCTTCCTGGTTAAGAATTCCAAGGTGATGCTGCTGATGATGATCCAGGGACCCTACTTTGAGTATCATTGCTCCAGAGTAAACCTGCCTAATAGAGCTAATTGCATGTAAGCTGCCCATTTAAGCTCATTTGTTGACATGGTGACCCACTGATCATGAATCAAAACTGTTAAGGGGTATACAATGTAGAACTATGAAAATTAGCAACACCCAGTGTATCATCCTGATAGTGTTCCTTCAGTATACACCTGACTGTATGATGGGAATTCAATTGAACTTTTCATATTGTTCTTTTGTATCATTGACAAGCAAGAGAAAAGTGGTCCACTTGAGGCAGCAAGGACAAAGGGCAGTTTGGGGAGAGGCAGGGGGTTTAGGGGATAGCTCAATTGGGCATCCAGGGTGGGAAAAGGATTATTATTGTACATAATAGGAGTTCTAGTTGGAATGTCAAATTTAGTCTATGGGGATCATTTTGATGTTGAATGTTCCCCAAAGCATCCTGACAAGTCTGGTCCACTTGGCTCTTTACCCAGGGTAATAAGACCCTAACTGACTTTGAAAACCTGGCATACATGAGCTTAAGAAGTCCATTGTATACAGTCCTAGTGTTTGCCTTCTCAGTAAAATTACATTTAAGGATGTCATTTCATGAGTCAAATTGTATCTGCTGACGCTGAAGTGTATTGAGATGTTGTTCTTTAGTTTAAGTATGTAACCAAGTAATATTAAAAGGGGATGTGTTGGGGGTGGGGCTGGGACTGGGTGGCTTTATATTGATAATGAAATATTCCAGAGCAAAACACATTGTCCTAATGAAGTTGTTGCAGCTCTCTTTGTTTTCTTGTGAGGCTGGAATTGGCCTGTGGGTCACTTGTGCAAAAGTGAGTTAATTTCACATAGAACTCATATTGCTTTTGTAAAACAAAGAAAATCAACCACCTTGTCTGAAATGTATATCGCAAGGCGCTCTTGGTAAAGAACAACCCACGAAAACCTGATCTTGATTGGAAAGCACTGTAGGTCATTAGGGAAAACTGATGATGCTGATTGTTGCTCCAGCTGTGTTGGCAATTAAAGATGACCTTGTTACTAACTGAAAGTTGCTGTCAACCTTAGCAAACAAACCAGCTAACACCATTACAGCACTGGTTAAGTAGATTTTTACTGGCACTGGCTGGCATTCAGCTGAGAAAGGCTAGGATACAAACTTTAATGACCAAGAGCCAGACTAGCTCAAGCTAGATATTCAGCAACAAATACCTCCTTGTGCTTTTTGAATGCTAAGGTATTGGTTGCAAAAGGCTTATGTCTTCACCCCTCTAGTGAGGGGAATGAGCCTGATGACACTATTACTGTTTACCTGTCAAACCAGGGTGGAAATTTAGAGGGATGCAAGTGCAGTATGTCTCATTAAGCAGTCTCTGTTGCTGATTATATGAAGATGAAATTGTTGTATATGCTGATCTGTATGTTATGTACATTTTCACAGTGATTGAATCATTGTAAAAAGAAAAAAAACAACAAAGAATCACCACTGTCTATTTTATGAAAATGATAAAGCAGCTTTATTAAATTATTACAGTTATGTTTTAAATGGTGTTATCTGCCACATTGTTTCCTTTTATCTGGTGGTTCTCTGTTTCCCCCTTTAATGTGTTTTCTCTGCTTCAAAAATTTAATGCATTTTAGTATTAAAGGCTATTATGGAAAAATTGTTGAGTGTTGGGTGAAATGTGTCTTAGAGAGCATTGGCTGGCTCCAGGACGGAGTAACTATTAGGCTAAGGAGGTAACCAGCCCTTGGCGGGGTCACTGGTGTTCAGGCCCAAAGGGTTCCTCTTGCATTTTCCACTTTACACCGTTGCCAACTCTCCAACTAAGAGGGGATTCTTCCTTTGACTAGGCTCCAGTCATTTCCTGAGTGCCTCCCCTCCTTCCCACCCCAGTTAATACCATTTTCTGAGGAGGGAGACCCATTCATATCTAGAATGGTAAAGAATTTTCTGGGTGGTACTTTAAACAAGAGCACTAAAAGTATTCCTTAAGAATAACCATTTCAGGCCAACTTCACAGTGGGACTTCTTTGAAGAATTAATTTGAAAAACGTGAGAAGTAGTAGAAGCTGACAGCAGGAGAAAAGAGAGTTTGAAACAAAGATGACCTGGCTGCCCCTTTGATGCCTTCAGGTTTGAACGTGAAGCAACAGGAGAGGCTCTGACTTTGCACATAACGAGGCTGCAGTATAAATCCTGATAATCTTTCTTTATCCAAACTGTTGTTCTCTGGGACTTAGCACTTGGACTGTAAGTATTCATTCTGGCTGCAACTGGCAGGGGAAAAAAAAATCCCAGTAGAGTAAAAAAGGGGGCATGGCAGAACAGTTCCAAAGAGTGCCTTTAGTGGTTAAAGACCAACTTGCTTCAGCACGACCTAGTCTCTCTGGACTATTAAAAAAATGATCTCAGGACGCCTGGGTGGCTCAGTTGGTTAAGCAGCTGCCTTCGGCTCAGGTCATGATCCCAGCGTCCTGGGATCGAGTCCCACATCGGGCTCCTTGCTTGGCAGGGAGCCTGCTTCTCCCTCTGCCTCTGCCTGCCATTCTGTCTGCCTGTGCTCGCTCGCTCTCCCTCTCTCTCTCTGACAAATAAATAAATAAAATCTTAAAAAAAATGATCTCAAGGAAAATCCATTCTTGCCCTGGATCTCCAGCTTCCTGTTACCTCTACCCACCTGTATTAAATTGAAAGTGCATCTCATCCCCCAGAATTAGCCCTAAAGCCATAGCAATAGCCAGATTATTGACGCTGCAGTTTAACAGGTGTTACATCAGAATGCGAGCACAGACCTGCTGGGACAAATGAAATCACATATACAGATGTAAATACAGATGTTCACACAGACAGATGTTCATAAAGGTGTATTGGAAGGAGGCTGATCTGTCACTAGTTTGGAGGCCATGAAGTCATAGGAGGCCATTATGAGTGCTTATTTGTTAGCTCACACCAAAAGTGCAAGGAAAAGAAGTGTCTCTTACCCTCTTCTATTTACCTTTTTTTTTTTTTTGGCCCCAGAAAGGAATGGAAATTCCTCCTTAAAATAAGATCCTTCAGGGAATGAGCAAGAAAAAGAAATCAGTTGTCACATGATGAAGGGCATTCATACATGGAACATGAGTACATTCAAGATCATGGACAGCTACTGTACCTCTGTCAAAAGTGGGATAGTTACCTGATTAGAGTCATAACCTCAAAGCTATTCAAGTTGATAAAACAAAACAAGGCAAATGATTAAAATAATACACTTCTTCATTTTGGTATCAAAGTACTTGTGACTCACCTCAGATGTCATTGATTTTTGCTGTGTGTGGGGTCAAGAAACCATGGTGGGAAACTTCTAAGAGGGAAGCTTCTGATAAGAGGTGACAGCTGCTCTAAGGATATATAAGACTACCTGTTTTCATTATTTTGGTTTTGGGGTATAGATATGCCACCACTTGTAAGGGGATGGGACCCTTAACCTGTGAAACAAAATTGTCCTGGATGGGATTGGAGAGGTGTTCTCTTAGAGTTTTAAGTCCTAACCTTCCTTTATGTTGGCACCTGACCTACTTGCATGTTTCACACATCCGTCATGTGCTTCTTTTGATGTGGAGGAGGATGACTGAGAAGTGATGTAAGATTCTCTTAATGACATGCAGTTATTGGCTTGCTGGCTATAACCCTACCTCGTTCTCTCAATGATCAGTGTGTTGGGGAGTCAGTCCACAGAGCCCTGTTGGAAACCTCTGCTGTTTCTGCCCAAAGGTGAGGGGGAAACTGTGGCAATGGCCCCAGCATTTCCCTACTTTCCTTCTCTCTGTGTGTCAGTGTCTTGACTTCCCCCCAGGTGCCCAAAGCCTTAATTTTCCTTAGATGTCCAGGTTTTCCAATATGCTCCCTTTTGCCCAACCAGAGTTTTCTCTTTTCTTGTGATTGTCTCCCCCACTTCCTTTTCCACTCTAGATTACCTGTAAAATGTAGCCACATCCCATTTTTCTAGAGTTCTTTTCTCTGCTGGGTTCAAGGAAGCCAGCATTTTATGTGCCAGACACTTTACAAATATCATCTCATTTTATCCTCACCGTAACTTTACATAGTAGATGATGATTATCTCCATTTTATATACACATAAATTGAGCCTTAGAGAGTTTAGGGGACTTGCCCAAGGTTACATAGCTACTAAGCAGCAGAGTTAGGACTCAAAACCATGTCTGTCTACTTAGAAATTATTACTCTTTTCAACTACTCTTAAGAGATAAGTAACCAACCTGATATGTTCTTCCTTACTAGAATATTAATAATGGATGCTAATGTCTTAAAACATACTGACATTTTAACTGAGATCTTTGAGAACCCAATGTCATGGTCCAAAGAAGTGATTGTAGCAATGGGACTTTTAAGCCAGAGGGCTTTTTATCAGCCTCATAGGCACCTTGCTACTCTCTCTATACCCAGTGTCTGTCTTTCAAGTTGCTTTAGTCATGCATGACAGGACTATGGCTCCTTTTAGAGTCTGTGCACTCTAGCTAGTCAACAGCCCTTGAAATGAAGGTCTGGTAACCCTATATTCATCAGTCCCTCTGAGTTTCAAGCAATCTGTCAAGGCTGGATTCATGTGTGTTACAGGTCAGCACAGCTGGAGTCAATCCCAATATATGTTCACAATAGGTTCTGGTGACTTTTTAGATCCAGGAAGTTGGTTGAGAACAAGGGAGGTTGAGGGCTATAAAGCAGGGTGATAGTGGTCATGGGGAGGGGAGGCATATCTGAAAAAGAAATTGAAACCCCAGCCTTTCACAAGAGAGGTATCAAGGAGTTAAAAAATTGCTGGGAAAATTGTCTGAATCAGTTGTGAGCACTTGGCTGCCAGAGGCCTAGGAATTGGTTCGCGTGCCTGCCTCATAGCTCAGGTATAATTGAAGAGGTGTTGATAGGCCCCTAAAGGCCCTTTTTCTGGTCCTTCCCAGTCAGCAAGGGCTCTGACAGAGAGCTAAGCCTGGAAGTGCGGTCAGATAAGGAAAAAAATGGGAAGGTAGGAATGATTTCAATTACAGGCATAAAGTCTTTGGTAATGAATTCATCAACTTCCTCAAAGGAGGTCTTGAGATAAAGAATTTAAAGATAAACCCATTTTGATATTCCTGTTGAAGTGTTCTTGTCCAGTTTGCCTTGGTGGCATAGCACTTTCTCAGTCTGGGATGTAGTTTTCAGGATTTTGGATGGCAGAAGTGAGTAACATGCAATGCTAAGCACTGAGATGCTTTGCCAACACTCCTCTAGCTTTTTTTTTTTTTTTTTTAGCAGAAAAAATATGGAGTTTCAGAGACTGAGACAGAAGTATTTTATATCCCCAAATTAACATATTGGAGCTTTTCAGAAAATGTCTAATAAACTCTCCTCATTCCCACTGCCACCACTGTTGTCTGGGCCATAGCATCCCTCATCTGGATGACTGAAATAGTCTCCTAATTTATCTCCTCTCATCTACCCTGCCTCTTTATTGCATTCTTCACACTGCAGCCAGAAGGATCTTACTAAAATACAATGCTGGTGAAATCACAACTCTGCTTTAAACCTCTCAATGATTTCTCTCAAGATGAAGTCCAAACTCGTTAACATGGACTAAGGTGTTTTTCAGTTTTTTGGATGGCTCCCTATAGTAAAGAATGCATTTTTAAAAGATTTTATTTATTTATTTGAGAGAGAGAGAGAGAACATGAGCAGGGGGAGAGGCAGAGGGAGAAGCAGACTCCTTGCTGAGCAGGGAGCCTGGTGTGGCATGACCTGAGCTGAAAGCAGATGTTTCACCAATTGAGCCACCCAGGCACCCCTAAAAAATGCATTTTGCATCATGACTTAGTATCACACATGTATAACTGAAACAAACATTTCACAAACAATACTCATCTTTGTTACCTGCAGTGCACTCTTGAGATTTTCTATTCACATCTGTATGCCAATGGTCAGCAAACTTTTCCTGTAAAGGGCCAGATGGTAAATATTTTAGGTTTTGTAAACCATAGAGCCTCTGTCACAACTGTTAAACTTTACCAATTCAGTCGTGTACACAAATAGTTTCATTTATAATTCCTAGGACTTTGTGAATCCTCCAATGATGCCCCTGGTTTTCAGATGCAAAGCACCCCACACTCTGTTCCAGGTAGAAAGCACTCTAACTAGAGACATTTCATTATCACACAGTGTCTTACCTACAGGTCCAGATCCTGAGCAGCTCCACACCATTGTCCCCTTTATATGTCACACTTCATATTTTTCTTATATTTCTTCTCCTTGAAGTATTTATGAATGAGGTATTTATCTAGTCTTGATAGCAGGCAACGAGAATAATTTTCATGATCACTAGAGAGAGGGAAAAAAATCCAATGAGTCACAAAACAAGCTCTATCCCTTTTCTCTCATTCTTTCTCGATATATATATATATATATATATATATATAATGTTCACATGTATGTATGTAAATAAGTAGGTACATACATATATATGAGAAGTAAGGCACAGTTTAACATAAATTCAATCTCTATCTCAACTTCACAAAATGAATCTTTTCAAAGAATGCAACTTCAAGGGAGAAAGAGGTACCCTTGTTTCAGAGCACAATAGTTTGAGTTTTTAGATTATATGGCCTACAGACCTTAAGCATTTTGAAGGAGAATGCTGAGGTTCAAATCTTGCAGCTAGCTGTGTAGTTGTTTCTTTATACAGTTTCTTTCCTGACTTCTCATTCTTGTGTTTACCATGCGTATTTAAGAAATTGGGCCAATTATTTTCCTCTTTAGCCTGCCTCTATCTTTCTCCTATCTTCAAGCATTAATCCATATCTGAGCTTCCTAAGAATTCTAGCTGTGTCCAACTGCCTTCTACACTGAGAAGTAGAAGGCAGTATCATTCATGTATCATTCATATATCATGTATCATAACTCTACCTCTACAACCTTGAGCCCATTGCACATGGCCTGAGCTTTGAAGGGTCTGGGGAAAGCATCACTTCTGAATGCTTGCTGAGTACAAAACTTTTTGAAGAATGGATTGACAGTAGATTGGACACTGGGGAGATTAAGTAGAAAACTCTTGTTATAATCTAGGCACAAGGTATGAGCACCTTAATTAGGATAGTACTAGAAAGAAAACTTGACAGTTCTGATTATGTGATTAGAGGTAAAAGGGCAAGAATGAAAAGAGTTGGTAAATGGAAGAATTTATAATGGTCTGATTAGAGGAAGGTGGTCATGTAGTATAATTTTCTACCTAATTCCTCAACCTGCAGCCCTACCAACACACACACACACACACACACACACACACACACACACACACACACACACCCCTCTGTGGTTTCTAATGCATTTGTTCATTCAACAAGTATTAAATTAGCACTTACTACATGATAGGCAGTCTGCTCGGTACTGGGGATATAAGAGTGAAAAAAATAGACAAAATCTCTGCTCTCATAGAGTTTATACTCTGTGGGTACCATAGACAATAAATAAGATAAATGAGTACAATACATATTTTGTCAGCTTGTGATAAACATTAAGGAAAGGAAAATAATCAAGCAGAAAAGGGGGATTGTAAGTGTCTAGGGGGGTTACTGAAACTTTAGTTAGGACAGCCATGGAAGGTCTCACTAAGAAAGTAATTTTTGAGTAAGACCTAAGGAAACTGAATTAGTAGCCATGTGGGTATCTAGTCCTGAGAGAGGAAGAAGGCATATCTAGGTTTTGAGCAGAGTAGTAATCTGACTAAAAATTTAACAGTATCACTCTGACCAATGCACTGCAGAAGGTCAAAGGCAGAAGAAGCAGGAAGACTGATTAAGAAGCTACTACAGTAATGCAGGCTAGAGAAAATGGTGGCTTGAACTGGGGTGATGGCCGTGAAGAGGGTAAAACATGATCCAAGCTGGATACATTCTTTACTGCCTCTTCATAGCCGAAAGTGGGAATATCATTATCAAAAGAAAATAAACACTGGAGAGTGACAAGAACAACTATAAAACGCTAGGGAGGCATGAGGTCCTGGTGGGTAAGACAGAATAGGGCCACATGGGAGAGAGAAGGCAGGCAATTAGAATGTTTGAAATGAGTTTTCAGTATCAAGTGCTTCTGATTATACAGAATGGACGATACAGGCATGTTCCATGCCTTTAACAGTGTTGATCTCTTGCAGCACTTTGAAATAATCAACTTGTTCTTTTTTATATGAATAAATTAGGGAGATACTTGTTCTTCTACAAGCTAAATGAGGCAAAAGGAAATTCTAATTGGCCCTGGGAAAAGTAATTAATGGGTCAGAACAGGTCTATCCATTTTTTTTTTTTTTGAGGAGTACTTCCTGCATGAATGGACTATAGGCAAATGCCCTCTCTTTTCTGCTCCCTGATCAAGTGTGGTATGCTAATTCTGGGGTTCAGGACCATCTAAGCAACTTAGAATTCCTTCCCATTGGCAGAAGGCTGGAAATAGAGTAAGGAGTATCTGCAAATTGGACCTTGAGTTTTTTTTTTTATGAAAATCTTCAAACATAGTAGTTGAGAGAATAGTGTAATAAATGTAATGTCCCCGTCATCCAGCTTTAAAAATTATCAGTACACTTGGGCTTTGCATTTCATGGAAAATGAAGGGAAATGTGAAACCTGGGTTAAACTCTGTCTTTTGGAATTTTGACATTTTGATCTCCCTGCAATCAGAAGGCTCAGCATATGATTAGTCTGGTCCAGAAATAGGAAGCATCTCCAGGTTTTGCAGACTGAAGAACATCTGAGGGGAGAGAGGGGAAGAAAGATAACTTAGAAAATTGGAAAAATTCTACAGAGGAAAAGTAGAAGACTCCGAGATTTTGGTGGAACACAACCCTCCAGAGGTTACAGAGGCATATTACAGTTAACTTCTTTCTCCCTGAAGTTTTCAGCTTTGTTTATTCATTCTTCTTGGGGCTTTTCCTCTTTTCCTTTTGATAAAACACTAATTCACTTTTATATTTTAGCACTGAGTTCCATGGGAAAATTAGTACATTTTGCCAATAGCTCCTTTTCAGTTACTGTTTTTTATACAGTGCATTTTGCAGTGCATTGACTTTTTGAAGTTGAAGCTCTAGGTTTCTTGAAAGATGCACAGTCTTTACTGTAGTGTTTCCCCATAGAATAAATCTCAAACTTAACTTTGCACCACCTTCACTACTCTTATCCATGAATTGTGATTGTGTTAGAGGAAAAAAAGTTTGTGTATTTATGTGTGTGTGTGTGTGCACGTGCATGGGGAAGGGTGCTTAGGAGGTTCTGGGATGGGGTGAGAGAGAAGAGGATGTACTTAAAAATGTTTCCACTCTTTTGGTCAGCAGTTGTTGCCAAAAAAGGATCATACTTACAAAGACTGGTATAATTTTGTTTATAAAACAGATATTTTGACACAAAGAACTCTCTGGTAAGGTTTTATCAGGGAAGGTCATGTTCATTTGCCATAGATTGGAGTAGTGGTGTAGAGGACTAGTCTGGACACTAGAACCTCCACCCAGGTGGAGCTTGAGTTGACCATATGGTAGTTTTGTTTTTCACTTGCTTAGTTTCAGATGGCAGGTCAAATATTTGGCCTGGATCAATCCCTCCTGAGGTCTGCAAAGGCAGCTGAAGATGTTTTAAATCCCTCCCAACACTTTGTCATGGAACTGCACCTGGCTTTGATAAACCATGGATTAATGTGATCAAAACAGCAACCTCAGTCAGTATATGTGCTGCCGAAGTGAGCACAGCAACCTCAGTCAGAAGGCAGTGAGAACAAGAAGGCTTTTCTTCCCAGGACTGCATAAGAGAATTGTAGGTTTGGAAACTGCAGGTTCCTAATGATGGTAGCACTTCTGAAAGAGGCTTTCCCTGTCTGTCCTAACTGAAGTTTCAGTAACCCGCTAGATACTTACTATCCCCTTAGCATTTATTACAATCCAACACAATATACAGATGTTTCCCAGCAATGTGACACAAGTAAGAAAGCTTTGCTAAGACTGAGGCTTTCATTTTTTCATCTGACAGCTCAGGCCCTACCCAAAGGAGGTGAGATTCAAAGACATTTCCAAAAAATAGATCTGCTATGCAGATTGGCCCTATTTGACATTCCTAGGTACAGTTGGCCATATGGGGATCAACTTCTCACATGGGGCCTTATGAATGGCATATCATAGAGTGGCAGAGCTTAAATAGTATTAGCCACAGTTTGTTGAGCATTTAGTATGTGCCAGGCGCATCAAAATGAAATATATATATTGCTATTTAGTCCACCCTACATGACAACAAGATAGTTGCTATTATCAGTATTCACATTTTGTAGATGAGAAAATGGAGGCTTGTAAAGCCTTTACTTGATTCAGGTTCAAACATCCAAAAAAGTACCAGAAATGGGCTTTCAAAACCAGCAGCCTTATCTGAAAACCCATGGTTTTAGCCAGCATGTTATGTTTGATTTCTGAGCTGAAAGAGACTTTAGTGGTCATTGAACTCCCTAATTTGACAAATGAGGGGAAAAAAAACACACAGGGAAGAGAAATGACTGGGCTTTAAGATCCACAAATACATGAGGGCAGAGATCATAACTATTTTCCTTACCACTGTAGGCCCCAGTGCCAATTTCAGGCCCCACTACCAATTTCAGGATCAAGCCTATAATACTGAATGGATAGACAATAAATTAGCAAAATGGAAGGTTTGAATCATGGATCTATGAGATCTCTTACATGCCTGACATTCTATTTCATTTGAGCCTCAGATACTTAATTGCTAAAGGTATGTACACAACATTTTATGTAGTAAGTGAGGACATGGGCATGAAAAATCAAATTTCAGTAGCTTTACAGTTCCTCATGATGGAGGGCTGGTACAGACTAGAGGGACAACATTAATTTATTCATTCTACAAAGAGTTTTTGAGATCCTAACCTGTGCTAAGCACTGCACTAGGCTCCAATGGCACAGATGTAAATGAGAGCTTATTTTCATGTATCTACAGGGTCTGTTCTAAGGCTTTATGTATGACCAACATTTTTGTAATGTGTATATATATATTTATATATATATATATAAAATTATATTTATGTGTAATTAGCATAATTGTTTTGAACACTTCTTGCATGCCAGGTATGTTCTGGGATGCATAATTGAACATAATTGAACAAAACAGACAAAAATTCATGTCCTCATGGAATTTATACTCTAATCTTCATGACACATTTATGAGGTTGAGTCTATCTTTAGGCCCATTTTATAGATGAGGAAGCTGAGACAGAGAGTGATAATTAACCTGTTCAAGATCTCACTGGCAGGAAGTGGTACAGCCAGGCTTAGGCTAAGGGAGTATGTTTTTTTTTTTTCAAAGAGTTTATTTATTTATTTGACAGACAGAGATCACAAGTAGGCAGAGAGGCAGGCAGAGATGGGGGTGGGGGAAGTAGGCTCTCTGCCGAGCAGAGAGCCTGATGCAGGGCTCCATCCCAGGACCCTGAGATCATGACTGGAGCCGAAGGCAGAGGCTTAGCCCACTGAGCCACTCAGGCACCCCGGGAGTATGGTTTTTTTTTTTTTTTATATTTCTTTTTTTAATCATTTTTTAATTTTTTTAATTTTAATTTTTTATAATCATTTTTTAAATTTATTTTCAGCATAACAGTATTCATCATTTTTGTACCACACCCAGTGCTCCATGCAATCCGTGCCCTCTCTAATACCCACCACCTGGTTCCCCCAACCTCCCACCTCCCCCACCTCTTCAAACCCTTCAGATTGTTTTTCAGAGTCCATAGTCTCTCATTGTTCACCTCCCCTTCCAATTTCCCCCAACTCCCTTCTCCTAACTCCCCATGTCCTCCATGCTATTTGTTATGCTCCACAAATAAGTGAAACCATATGATAATTGACTCTCTCTGCTTGACTTATTTCACTCAGCATAATCTCTTCCAGTCCCGTCCATGTTGCTACAAAAGTTGGGTATTCATCCTTTCTGATGGAGGCATAATACTCCATAGTGTATATGGACCACATCTTCCTTACCCATTCATCCATTGAAGGGCATCTTGGTTCTTTCCACAGTTTGGCAACCGTGGCCATTGCTGCTATAAACATTGGGGTACAGATGGCCCTTCTTTTCACTACATCTGTATCTTTGGGGGAAATACCCAGTAGTGCAATGGCAGGGTCATAGGGAAGCTCTATTTTTAATTTCTTGAGGAATCTCCACACTGTTCTCCAAAGAGGCTGCACCAACTTGTATTCCCACCAACAGTGTAAGAGGGTTCCCCTTTCTCCACATCCCCTCCAACACATGTTGTTTCCTGACATGCTAATTTTGGCCATTCTAACTGGTGTAAGGTGATATCTCAATGTGGTTTTAATTTGAATCTCCCTGATGGCTAGTGATGATGAACATTTTTTCATGTGTCTGATAACCATTTGTATGTCTTCATTGGAGAAGCGTCTGTTCATATCTTCTGCTCATTTTTTGATATGATTATCTGTTTTGTGTGTGTTCAGTTTGAGGAGTTCTTTATAGATCCTGGATATCAATCTTTTGTCTGTACTGTCATTTGCAAATATCTTCTCCCGTTCTGTGGGTTGCCTCTTTGTTTTCTTGACTGTTTCCTTTGCTGTGCAGACGCTTTTGATTGTGATGAAGTCCCAAAAGTTCATTTTTGCTTTTGTTTCCTTTGCCTTTGGAGACATATCTTGAAAGAAGTTGCTGTGGCTGATATCAAAGAGGCTACTGCCTATATTCTCCTCTAGGATTCTGATGGATTCCTGTCTCATGTTGAGGTCTTTTATCCATTTTGAGTTTACTTTGTGTACGGTGTAAGAGAATGGTCGAGTTTCATTCTTCTACATATAGCTGCCCAGTTTTCCCAGCACCATTTATTGAAGAGACTGTCTTTTTTCTACTGTATATTTTTCTTAAGACTACTTCTAGCTATTTCTATTGTCCTTCAAAAAGGAAGAAGAGCCTTTGCACTCAAGTGGCTGATGGGCTATTTGGGGAGATTAGGCAAGAAAATTAACTGTATAACAAAAATAGCAGTAGCTAACCCTTATTGAGGGCTTACTCTGTTCCAGTCTTTGTGTTAAGAATTTGACATATTTTCTTTCATTTCATTCTCCTAACGACCTAAAGGATAGATAACATTATGATCCCCATTTTACAGATGAAACGGTTGTTGGGCTCTACCTTCCATATCCTTAACTGCTGTAATGCAGGGGTCTCCAAATAAGTGTTTAAAATACGTCATCCAAATACACGAGCACAGTCCAACTTACAGAGTAACAAAGTTATAACCTCTCCACCCCAAGCCTTTGTTTTTACTTACTTTCAAACCACTAATGCCGTATTTTGATCTTTGGTAGCTTGTCCCTGCTGTAGGAGCTACATGCTTTGCCATGACAATCTTCTCTGAAAGGCCACTTAAGTTAGCTGCTCAGTTTCTGAGATATTTCTGGCCTGATGTCTCTAGAAGTTCTGCCAGATTTTACTGAAGCTGCAGTCTGCTGTTGTAACAGTATTTTTAGGGAATTAAAAAAAAAATGGGACTGTGTCCCTCCAAGAAGAAGCAGCACGGTGTAGTGGCTAAACTTGTTATCTTTAGACTCTTATGGCCTAGAGTTCAAATCCAGTCTACTATCTCTTTCTAGCTTGGCAAGTTACTTAAACTTTCTGTACCATAGTTTCCTAGCACTTAAAGCAAATTCTAGAAGCTTTAAGAGGAGGGTAAAGTCTATATTTAAAAAAGGACTAGGAGAACTACTTATTTTTTTCAGTGCCATGTGTGTGTGTGTGTGTGTGTGTGTGTGTGCGCGCGCGCGCGTACGCGTGTACCATGAGCATGAAAGTACAGACCCAATCTCACGGTCTCCAATTCCCCAGCCCAACTGGCTACAAAATAAAGAAGTATTCTTCCCATTCATTCAGGCACCCTTTATGATTTTCCCTTTAGAAAGTACCATATAATAGAATCACACATAAAACTGTATTTCATATCTATCCTTATAATGAGTTCACTTTTGACCACATTTGTTAAAATGAATATCAAATAATGATTTTCCACTTATTATCAAATGTTAGCCAACTTTATATCCACCTCTAGTTATCAAGTAACAGTTGAACATTAATATTTATTACTAGATGTTAGCAATTTTACAGAGCTTTGCTTCAAATGTTTGGTGCCTCACAATCTGTTGGCACAGAAAGTGTAACAAAGCAAATGACAGGAGAGCAGATGATAATGTAGTCTGATGGTTCATTTTTAAAAGGGAAACCTATTTCCAGAGAGAACATCTGTTCTTAATGTGGGGTGCAGGGCCATAGCTGGAGCTGCTATACTTTTAGCAGATGGAAGTAGTGTGGACTGGAAATCCACAGAGAATGGGATACTGAAGTTTGTCACCTCACCAGTTTGCTTCCTAGATAGTTCCTTGTCTAGTAGTCTTGAATCTGAAAATGCCAAATGAGTGTACATTGTCTTCTGAGTAAAAAGACCTTCCCATGTCTCAATTTCAATATTACTCTTGTCAAGAGACTCATGGCTCAGATAGTTACATGTTTCCTTCTACTGTATACATGGGAAAATCGCAGTCCCTTTGTTTGTGGATGCATTTGTGAGAATTGAATGATAAAGTCATGGATATATCACATATGTAAATAATCTATCAAGACAATTAACTTTCCCCTAACCATAGCAGGCTTGGTCCCTCAATAATCAATCTGGCCTTTGTCCAGTTTCACGTTAAAGAAAAAGCATTTGCAATATTCCCTTTCACATTAGACTGTTAGCCTCCTGATTATAATATGCTTTCTTTATTCCCTCTCCCCACCTTTTCTTGGTCGATAGTTCTCTTAAGATAATGAAATCTATTCTGTGTTAAGTTACTGAAAGTTCTAAAAGTAAAATCTTGTTATAATATGACAGGACTGTGCTAAAAGAATATTGTGTGTTAGTAACTTTCCATTATGTTAACTTCCTGTTGTTTCCAGAAGTGGAAAACACAGAGCCTTTGACAAAACAACTAGTTTTTTAACAGCCTCACTTAAACATAGGTAGTTGCATTCTGAGGGTTACATTTAATGGAATATATTTATATTTTGAAAATGACAGTTAAAATGTGATTTGGAAACTCTAAAACTCTGTGCCAAAGTGTCATTCCTATCTCTACCAGGAAAGGACAATATATTTAATATATTTGACTTAGTACCTATGGCTGATGGGCTAATGGACACTAGAAATATATAGAGGGATAGATTGAGATAAGAGAGGCTAGTAATTCACTCTCACTTATCAAATGATATTTCATTCAGAGTTATGAATATGCCATAATAAACACAGTGCTATGATTTGTAGCTGAGCATCAATAAAAGAAGATGAATATGAGTGGTGAAAAAAATAAGCAATAACTAGAAGAGTTCCAAAGATTACTGTAAGTAAAGACTTCATCACATAGCCTTCTGTGTCTCTGGGAAGAAGATATTTTTAACTCTTATTATTTTATTTTATTAAGATATAATGTATTATTTGCTTCAGGGCTTCAGGTCTGTGAATCATCAGTCGTACACAATTCACAGCACTCACCATAGCACATACCTTCCACTCCCCAAGGTCCATAACCCAGCCAACCTATCCCTCCCCAACCTCTCAGCAACCCTCAGTTTGTTTCCTGAGATTCAGAGTTTCTTATGGTTTGTCTCCCTTCCCGGTCACATCTTGTTTCATTTTTTTCCCTCCCTTTCCCTCACAACCCCCCATCAGGCCTCTCAAATTCCTCATATCAGAGAGATCATATGATAACTTATGACATATGATAACTTATCATATGCTAACTGATTGACTTATTTCACTTAGCATAATATCCCCCAGTTCTATCCACATCATTGCAAAGGGCAAGATTTCATTTTTGATGGCTGGATAGTATTTTCTTGTATATATATATACCACATCTTCTTTATCCATTCATATGTTGATGGACATCTAGGTTCTTTCTGTAGTTTGGTTATTGTGGACATTGCTGCTATAAACATTTGGGTGCGTGTGCCCCTTCAGATCACTACATTTGTATCTTAAGGGTAAATACCGAGTAGTGCGATTGCTGGGTCATAGGGTAGCTCTATTTTCAACTTTTTGAGGAACCTCCATGCTGTTTTCCAGAGTGGCTGCACCAGCTTGCATTCCCACCAACAGTGTAGGAGGGTTCCCCTTTCTCTGCATCCTTGCCAACATCTGTTGTTTTCCGACTTGTTGATTTTAGCCATTCTGACTGGTGTGAGGAGGTATCTCATTGTGGTTTTGATTTGTATTTCCCTGATACTGAGTGATTTTGAGCACTTTTTCATGTGTCTGTTGGCCATCTGGATGTCTTCTTTGTGGAAATGTCTGTTCATGTCTTCTGCCCATTTCTTGATTGGATTATTTGTTCTTTGGGTGTTGAGTTTGACAAGTTCTTTCTAGATTTTGGATACTAACCCTTTATCTGATATGTCGTTTGCAATTATCTTCTCCCATTCTGTCAGTTGTGTTTTGGTTTTGTTGACTATTTCCTTTGCTGTGCAAAAGCTTTTGATCTTGATGAAGTCCCAATAGTTCATTTTTGCCCTTGCTTCCCTTGCCTTTGGAGATGTTTCTAGGAAGAAGTGGCTGCGGTTGATGTCGAAGAGGTTGCTGCCTGTGTTCTCCTCAAGGATTTGGATGGATTCCTATCTCACACTGAGGTCTTTCATCCATTTTGAGTCTATTTTTGTGTGTGGTGTAAGGAAATGGTCCAGTTTCATTTTTATGCATGTGGCTGTCCAATTTTCTCAACACCATCTGTTGAAGAGACTATCTTTTTTCCATTGAACATTCTTTCCTGCTTTGCTGAAGATTAGTTGACCATACAGTTGAGGGTCCATTTCTGGGCTCTCTATTCCGCACCATTGATCTATGGGTCTGTTTTGTGCCAGTACCGTACTGTCTTGATGATGACGGCTTTGTAATAGAACTTGAAGTCTGGAGTTGTGATGCCACCAACTTATTTTCTTTTTCAACATTCCTCTGGCTATTTGGGGTCTTTTCTGGTTCCATATAAATTTTAGGATTATTTGTTCCATTTCTTTGAAAAAAAATTGATGGTATTTTGATAGAGATTGCATTAAATGTGTAGATTGCTTTAGGTAGCATAGAGATTTTCACAATATTTGTTCTTCCAATCCATGAGCATGGAATGTTTTTCCATTTTCCATTTTTCCATTTCTTTGTGTCTTCCTCAGTTTCTTCCATGACTACTCTATAGTTTTATGAGTACAGATTCTTTTCTCCTTTGGTTAAGTTTATTTCTAGGTATTTTATGGTTTTGGGTGCAATTGTAAATGGGATTGACTCCTTAATTTCTCTTTCTTCTGTCTTTCTGTTGGTGTATAAAAATGCAACTGATTTCTGTACATTGATTTATATCCTGACACTTTACGGAATTCCTGTACAAGTTCTAGCAATTTTGGAGAGGAGTCTTTTGGGTTTTCCACATAAAGTATCATATCATCTGCAAAGAGTGAGAATTCGACTTCTTCTTTGCCAATTCAGATGCCTTTTATTTCTTTTTGTTGTCTGATTGCTGAGGCTATGACTTCTAATATTATGTTGAATAGCAGTGGTGATAGTGGACAGTGCTGCCATGTTCCTGACCTTAGGGGAAAGCTCTCAGTTTTTTCCAATTGAGAATGATATTCCTAGTGGGTTTTTCATAGATGGCTTTGATGATAGAGTTATGTACTCTCTATCCCTACACTGTGAAGAGTTTTGATCAAGGAAGGATGCCGTACTTTGTCAAATGCTTTTTTAGCATCTATTGAGAGTATCATATGGTTCTTGTTCTTTCTTTTATTAATGTATTGAATTGCATTGATTGAATTGTGGATGTTGTACCAATCTTGCAGACCAGGAGTAAATCCCCCTTGGTGGTCCTGAATACCTTTTAATGTACTGTTGGATCCTATGGCTAGTACTTGGGTAAGAATTTTTGCATTCATGTTCATTGAGGATATTGGTCTGTAATTCTCTTTTTTTGATGGAGTCTTTGTCTGGTTTTGGGATCAAGGTAATGCTGGTCTCATAAAATGAGTTTGGAAATTTTCCTTCCATTTCTATATTTTGGAATAGTTTCAGGAGAATAGGTATTATTTCTTCTTTAAATTTTTGGTAGAATTCCTCTGGGGAGCTGTCTGGCCCTGGGCTCTTGTTTCTTGGAGATTTTTGATAACTGCTTCAATCACCTTACTGGTTATGGGTCTGTTCAGATTTTCTATTTCTTCCTGGTTCAGTTTTGATAGTTTATATGTCTCTAGGAATGCATCCATTTCTTCCAGATTGTAAAATTTGCTGGTGTATACTTGCTCATAATATGTTCTTCTAATTGTTTGTATTTCTTTGGTGTTGGTTGTGATCTCTCCTCTTTCATTCACGATTTTATTAATTTGTGTCCTTTCTCTTCTTTTTGATAAGTCTTGCCAGGGATTTATCAATCTTATTAATTCTTTCAAAGAACCAGATCCTAGTTTTGTTGATTTGTTCTACTCTTCTTTTGGTTTCTATTTCATTGATTTTGCTCCAATCTTTATTATTTCTCTTCTACTGCTAAATTTAGACTTTCTTTTTTCTTTCTTCCTTCCTTCCTCTTTTCTTCTTTCTGTCTTTCTTTCCTTCTTTCTTTCTTTCTTTCTTTCCCCCTACAATTTTTGTGTTATTGTCTATGTTTATATAATTGGCTGATCCCATGTTAGGGGCATAGATATTTAAAATTTTTAGGTCTCCTTGTTGGACAGACCCTTTAAGTATTACATAATATCCTTCCTCATCTCTTATTATAGTTTGGTTTAAAATCTAATTTGTCTGATATAAGGATTGCCACCCCAGGTTTCTTTTGATGTCTATTAGCATGGTAAGTGTTTTTCCACCCCCCTCACTTTAAATCTGGAGGTGTCTTTGGGTTTAAAATGAGTCTCTTGAAGACAGCATATTGTTGGGTCTTGTTTTTTTTTTTTTTTTTTTTTTTAATCCATTCTGATACCCTGTGTCTTTTGATTGGGGCATTTAGTCCATTTACATTAGGGTGATATCTATTGAAAGATATGTATTTAGTGGCATTGTATTATCTGTAAGGTGACTGTTGCTGTATATTGTCTCTCTTCCTTCCTGGTCTGTTACTTTTAGGCTGTCTCTTTGCTTAGAGGACCCTTTTCAGTATTTCCTGTAGGGCTGTTTTTTTAGTTTTTGTTTGTCCTGGAAGCTTTTTATCTCTCTGTTTTCAATAACAGACTAGCTGGATAAAGTATTCTTGGCTGCATATTTTTCTCATTTAGTGCTCTGAATATATCATGCTAGTCATTTCTGGCCTGCCAGGTCTGTGTGGATAGGTCTGCTGCCAATCTAAGATTTCTACTATTGTATGTTACAGTCCTCTTCTCCCAAGCTGCTTTCAGGTTTTTGTCTTTGTTACTGAGACTTGTTAGTTTTAATATTAGATGACGGGGTGTTGACCCATTTTTACTGATTTTTGAGGGGAGTTCTCTGGCCTCCTGGATTTTGATGCTTGTTCCCTTCGCCATATTAGGGAAATTCTGTGCTATAATTTGTTCCAATATACCTTCTGCCCCTCTCTCTCTTTCTTCTTCTTCTGGGATCCCAATTATTCTAATATTGTTTCATCTATGGTATCCCTTATCTCTCAAATTCTTCCTTCATGGTCCAGTAGTTGTTTTTCTCTCTTTTTCTCAGCTTCTTTATTCTCCATCATTTGGTCTTTTATATCACTAATTCTCTCTTCTGCCTCATTTATCCTAGAAGTAAGAGTCTCTATTTTTGATTATACCTCATTTATAGCTTTTTAAATTTCAACTGGATTAGATTTTAGATATTTTATTTCTCCAGAAATGGATTTTATTTGCCCAAAAATGGATTATCTAGTATAATCCATGCTTTTCTGGAGCCCAGCTAGCACCTTGATAATCTTCATTCCGAACTCTAGTTCTGACATCTTACTAATGTCTGTATTGATTTGGTCCCTAGCCATTGGCACTGCCTCTTTTTCTTTTTTCTTTTTTTTTTTTTTTTGAGGTGGGTTTTTCTGCTTTGTCATTTTATCCAGATAAGGATAGATGAATGAGAGAACAAATACTAAAAGGGTAGTAATGCCCCCAGAAATATATACACTAACCAAATCGGAAGAGACCTGAAACCAGGGGGAGAAGAAAGGAGAAAAAAAAGTTACATCTATCTATCTATCTCTCTATATATATGAATTTATTATTATTATTAGACTGGTGACTAGAACATAGCCACACACACTTGGTTTTGGATGTATTTTGGTCTGTTAGAAGAAACTGCCTCCCAAAATTTCAGAGAAAGAAAAGCTTATATATATACAAAAATAAGGGTAAACATGATAAAGTGTTGGAATATGACTATAAATATGAAAATTAAAAGAGATTCTAAAAAAGGAATTGATAAGAAGTTGGTTGAAAGAAGGAAGAAAAAAGAAGAAAGAATGTGATCAGGCTGGAGACTAGAAAAAGCAATGTGATAGATTTAGGTTATATTTTGATCTGTTAGAAGAAATTGTATTTCAAAATTTTACAGAAAGAAAAACTTATATGTTACAAAAAATGATGTTAAATACAATGAAGTGTTAGAATATGAATATAGCAATGAAAATTTTAAAATATTTTTAAAAAAACATATTGATAAGATAAAGTTGTTTAAAAAGGTTAAAATAGGAAAGAGGAAACATTTAAAAAATAGAATAAGAAAAAAATAAAATTAAAAAAATTTAACTTTGAAAGATTGAAGGAAGAATCATGGGAAAAGAGCCATGAATTCTAGGTGTTGCTTTCCCCTAGGCCAGGAGTTCCACAGTTCTCACTGATCGGTGAACTTGGTTTGGCTGGATATTCTTGCTTATGTTCAACAGGAGGGGCCTGTTGCAGAGATTCTCAAATGTCTTTGCCTAAGGCAGAATTTCCCCACCCTTGCCAGGGGCCAGGCTAAGCAATCTGCTTCTGTTCGCTCTCGGGAGCTTTTGTTCCCTGAACACTTTCTGTACAGCTTTGGAGGATGGGAATGAAAATGGCGGCCTCCCAATCTCTGGCCCCATAGGAGCCAAGAGCTCAGGGCCCCACTCCTCAGTGCACCCTCTGAGAAAAGCAGTCAGTCCCTCCCATCTCCCTGGTCTCTCTATCTACACTCTGAGCTCACTTAGCCTGTGATGGAACTTTTCTATCTCTGGGTCACAGCCCCGTTTGAAGTCTCCAAACCCAGCAGATTCCTGCAGCGTGCTCCCGCATCACTCCTCCTGGAGGAGGAAGGAGGGGGTCTCTCCGGATCTGCCAACTGTGTCATCCCTGCTCGAGGATTAGTGGCCAAATGTGCCTTGGATCACTGTTTAAGGTAATCCTGAGTTGAGAGTCCCCTCCTTGACTCCATCTCTGTAGCCGGCTTCCCTGCTCTGATAACTGAGATCTCTGCCACACTCAGACACCCCTGGTCTTTTTGTGACCCCTTGGGTCCAGAGACCACACTGTCCCAGCAAGGGCTCTACCCCCACCCCTCCCCCCCTCCACTTAGCCTCTTGAGTGACGTCTCTCAGTGGAGCAGACTTCCAATTTTGTACTCCACTGCTCTACTATTTGCTGGGAGCAAGCCCCTCCTGCCCCCCCACTGTCTATCTTCCCTAATATATCGCCTTAAACTCACTTCTCTGCATGTCCTACCTTCCAGAAAGTGGTTGCTTTTCTGTTCCTAGAATTACTGCTCTTCTTCTCTTTGATCTCCTGTTGAGTTTATAGATGTTCAGAGTGGTTTGATAACTATCTAGCTGAATTCCTGGGACCTGATAATATTTAGGTTTTCTACTCGTTCCCCTGCCCCTCTAACTCTTTAATTTTTAAACAATAAAAATCAAAACAAAGGCATTGACAATAATACTACATACACATTGCACCTTAAGTATTTGTAAACCCTCTTGGCCCTAAAAATCACTTCTTATTCAATAACACTTTATATTATTTAACAAAATCTTGATTGACTACCTATTCTGTGGAAAGCACCGTGCTAGGTGCTATGAAAAGAACAAAAGGATATATCATTATCTCTTTGACATGTAAAATGACAATGTTCAGAACCCTGTCCAATATGCTTTCTTCCTCACATCCTCTTTATAATTTGTATTTTTAACAATCAATACACAAGTGACAATCTGCAATATCAAGGCAGATTAAAGAGGCTGCTTATCAGCAAGCTGATTTCAAACTAAAGAGACAAGTAATGGTGCACAATTTGTGGAGCCCAAAGGGCTCCGTGAATCTAACTCATCCTATAGGACTAAGGACTAGAAGATCTCAGAAGTGCAATGTGTGTGTGAGTTTACAGATGCATAATAACCAGGTATCAGATCTGGGTTTGAGGTAAGACAGAATACCACAGTGTTTGCTGTATTTGTCAGGTGTATATAGTTACATATCCAAGTGCTCTAATCATTTGGATGTTGGACTCTCTTTACTTCAACTTGGTATATGATCTTTTAGTAATGTGTGGTTGCTCAAAAATATTTAGATATAAATTTTGGAATATTGAAGCATTTTGGCAATTTGCCTGTGTGTGCCTTAACATTTTTAAAAATAGAAAGTATCAATTTCTTTGAAGGGTTCTTTTCACTCATTTTTGGCATTTCTGATTCTAAACAAAACAAAAGATCCAACCTGTCTTGTACTGGACCTACTTTAAAACTGGCCCTGGGATTTTCCCTTTCTTCTGTAGAATTGTTTTTGGTGAAGCAATGAGAAATTAATCAACAATGGCTAGGGAAAAAAGCAGTGGTAAGAGTAGGAAGACAAATCCTAGCTTTCTTATTAGAGGTTAAGAATGGTGGTACTCATCAGTAAAAGTCAGAGCTAACATTTACAGGTACGTCCTGTGAGCCAGGTTTTGCTTTAATTATTTTACATGAATTTTCTCACCATAACTCTATGGTTTAGGTTAGTTGAGGCAACTGAGGCAAAGTGATTAAATTAATTTGCCCACCATCTCACAGTCTTAAGTGGCAAAGCTCAGTGTTACACTCAAATAGTCTGGTTTCTGAATCCAAGAGAGTAACCACTAGTGTCCCACCACTGAGACAGATGTGAGAGTGGTGTGGCCTGGTAACTGGCATTAAAAAAAAAATCTCCCGGGTGGCTCAGTGGGTTAATGCCTCTGCCTTCAGCTCAGGTCATGATCTCAGGGTCCTGGGATCCAGCCCCACATCGGGTTCTCTGCTCATTGGAGAGCCTGCTTCTACCTCTCTCTCTGCATGCCTCTCTGCCTACTTGGATCTCTGTCTGTCAAATAAATAAATAAAATCTTAAAAAAAAATCTCCCTGGGGATTCTGATGAGCTTCCAGGGTTTAGAAGTTCTGTTTGAAAGCAATCTGGCCTTACTTCTTTGAAAAAGAGCCAGTACTCAGGTCTGAGAAGAAAAGAGAGGCAGACAGTAGAGAAGCTCATGAGTCATAGGATGATAAATACCCTCCATAAGGTCAAAATGATTCCCATCGCCTCCCAGTGAGGGAAGCAGACACTTTGCATATGAAATGCACTGTTTATTTTCTTGTGCAGTGGTTTCAGTTACAATTAAGTGTTTCACATCAGACAAGGAATTAATAACAAATGATCTCCTCCCTCAGTGGTGCAGTAACAAATATGTAGTAATTTGAAGGCTGGGAAGAAAATTATTACTCCCAAAGATGCAATAAATATGATATGTTTAGAGAGTCCTTTGATGAAATGAACACTGAAGGTGCTGCTAGCAGTACTTCTGCTTATGAAAAAAAGTACTGTAAAAAGAAAAAAAGCAGCATTTAAAAATGCTGTCTGATCTGTCAACATTCTGTTAACATGTAATACCTTAAGGACACAACTTAGAAGTAAAATCTTCAGTGAAGCAAAAACTCATTCCTTCTTCACATCACAGGAGAAGAAACTAGAAAGCAGAACAACCAGGCACAAAATTTTGCCGTTTAAATCAACTTAGCAAGATAGGCTGCTTCTGCCTCTTTTCTTTCTTTGTTTGGTCTCTGAAAAGGGCAATGGCCAAATGTTATGATTTTCTTCAGCAAGGTACCCTAATGCCTGCCCCTAAGACCCATTTCCAGTCTATTATCTTAGCACTTATTCTGGGAGATCTGATATTTTTCCTCTCTCTGCTAGGCTCCCTGTTTCAAGGACTCCAAGGAAAGCAGTCTCTATATTCAGTTGACTCTGGCCCTGATCTAAAGCATTAGCAGAAATGAGAAAGAAGTCCAAGGCCAGGACTAGCTCCTACTGCCAGTGTCCCATCCTGGGGACAGTCCAAGTTTAGGTCTCTTCAAAGGGCCTTGCTTGCTTAATGCTTGCCACAACCAGCCTTTCTCTTGTGGATCATAGTAGGTAGGGTACCGCAGTGGAAGGCAGCAACCCCCCATGTTGAAATTGGGCTTTCACCTTGCATTTAAGAATTTTTTTGAAATATATATAAAGACACACAAGAAGTTGCAAAAATGAGCAAGGAGCTTCATGCACTATTCACTCCTCTTTCCCTAAAGTTATCATCTTGCAAAGTTATAGGTATAGTATTAAAACCATGAAATTGACATTGGTATGATCCACAGAACTTATTCAGATTTCACAAATTATAGTTACACCCATTTGTGTGTGTGTGCTGGTGTATGTGTGTGTGTGTGTGCATGTGTATGTATAGTTTTATATAATCTTATCATGTGTATCTGTCTTGATTGCTGTAGCTACCTCATAGGCCTTAACAGCAGAAAGAGTGATTTCTTTCTCGTTTTTTTTAAGAAAAAATTTTTTGCTTTTATTTTTCCCTCCTTCTTCTCATTCCATTCCAGAGTGACTCATCAGCAAATTTTCCTAGCCCCAAATTGGCTGTGGCTAAGAGTTCATGCTAGTCTGAATGGAGCTAGTGCATTCTGGAAGTGTACATAGGAATAAATTCCTTGGGAGGATATCCAGGTACATGGTTTAGATTTTTCCTTGGGGAAGAGAATGAGGGAATTGGAAGATTTATTTGGTTTGCTTTACCACTAGAAATGCAATCCCAAACATCTCACCCCAGCTGTATCACCTAGAAGAGTTGTCTGATTTTTCTTTCCTCTGTGTTTCTTTCAGTTATGAGGAAACTGAAAAACACAAGGGTTAAACCATTGGCCTAATTGAAAAAAACAAATCAGAGCAAAACAAAATACCTTTAACTTTCTAATATAGTGAAGTGAAAATTTGAGGAAAAATTATATCCTGGTGATGTGGTATGATTTGGGGTATATACCAAGTTGTCCTTAATTTTTAATGTTTCTCCCCAGCTGGTGAATACTGATATACTACTTCATATCTTTAGCATAAGTTTTTAAGTCCCTATAACATGCAGGTATCCATGGGAGGGCTGATGCTTTCAACACTTTTTGATAATTTACATCTTAGTATGAGTCTGTGTATTTCATCTTTTCTTGAGACTAGGTTTTCGTGGGGTAAAGCCTGTGACGACGCAAGGTACTAAAATCTTGAGAATGCCAGAAAAGGGCCCAGAATGGAGGGGTTGATGGCTTGAGGACAAACTTTGTTCTGATTATAGTATTTTCTGAAGCAAATTTTGCCTCAGACTCTCAGATTTCTGACCCAACTATGTAAATCATCCTCCTCTTTTACTTAGATAGTTACCATTATAAAAACAAAAACAAAAACAAAACCCAGATCTATCTTTGTTCTTCTTATTTTCTATGTTCTATTAAGCATTTGGTTATTCTCAGATTGTTTGAGGAAGTTTGAAATGGGACACTTGGAAGACTGCCATATATGTGAAAGGAAAGACCCCACTTAATACATCTAAACCAGTTGAATTCTATTTTAATTCAATTTAATTATATGTGGTTCAATTCAGTTCAATTCAATTCAATTTGATTTAATTCAACATTTATTGCATGTTGAGCAAATGCCAGGCACTTAACTCTGGTGATGAATGTGTATGTTAAACCATTACAGAATCATTTCTGCCACATGGTATTGATACCCAAGCCAGTCACTCACTTTTACCAGGACACGAAGTGGCATTAAAAAAAAAAATAAAGACAAAAGGCAGTTAGGTTAAGAACTGATGAAAAAGGGATTTCTGAATGGAACTCACATCTCTGAGTCAAACTGAGACGTGCTCCCTGGAGTATGAGTCCATGATTTCCTGGCTTTAACTTGTCTGACATGTCAGCAGTGGATCAGAGGGCTGCTGAGAGGAAGAGTGGGCTGGGACATCATAGTTCGACCAAGATAGTATGATAATGGTACATTCAGCCTCAGAGCAGCCATCTATTATTGGGATTTATTCCTGAAAATTGTTGTGGGTTGATGCCTTCATTACAAGCCTTACACTCTTGATTTCAGTGAGCTGCATAACAGGATTCACATTATGTTTTAAAAGAGATACAAGCTTGTGCTGACTTTATATCAAGCTGGGTAAGTGCAAATGGGTTTGAATCTTAAAACACCTTCAGTTGCTCCTCCTGTCATGTTGATCTATTGTGGTGCCTCGCTAACACAACAGTGGCCTTGCTTCAGAAAATGATGCTGGCTAGTTTTTGGATCCAGTTAAAATTTTGAAGCTGAGAAGGGAATCTGCATCAAGAAGAAGTGAATTTCTACATCATATACAAAACAGCCTCAAGTTGTTTCTCAGGCTGACTCAGAAGTGAATATCTGCCCCATGTAGAGACTTTTCAGGCAAAGTAATCTCCTTAATGCAAGAAAGTAATGTAGCTGAGCCTGGATAAATGGCCACTGTGACAATCCTGGCTAGTAGGCATCTAAAACTTCTTATGGAACTGCAAGGTATTTCTCATGCTGTGCAGGCAGAACCTGTGTGGTATGTGTGGGGTGTCCAGGTCCCTTTCCTGGCCCTCAAAGCACAGGTTATCACCTGAGAGAATCACTCATGGGGAAGCTGCACATCTTCCTCCCACCCCCAACTCTCCTGACATACAGTGGTGAGCCAGTAAGGTCAGTGTATCAATTTTGGGACATGCCACTGACAACTGCATGAGTGTGAGGGAGGTGAGGTGAGAGGCAGGCGTGAGAAATATGTCAGATCTTGATGTACAAAGACTTATAGGTTGTCCTGCACTCCTTGTAAAATGAGAGGGCTTTTAGTGGTAAGGAAAGTTAAAAACAGGCATGATTACTGATTTAACTGCCTATTAAGCAAGATCTTCTAAGTTGAGGTTTCCAAATCAGGTCCTTCTTTCTTGTTTAATAAGCTGCTTATAGGTAATGTTTATGAATTGAAGAGGCAGTGGGAAAATACTTTACTTCTTGCCCACCTCAGATGTAGCTCAGTCAGTAACTGGAATGTTTGGGGGGAAGGGAGCAGACATGGAGGCAGGAAACACTGTGGGAAGGAGAAACTCAGGCCAACTATTTGTAAAATCAAATCACATTACTTAGGAGCCATCCTAAACTCCTGAGGCTTTTCTAAGTCATTGTTTTTGCCTCCTCCTCACTTCTGGGGATTGCTTCCAGGACAGGGATAAGGGAAGTGTGAATCAGTAAGATCTGTAACATGTCAGCATCACTGGTCAAAAGGGTCAGCAGGAACACACACAAAAAAATGTTTGTCTTTCTTGGTAATCAAAGATGTGAAAGAACATTAAGAATCGCCCCCCCCCCTTAAAATAGTAAAGGAGGGGAAGGGAAATAATAGAGCTAAAAAAAAGTATGATGAAATAAAAACATTCAAATGGTGCTGGTGGTTGTAGAAGTTGGTACAACTCTTTTAGAAGATAATTTGCCAGAGTTTATATCTTTTGATGTAATAGTTTAACTTCTGGGAATCTATATAACTTAAGTGAATTATATTAATTAGGTGAAGTTTTAAGCACAGATATGCTCATTGTTACTTATTTCAGTCAAGTGGAGGACACAACCAAAGTGTATGACAGTGTGGGAATATATTTAAGTACATTGTGGCATATCCACAATGACTGCACTAGGCAGTCATTTAAAAATGTGCTTACAGGGTGCCTGTGTGTCTCAGACAGTTAGGTGACCAACTCTTCATTTTGATTTCTGCTCGGGTCATGCATGATCTCAGGGTTGTGAGATGGATCCCCACATCGGGCTCCGGCTGGGCGTGGAGCCTGCTCAAGATTCTCCCTCTGCCTCTGTCCTCCTCTCTCCCTCTGCTCTTCCCCCCTCTCATACTCTCTAAAAATGTGCTTACAAGGAGCTTTTAATAACATGGGAAAATACTTATAATATTACCAGATAAAAGAGAGTACAAACCATTATATAGAGAGTGAACTCAACCATATTTAAAAATATGTATTTAAATGCACAGTAGAAAGGATGGAAGGAAATGCAACTGAATCCTAACAATGGTTGAATTTGGGTGGTAGAGCTATGACTGATTTTTCTGATTTTTATTTTTATTTTTGCATTTTTTCAAATTCTCTACACTGAACATGTACTATTGTTATAATCAGGAAAGAATTTTATTCAACAAATATTCAGTGAGGGTCTGGGTGGGAATTGAAAATATTGACAAAGATGAATTTGGGAGATCATCCAAGAGTTCTATTTAGCTGTGTTCTTTCTATTTTTGTTTACCTCAGAGAGTTGAAAAGTAGTTATATTTAAGTCTCAGGCTATGCAGCCCTGCACAGCTCATTTTACACATTCTTCTGACTCTGTAAATGACTTTGTCTTAGGCCCCACTTGGGAAAAAAATACTGTTAGCTATCTTTTATTGAATGCTTACTATGTACTGGGCATTAAGCTAAACTCTCGGCATTTATTATTTCACTTAATCTTCACTAAAACTCTATGAGGTAGGTTATGTTATTTTTTAAAAAATTATTTATATATTTGAGAGAAAGAGAGAACGTGAGTGGGGACAAGAGGGGCAGAGGGAGAGGGAGAAGCAGGCTCCCCACTGAGCAGGGACCCCGATGTGGGACTCCAGCCCTGGACCCCATGATCATGACCTGAGCAGAAGGCAGTTGCGTAACTGACTGAGCTACCCAAGTGCCCAGGTTATGCTAGTATTATGATACCAATTTTATAGAAATGAAAATTAAGGCTTAGAGAAATTAAGTAACAATCTAAAACACACTGCATCAAAAACCAATGATGTATTTTAAGGTGACTAATGTAACACAATAAAAATTTTAAAAAATTAAAAAAAATAAAAACACAAATAGTCAACAGTAGACTAAAAATTTAAACCCATGTCTCAATTATTATATTTGACATACTTCTTGCTTTCAGTAAGTAGGTAGATAATAATTACAAAAAATGTTTCTGGTTGGGGTACCTGAGTGTAAGAATTAGTTAAACATCTGACTCTTGGTTTTCACTCAGGTCATGATCTCAGGGTCATAGGATCGAGCCCAACCCTGGGCTCTATGCTCAGCATGGAGTCTGCTTCAGACTCTCTCCTTCTCTCTGCCCCCCCCAGCATGTTTCCTCTCTCTCTCTCTCTCTCTCTCAAATAAATAAATAAATAAATAAATCTTCAAAAAATGCTTCAGGGGGGCATGGGTATCTCAGTTGGTTAAACATCCGACTCTTGATTTTGGCTCAGATTTGGGGCTGTAGGAACAAGCCCAGAGTGGGGCTCCATGCTCAATGCAGAGTGTCCCTGAGATTCTCTCTCTCCTTCCCCCTTTGCCCTTCCTCCTCCTCACTCTTTCAAAATAAATAAATAAAATCTTTTAAAAAATATTCCAGGTTGGACACTTCTGCCTGAAAGTACAAGAAAACTCTACTAACAGTTTAAGCTACAAGGCCAGTATAGTTTATTTATAGTCAAACCTGCAAAACTAGATTATTCCTGGGGTGTTTCAGCAGCTGTACGATTCCTGGGGCCTGGGTAGCCATCTCTGGGATTCTTTTGGTCTCTCTTCAGAGTTTCAAGATGGCTGAGGAAGTATTAATGCATCATGTGAGAATCATGTCTTCACATGTAAGTGCTTTAGGCAGGGAGAAACGGGAAGTGCTCTATTTTTGCAGGTTTTTCTTTTTACTATGGAGAAAAATCTTTCACAAAAACTTCTATATCAGGGGTGCCTGGGTGGCTCAGTCATTAGGTGTCTGCTTTTGGCTCAGGTCATGATCCCAGTGTCCTGGGATAGAGCCTGGCACCACGCTCCCTGCTTGGTGGGAAGCCTGCTTCTCCTTCTTCACTCCCACTGCTTGTGTTCCCTCTCTTGCTGTCTCTGTCTCTGTCAATTAAATAAATAAAATCTTAAAAAAAAACTCATTTTGGGAGGGCAGTTCTCCAATAGTCACTTGCATTTCAGCATGTCTTATGAGTAGAGACCATGACTGCCTTTGTTTTAGACTATTTTTTCAAGAATGTTTGTGTAGTAGATAGCCTTGGAAGATAGAGATGTCTTCTCACAGGGCAAAGAGCAGGACTGCTTACTGCCTATTATAAAAGATTTGTGCTTCCTAAACTCAGGATTCCTTTCCTATAACCTAATGTACTAAGTACACAGTGGTCATGTATCTTTGTATCAACTGTGGGAACTGGAGATAGGAGAACAGGCTGAAGAAAATGCTGATACTCTATTCAGTAATACTGCTGCGAGTGAAAAAGTCTTGTCTCTGGCTCAAGATTTGTGCATCTTCTGCCAGCTTCAATAACACTGGCAGGTTAATCTGTTAGCTAGTAAGTAGAGTAAAATTTAGACCCTTCACAGTTCTTGACAGTCTCATTGGTTAGGATATTTTTCATATGGCTACCCAGCTATGAGGAACCAAAGATAGAGGTTGTATGGCAAAGGAAAATGGAATAATCATATTTGGCTTAGGTAAGTTAGAATTTATTCCCTGGTGCTTGGCACATTGCTCCTCCAACCAAGTTTTCTTTTGGCAAGAAGTGGGGGAAATGGTTATTAAGTAGGCAACCAACAGTGTCACAAAAATGACTGTCATAAAGGGATAATGTGACATGTACTTTAAGACAATGAAACTGGAAACAGTAGCTGCAAAAGAAAAAAGAAAAGATATTTTGTTTGAGAGCTTGGAATTAGAGAAAACATCATAAAGGAGGTAATAATTTGTATGACCAATGAAAGATAGAATTTTTATAGACTATGATGAGAATGGCCGGGCTGGTAAGAAAATATTCCAAGCAAGGGAATAGCATCATTCAAGGTATACTGTGAAGAAAACACATGGCATAATCAGGGAGAAGTAAAGGTGAATTAATTTGTACTGTAAAGTCCATTCATCTAAGTATTATACAGAGTAAAGATGGAATACTGTGGTTTATAATGAAATCTGTGAATTTGGAAAAAATCATTTAGTCATTGTCTCTCAGTGGTGTCACATGCAAGATGAGACTGTTTTTTAATTTGTAGAATCATGGCAAATAATACAGATAGTGGCTCTGAAGTTACATAGAGGCAAATGGCCAAAAAGGTATCATTACTATAGTTTATGCAATTAAAAGGTCAAATAAGGGGCACCTGGGTGGCTCAGTCAGTTAGGTGTCTACCATTGGCTCAGGTCATGATCCTGGAGTCCCAAGATTGAGCCCTGAATCATCAGGGAATCTGCTTTCCCTCAGCCCCTCCCCCTGCTTATGCTCTCTCTCATGTTCTCTGTCTCAAATAAAATAAAATAAAATAAAAATAAAAGGGCAAACCAGTTGAGAAATATCATTAAATAGCTTATCTTACAGAAGTTCCCATCCTGTAGAGAGCAGCAAGATACATATGAGGAACCAGAAGCCTGGCTTTGAGGCCTAATTTATTCCCTCTTGATTTATTTTCTTCACTTACAGAACAATGGCTATGAATTAGGGGTTTTCAGTCTGGTATTTTATATATTTCTAGATTAGGATAATTATCCCTAGTCACATACAAAGAGTCTGTTCTTTATTACCTCTACTTCCTCCTACTTAGCACACATACATATCACACGCTAGCAGTATGATGCATAGACATACTAAGACATGCACTTTGATATTACTAAATAATTTTTTTTAGATTTTATTTATTTATTTGGCAGACAGAGATCACAAATAGGTGGAGAGGCAGGTGTAGCAGAGGGGAAGCAGGCTCCCTGCTGAGCAGAGAGCCCAATGTGGGGCTTGATCCCAGGACCCTGAGATCATGACCTGAGCCGAAGGCAGAGGCTTAACCCACTGAGCCACCCAGGTCCCCCTAAATAAATATTTTTGTGTCAAACTCATGTTGAAGCTCTGCATCCCTTATGGAGTTTATTTTTAGTTTACCCCTTGTATATATCTAATCATTCTGTAGAAGGTGAGGTCAAGATGACTCTTAGTTTTAATTTACTCATTTATGTATTTATTTTTATTTGAATATAGTTTACACACAATGTTACATTAGTTTTAAGTGTACAACATAGTGATTCAACAAGTTATACATTATGCTATGCTGACCACAACTATAGCTTCCTTCTATCACCATACAACAGAATTAAAATACCATTGACTATATTTCCTATACTGTACCTTTTATTCTCATGATTTATTTATTGCATAACTAGAAGTCTGTATCTCCCACTCCCTTTCAATCATTTTGACCATCTCCCTACCCTCTTAGTTTTAGAACTGGCATTTTAATATAAGTTGGGTTAGTTCCTTATCCTATGAATTCCATTAGAGTGGAAGCTTATTTCTAGACTTTTCCCTATCTGCTATTTTTAATGCCCTATTAAATGCATTATCAATTTGTGTGACCGGTGATGGCTCCATAACTCAGCTCATAGAGGAATTAGGGTGAGACAAACCTCATGCAAAATCTCCAAGTCATCAGCTTTCAGGTTTCATTTTGGAGCTTCCTTTTTCATATCCCTCAAAAACCTGTCACTATGGAGTGTTCCTTTAGTGAAAAAGGGCAGGAAGGAGCTCAGCCAGTTTGGAGTCTGTCATTCTTTATGCACTCATTTGTGATAGATAGAAAATGGGAGTAGGCAAGGAATCTTGCTCTGAGAGCAGAGAAATGAGGCCTGTGAGAAATTCATTCAGGGGGGAGGAGTCAAGATGGCGGAGAAGTAGCAGGCTGAGACTACTTCAGGTAGCGGGAGATCAGCTAGATAGCTTATCTAAAGATAACAAACACCTACAAATCCAACGGGAGATCGAAGAGAAGAAGAACAGCAACTCTAGAAACAGAAAATCAACCACTTTCTGCAAGGTAGGACTGGCGGAGAAGTGAATCTAAAGCGACGGGAAGATAGACCGCGGGGGGAGGGGCCGGCTCCCGGCAAGTGGCGGAGCAACGGAGCACAAAATCAGGACTTTTAAAAGTCTGTTCCGCTGAGGGACATCGCTCCAGAGGCTTAACCGGGGTGAAGCCCGCGCGGGGTCAGCGCGGCCTCATTTCCCGCAGGGTCACAGAAGGATCGGGGGTGTCTGAGTGTCGCAGAGCACACAGGTATTAGAACGGGGAAGCCGGCTACAGAGACAGAGCCAAGGAGTGAGCTCTAAGCTCGGGGTTACCTTGAACGGGTAGCAGGCTCGGTCAGCTCGGAGCGCAGCCAGAGGCCAGGGTGGCGGGAGTCATTGGGCGCTGTTCTCTGGGGGCGCACTGAGGAGTGGGGCCCCGGGCTCTCGGCTCCTCCGGGCCGGAGACCAGGAGGCCGCCATCTTCATTCCCGCACTCCGGAACTCTACGGAAAGCGCTCAGGGAACAAAAGCTCCTGAAAGCAAACCCTAGCCGGGCCCCAGGTAAGGGCGGTGCAATTCCGCCTGGGGCAAAGACGCTTGAGAATCACTACAACAGGCCCCTCCCCCAGAAGATCAGCAAGAAACCCAGCCAGGACCAAGTTCACCTACCAAGGAATGTAGTTTCAATACCAAGGAGAGCGGCGGAATTCCAGAGGAGGAGAAAGCAAAGCATGGAACTCATGGCTTTCTCCCTATGATTCTTTAGCCTTGCAGTTAAATTAATTTTTTTTCTTTTCTTTTTCAATTTTTTTTCTTCTTCTGCTAATTTTTTTTAACTTTTACCCTTTTCTTTTTTAACATTTTTAAACTAGTTTATCTAATATATATATATATTTATATTTATATTTATATATATATAATATATAATATATTATATAATTATATAATATATATATATATATTTCTTCCTTTTTATACTTTTTCTTTATTGGTTTTCTTTTCTTAATTTTTTTTTCTTTCTTTCTGAACCTCTTTTTATCCCCTTTCTCCCCTCCATGATTTGGGATCTCTTCTGATTTGGCTAAAGCATATTTTCCTGGGGTTGTTGCCACCCTTTTAGTATTTTACTAGCTCCTTCATATATTCTTATCTGGACAAAATGACAAGGCGGAAAAATTCACCACAAAAAAAAGAACAAGAGGCAGTACCAAAGGCTAGGGACCTAATCAATACAGACATTGGTAATATGTCAGATCCAGAGTTCAGAATGATGATTCTCAAGGTTCTAGCCGGGCTCAAAAAAGGCATGGAAGGTATTAAAGAAACCCTCTCGGGAGATATAAAAGCCCTTTCTGGAGAAATAAAGAACTAAAATCTAACCAAGTTGAAATAAAAAAAGCTATTAATGAGGTGCAAACATAAATGGAGGCCCTGACGGCTAGGATAAATGAGGCAGAAGAAAGAATTAGCGATATAGAAGACCAAAGACAGAGAATAAAGAAGCTGAGCAAAACAGGGACAAACAGCTACTGGATCACGAGGGGAGAATTTGAGAGATAAGTGACACCATAAGACGAAACAACATTAGAATAATTGGGATTCCAGAAGAAGAGGAAACAGAGAGGGGAGCAGAAGGTATATTGGAGAGAATTATTGGAGAGAATTTCCCCAATATGGCAAAGGGAACAAGCATCAAAATCCAGGAGGTTCAGAGAACCCCCCTCAAAATCAATAAGAATAGGTCCACACCCCGTCACCTAATAGTAAAATTGACAAGTCTTAGTGACAAAGAAAAGATCCTGAAAGCAGCCCGGGAAAAGAAGTCTGTAACGTACAATGGTAAAAATATTAGATTGGCAGCAGATTTATCCACAGAGACCTGGCAGGACAGAAAGAGCTGGCATGATATATTCAGAGTACTAAACGAGAAAAACATGCAGCCAAGAATACTATATCCAGCTAGGCTATCATTGAAAATAGAAGGAGAGATTAAAAGCTTCCAGGACAAACAGAAACTGAAAGAATTTGCAAATACCAAACCAGCTCTACAGGAAATATTGAAAGGGGTCCTCTAAGCAAAGAGAGACCCTAAAAGTAGTAGATCAGAAAGGAACAGAGACAATATACAATAACAGTCACCTTACAGGCAATACAATGGCACTAAATTCATATCTCTCAATACTTACCCTGAATGTGAATGGGCTAAATGCCCCAAACAAAAGACACAGGGTATCAGAATGGATAAAAAAACTAAACCCATCAATATGTTGCCTACAAGAAACTCATTTTAAACCCGAAGACACCTCCAGATTTAAAGTGAGGGGGTGGAAAAGAATTTACCATGCTAATGGACATCAGAAGAAAGCAGGAGTGGCAATCCTTAGATCAACTAGATTTTAAGCCAAAGACTATAATAAGAGATGAGGAAGGACACTATATCATACTCAAAGGAACTATCCAACAAGAAGATCTAACAATTTTAAATATCTATGCCCCTAATGTGGGGCAACTATATAAACCAACTATATAAACCAATTAATAACAAAATCAAAGAAACACATCGACAATAATACAATAATAGTAGGGGACTTTAACACTCCCCTCACTGAAATGGACAGATCATCCCAGCAAAAGAGCAACAAGGAAATAAAGGCCTTAAATGACACACTGGACCAGATGGACATCACAGATATATTCAGAACTTTTCATCCCAAAGCAACAGAATACACATTCTTCTCTAGTGCACATGGAACATTCTCGAGAATAGATCACATCCTCGGTCCTAAATGAGGTCTCAACCGTTATCAAAAGATTGGAATCATTCCCTGCATATTTTCAGACCACAATGCTCTGAAGCTAGAACTCAATCACAAGAGGAAATTTGGAAAGAACCCAAATACATGGAGACTAAACAGCATCCTTCTAAAGAACGAATGGGTCAACCAGGAAATTAAAGAAGAATTGAAAAAATTTATGGAAACAAATGATAATGAAAACACAACGGTTCAAAATCTGTGGGACACAACAAAGGCAGTCCTGAGAGGAAAATATATAGCAGTACAAGCTTTTCTCAAGAAACAAGAAAGGTCTCAGGTACACAACGTAACCCTACACCTAAAGGATCTGGAGAAAGTACAAGAAAGAAACCCTAAACCCAGCAGGAGAAGAGAAATCATAAAGATCAGAGTAGAAATCAATGAAATAGAAACAAAAAAAAAAAAACAATAGAACAAATCAACGAAACTTGGAGCTGATTCTTTGAAAGAATTAATAAGATTGATAAACCCCTGGCAAGACTTATCAAAAAGAAAAGAGAGAAGACCCAAATAAATAAAATCATGAATGAAAGAGGAGAGATCACAACGAACACCAAAGAAATACAGACAATTATAAGAACATACTATGAGCAACTCTACGCCAACAAATTTGACAATCTGGAAGAAATGGATGCATTCCTAGAGACATATAAACTACCACAACTGAACCAGGAAGAAATAGAAAGCCTGAACAGACCCATAAGCAGTAAGGAGATTGAAACAGTCATCCAAAATCTCCAAACAAACAAAAGCCCAGGGCCAGATGGCTTCCTGGGGGAATTCTACCAAACATTTAAAGAAGAACTAATTCCTATTCTCCTGAAACTGTTCCAAAAAATAGAAATGGAAGGAAAACTTCCAAACTCATTCTATGAGGCCAGCATCACCTTGATCCCAAAACCAGACAAGGATCCCATCAAAAAAGAGAACTACAGACCAATATCCTTGATGAACACAGATGCAAAAATTCTCGCCAAAATACTAGCCAATAGGATTCAACAGTACGTTAAAAGGATTATTCACCACGACCAAGTGGGATTTATTCCAGGGCTGCAAGGCTGGTTCAACATCCGCAAATCAATCAATGTGATACAACACATTAATAAAAGAAAGAACAAGAACCATATGATACTCTCCATAGATGCTGAAAAAGCATTTGACAAAGTACAGCATCCCTTCCTGATCAAAACTCTTCAAAGTGTAGGGATAGAGGGCAAATACCTCAATATTATCAAAGCCATCTATGAAAAACCCATCGCAAATATCATTCTCAATGGAGAAAAAGTGAAAGCTTTTCCGCTAAGGTCAGGAACACGGCAGGGATGTCCGTTATCACCACTGCTATTCAACATAGTACTAGAAGTCCTAGCCTCAGCAATCAGACAACAAAAGGAAATTAAAGGCATCCAAATCAGCAAAGAAGAAGTCAAACTATCACTCTTCGCAGATGATATGATACTATATGTGAAAAACCCAAAAGACTCCACTCCAAAACTGCTAGAACTTGTACAGGAATTCAGTAAAGTGTCAGGATATAAAATCAATGCACAAAAATCAGTTGCATTTCTCCACACCAACAATAAGACAGAAGAAAGAGAAATTAAGGAGTCCATCCCATTTACAATTGCACCCAAAACTATAAGATACCTAGGAATAAACCTAACCAAAGAGACTAAGAATCTATACACAGAAAACTATAAAGTACTCATGAAAGAAATTGAGGAAGACACAAAGAAATGGAAAAATGTCCCATGCTCCTGGATTGGAAGAATAAATATTGTGAAAATGTCTATGCTACCTAAAGCAATCTACACATTTAATGCAATTCCTATCAAAGTACCATCCTTTTTTTTCAAAGAAATGGAACAAATAATCCTAAAATTTATATGGAACCAGAAAAGACCTCGAATATCCAAAGGAATATTGAAAAAGAAAGCGAAAGTTGGTGGCATCACAATTCCGGACTTCAAGCTCTATTACAAAGCTGTCATCATCAAGACAGCATGGTACTGGCACAAAAACAGACACATAGATCAATGGAACAGAATAGAGAGCCCAGAAATAGACCCTCAACTCTATGGTCAACTAATCTTCGACAAAGCAGGAAAGAAAGTCCAATGGGAAAAAGACAGCCTCTTCAATAAATGGTGTTGGGAAAATTGGGCAGCCACATGCAGAAAAATGAAATTGGATCATTTCCTTACACCACACACGAAAATAGACTCAAAATGGATGAAGGATCTCAATGTGAGAAAGGAATCCATCAAAATCCTTGAGGAGAACACAGGCAACAACCTCTTCGACCTCAGCCACAGCAACATCTTCCTAGGAACTTCGCCAAAAGCAAGGGAAGCAAGGGCAAAACTGAACTATTGGGATTTTATCAAGATCAAAAGCTTTTGCACAGCAAAGGAAACAGTGAACAAAACCAAAAGACAACTGACAGAATGGGAGAAGATATTTGCAAACGACATATCAGATAAAGGGCTAGTGTCCAAAATCTATAAAGAACTTAGCAAACTCAACACCCAACGAACAAATAATCCAATCAAGAAATGGGCAGAGGACATGAACAGACATTTCTGCAAAGAAGACATCCAGATGGCCAACAGACACATGAAAAAGTGCTCCATATCACTCGGCATCAGGGAAATACATATCAAAACCACAATGAGATATCACCTCACACCAGTCAGAATGGCTAAAATTAACAAGTCAGGAAATGACAGATGCTGGCAAGGATGTGGAGAAAGGGGAACCCTTCTACACTGTTGGTGGGAATGCAAGCTGGTGCAACCACTCTGGAAAACAGCATGGAGGTTCCTCAAAATGTTGAAAATAGAACTACCCTATGACCCAGCAATTGCACTGCTGGGTATTTACCCTAAAGATACAAACGTAGTGATCCGAAGGGGCACGTGCACCCGAATGTTTATAGCAGCAATGTCTACAATAGCCAAACTATGGAAAGAACCTAGATGTCCATCAACAGATGAATGGATAAAGAAGATGTGGTATATATACACAATGGAATACTATGCAGCCATCAAAAGAAATGAAATCTTGCCATTTGCGACGACATGGATGGAACTAGAGGGTATCATGCTTAGCCAAATAAGTCAATCGGAGAAAGACAACTATCATATGATCTCCCTGATATGAGGGAGAGGAGATGCAACATGTGGGGTTAAGGGGGTAGGAGAAGAATAAATGAAACAAGATGGGATTGGGAGGGAGACAAACCATAAGTGACTCTTAATCTCACAAAACAAACTGAGGGTTGATGGGGGGAGGGGGTGGGATTATGGACACTGGGGAGGGTATGTGCTATGGTGAGTGCTCTGAAGTGTGTAAACCTGGTGATTCACAGACCTGTACCCCTAGGGATAAAAATATATGTTTATAAAAAATAAAATTAATAAAAAAAAAGAAATTCATTCAGTACAGAAGTCAGATGCAGTGGGGATTCTTACGTCTTGGTGGTTACTGCATTCTGGTTCTCATGAAAGCCTAAAAACCTCAACAATTAGCATTGCCACTCATGGCACTGTCTGAGCTCCCACTGTGTGCACACCACTCTTCTAGCCACAGGTGAGGGGGAAGAACAGGATGCATGATTACAAGGAGCTTGCTATGAACTTGGGGAATATTTTGCATAACAAATGACTTATAGTAACATCTGCAAAACAGTATACAAATGAATGTAAATTAATACAACACAACTAGAATAAGGATGAAACATGGAAACCCAGAATTAAGACCTGTTCATAGTGAAGAAGGGTTAATAAGAAAAGGCTTCCCAGAGGAGAGTTTTAAACAGAATTTTGAATGAAGGAGGCCCCTAACACATACACATAGTCTTCCTGGCACCATTCTTTCATGCAATAAGTATTTGGCATCTGTTGTAGCATGGCACTATGGAGGATTCTCTGGGGTATACATGCAGGTATAAAGCTCCACCTCTGCATTCCCTCAGGAACTTCCACTCTGATAAGGAGGTTCACTTCTCCCCCACTCCTGAAGTTTCCTTCTACGTGAAGTGACATCCCATTAACATCATACTCTGGCCTGTCTCTGCTCCCCCATTCCATCCTTTCTTGAGGAAAAGGTGTAACTATTTTGATTAGTGAGTTTGAGAATGGGTGTTGGGCAGGTATAGCTCAGCAGTACCCTATACTTTACTTGAGATCCTTGTAGCTTATGTCTTTTGAGATACATTTCAGCCTGCTCCTGCATGCCTTAAGTCATATATGTGGAGGTCCCCACATGGGAGGACTGCTGACTTCTAGTGCCATTTGTGACAGGGAGTTAAGTCTATCTAGTTCTAGTTTTCAGATTTAGGAAGGTCACATAAGCTATGTCCTTGACTTTAGACTTCAGCAGGAAAAAAAAAAGTGATATTTTAGTTTCTATCATCTGAATTCTTTATCTAGAAGGCAGTTGACTCAGAAGTCAAAGGAGTACTATTTATTTGACCTAGTTACTCCAATCTACCAAAGTATAATAAGAAGTATGAAACAAGTCCATATATAATAATGAGAAAAGGTGAATGTGATAAGCACTGTCAATGTGGCCTGGATCCTTTAAGATTTCTCTCTTAACTCTGCAGAACCTGTCACCAATATATAGTCTCTACAGAATTGGTTGCAGGGTGGCCACTTTTCACTTGCTTTCAACTGTCTCTTCACTTTCTGATTGTTGACTTTCAACTTCTCCCATTTCTTGTATATTCTGTTGCCTACTTGACATCTCCATTTGGATGTTACACAGCTTATTCCAACTTTAAGTGACCAAAATTGAACCCATGAGTCTGCAGAACTCCACCTCAACCTGTACCTCTCCCAGTTTTCCTCATCTCAGTAAATGGCACCATCATCCATCCAGGTGCTCAAGTGAAAGATCTTTTTGTGGTCAATATTTGTTTGGTGGTTTGATCATGCCTGTATCTTGGGTATCATCTTTTTCCTTTTTTTTGGTACTATAATAACTACTATGCCTCTCAGGGTATCATGCACATAGTGGGCACTCAATAGATATTTGTTAAGTAAGTATATTTTATTAATTAAACCTGATTATAGCCTTTTCAACTTAATGCAGCAGTTTGTCTTTGGACCTTTGTTTTTTTCTGTTTGAATTCTAGCATCATCTTGCCTTTCTCTAACCAAGACTAAAATGTGCTTTTGTCCTATAACAGTGCATATATATTACTTAGAAAATTCAGAGGAGGGGACTAGGATGGGAGAATTATGGATAGTTCATGGAGGAAGAATAATTTGAACTGGGCCTTGAAAGCAGGATTTTGGTGTGTGGTGAGTTAGAGGCAAGGTAATAAGACATTACTAGTGAAGAACTTCACTAAGGGAAAGATGTAGAGAGAGTTAGAGAAGCTCTAAGTATTTTGGGAACACAGCCAATAGACTGATCTGTGAACAGGTATATTGGAAGCTACAATTAGAAAGGTAAGCTACAGGCAGTTTGTGGAGAGAAAAAAGTACCTAAAATTCATCTAGGAAACATGAATCTGCTTGGTAAAACTGTACAATATGATCTCTTCACTAAAACTGTTAAACTATAGAGAGTATGAAATTAAAGTCTGTTCTATTAGGTTATGACCAATTTTCCTGTGAGATGAGCATGGCTGAATTTTGAAGAATTTCAGAGTAATATGCTACTTCTGGCAATATTAATATTTCTTGTAGAATTCTTCACATCCTGACCCTCTTGGATTTGCTGTGAAACTCTGCAAGTGCAATTATTCTCCTTGTCATCTCATGAAAACACATGTTTCAGGTTCATCCATTCTGTGGGCACTCCAATTTTCCCCTGGATTCTGAGGGCAATTTCTGGCCTAAGACAGTAGAAATGCAGTGCTGGGGGGTGTACTTTTCAGTTAAAAAGACTCCACTGGCCTCATCATCAGGGAATAACTAGTGTGTAATGTAGAACAGTGTGAGAAATTGTTCAATTTCAGGAAGAACAAGCATTGAAGAGAAAATGGATCCATTTTCCCAGTTCCACACTTGAATACATTTGTGCTGGCTGCTTGCTTTTGCGAATTGGAGGCCACCCAGCAAGTTGCTGTTTTTAGCAGTGATTATTTCACCAGACTCATTTACATCTCTATTTTTGTGGAAATGCTTTCTCTTTGGGGTGGGCTTCCCTGGGACTGGGGATGTTCCTCAGACTACTGGGTGTGGGCATGTATAAGAGTGCAAGGAAGGAATGTCTTCCTCATTTCAGCCCGACTTGGAAGGACTAAAGAGCTGCCTTCTTTGATGGGAAGAGTTATCATATGAGCAAGTGAGTAGACAGTTTGGAGCTTCAGAAGATAGATCTCAGACTAACTGGCAGAAGTTCCGAAGAGGCAGACTTTGATTTAGCATAGGAGCTTTGTCGCAATCAGCTGCTCAGAAAGGATGAACTGCCTAGTCAGTTAATGACTTTTGTGTTGAAATGATGTGGTAGAGAAAATTCCTGCCTTGGGTTGTGGGAAGTAGGATAACTTCAAAGAGGTCTTTCCAAGCTCTGTTCATCTATGAATCCTACTGCCTGTATATAAAATTCTACCCATGTTCTAAGATCAAGCCCTAATCTCATCTTTTGCACAAGGCCTTCTGTAGCACTTGTCCATTCTCTGTACTTGACACCAATTATTTGTGACCTTATGTTGTTAGTCCAAGGTGTCAAAAACAGCTGTCTCTAGATACATAGAACACAAACTCCCCTATATATAATAGTCTTCTGTAACTTTTAACCCATTTCTGAATTTTACCCTAAGCTTGCTCCCTACCCCATCTGTTTGGCAGTCTAGGATAGGGTGGGAGCCAGAGAAGTGATGAGGATATAGACATCACACATTATGTGTTTTGCACTTACCTTGTTCAAGAGCCTGTCCTAAGCCTAAGTGAACAAAGTACATTAGTGAAGAAAATAGAAAAATATCCTTGCCCTTATGGAGCTTACATGCATATCAAATACCTGCACATAGGAAGAACTCAATATATACTAACTTCCTTCTTAAATCTCCTCTGCTAGTATGACATCAAAGAAGTAACATTTATTGAACATCTACTGTGTGCTGTGTGCTTACACATGTGATCTTATTCAATCCTTGAAACAACCCCCAGAAGTAGATCTTCTCTTCTATACTCTTACATCAGAAAAACTGAGGATTGTAAGATTAAATATTTTATCTATGACCAAATTATAAGTAGCACAAGCATAAGTCAAACAAAAGTTTGTCTAATTTCAGACTCATGCTTGTGCATTAGGTTGCTTCCAAGAAGCATAATGTTTCTTGGTTATTTTATGGGTGGTAAGTTTCTACATAGCAGATCATCTTTTGTAATACTAAATTATGGTCTCTAAAGACATGATCCTCACATTTCTGTATGTGTAAGCATCCCATTGGAAGCTTGATAAAAATGAAAATATTAGAATTCAATGAACCCAGTCATATTGACTTTAACAAGGACCTACCTACAAATAGCTTTGATATCCACAAGCCACGGAGCATACCTTTAAGGACATCAGGTCTTTTACAGCTGTAACACTTTGTGTTTCTATGAGATTTTGACTAGTTTCAATTTTGTTGTTTATAATGTGTGAGAGAACTTTTGAGATTCATTAGCAGTCAGCGTAGTCATTATTATCAACTCTGCCACCACCTTCAGCACCATCAGATATAGTTGTTACCCATTTGTAAACCACTTTATGGAAATTTTGTTCTTCTTGGGGAATACGTGTGCAAGGGGTAGTCTTTTGTCTTCTGCTGGTGCTTCCTGGCTGGTTGGCTAGCCCATACAAAATCAACAAAACCAAGCAGTTCAAGGGTGGGCTTTATAAAGCCATTAAAGTCAATTAGTGATTTGTTTTTAGACCATATACCTTGAGAATAATCAGTATTATGGATTTGGACTACTCAGCCCCACTGAAGGCCTGGTTTTTCCCACTCAATGAATTTACTTTTTATAACTGTGATGCCACCCCCAACTACCTTTTGAAAATGTTGCCTTTAATGGATCCACTGTTGACAAGAGAAGGTTTGTGCTTTGGGGCTTAACTGCTGAACCTTTTGTTTTGAGAATAGGGTTGATTGGGTGTTGGCAATGGACAATATAGGATTTCAATAGCTGCATCTTGGAATTTACATGCTTTTCCACTCAACGACATTATAAGAGGTTAGAGTGTCTCTCACGTTGTCTTAGCATGGTTCTGGGCCCTCAATATACATTTGACTGATATTCACAATAATTGCTAACATTTATGGGTTATTGACCATATGTCAGCCACTATAGTAAATGTTTCACATGCTAATCACCTTGTTTAATTCTCCTAACAATCCTTGTCTGTACTTTTGTGGTCTTCATTTTATAAATGAGGAAACTGCCTGGAACTTAGAGGGCTTAAGCAACTCAAGTGTACACAGCTAGGAAGTGGTAGAGCTGGAATTTAGACCCAGTCCAATGGCAAAGCTTTCCCCTCTATTTTCAGTCTGTGTATTTGATGCTTTATAAAAATGAAAAGGCAATATCTTAGAGGTGCTTGAACATTTGGATGAGATTAAGGGTTAACCTGTAAAGTTAAGCTGGAAGAGAAAGTGATTCAATCATGTTTGAATTTCACAAAACATAATTTTTGCTAGCATATGTCTGTTTTCTTTTCTTTCTTTTTTATATTAATAAGTCTTTTCTATATGTCTGTGCACTTAGTAAATAGTTAATGATAATGGCTGCCACCTGTATTCCTCAAAAATGGATTAAAACTTAGAATGCCATTACAATTAATGTGTATGAAAATGAACATTTTCAAATTAACACAGAGTATTACAGTGCAGAATGTAACGTGGCAACATTTTCAGCATAGAAGTAAGCATGGACTAATTAAGCATCACTGCTCCCCACTGATGAGTCTGCAGCCACACAGCTACTTTGTTCCTTATCTCTATATGGGTGGTATCTCTAAAAGTAGCCGAGGAAACATTGCTCAGTGCTTGCTTAACTCTCAGCCTTCTCTACTTCTCTCCTTGTTGCTTCCCTGTACTTATGTTGTGAAGCCCTATTCCTTTTGAATTTCTTATATTGCTATTATTCAGATTATCTAGTCTTATTTTCATTTTAAAAATAATCCTGTTCATGTAAAAATTCAAACTGAAGAAAAAGCAAAAGATGAAAAGTAAAATCCTCCTCCTTCTCTATCTCTTCTTTGTAGTAGCCAGTAGTCACTTAAGTTTCCCATATAACCTTCTAGAAACTTTGTATGCATATATAATATTTATGCACATATACAAAACTATATATAACTTTTACCAGTGTTTGTATTGTCATAGTATTTCTGAACCTGATGGGTAGAAAAAATGGTATCTTATTGTTTCTTTTTGCATTTCTTTAATTACAAGTGATTTGGATTTTTATTTTATGAACTGCTCATTTTCTATTTTTTTCTTATTAAAATTTAATAGCTCTTTGAATATGAAAGAAATTGGCCTTTTTCCTGTAACATACACAGCAAATATTTGTTTATAGCTTATCATTTATTTTCTGGTAATTTTTTTTGCATATGGAATATTTTAAGTTTTATGTAGCCAAATTTGTTAAATATTTTCTTCACAGTTCCCAAGTTTTACATCTTCATTTGAAAATTCTTTCCATTCCAGTGTTATTTTAAAATTCCTTTTGTGCTTTATCTCTTTTTTAAAAAATAAATTTTAAAATTTTATTTTAAAAATAATATTGAGGGATTTGCTGGAATTAGATACCACAAGAACCCTCCCTGAGGATTCCTACAAAAAGTAGATAAATTATAACAAGTCTTCTATTAAATATATAACTTAGCTCACAGGAAAGTAAAGCATGTTGTTGGGGTTCAGAAACAGGTAAAAGCAGAGAAGTAAACATATATTTTATGATATGCCCTAGAGAGAGGTGCAGAGAATGTATCAGGCCTAGTAGTCTAAAGATTTGTGTTTTAACACCTATATGAGGATAAGAGATAAAACCTTGGGTCAGTGCAAACTGTCTTTTATATAAAACCAGGAAGCCAAAGGGCTATAATCTAAATGAAATGATGGTACCTGCAACAATACAGAGAAATAACAAGGAAGCCTATCATTGTCTTGGATCTGAATGAGGAATAAGTTTTTCCTGAAAATTTGCAATAATAGATCATATTTCCCATAGATTTAAAGTTTTTACTTACACTACTTGCAGGGTTTAGGAACTCTCAAGTCAAGTATTTAACATAAAATTAGTTCTCAATAATGGATTTGAAGAGTTAATATTGTTAAATTGTCCATATTACTCAAAGCAATCTACAAATTCAGTGTAACCCCTATCAAAATGTCAATAGCATTTTTCACAAAACTGGAATAAGTAATTCTAAAATTTGTGTGGAACGCACATATTCAAGACATTCTTTCAGTATAATCTGTACCACTGGATCAGCACTATATGATTAGAAAGGAAATTCACAGCCTCCAGCATTTCTCTGGAGAGGGAAAGAATTAGCACATGTCTAAACTTCCAATTTTCCAAGGGAGCCCAGAGGACTGTCTTGTTTTGCCTGTCTCAAAGCACTGACAGGACCTGGCATACTCTACACACCTGGGGTCCTGTGAGAACAAAGATGGTAGTTTGAACTAGGATATGAAATCAGTTGCCATAGCCCGTCCTCCTGATCTGTACAGAGTAAGTGGGTGAAAAATCTCCAGATCCTGGTTTCTCCTGGAGAATTGAAAAAGTTGAAACACATGGCCAAAGTTCTAGCTTTTCCAGGGGCTTTCCAAGAAACTGATTTCTGCCTTGCCTGTCTCAGAGGGCTGATAGGACCTGGCATGCTCTAGATACCTGGGGATTACTAGTACAAAGATGGTAATTTGGACTAGTACGAAGAGGCTCCCAGAATTGGTGGTAGGATTATTTGGGGTATGTGTGTGTGTGTGTGTGTGTGTGTGTGTGTGTGTGTGTGTGTGTGTGTGTTGCTGCAGTAACAAACTCATAAATTTAGTGACTTAGTAACTTAATAAAAACCTGTTATGTTAAAGTTCTTTAACATGATATGTTAAAGTTAGGTCAGAAGTCTGAAATGAGTCTCATTGGGCTAAGAATACGATGTCAACAGGATTGTTGTTCCTATCCAGATATTGTGGGAAAGAATCCATTCCCTTGCTTTTCCCAGCTTTTAGAGGCTGCCTGCTCATGATCCCCTTCCTCCATCTTCCAAGACAGCAAGGTCTCATCCCTCTGACAAATCTTCTGTAGTCATGTCTACATGAGAACTCATGTTATTTAATTGGACTCAACCGTATATAATTCAGGATAATCTCCCCATGTTTTGTTGCTTAATCACATGTTTTAATCACATAAAAAAAATAAAAGCAGCATATTGAGAAATGTGTATTCAGAAGAATGGGGTAATGTAATGAATATTTACTTAGAATTTATGTGTTAGGATTCTAGTAGGAAACACAGATGATGCACTCAAAGGACAACTGAAGAGACACCGATGAAGGGAGAATTTACAAAGGTGTGACCAGGATTATGGGAACCAACAAGGGATGGTGAAGTGCCCTGAGACTAATAACAGTAAGAGGTGGTCACCACCCTAGACTTGAAAGGACACAGGGAGAAAATGGTGCTGCTGTAATCTGGAAAGTGGATCCATAATGAGAGAGCCATGTGATGAAAACTGCCAAATCACAGCCTGACAGAGGAGTGGATGGAATAAATAACCTGACCTTTCTCTCCTCCTATCTTATTTCTTGCCAGTGCTGCTCATTGGTTGGACTCAATTCAAAGCCCAAGGGGAAAGGAGCCCAGCTGATGTAGTCAATAGAATTTTTCTGCTTGAGGCCCAGAGTGGAGCACAGAGAGAAGAGAATGACTATGGAAGCACAAATAGAAAATAACCATCAAAGCCTATATATACCAGACATTTTATAAATTTTAGCAGGTTTAAGCTTTACAATAGCCTTGTGAGTTATATTTTATCTGCTCCCTCCTTATTTTAAAGATGAGGGATGTGATGCTCAGAAAGGTTAATGCCTAAGGTAACAAAAATTAGGATTCAAACCCAGGTCTGTCTAACACAAAATCTTATGGCCTCAGTCTACTATGAAACACACATCTTTATTTAGGACCTTTATGTGCCAGACATAGAGCTATGTTCTGTAAGGAATACAAGGGCAAAAAGTCCCTTCTTTCTAAGAAGTTAAATTGTTATTCTTTATGTGCATTATCTCATTTAATCTTTTTAACAACTCTATGAAGCAGAACTATTATCATCACCATTAAACAATTACTTAACAAATAAAATTATTATAAGATATAATTTTGTGCCTTTTATTCCATTCAGCAATCTTCCTTGGAGATGGATTCTTAGCATTTCATATAGATCTACTTTATTCTTCTAATGATTGCATAACAGATGATCTGGTAGATACATCATTTATTTAATCACTCCCTATTAAAGGACATTTGAGTTGTTCCGGTTTTGTGCTGGTATAAATAATACGTCAGTGAACAGTCATGTATACATTTCTCTTGGCATACTTTTGTGGATATATACTTAGGTTAAACTCTCAGTGGAATTGCTGAATCAAAGAGTAGGAAAAGCTACATTTTTGATGAATTTTGCTAAATTGTTCTCCAAGTAATTTGTACCACATTTCCTCCAATGGAGTGTAAAAGGCCTTTACTTCTACATGACATATGGGGAAACTAAGGCTCAGAGAGGTTATGTAAACTGCTCAAGGTCACAAAGTAGTAAATAGCAGATGTGGTTTTGCACACATATCTGTTTAACTCCTAGTGCTCTCATTTCTCCAGACTACTTTGTACATAACAGCAAAGAGAGATTGTTTAGTTGTATTTTAAGTTCATTTACTGATTGTAACCTTTAATAGTGTGGTTGTTTCGATCTGATTTTCTCTTCTGTATCATGTGGTCTAGAACAGGACTAATCAAACTGTGGTCTATTTTTAAAATTTGGCCCATCACCTATTTTTATTTAACTTGCAAACTAAAAATGGTTTTTGCATTTAAAAATGATTGGAAAAAATAAAAGAATACTATCTGTGACACATGCAAATATCATAAAATTCAAATTTCATGGTCCATAAATAAATTTTTATTGGACCACAGCCATCCATGACGATTCATTTATATATTATTGTTCAATGAGGCCACTCACTGAGTAGTAGTGACAGAGTTGAGTAGTAGTGACAGAGGTTGAATGAAATACAAATCCTAAAATATTTGCTACCTGGTTTTTCCCAGAAATAGTTTGCTTGCACTTGGTTTAAATCTACAGAATCGGGGCACCGGGGTGGCTCAGTGGGTTAAGCCTCTGCTTTCGGCTCAGGTCATGATCTCAGGGTCCTGGGATTGAGCCCCACCTCGGGCTCTCTGCTCAGTGGGGAGCTGCTTCCCCCTCTCTCTCTGCCTGCCTCTCTGCCTACTTGTGATCTTTCTCTGTCAAATAAATAAATAAAATCTTTAAAAAAATAAATCTACAGAATCAGTCATCTAACAAATAAATACTTATTCTTTATGAAACAGAACTCAGGGAACAACTTTTTTGTATAATTTTCAAATTTCCTTTCATTTGTTCAACCCCCTTTTCAAGTGAAATATTACCTAACCCCAGTAGTAATAAAGATAAAAGCAGAACTTCTCTGATAGATGTCATGATAGGGATAGGTGTCTAAAAGTCTCAGATGACTGGCTTTCCTGTTGGTCTTTCCTTTTGCCTTGTCTCTTGGCAGTTCCCAAGGAATTCATAGCTCTATAGGCATATGAATCCAAGGTCTTTGTGGAATGTCATTTGAAATTTACTGATATATTCATCCCTTTACTTTTATAGAGAACGATAAAGACCCAGAAAAATTAAGTAACTTATCCAAAATAATCCAGTGGCATAACTGAAACTATCACCCAAGTATCTTGATTTGAGTGTATATGGGGCAGGGTAGTTCTAATGTCCATACAAGTAAAATTTCTAAAAACAAGGTCAGCTTTCTTGGTAGATGAAGTTTCTTCTGACCAATTTTTTTTTTTCTTTTCAAATTTTTATTTAAATTCTAGTTAGTTAACATATAGTGTAGTATTAGTTTCAGGAGTAGAATTTAGTGATTCATCACTTTCATATAACAGTGCTCATCATAACAAGTGCCTTCTAAAAACAAACAGAAAAAAAAAAACCCAAACAAACAAATAAAAAACCCAAGTGCCCTCCTTAATACCCATTACCATTTAGCCAATCCCCCACCCACCTCCCTCCATCAACTTTCAGTTTGCTCTCTGTCATTAAGAGTCTCCTATGGATTGCTTACCTCTCTTCCCACCCCAACTTACGTTCATCTGTTTTGTTTCTTAAATTCTACACGAGTGAAATAATGTGGTATTTTCTTTGACTGACTTATTTCACTTAGCATAATACACTGTAGTTTGATCCATTTTATTGAAAATGCCAAGATTTCATTCCTTTATTTGGCTGGTTAATATTCAATCTTATGTATATACCCCATCTTCTTTATCCATTCATCCATTGATGGACATCTGGACTCTTCCCGTATTTTGGCAATTGTGGACATCAGCATCCATTCTTAATGGATGAATAACTTTGGCTGTTCAACGTGTTTTGTGGTTCCATAAAAATTTTAGGACTGTTTGAGCTCTGTGACAAATGCTGGTGGATTTTGATCAGAATTGTATTAAATATGTCAATTTCTTTGGGTATTATAGGCATTTTAACAATGTATATTCTTCCAATCCATGAACATGGAATGTTTTTCTATTTCTTTGTGTCCTCTTTAATTTCTTTCATAAGTGTTCTATAGTTTTCAGAATATAGGTTTTTTACCTCCTAGGTATCTTACTGTATTTGGTGCAGTTGTAAATTAGATCAATTCCTTGATTTCTTTTTCTGTTGTTTCATTATTGATGTATGGAAATGCAACTGATTTATGTACATTGATTTTATATCCTGCAACTTTGCTAAATTCATCTATTTGTTCTAGCAACTTTTTGATCAAGTCATTAGGGTTTCTACATACAGTATTATGTCATCTGCACATAGTGAAAGTTTGACTTCTTCTTTGCCAATTTGGATGCCTTTGACTTCTTTTTGTTGTCTAATTGCTGAGGCTAGGACTTCCAGTACTATGTTAATAGTAATGGTGAGAGTGACCATCCCTTTCTTGGTCCTGAACATAGAGAAAAAGCTCTCAGTTTTTCCCCATTGAGGATGATATTAGCTGTGGATTTTTCATATATGGCCTTTATGATGTTGAAGAATATCTATTAATACTTACTTTGTTAAGGGTTTTATCAAAAATGGATGCTGTACTTTGTCAAATGGTTCTTTTGAATGGTTCTTTTGAGAGGATCATATTGTTCTTATCCTTTCTTTTATTAATGTGGTGTATCACTTTGATTGATTTGCAAATATTGAATCACCCCTACAGCCCAGGAATAAATTCCACTTGATCATGGTGAATAATCTGTTTAATGTACTGTTGGATTCGATTTGCTACTATCTTGTTGAGAATTTTTGCATATATGTTCATCAAGGATATTAGACTGTAATTCTTTTTAGTGAAGTCTTTGTCTGGTTTTGGAATCAAGGTAATGCTGGACTTGTAGAATGAGTTTTGAAGTTTTCTTTCCATTTCTTTTTTTGGGGGAATAGTTTGAGAAAAATAAGTATTAACTTTTCTTTAAATATTTAGTAGAATTCCCCTGGGAAAACCATCTGGCCCTGGACTTGAATATATTGGGAGGTTTTTGATTACTGATTCAATTTCTTTGCTGGTTATGGGTCTGTTCAATTTTCTATTTCTTCTTGTTTCAGTTTTGGTAGTTTGTATGTTTCTAAGAATTTATCCATTTCTTCCAGAATTGCCCAGTTTGTTGGCATATCATTTCTCATAATATTCTCTTGTAATTGTTTGTATTTCTGTGGTATTGTTTGTGATCTCTCCTCTTTCATTTTTGATTTTATTTATTTGAGTCCTTTCTCTTTCCTTTTTCATAGTTAAGGTTGTGTGTTTATCAGTTTTATTCTTTCAAAGAACCAGCTGTTTGTTTCATTGATATGTTCTGTTTGTTTGTTTCTATATTGTTTATTTCTGTTTTAGTCTTTATTATTCCCCTTCTTCTGCTGCATTTAGGCTTTATTTATTATTCCTTTTCTAGCTCCTTTAGGAATAAGGTTAGGTTGTGTATTTGAGACTTTTCTTACTTCTTGAGGTAGGCCTGTATTGCAATATACTTCCCTCTTGGGACTGCCTTTGCTATATCCCAAAGGTTTTGGACTGTAATGTATTCATTTTTAATTTGCTTCCATGTATTTTTTTTTATTTTATCTTAAATTCCTAGTTAAGCCATTCATTCCTTAGTAGGCTATTCTTTAATCCCCATGGATTTGTGATCTTTCCAAATTTTTTCTTGGGGTTGACTTCAAGTTTCATAGCACTGTGGTCTGAAAATATGTATTGTATGATCTCCATCTTTTTGTATTTGTTGAGGTCTGATTTGTGACCCAGTACATGATCTGTTCTGGAGAACGTTCCATGTGCACTGAAAAAGAATGTGTATTTTGCTGCTATAGGATGAAATTCTCTGAATATATCTGTGAAGTCCATCTGGTTCAGTGTGTCATTCAAAGTCATTATTTCCTTTTTGATTTTCTGCTTAGATGATCTATTGCTGTAAGTGTGGTATTAAAATCCCCTACTATTGTATTGTTATCAATGAATTTCTTTATATTTGTTGTTAAATGATTTATATATTTGGGTGCTCTCAAGTTGGGGGCATAAATACTTAACAATTGTTAGATCTTCACGATGGATAGACTCCTTAATTATGATATAATGCCCTTTTTCATGTCTTGTTACAGCCTTTGGTTTAAAATCTGGTTTGTCTGTGGTACCTGGGTGGTATAATCTGTTAATCATCTGACTCTCCATTTCAGCTCAGGTTGTGATCTCGGGGTTGTGAGATTGAAACCTGTGTTGAACTCCACACTCAGCTTGAAGTCTGCTTGAAATTCTTTCTCCCTCTCCCTCTTCCTATCTGTCTCATGCTCTCTCTCTCTCTCCCTCTCAAATAAATAAATGAATCTTTTAAATAATAAAAAATAAAATCTAGTTTGTCTGAGGTAAGTATGGCTACTCCAGCCTTTTTTTTTTTTGGTTTCCATTAGCATGATAGATGGTTCTCCATCCCCTTACTTTAAATCTGCATGTGTCTTTAGGTCTAAAGTGTGTCTCTTGTAAGCAGAATATTGATAAGTCTTGTTTTTCTGTCCAATCTGATACCCATATCTTTTGATTGGAGCATATAGTCCATATACTTTCAGAGTGATTATTGATATGAATTTAGTGCCATTGTATTGCCTGTAAAGTTGGTGTTATTGGTGATGTTCTCTCTTCTTTCTAGTCTTTGTTGCTTTTGGTCTTTTTTCCCCACTCAAAGAGTCCCCTTTAATATTTCTTGTAGGGCTGATTTAGTGGTCACAAACTCCATTGGTTTTTATTTGTCTGGGAAACTCTTTCTCTCCTTCTGTTCTGAATGACAGCCTTGCTGGATAAAGTATTCCTGGCTGCATATTTTTCCCATTGAGCATGTTGAACATATCATGCCACTATTTTCTGGCCTAAGTTTCTCTGGACAGTTCTGAGAACCTAATCTGTCTTCCTTTGTAGCTTAAGATCTTTTTTTTTTTCCCTTGGTGCTTTCAAGATTTTTTCCTATCCGTGTTTTTTGTGAGTTTGAGTAAGATATGTCTTGGTGTTGGCTGGCTTTTGTTGAAATTGATAGGAGTTCTCTGTGCTTCTTGGATTTTTTTTTTTTTTTAAAGATTTTATTTATTTATTTATTTGACAGAGAGAGATCACAAGCAGGCAGAGAGGCAGGCAGAGAGAGAGGAGGAAGCAGGCTCCCTGCCAAGCAGAGAGCCCGATGCGGGCCTCGATCCCAGGACCCTGAGATCATGACCTGAGCCGAAGGCAGCGGCTTAACCCACTGAGCCACCCAGGCGCCCTGTGCTTCTTGGATTTTGATGTCTGTTTCCTTTCCCACATTAGGGAAGTTTTCAGCTATCATTTGCTCAGGTAAACCTTGCCCCCCTTTTTTTTTCTCTTTTCTCCTGGGACACCTATGACTCAAATGTTATTATACTTTAAGGAGTCACTGAAGTCCCTAAGTCTACATTCATGATCCAATACCTTTCTTTTCCTGTTCTTTTTGGTTTAATTATTTTCCATAATTTTATCTTCCATAACACTCATTCATTCCTCTGCTTGTCCATCCCTGTTGTCATTGCATCCAGTCAGTTTTGCATCTCAATTATAGCACTGCTTACTTTGGCCTGACTAGTTTTGAGTTCTTTTATCTTTGAAGTAAGGGATTCTCTAGTGTGTTCTATGCTTTTCTCAAGCCCAGCTAGTATCCTTATGATTGTTGTTTTAAAATTCTGGTTCAGACATCTTACTAATATCTGTATTGATTAAATCCCTGGTGGTTACTTCTTCCTGTTCTTTCTTTTGGGGTGAATTCCTCTGTCTTGTCATTTTGTCTAGGTATCTGTTTTTTTGTGTGTGATTGTCAGGAAAGTCTCTTATATCCCTGCTCCTGAGATTAATGGCTGTTTCAAGAAGATTACCTGTACTGTCTTGGGCCTGGTGTTTCAGGAGGTTTTCAGAGTACGTACTCTACTACTGTGTTTTGGTTGCTTCTTCCCTCAGGTAAGTCCTCTGCAGACTATCTCCTTTCCTGCAGTGGGGGGTATTCAGACCTTGTCCACCATATGACAAGTTTTAACTAGGTGTGTTTTGGTTTTCTTGTTAAAAGAACTTAGATCAAACCAAACCAAACCAAACAAAAATACCAAAGAAGCTAGATCTTATTTCCGCTAGATCTGAAGCTTTGTAGCACTCTATGATCAGTAGAAGACTTGGTGCATGTGAGGGTTTTGTGCTGATCTTCTGGGAGAGGAGTCTGATGCACTGATTATTAGGCAGACTTGTTTTAATGGAGATGCCCTGCAAGGTACAGGGGGGCAGGACTTGGTGTAAGTGGCTCCAGCCTCGGGGATGGGTGCAGTGCTGTGTTGCTCACTGAAGTCTGTCAGTGCTGATGGGTGGGCGAGGAAGGAATGATGCCCCCTGCTCTCTTGTCCTGGGAGTGGCGAATTCCCACCTGCCACTCTTCAGGAAGCCCTTACAGAAGAGCAAGAAATCACCTGTTTTGTGTCCCCAGCTTCTGTTATAGCTTTGCCTTCACCCTGTTTGTGTCTGAGCTGTCTGCCTGCCAGGTGGCATAGTACTCTTGTGTTTTGTCCTAAGTGTGTGTCTGGGTTTCAAAAATTCAAATTTTAGGGACCTGAGCTGACCTTCTGTGGGAGGGTTTTGCTGCACTGTGGCTGAGGCTGGTTTGTTCCAGAAAAGTGGTTGCATGACCACACAGTGGTCCGGAGTTTATGACAAACCACAGCAAAAAACTGGTACCAAGTTTTGCTTCCCTCAGCCAGTGTCCTATGCTAATGAACAGGGCATCACATTGGCATGGCCCATTCTTTTGTCCCTGGAGAGGTGTGCCACCTCTTCCAAATGCATTCCAAGCAGGGGAACTGTTTCTCCCTGTGTGACCGAGGGGATCCTCAAACCATGCTGCCTGCTCCCAGGCCATTTGCACTCCTTTCCCACTGGAGCACTGCTAAACCCACCAGCCATGACCCCCAGGAACGGTGTGGATTTTCTAAAACTTCAGACTTTGAGCTCTGCTGCTTATAAAAACTGGTGATGGTCAGCCCCTCTTCTTTTCTCAGCCAGTGATTTTGGGGAAGGGTTTTTCTTGTGCATTCCCCTGCATGCTGCTTCCACTCTCTCTCTCTCTCTCTCACACACACACACATTTTTTTTAAAGATTTTATTTATTTATCTATTTGACAGACAGAGATCATAAGCAGGCAGAGAGGCAGGCAGAGAGAGAGGAGGAAGCAGGCTCCCCGCTGAGCAGAGAGCCCCATGCGGGGCTCGATCCCAGGACCCTGAGATCATGACCCGAGCCAAAGGCAGCGGCTTAACCCACTGAGCCACCCAGGCGCCCCACACACACACATTTTTTCTCTTGCTCCTCTCTCCATGATCAAGGCTCCCTCCCCTCCATAGCACCTGCAATTTCTTTTATTTTTTTTTATTTATTTTTTATTTTTTTTTAAAGATTTTATTTATTTATTTGACAGACAGAGATCACAAGTAGGCAGAGAGGCAGGCAGAGAGAGAGGAGGAAGCAGGCTCCCCGCAGAGCAGAGAGCCCGATGCGGGGCTCGATCCCAGGACTCTGGGATCATGACCTGAGCCGAAGGCAGAGGCTTTAACCCACTGAGCCACCCAGGCGCCCTGCAATTTCTTTTAGGCCCAAAACAACTCTTCACAGCCCCTACCTTCTACCATGTGAACATTTTAAACCTGTAGATGTGCAGCTTGTTCTCTTAGTCCTCAGATCAATTTCATGGGCAATCAGAATGATTTGATATCTATCTAGCTGTGTTTGAGGGATGATATAAGCTTAGGGTCCCCCCACTTCTCCACCATCTTAACTCCTAGCCTCTTCTGGCCAAAGTTAACACAGACTGTCTATACTGGAAGTGTAGTTATAAGTCATCTAGTTCAAAGCTTCCATTGTTTCCATTGAAATGATAATATGGGAATAAAGTAACTTTCTCAATCAAGTTAAACCAGTGAGTTGACAAAAAAGCTAGAATTTTGTTTCCTTTTTAGAGACATTTACCTTAAACCAGGTAGTCCCCTATTCCACTACAGGTATGTTTACCTTTGAAGGTAAGTTGTCCTCTAAAAACCTCTTCCAAAATATACAGAAGTAGAGAGGTAATATATTAACATTTAGTTTTTCAGAAATTAACAAGTCTTTAGCATCTTTGGCATAGCATCAAGTGACTGGGTGAGAGTCTGGCTAGAAGGGAAGAATTAGGTGGTTAAAGTTAGCCAGGAGATGGCCTTACATGTAAGGTTATAATCTATGAATGTTTAAGCCAGCTCTTACTTACTCGGGAATAACCACCCAGGCTTCTAACTAGCCAGACCACACCTCCGTTTTGCTGCTTACCTTCTGGGTTTTTTACTGGTACTTTGGTAGCTGCTCAATGTATGATAAAAGCATTGGTGAGAGGGATTATAATAATTAGCTCAATACATGTCTTGTGACCATCTGTGGATAATATTTTCTCCATTAGTTTGGTCATTGAATAAAGGGCCATTTAGTGTTTTGCTGAGGAGACAACATGCTATAAGGATAATTTAAATATTTTCTTTGCCAATAATCCTTTTTGCAGCATAAAATTGTGTATATTTGCTGGGTGTACAGATGTAGGTACATTTTTCTATATCCTGAGTTGTGTTGACTTTGAACAACATGATTCCTTGATATTAACAAGCAGGGTAATTTCTTCTCCTTAACTGTTGGGATTCCCTGATTTTACTGTTCAAGAATTGTATTGCTTCCAGATCTTCTGAAACAAGCCTAGAAATGTTGCCAAGTGGCTGTTTTTTGGTAAAATGGCCTTTGCTGGCATGGTAGATACTTTGATCAACTTGACTGACAAGTTTCTTTTCTGAGGAAGCTAAAGAAATTACTTAAGAAAAAGGCTACTGCATGACTAGATGGTAGGCTCTCAACTTAGATTTTTATTGGATGTATGCTGAAAGAGAGGTGTTATAAAAGCTGCATTGTGGATCCATTATACTTTTCAGTTTCTTATAAGAAGGGCTGGAAGGGTCCATCCTTCAACTCAAGCAATCAGGTTGGCCTGAAAGTCTTGGTTAATGGATATACAACAAGAACAACTTGCATTTTGGTATAAGTTAGATTATTATCAGTGAAGTGAGCTGTTTTTTTTTGGGGGGGGGGGGTTCCTGCAGGAGAAACAATGCTCTCATTCTCTTGCAATAACTGGATCTTTAAAGGAAAGTTATTTTTTCTATTACATGCTCTTGGTAATATGATAATATAGTCAAATTCTTTACATGCTTTTTATTCTTTGCTGTGACAGTTGCCTTTCTTAATCAGTAGTTTTACATAATTAAAAACATTATAAGCCTTAAATTGGAGGCACAATCAGACAGACTTGAGCTCTCTTTGGAGAACACCTGGCTATCTTTGAACAATCACCTGACTCTTGAGTCAAGCAGTAGCCCCCAACTTGGCTGTACTCTGTCTAAAATCAGACTGTTATGGGCTTTAATTAGTCACCAATGTCTATAATTATATTCACTCTCTGAATTAACTAAAGTGATCAGACATTCTAGTTTGCCTGGGGACAGTTATAATTTATACCTGCTGTCCTAGTGTAATTATTAATTGCTGCCAATTTTACCCTAAAAGAAATTATGGAACACTACATCAAAAGCTAATGATGTACTGTATGGTGACTAACATAACATAATAAAATAAAAAAGTAAACAACAAAATATATGGTTATCCTGTGTGCTGGCTGCTGTTCTATGGTGCCACCTTGTAACAAAATACCCTGTTGATTCTGGTTATCCTTTCCTTCACTGTATGGCAGAAGGGAACAAAGAATGAGAAGCTGACAGGTTGCAGTCACTGGTGAGAAACTTTACTATTCACTAGCTTTTATGATAATCTTCACTGCCTCAGAACAGGGTAATTCATGGAAGCTCTTTCTTTTCTAATATTGCTTCCAACATGAAGTGCAATTTTGGTTTTAAAGGCTCTGCATTAGGAGACTCCTGATCATTTTAAATGTCTTTGAAAGATGATATCAAAGAGTCCTTTTCCTGCCTATTTCACTCCCAGTACTACCTCATTTCAAATTTCTCCAACTTTCTAGAAATTCTCTTCAGGAGAACTGTTCTCAAAAACAACAAAACCAGGCTTGATTTTCTCCAGTACAGCCAGAAAATCTTGACCTGGAGCGGTGTTTTTAAAGATGTGCTATGTCGTACACACACACACACACACACACACACACACACACACACACACGCAAACACAGACAAACCAAAAAAATACACACACTAAAAACTCATTTTCTTTTGGGTCTCCAAGAGTAAACTGGGATATTTTTATAAATACCATTTTAAGTCAGGATAATATAGACTTCTCCTGTGTTAGTAATATCTATTTTTTTATTTTATGCAATACATTTGATGCCAATCATCTGTTTTCCCCAGGTAGTAAGCTCAGCTTATAAAGAATAGCTCCAAACAAGCTCCAAACAGATGAAGTGTAGAAAAGGTTTCTGAAAAGCACTAACTTCTGCACCTCTGGGAGGTAGTGGCATCACTGTGGATTAAAAGGGACCTGTGAATGACTGAAGTGAGGGCAGCTTGGATAGACTCTTTAACTTGGTACCAAGAAAGGTCAATCCTCCTAGGATTTACCTTGGATAAGACTAGTTAGAGCCAGATAATTTAAAAGCATTTAGGCTTTGTGACATAATTTATATGACAATATATATGAAGCCACCATCTCCACCTCATTTTGATAAGGGAATTTCTGATATTTTTGCATGCTATCCAAAAGGCAAATAAAAAGACAAATCAACAAGAGTGGAGGAAGATTGACAAAGAAGTAGAAAGCTGTGGTCTGAGTCTTATGAAAACAAATTCTTATCTTTCTTGATGTTTAAGGCAGATATTTAAAGGAGATATGGGGACAGTGATGTTTAAGGCAGATATTCCTGGCATCCTAAAATCTCTTGGATAGATGGAATATGAAGTTCTTATTTGTCCTCTCTCTCTGTCTCTCTCCCTCCCCCATCTCTCATCTCTTACTCCTTTTTTTCCTCCCTCTCTCTCAATGTAACATCAGCCATAGTTGAATCCTCAAATTCTGGAAGTGAACAACATTTGGATATTATCGATTGACGTTTACTGGGATTTGGATTGAGGGTGTAAAAGTACTCAATACAGTGGATCTTAAGACAAAGTTTTGGATGTGGCTCTAGAGAGATGGCAAAACTTGGGCAAGAAACGGTTATAGGATGCATAATCCTAGTAATTTTAGAGCTTGAAGGGATTTCAAGATAGATACCATCTAAATGATTTTTGATTGTAATATACCAATAATATTAAAAAATAAAAACTTGAGATCTAAGATAGTTTTATTAACGTTGAATTTTCCAAATAGAGACATTATTAAAGAAAAATGTTACCATTTCTATTATCACCAGGTAATAAAATAATGACCTTTTGTGGTCCTATAGCAATAAGTCCATAAGTTCAGAATTTTAAAAACTGAGTAAATTTATCTTACTGAAAAACTTACTTCATTGTCTTTATCTCATTTTTGTTCAGGAATGACTGATAAATATTTTGTCACTGACCGGTATCTTTCTCGGACTGCTATTTGGGAACAGTTGCTTTAGTCCAACTATATTCATTTTATAGTTGAATAAATGGAGGCCCAGAGAGGGAAGGTAATTTGCTTAGGGACCCACAACTGGTTAGTGATAAAGGTGAGCCTAGAAGTTCGGTTCATGATTCTCCATAGTCCTAGCATTGAACATGAAGTGAGAAGGATTATTTTTTATGTGAAAGTCTATATATTATGACAGAATTTTAAATAAAACATGATTTTTTTTCTTACAGCAGATGCTATTGCAAACTCTAGCTTAATAAATTTGTCTGGAGCAACTTATGTAAGTTTAGTGCTATGCTTATCTGTATAAGGGGATGAATATGATTTGAGATATATAGCTGGTTGCATTGATTTAATTTATTCTTTCATTATCCAGTTGACTTTATAAGAATAAGTGGAGGGAGAAGTTAAGTACAAAGAATGGTTTCCTAGGTCATAAGGTTGTGAAAATTGTTTAAATTTTATTAGTGTCTAAATATGAAATATTGCCAGGGAGTTTAGGACAATTTTTTTAGCACAAATTTTTTTGTGAAGAGGCTGTCTCTTCACACCACTTTAAATATTTGTGTTGCTTTAGGGTCAGTCAGTGAATCCAGTTGCTACATGGATCCTCAAATGCACAATTTTACATTGCATAACAAGCAACTCCATATGTGCCACCTTTATCTAGGAAAATCATGAAGAGGAGGATGTGAAGGGGCACACATCCTCACTTTATTATCAGTATTCATACCACAACCCATAGATCACTGGGAACTCAGTGCTGTCAGCTACCCAGTTGTCAAACCCAAGACTGGATTATGTGGCCAGCTATGTACACCTAGTTAGAGATTAAAAAGTGACTGGGCTCAGAGAGTAGAGGTGGACTGGGGGAGGCATTTCTTTTCAGAGTAATCTATTGCCTATGTGAGAGTATGTAAAGGATTCCAGAAAGGGTTCAGTATCCCCAAGTAATGGTAATCCCATCCCTTGTGGCTCATTCCTTTGGGATAAGAAAGTATTTTTTCTTTATCAGTGGATAGTTACCAGAGAAGGGATGGGAAAAGGCACTGTATCAACGTTTAGCACTTTAGTCTAGATTTTGTTCACAGACTTTTCAGGAAATAGTTGTTCAGAAGCCAGCTGTAAAAAGTAAATTACTGAAGAAAGAGGAAGTGGAGGGAGGCTCAAGGGTGCTGTTTGGAGAGATGAAGGCTGTGGGTGCTGTAATGGCTCTCCTCATCATCATAGGGATAGGAGGAAGAATTGGGAGCTTGGTTAATGGTTATGAGTGGTTATGAGGTTAGTGGTTCTGAAGGAGCTTGGTTAGTGGTTATGAGGTTAGTGGTTATGAAGTGATTCTTAAAAGACAGGCTACAGGGGCGCCTGGGTGGCTCAGTGGGTTGAGCTGCTGCCTTCGGCTCGGGTCGTGGTCTCAGGGTCCTGGGATCGGGTCCCGCATCGGGCTCTCTGCTCGGTGGGGGGCCTGCTTCCCTCTCTCTCTCTTTCTCTGCCTGCCTCTCTGTCTACTTGTGGTCTCTCTCTGTCAAATAAAATCTTAGAAAAAAAAAAGACAGGCTACAAAGGCTATATAGGTACCACTCATTTTCTATTACCAAATGGTTTCCATTACCTCAAAAGACTTTTAGGAGGTTCACTGTGCTCAGTTATATTTACGAGCAGGGAGAGGAATAGGGCTTCAGAAAAGGTTGACCTTGGAATAAGGATGAAACATGGGTGGTATAAGGAGTAATGCTGATATTGATAGCAATAGAAATCTGCCAAAGAGGTATTCAACCATTTATTCATAGGCAGTGGGTTAAATGGTACCTGGTGCTTTACAGTTTATGAAATACTCCTACACCTTACAGTTTATCATATACTATTTCATTTAATTTTTACCCCATATAGTAGCTAAGCAGGCATTATTATTCTTATCCTACAGATGAGAAAACAGATATTACTTAATTTCAAATGAATTGTCCAAGGCCAAAAGGCTAATATGTGGCTGAACTGAGTCTAGAATGCAGGTATTCTCAATCCAAATCCTGTGTCTTCCCAGTAAATGTTGTTAACATTCAGTTTTCTGAAACCTTAATATTTTTACAATTCAAGGATTCATTTACTCACTATTTGACAGTATACTTTGCATAAAATTGTATGCATAGAATCCACCCTCACAAAGGTCTTACATAAATACTGTCCGAGGAAATGAAGAGCAATAGCCAGAGGAACAGGATAAACTAGATGCTTAGGAATTTAGAGAAGGACATAAAATCATAGCATCTGCACAACCTGGAGGCATTACTCACAATATCTCCTCCAACAACTGATTCTAAAAAATAATTTGCACTTTCATATCCTTGAGAGTGTGTATCCAGTTTCTGTTTAAAATTTTCCAGTGATGGGGTAGAGGTTTAAGCAGGGGACTCTACCATGTATATGAGATGAGCATGGTGGATTGTGTGTGTATTAGATTCATTGGTAGAATTTCTTCAAATTGCATATACCCCACACCACTCCTTAGGTCTTTTTCCTTTCTTTCTGGGCAGAGATGTTATGTTCCTTGACCCCAAACTTTCTGTTCTCAGTACAAATGTCCCCAGGTCCTTCAGCTACTTACCATATATTATGTTTCTGTACTCTTACCATATATTTCTGTACTCTTTCACCACTCCAGTTAATTTATTCTGAACTTAATCAAGTTTGTAAATGTTTCTTTTAAAATTTTGAAAAATACCACAGATGTGGTTGGAGCGGAACAGGGTATGATGGAACCATTGTTTTTGTGAACTGGACAAAATACCTCTCTTAGTGTACCTTCAGATTACAGTTGCATCTTTAGAAGTCACATCCCACTGCTGGCTCATATTGATCTTGAGGCCAACTGAAATCCCAAGGTCTATGTCACATAAACTGCTGTCAGAATTGTCAGAATCAGTGTCTCCCTATCCTATACTTGTGAAATTGATATTTTGAACCTAAATACTGGATTTAACACATATTCCAGTTAAAATGAGTCTTTTTGGTTTAGACATCTTATTCTGGTTTATTGAGATCATTTTGAATCCCGATTAGGTTACCCATCCTATTGACTGTTCCTTCTAAGCTTTGTGTAATACTCATATTTTACAGTTTGCCTTCTGTATTCATTTGGGTTGGTATAAAACTTTGTGTTTAAGGGGATAGTGGGGATTAAAGAAGGCTTCATGAAGGAAGTAGATTTTTTGTTAGGGTCCTGGTGGGGATTCCCTTATGCTCAAAGGACATGAGATTTTCCTAATTGGGAGAAAGCCTAATGAGAGCTGTTTTTTCATTCATTCATTCATTGACTGAATATTTACTGAGCTCCCATCATATCCTCAACATGGTCTAATTATGCCGGGGATGTGAAAGTCATGGTAACTGCTCTTAGAAGGCTTATAGTATAGTTGGCTAATTAAGATCTAGCCTATAACTGCTACACTATGTAGCCAGAGAAGGCTACATTTCTGAATTGTAAGTTTACTCTTTTGGTGTCTATAGGAGTTCAAATACAGTTATTTTCAATTCGATTCAACAAATACTTATTTACTAGGCATTGTGCTAGGTACTGAGATACAGTGGTGAAAAAGAAACATGTTATCTCTATTTTATTGAGCTTACAGTTTAATACAAATGATTAAGCAAACAAATAAACAATTATTATCAGTGTGATAGGATACATTCTTTGACAGGGATAGTGCATGATGTTCTAATCACATATAGCAGTATCAACCAGCCAAGACTTGTGGAGAAAGGGTGGTTAGGGAAAGCTTTTTGGCAGAATCACATTTTAGATTAGAAAAATTATTTTTTAAACATTTTATTTATTTATTTGAGAGAGAGAGAGATCACAAGCAGGGGGAAGGGTTAGAGGGAGAAGCAGACTCCCCGCTGAGCAAGGAACCCGACAGGGGACTTGGTTCCAGGACCCTGGGATCATGACTGGAGCCGAAGGCAGATGCTTAACTGACTGAGCCACACAGGCACACAGGAAAGCTGATTAAGAGCAAAACAAGTGAAGTAGCAGGATAAGAATATTCTAGGCAGAGGGAATAGATGATGTGAGGTCTTGGAGATATGAAAGAGGATGGAACATTATAATAACTGGAAGATGTTCTTTGGGCTGGAGCAGAGAGTGAGGGGGTGGGGATTGCTGGTAAGGAAATTTGCTCTGCCTTGGTTTAGGGTACTAAGTTGTCACATGACACCCCCTCTTTATTTCTAGGTGGATTTTATGGAAGACAGATCACTACTTAAATACTGTTTAACAGCTTTGAAGGGGTGATATCATAAAATGACTTACCGTTTCCTAAAGACTTACTGTCTGGTTGCAGCTGTAATAAAATTAGAGAAATCCTTCACTTTTTCAAGTACTTTTTCTTCTAGTGTTTACTTTAACATGTGGGATACTTTTTAAAAGATTTTATTTATTTATTTGACAGACAAGTAGGCAAAGAGGCAGGCAGAGACAGAGAGAGGAGGAAGCAGGCTCCCCACTGAGCAGAGAGGCCGATGCGGGGCTCGATCCCAGGACCCTGGGATCATGACCTGAGCTGAAGGCAGAGTCTTTAACCCACTGAGCCACTCAGGTGCCCCTATTTTTTAAACATATTTTTATAAATTGGCCATTTGACTCAATCTTGCTAAGCTGTTTGACCCTGGGGATGAAGCTCATCCTTTATAAGCACTGCTTCTGCTTACCTTATTGAAATAAAAGCTGCAATTGCTTTATGGCAAAAATAAGTTTTTTTTGTGATTAAAAATAAATAATAGGTATGACTGTGCATTATAGGCACACTAAATATTTCAATGTGGGGACTAGGAACTCGGGTTTTCATACAATATGAGGTAAGTTAATCGAACCATTTGATTCTTTGCAAAGTGTTTTAAAAGGGAGCAGATTTTCATAAAAACAAAGTTAATGTGAAGGAGACTTTTTAAAAAATTTTAAAAGATGTTATTTATTTATTTGACAGAGAGAGATCACAAGTAGGCAGAGAGGTGGCGGGGGGGGGGGGAGGCAGGCTTCCTGCTGAGCAGAGAGCCCGATGCGGGGCTTGATCCCAGGACTCTGGGATCATGACCTGAGCTGAAGGCAGAGGCTTTAACCCACTGAGGCACCCAGGCACCCTATGAAGGAGACTTTAAAAACCTGTTTGAGGTATGACCCAGTAAAGAGGTTCTCAGGGATCATGGCTAAAATAAAGGATTCTGGAGTTTGGATAGATGCTTAAAGCAGTTGAATTGAAGGGCTGACTAGGTGAATTTGGTTATTTTGGGAGAAAAATCTTATGTTCAGTTAAAAAATCTGAGACATATTTTTCTCCCCTGGCACGGCACATTTGAAGGTCTTAATACAGCTGTTAAGTCTTATACCTGGAACATAGGTTATGGCTACACCTTGTGTCTTATAGTTGGAACAAAGCTTGTGGTGTGCTAGGGGGTAGATGCCATAGTTGCATTTTTGCTAGAATGCTAAGTCAGGCTTACCTCTAAATGGAGGACAGAGAATTCCTCTATACATGAAAATATTAAATAATACCATACAATGATAATGAAGATTCATTGAACACTTAGTATATGCCAAACACTATGCCAGATAATTTACATGTATGATCTCTTTTAGTTCACCCTATAATTTTATGAGGTATTTACTGACATTATTACCCTCATTTTACAAGTGAGAAAACCAGTATCCCACAACTAGCAGTGTTAGAAGTGGGGTTTTTCTGGGTCTTTCCAGTGCTAAGCTCCTGTTGGTAATCATTATGTTGTCTTTTCACCACCAAATCCCAGAAGAAGGGATTCTTGAGATGGTGTGTAACCTTCTTTTAGTCAATAGGTCAGTAATATCGCTGAAGGTTGTCACTTCCTTTCTCAACCTCTTACATAGCTGAGAGGCAGCACTTGACATTGGAAAGGGCATAGGTTTTGCATTCACACAGACCTGGTCTAATCCTTCCTGTACAATTTAAAGCTACGTGAGCATAAATAAGTGACTTAACCTCCCTGTCAGTTGCCAAATCTATAAAGGAAAGGTCATGATGTCTACTTGCAAGGCTGTTTTAAGGATTAAATGCAACAAGACAAGCAAAATGTATAACACAGAGGCTTTTGGATCACAGGTACCCAATAATGGTGGCTGTTTCAGTAATTAGAAGTGGTCCAATTAGATTATTGAGTTGTCAGATGTTCTGGAGATGGGTACTTAATATCTTTATTCAGAGCCAAGGGGATAAAAAACAGCAACTGTATGTAGCTCTTTAAGCAGGTCCAGTTCAATGTAGCTTCTACTCTCTCCAACCTCTAACTTCTACATCTAATAGATTAGCCTTAATGTAAGTAATAGAAGTTGATATTCCCAAATTGTGGTATTAACCTAAACTCAATTAAAGCGCCATATTGCATTACTGCACTCCTCCACACATTTGTGATTGCACACCACTCAAATAGATGCTGGTTTTTATGGCATTGTTTCAAAGCAACACATTTCATACATGGAAATCCAACTGCACTGCAGAGGGAGACATGGTGAGAAATTACTTGTAGGTTCAGAAAAAACAGAATATCCTTAATTTATACCCCATTCATAATACACAACCATTTGTTCAGCATAAAGCTCTGCTGCATTTGGACTGTAAAATATTTGCTGGAAATCTGAACTACAGAAAAAGCTGAATTCAATTTCTTTGAATTCAGTAGCAGCAAAGCCACTTATAGCCACTCTTTTGTCTGGGAAAGTAAATCCTGAGTACAGTGCATTTCCCACATAGTCAGAGTTTGTTGGTTATTTATGTTTCAGTGTTGAATTTTCATCCCCCTGCTTTTTATTGAAAGCAATTATGAAGCCACAATTATGAAAATAATGAGTACACAGATACGTGGTTCAACATGTCTGCATTATGATTCTTTGGCTGATTCAAATCAAGCTCTAGGGTTAATTTCTTTACATGTAATTTGCAATTTGTCCTCTTTGGCCCCATATATGCTAAGAATCAGTATCGTTACACAGCCCTGCCTTCCATGTCCTCTGAGGTTTGAATATGATGAATAAAACAAAAGAATGAGGAAAAAAACCTGTAGGTAAAGGTCCCAGGAAAAAGAATCTCAAGGTAATTCATACAGCTGAGTCTCAGAGGAAGAACCTGGCTCCCACCTGCACAAACACTGACAATTGTTTGGAAAATATCACCAAGTCAAGAATATTTAGAAAGGAGGATGAGGGAAGTTTCATTTCTACCAACCAACAAAAGGACTTGGGAAGTTCTAAAATTATCCTCAGCCATTGAAATTAGTCCCAAAGAAGAGGACATGTTCTATTTCTCAGTAGAATTATATGCCAGGAAGCATAAAATCCAACAACAAACAAAAAACAGGAGACTTGAAGGAGATAATACATTTGAACACCCACCATAGTGACTGATCAAGCACACACTCAATGAAAGTTAAAAATCTGATTGAGAACTTTGTATTGGCACAGCATTATGCTAAAGGGCTATCAAGAAGTTTATGGTATAGTCTTAGACCTTATGATAAGCTTTATCTTATCATAAACTGGGTGAGACCAGACCCACAGATGAAGAAAAAACCAGCAATATGAGACAGAGTAGGTAAGTGTTAAATGATGGATGCAAACAATGAGGAAGTAAACTAGCATTTGAGGAGCATTTACTGTGCCATTGATTCCTCATAACAATCATAAGATTGTTATGCTATCATTATTTCCAACTTACTGATGAGTAAACTGAAGTTCAGAGCAGTAGAGTAATTCTGACCTAGTCACACAGGTAGTAAGTGACATATCTGGGATTTCTCCCCCTGCTCCAAATTCTATATTCTTCTGTGGTATGTATTATACTTTTTCTTATGGTCAAACAAAAGTTCATCCCTCTTGATCACACATTATTTGCTAGACTCCTTATTAAATACTGTACATATAGCATATCATTACAGTGTAGAGGTTAAGTTCACGGACTCCCTAGATTTAATTTTTCTCTCCACTCATCAGTTGTGTGATATTAACCTCTCTGTGCCTCAGAAGCAAGTGAATTAATACATGTAACATACTTATAAAAGATTTTGGCACATTGTAAGTCAAATATAAGTGATGATTGTTAATATTTTTGTTATTTAATACTTTTAAGTCTTTATGAAGTAGGGACTATGGTTATGTTCACTTTACAGATGAAGGAACTGAGCCTCAGAGGGAAGAAATGGCCTTTCCAAAGTTACCTGGGTGGTAAATTCTGGGTCTGGTGTTCAAGTATAAGTTTGTTGACTCTAAACTTTTTTTTCCTTCACTATGCCACATTGCTTTCCTAAGTGCTATAGCTGCTCAAGAGAGGGAGACATCTATGTGAGCTGAAGGCTTCATTAAAGATGTGGGACTAGAGGTTGAAAAAGAGTAATGAATAAAAGATTCTGTGTAGGAAGCTTGGATAAATAAGGAAGGATAGTGTGTGTTGAGGGGAGTTGGAGAGAGGACCAAACATTTCTCCTTCTAGAAGACTTTTAGAGAATGAGGGAATTTAGTTCTGCTATTAGTGACAGGAAAGCAAGTGCAGGCCTGTTCAAAGAAGCCTGTCCTACAGCCCAGTCACAAGAAGGCCCTGAAGGCAGGAAGCAGCCCACACCTTCCCAAGAAAAATAAATATGAGGAAAGCTGTAAATGAATCTCAGGGTAATCTCCTACAAGGGTGTGCCTAGAATCCTAAGCCTGTTTACAACAGCCTTGTCTACCTGCAGGTGGCTCTTATAGTCATGCCCTCTACAGACGGTCATATGGCAGAAGAATTTCCAGAGGAGAAACTAGCACTTGAATACCAAATTGGGAAGAAAAGAATCCAATTGCTTAATTGAAAATTTATAAAAATATGTACAATTATAAGTGCATTACAGTGTGTGGCACAAACCCCCACTGGAGAATGATTTAACTGCTGTTTGCTTCCTGCTCTGCATAACTGAGTCTCCTGGGGGCCATTGCTTTAGTAGTTTGGCTATCTCAGCTGCCACTGTGCCTCCTCATTTTCCTCTATTCCTGAGTCTCAAGAGGTGTGACTTGGGAAGCCAGCCATCTCTTTTGCAAAGTCTGGCAGTTTTCCTATGTAGCTGGTAAGAGCTGGTGATTTATGTCTGGGAGTTTGTTTAACTGGGATTTCTGCCTGCCTGAAGCTTCTAGTGGTAATAGCCCTACTAATTAACTCTGTTATTCTTTACTCCTCACTCTTTGAGCTTCCTTTGAAACTCTCCCAACTTTGGATGACTCCAACTTTTAGAGAAACCTTTTCCTTTCACTTAAACAATTTCACTTAAACTCCATCCAGTCCTTCAAGTCTCGCATCAGCACCTGTGCCTGCATGTACTCTGTAGTGAGTCCCGGTGTTCCAGTAGAGAATTTTTTTGATGTATCACAATTACACAGGCTAGAGCTAAAGGACTCTGTGGCAATCTACTGGGAACATTTCACTGGTTCAGGAGCTTAGAAATGGACCTAATTTACTCTGCCTAAACAAAGTGTACCTGTGCCCATTGACTCTTAAAAGGATAGTCTGCTGAGCAATGGGATTCTGAATAAAAAAATCCTTGAGCAAAAGGGAAGAGTCCTGGATGGCTTTGCAAACAAAATGCCTTCCTACACTCGTAAGATGCAGTTAAGAGCTGGTTTGATATAGATTTATAGAGATTTATACCATATCATTCTCAGGCATGATTTCCTGATTATTGGAGTTTTTAATCATTTACATATGCACTAAGTGCTGTTATAACTTCAGAGTTATAACTTCAGAGTGCTCTAGGCTGACATGGAAGAAAGCAAATAAACTTTCATGTAAGTTATTCTAGAATACTTTCCCATGATTTTTGGTCAATGAGTGGATGAAATAAGATAATGCTATTGTAACAAAATGATCAAGGGAATCCTGGAGGTTTTGTTGCCTTGCTGGGATCTTGGTAACATGGTTAAATGAAGCAAAATGGATTTCCAAGTAGATAAGCCTCATATTTCTCTGATTCACTAAGACTCAATACTTGTGCCATACTTGTATTATTTTTTTTTAAAAAAGATTTTATTTATTTATTTGACAGATCACAAGTAGTCAGAGAGGCAGGCAGAGAGAGAGGGAGAAGCAGACTCCCCAGTGAGTGGGGAGCCCGATGCAGGGCTCAATCCCAGGACCCTGAGATCATGACCTGAGCCGAAGGCAGAGGCTTTAACCCACTGTTAAAGTGGTGCCCCCATACTTGCATTCTTTTAATCTGGCTCTCGTCACTCCCACTAGGTGTTTGGAACACAAACTAAGAAATATCAGGCCCCTTTCAGTGTTTTGTTCTCCTTACTTTACCATCTGTTGTCCAGAATCATCAACATATTTGCCAAAGCTCATGCAAGATTCACACACTCTTATAAAGTCACAGCTCCTCTATTGGTCTCCATTCACTATTTAAAAAAATGTCAGTGATGTCCACTGATACTATTATGCTATACTCTGAGGGACAAAGAAACCTTGGTTCTTACCTTCAAGTATAATGAGCAAAACAGACAGAAGCGATTTGGGAGGATTGTTGGGTACCTGTGAGCATATCTGTTAGGGCTTTATTTTGGAGACTATGGTTTTTCAGAGCACTAGACACATCCATTTGATTTTTAAAATATCCGATTTATGGTCAGCGGCCTGGATGTATGAATAGAGAAGGTATGCAGTTAGGCTGATTAAAGGCTAACGATTTTCAAGACAATTTTGGTAGAATTGCCCAAGGAGACAGTAGATTTGAAGAAATTGGTGAAAGAGTATTTCAAGATTAGATCACAAAATTGAAGATAGGGAGGGAAGAAAGGGAAATGGACCAATAGACTGAAAATGGAAGGCACACAGGCTTTGAGAACTCAATGAAAATAAACAAAAGAAGTGAGAGTAATGGAGTAAATTTCACAATTACAAAGTAGTGCTCAAAGAAAGAGCTATTAGCATTTAAGATTTATGAAATGGAGCAGTTTTGGTGGGAGATGAAGTCCTATGTGTGGCCCTGGGAGTGGGTTTTTAAAATGGGATGGGGACGAAATTCCTTGTAATAAAAGAAGTCAAAGAACCTCATGCAGCAGTGTTGGACTTGCACCATGATTAAGACACACAAGTTAATGACTGGAGTTGAAGTAGAAAGACAAACTGAGTGTTGTGCCAAAGACCTTGGAGAATGTGGGTAAGTGGTCTAGGGGTTAAGAGAAGACAGTGGTGAAGAAAGATAGAAAAATATATATATTTTGTGGTATAGTTGCGATACTAATGTGTATAGAGAATGCTGGAATGGAGTGTCAACACTAGAGGTTTCTGTGTAACCAGCTATAGCTAAAGGTTTTTTTCTTCTCTAAGAGGGAAGCTTGTTTTTGTCTGTTTCCCAGAATTCTTTTCTTTCTCTTTTTTTCTTTTCTTCCTTCTATTATTCCTTAGATAAGTAAAACCAACTACTTAAAATATATAATCATCTCATTTGTAGGCAATTGACTCAGACTCAAAGTTGTTGTGAATGAATAGGTATTTTTAAAAAGACCCTAAGCTTGCTCTGAGATGGGGGATTTTGGTTTTGGTACAGGCCATCTTTAGAGCAAATGCTGTTTTGTTTTGGTGTTCTTTATAGTGTTTGGTTGAATGAGACTATGGCTTCTCCTCATTGTATTTTTTCTATTGATATAAATTGCTAGAGTTTAGGCTTTGCCTGCATTCAGGCACTATATATTTCCATTTTCCAGGTGCATCTGAGGACTCTGGTACTTTGGTGAACTTTGGAGTTAAAGGGAGCCAACAAATTCCATTAAATTATTTCTTAGTTGGTTCCTCTTCCGTTCTCTCCCAATCAGTACCCAGGGAGTTTGTAGAATTGTTCCTGATTTTATTTTATTTTTTCTCTTCAGTAAGTTGCAGGACTCCCTCAGGTGCCCTCTGAGGGTTTTACTCTCTGGTTTCCTCAGTGAATTCTCAGATGAGACTGCAACAGATATCCACAGAAGCCTTCAGATAGGGGAAGACACGGTGCCTCTTCACACCTCTCTGTAGTTTTGCCCTTGCACATGGATACTTCTTGAATAACCATGCCCCCTCTGTTCTTACATTGGCCCCATAAAACTAGATATCATTATTAATAGCATGCTTACCCCCGCCCCATTTTCTTTAGAAAGTTACATACAAATTGTTGTTGCCACCTCCTTCTCAGGATCTTGAGTGAGCACTAGAGAAAATAATTTAGATATTCGTTCCTCTGGAATTCGATCTCAGAGATGCACTCAGGTATAGTAATACACTCCCCCTTTACTGGTCTTCCAGGAGGATGATAAATGTGCCAAATGGAGAATAATATTGGAGAATCTTGTGTTGTTTATACTCAGAGGTGTTTGCTAGGTTATCTTGGTGCACATTTGATAGGCTGGAGCTTTTGTTATAAAGTTCGCTTGAGAGAGGGCAGAGACATCTTGAAATATCTAGGTGTGCTGGGGACCTTAGGGAATGATGGGCTGAATCAGTGTTTGCTTCTTACATTTAATCCTGTTATGATCGTAAGACTTAATTTTTTGTATTTGGGTTGGTAGCTTGGACTCTTTACCAACATCAGAACAAATGCAGACAATGTCATGTGCAGTATGCTGAATTTGAGTCAACCTACACTTCTACGTCAAGTTTTGTCTTCTATGCCTTTTGACCCTTTAGAGATAGCTATTTATTGTTTTGTTTTCTATGTCTTTATTGTCCTTAGATCTGTCCCTCATATATATCCCCATTTTATCAGGTGTCCAGGGAATTTAACTTTTCTCCTATAAGACCTTTAAACACTCTTCTCCTCAATTTACTCTTCTTGATTAAAAAAATACAAAATACTTTAAATGTAATGATAATTTTAAACAAAAATATTTACTTTGACAAATTGATGTTCTGCTCAAACACATTGCCAAATTTGTAGGTTGGACAATCTTATGAAAAGCTATAAAATTGAATGTACTCTTTTTTTCCCTCTACCTTTTTTTGTTTTTGATTCATGTTTTTCCCCTTTGCTCTCTTTCTTTTCCCTCTTCCTGCCCCCTACTCTCCCTTTCTTCAAAGTTTTTAGCTGGATCTTTTACATGTATTTTTTTGTTCTCCTTGTTGTGAAAAGATTAAATTTGCTTGACCAGGTCAAGCTTTAGTTGTGAAGCTTAAGATAAATGGATCTCTTTTACCTGCATTCTTCCATTAATGTTTCTCTATCTAGAAGTCTTTATTACTCATTCTAAATGTCTGTTACTTCACATTGGTGGTTTCTTGGTATTCTCTTATTTTGACACCTTCTTCATGAGGAAATATTGATTACACCACTTCTCTCTCCTCAGAGCCCTTATGTGTCCTTTCTGCATTTCTCTTCTCTTCTCTTCTCTTCTCTTCTCTTCTCTTCTCTTCTCTTCTCTTCTCTTCTCTTCTTCTTTCTCTTCTCTTCTCTTCTCTTCTCTTCTCTTCTCTTCTCTTCTCTTCTCTTCTCTTCTCTTCCCTTCCCTTCCCTTCCCTTCTCTCCTCTCCCTCTTCCTCTTCCTCTCCTCTCCTCTCTTCTCTTTCCTCTCCTCTCCTCTATTCTCCTCTCTTCTCTCCTCTCCCCTTTCCTCTACTGCCTCTCCTCCCCTTCTCCCTTCTCTTCTTGTCTCATCTCTTATCTTCTCTTCCTTTTCTTTTTTCTTCCTGCAGTACCTGAATAGTACACCAAACCTAATAATTCAGAGAATTTTATGCTTTATCTATGTTTTCAATCTCTTCCCCTGAATTGCTATGAAAATCTAGATTCTTTCCAACTAAACACTAGATTTCAAATGACTTTAGCCTTATGGAAATAATCAGCCTCTAAAAGGAAGCACCCACCAAACTTCTGTATTTTATAGATTAATTTTGCTATAGATGATGTTTTATGTATATAGATGTGAGTTTGCACTGAAGTGATATTTACTTTCAACATTAAAAATAAACCTAATAAAAAAAATGTAATGAGCAGAAAAAAATCCTCTAATTGATAGTCTAATGATTTTTAAGCATGTTTTGACTTCTGAGGGGTTGGTTTTTTAATATGTCTGGCTTGACAATAAGGGATAGAATATCTCATAATGAGATAGAAGAGCCTTGGGGATAAGAGTGCAGGTTTCTGGGTCACCATAAGTCTAGGTTCAAATCTGAACTCAGCACCTTTCTAGTTGTGCAGTCTTGTGTAAGTGAGTTAACAATCATCTCTGAGTCAGTTTCCCAATCTGTAAAATGGATATTAATGTAGTACTCATCTTATAGGGTTGAGAATTATATAGGTGAATATATATAACTATTTATGTGTGGCACATATATGCTCGATGCATGTTAGATATAATGTTTATGATAACTTCATAGATTCCTCATGGAGATAATAATACATTATGATCCAACTAAAATGTACTGAAATTTGTAATTGAAACTATAATTCAGATTTCAGTGGAGTGTGTCTTTCTTGTGACTGTGATAATAAAATTCTCAGATGGATGGCTGATTGCCTGTGTAACAGATTTTTTCCATTTGAAGCTTCTGACTTTATGATCTTGAGCTTGTTAACTCAGTATGGTTTCCAGATGCAAATTTCTTTTTTTTTAATTTCTTTTTTTATTTTTTATAAACATATATTTTTATCCCCAGGGGTATAGGTCTGTGAATCGCCAGGTTTACACACTTCACAGCACACACCATAGCACATACCCTCCCCAAGTCCATAACCCCACCCCCCTTCTCCCAACCCCCCTCCCCCCAGCAACCCTCAGTTTGTTTTGTGAGATTAAGAGTCACTTATGGTTTGTCTCCCTCCCAATCCCATCTTGTTTCATTTATTCTTCTCCTACCCCCTTAACCCCCCATGTTGTATCTCCACTTCCTCATATCAGGGAGATCATATGATAGTTGTCTTGCTCCGATTGACTTATTTCGCTAGGTATGATACCCTCTAGTTCCAACCACGTCATCGCAAATGGCAAGATTTTGTTTATTTTGATGGCTGCATAGTATTCCATTGTGTATATATACCACATCTTCTTTATCCATTCATCTGTTGATGGACATCTAGGTTCTTTCCATAGTTTGGCTATTGTAGACATTACTGCTATAAACATTCGGGTGCACGTGCCCCTTTGGATCACTATCTTTGTATCTTTAGGGTAAATACCCAGTAGGGCAAATGCTGGGTCATAGGGTAGTTCTATTTTCAACATTTTGAGGAACCTCCATGCTGTTTTCCAGAGTGGTTGCACCAGCTTGCATTCCCACCAACAGTGTAGGAGGGTTCCCCTTTCTCCACATCCTCGCCAGCATCTGTCATTTCCTGACTTGTTAATTTTAGCCATTCTGACTGGTGTGAGGTGATATCTCATTGTGGTTTTGATATGTATTTCCCTGATGCCGAGTGATATGGAGCACTTTTTCATGTGTCTGTTGGCCATCTGGATGTCTTCTTTACAGAAATGTCTGTTCATGTCTTCTGCTCATTTCTTGATTGGATTATTTGTTCTTTGGGTGTTGAGTTTGCTAAGTTCTTTATAGATTTTGGACACTAGCCCTTTATCTGATATGTCGTTTGCAAATATCTTCTCCCATTCTGTCAGTTGTCTTTTGGTTTTGTTAACTGTTTCCTTTGCTGTGCAAAAGCTTTTGATCTTGATAAAATCCCAATAGTTCATTTTTGCCCTTGCTTCCCTTGCTTTTGGTGATGTTCCTAGGAAGATGTGGCTGTGGCTGAGGTCGAAGAGGTTGCTGCCTGTGTTCTCCTCAAGGATTTTGATGGATACCTTTCTCACATTGAGGTCCTTCATCCATTTTGAGTCTATTTTCGTGTGTGGTGTAAGGAAATGGTCCACTTTCATTATTCTGCATGTGGCTGTCCAATTTTCCCAACACCATTTATTGAAGAGGCTGTCTTTTTTCCATTGGACTTTCTTTCCTGCTTTGTCGAAGATGAGTTGACCATAGAGTTGAGGGTCTATTTCTGGGCTCTCTATTCTGTTCCATTGATCTATGTGTCTGTTTTTGTGCCAGTACCATGCTGTCTTGATGATGACAGCTTTGTAATAGAGCTTGAAGTCCGGAATTGTGATGCCACCGACTTTGGCTTTCTTTTTCAATATTCCTTTGGCTATTCGAGGTATTTTCTGGTTCCATATAAATTTAAGGATTATTTGTTCCATTTCTTTGAAAAAAAAAAAGGATGGTACTTTGATAGGAATTGCATTAAATGTGTATATTGCTTTAGGTAGCATAGACAATTTCACAATATTTATTCTTCCAATCCAGGAGCATGGAATATTTTTCCATTTCTTTGTGTCTTCCTCAATTTCTTTCATGAGTACTTTATAGTTTTCTGAGTATAGATTCCTAGCCTCTTTGGTTAGGTTTATTCCTAGGTATCTTATAGTTTTGGGTGCAATTGTAAATGGGATTGACTCCTTAATTTCTCTTTCTTCTGTCTTGTTGTTGGTGTAGAGAAATGCAACTGATTTCTGTACATTGATTTTATATCCTGACACTTTACTGAATTCCTATACAAGTTCTAGGAGTTTGGGAGTGGAGTCTTTTGGGTTTTTCACATATAGTATCATATCATCTGCGAAGAGTGATAGTTTGACTTCTTCTTTGCCGATTTGGATGCCTTTAATTTCCTTTTGTTGTCTGATTGCTGAGGCTAGGACTTCTAGTACTATATTGAAAAGCAGTGCTGATAATGGACATCCCTGCCATGTTCCTGACCTTAGTGGAAAAGCTTTCAGTTTTTCTCCATTGAGAATGATATTTGCGGTGGGTTTTTCATAGATGGCTTTGATAATATTGAGGTATGTGCCCTCTATCCCTACACTTTGAAGAGTTTTGATCAGGAAGGGATGCTGTACTTTGTCAAATGCTTTTTCAGCATCTATTGAGAGTATCATATGGTTCTTGTTCTTTCTTTTATTAATGTGTTGTATCACATTGATTTGCAGATGTTGAACCAGCCTTGCAGCCCTGGAATAAATCCCACTTGTTCGTGGTGAATAATCCTTTTAATGTACTGTTGAATCCTATTGGCTAGTATTTTGGTGAGAATTTTCGCAACTGTGTTCATCAAGGATATTGGTCTGTAGTTCTCTTTTTTGATGTGATCCTTGCCTGGTTTTGGGATCAAGGTGATGCTGGCCTCATAGAATGAGTTTGGAAGTTTTCCTTCCATTTCTATTTTTTGGAACAGTTTCAGGAGAATAGGAATTAGTTCTTCTTTAAATGTTTGGTAGAATTCCCCCGGGAAGCCGTCTGGCCCTGGGCTTTTGTTTGTTTGGAGATTTTTGATGACTGTTTCAATCTCCTTAATGGTTATGGGTCTGTTGAGGCTTTCTATTTCTTCCTGGTTCAGTTGTGGTAGTTTATATGTCTCTAGGAATTCATCCGTTTCTTCCAGATTGTCAAATTTGTTGGTGTAGAGTTGCTGATAGTATGTTCTTATAATTGTCTGGATTTCTTTGGTGTTAGTTGTGATCTCTCCTCTTTCCGTCATGATTTTATTTATTTGGGTCCTTTCTCTTTTCTTTTGGATAAGTCTGGCCAGGGGTTTATCAATCTTATTAATTCTTTCAAAGAACCAGCTCCTAGTTTTGTTGATTTGTTCTATTGTTTTTTTGGTTTCTATTTCATTGATTTCTGCTCTGATCTTTATGATTTCTCTTCTCCTGCTGGGTTTAGGGTTTCTTTCTTGTTCTTTCTCCATCTCCTTTAGGTGTAGAGTTAGGTTGTGTACCTGAGACCTTTCTTGTTTCTTGAAAAAGGCTTGTACCGCTATATATTTTCCTCTCAGGAATGCCTTTGTTGTGTCCCACAGATTTTGAACCGTTGTGTTTTCATTATCATTTGTTTCCATGAATTTTTTCAATTCTTCTTTAATTTCCTGGTTGACCCATTCATTCTTTAGAAGGATGCTGTTTAGTCTCCATGTATTTGGGTTCTTTCCAAATTTCCTCTTGTGATTGAGTTCTAGCTTCAGAGCATTGTGGTCTGACAATATGCAGGGAATGATCCCAATCATTTGATACCGTTTGAGACCTGATTTAGGACCATGGATGTGATCTATTCTGGAGAATGTTCCATGTGCACTAGAGAAGAATGTGTATTCTGTTGCTTTGGGGTGAAATGTTCTGAATGTATCTGTGATGTCCATCTGGTCCAGTGTTTCATTTAAGGCCTTGATTTCCTTGTTGATCTTTTGCTTGGATATTCTGTCCATTTCAGTGAGTGGAGTGTTAAGGTCCCCTACTATTATTGTATTAATGTTGATGTGTTTCTTTGTTTTTGTTATTAATTGGTTTATATAGTTGGCTGCTCCCACGTTAGGGGCATAGATATTTAAAATTGTTAGATCTTTTTGTTGGACAGATCCTTTGAGTATGATATAGTGTCCTTCCTCATCTCTTATTATTGTCTTTGGCTTAAAATCTAATTGATCTGTTATAAGGATTGCCATTCCTGCTTTCTTCTGATGTCCATTAGCATGGTAAATTTTTTTCCACCCCCTCACTTTAAATCTGGAGGTGTCTTCGGGTTTAAAATGAGTTTCTTGTAGGCAACATATTGATGGGTTTAGTTTTTTTATCCATTCTGATAACCTGTGTCTTTTGTTTGGGGCATTTAGCCCATTAACTTTCAGGGTGCGTATTGAGAGATATGAATTTAGTGCCATTGTATTGCCTGTAAGGTGACTGTTATTGTATATTGTCTCTGTTCCTTTCTGATCTACTACTTTTAGGGTCTCTCTTTGCTTAGAGGACCCCTTTCAATATTTCCTGTAGAGCTGGTTTGGTGTTTGCAAATTCTTTCAGTTTTTGTTTGTCCTGGAAGCTTTTAATCTCTCCTTCTATTTTCAATGATAGCCTAGCTGGATATAGTATTCTTGGCTGCATGTTTTTCTCGTTTAGTCCTCTGAATATATCATGCCAGCTCTTTCTGGCCTGCCAGGTCTCTGTGGATAAGTCTGCTGCCAATCTAATATTTTTACCATTGTATGTTACAGATTTCTTTTTCCGGGCTGCTTTCAGGATTTTCTCTTTGTCACTAAGACTTGTAAATTTTACTATTAGGTGACGGGTTGTGGACCTATTCTTATTGATTTTGAATGGGGTTCTCTGAATCTCCTGATTTTGATGCTTGTTCCCTTTGCCATATTGGGGAAATTCTCTCCAATAATTCTCTCCAATATACCTTTTGCTCCCCTCTCTGTTTCCTCTTCTTCTGGAATCCCAATTATTCTAATGTTGTTTCGTCTTATGGTGTCACTTATCTCTCAAATTCTGCCCTCGTGGTCCAGTAGCTGTTTGTCTCTCTTTTGCTCAGCTTCTTTATTCTCTGTCATTTGGTCTTCTATATCACTAATTCTTTCTTCTGCCTCATTTATCCTAGCAGTGAGAGCCTCCATTTTTGATTGCACCTCATTAATAGCTTTTTTAATTTCAACTTGGTTAGATTTTAGTTCTTTTATTTCTCCAGAAAGGGCTTTTATATCTCCCGAGAGGGTTTCTCTAATATCTTCCATGCCTTTTTCGAGCCCGGCTAGAACCTTGAGAATCGTCATTCTGAACTCTGGATCTGACATATTACCAATGTCTGTATTGATTATGTCCCTAGCCTTCGGTACTGCCTCTTGTTCTTTTTTTTGTGGTGAATTTTTCCGCCTTGTCATTTTGTCCAGATAAGAGTATATGAAGGAGCAAGTAAAATACTAAAAGGGTGGCAACAACCCCAGGAAAATATGCTTTAACCAAATCGGAAGAATTCCCAAATCATGAGGGGGGAGAAAGGGGATAAAAAGATGTTCAGAAAGAAAAAAAAAAGGAAACAATTATAAAAGGAAAATGAATAAAGAAAAATATAAAAAAAGAAAAATATATATATATATTAGATAAACTAATTAAAAACGTTAAAAAAAGAAAAGTGTAAAAGTTAAAAAAATTAAGCAGAAGAAGAGAGTAAAAAAAATTGAAAAAGAAAAAAAAATTAAATTAACTGCAAGACTAAAGAATCATGGGGAGTATGCCATGAGTTCTGTGCTTTGCTTTCTCATCCTCTGGAATTCCGCTTGGTATTGAAACTCCTTGGTATTGAAACTGCACTCCTTGGTAGGTGAACTTGGTCCTGGCTTGATTTCTTGTTGATCTTCTGGGGGAGGGGCCTGTTGTAGTGATTCTCAAGTGTCTTTGCCTTAGGCGGAATTGCACCACCCTTACCAGGGCCTGGGCTGAGTATTCCACTGGGGTTTGCTTTCGGGAGCTTTTGTTCCCTGAGTGCTTTCTGTAGAGTTTCCAGATGCAAATTTCTAACCTAAATCTCTCTTAGACTCTGTTAACTTTCTAGGGTGAGAAGAACTTTCTCCCTATCTTCCTTGTATATATGTGGAAGACCTAGCATTGACAATTAAAGCAAGTGATTGCTTTGGGAAGACTGAAGAGCTTAACAGTATCCATCAGTGTTTCTGACTTTGTAGTCCAGTCAACATTTTCTCATTATGATGCATTTTCTAACAATTTTAATCAGATTTGGATCAGAATAATCATCACTGTGGGATACACAGTAGTGTATTGAGGAAGCACCTACTATGATGGTCTGGACTAGCTTTTTGCTTGGAGATTCTTGAGGTGATAAAACTCTAGGCAGCCTTTAGGCAATGACCCTATACCCTTCAGGTATTAAAGCCACAGGAGTCTTATCTTACAAGTACCTCTGTTGGGAAGAGCAATTCTCTTCCTGTTGAGAAGTTGTTTATGAAAGTTTAGATTTCTTGGTCACAAAGGATGTTAGTGGACAAATGAGAAGGGATTTCTTAGTTAGAATTCCAGGTGACTCTTATTTCTTCTGGTTAAAAATGGCTTTCCCATGTCCTTGATTCTTTGGAGAGGTTTGTACCTATCTCCTCTCAATCTCTCTCTGTCTCTGTTTCTCTCTCTCCTTCCCTCATATATTGTACCATGGTGGTTCTCAAATTTTAATATGCATAGATCTGAAGAGGGGCCTGAAATTCTGTGTTTCTAAAAAGAACCCAGTTTATTTTGGTGTTGCTGCTCAGTGGACAATACTTTGGTTAGTAAGGGTGTAATAGATGTTGGTGGTGACCCGTCCATGTTTCTTGACACTCATTTCTTTTTTTTTTTTAAAGATTTTTATTTATTTATTTGACAGAGAGAAATCACAAGTAGGTAGAGAGGCAGGCAGAGAGAGAGAGGAGGAAGCAGGCTCCCTGCTGAGCAGAAAGCCCGATGCGGGGCTCGAACCCAGGACCTGGGATCATGACCTGAGCCGAAGGCAGCGGCTTAACCCACTGAGCCACCCAGGCGCCCCTTGACACTCATTTCTATGCATTGGAGGTTGCTTACTACTAACAACTTTGACTCTGTCTGAGATTTCATTTTTGGTTTTTTTGTTTTTGTTTTTTTTTTTGCCTGTGGGAGCACTTATTCTGTATGCAGGGTAAGCCTGAAATGTCAGAAAATTAATGGTCCTAGAAGCAATACTTAACCAAAGTTTGATGGGAATTTTGTGGACAAATATTCCAGTTTCCTTTTATTTCAGTTAGGGTAAATTTCTTCAGAGCTCCACATAAAGATTGAGCTCTTATTGCTATTATTTATTGTCTTCTTTCCCTTCCTCACCTCACTTCTCCATTTTTCTATGGCTGTTTTTTTGTGGTCAGCTGCCCCTAAAACTTACTGCATTTGAATTTTATCTCAAGATATGCTCCAGAGGGAACTCAAACCCTAGGACTTTAGGGGTTTGAGTAATTTTGAAAATATATACATTTTTTATTTTGTTACCTTAGCTAGTTACGAGATACATCCTTTAACTTAACTGATGGTTTTTAGGTTTGACTTTCAAGTATCTGAAGGAAAGTCTCTATACTAAGGAACATAAGGAATCTTTGAGTTGGAGTCTACTGGTCCTATCAGTTCCATAGAAACACAATAATACTGGTTTTTAGTACTTGGTATATAACCTTCAGCCAGATTCATGACATCAATTTGGGGAGAATTGTTTAGAAAGAATGTTTTAATGCAAGGGAATGATTATTTTTATGTATCTAATTTCAGTGTGTTTCATGTCAACAAGGATACTCATGAATTTAATACATTGCACACATTGGAAAAATCAAATCCTAAATGAGTCTTTAAGGGTAAACCTTGGCCAGCTGGACTGTCACTCACAAAGGTGACTTTTGTACTAAAAATCCCATTTGAGGCCCAATTTAGTATTAAATAGTCACTAAAGTCACTAACAGTGCAACTGCATAGCATCTTCCTAGAACAGCTTCTTTAGTCTAAAGTGAGTTTGATAATTAAACATTAACATTCTGCAGAGGCGGTCTCCCACTTTGCCCATATTTGGAGATCACTGATATTTTATACTGCAGAGGGGTTGGGAGTGATAGATTACCAAGCTTTGGATGCATAACCAGACTTATTTTACAAAGGGTTGCCTAAAGAAGCATTCAATGCCTCTTTTGGCCATCAATGCTAATATGCAATAAAATTGTGTGGCCTCCTTAAAATACTGTTTATGACAAAGCTGTAGCTAAGGTTGTAAATGTAAACCCTTAGCTTTCTATAATACTTTTTCTCCTTCAAAGTATATTCTCTTGTATTATCTGATATAAAATGCCTTATATTTTAGATAATTCAAAATTCATTGAATGTTGAAGTTCACAAGAAATAAATGGTCATTTTGAAACTGTACCTAGCCCCTTCCCATTCTATCACACTAAGTTGAGGTCTCAGGATAGCAAAATCAATGAGGCATCAGGGACAAAGTAAAAGATCATGCTTAAACTTTGGTTTAGATCTCTCTTGTGGCTGTCATTCATCTAATTTTACACAAACCAGGTTTACCAAACCCTAGTAACTTTAATCAAAGCCTATCCCTAAACCTACCCCTATCCTCTAGCTTTCAACCTCTGTGTGATTCCGTAATTTCTATACAGGAAGAGATAAGGAACAATTTTCTATCAGCTGTGGGTCTACATGTCTTACCTTAAAACTGTGTTTAGCAGTATACTCTTTTTATTTAGGTTGTATGTATATCAATTTAAAAAATTTCCAAGTCTCCTAAAGGCATTTTTATTCAAACAATATGAGATTTTCTTCTTATTTTTTTTTCTAATTTTATTTAGAGTGCCTTGGGAAATGACTTGCCCAAGCCATTTCTTTGGTGTGACATCATGGGGAACTTCAAAACCTTAATTAGTTTGTCAGAAGTTGTTTTGTATTATAGCTCCTTGTGTGGATGGACAAGGTTGTTAATCCCTTGATTTCTGCTTCCTGTGAAACCTGCTACTATTGCTCTTTGTTGAGTGATTGTGTTAACATCCTACGAAGCATTGCATCTCTCCATTCCCCTTTCTCATCAATTTTGGCTTTTTGGTGGAAAGGACCAGTTTCCAAAAGACCATTCAGAGCCTCCATGTTTCTTGGCTTCTTATGCTGTCCTCCTGTTAAACTTTGATAAAAGCACACACATTTTGGAAAGCCTAAAAAGGAACCTCTTCCATGTCCATGTGCAGGTCTTCCTTACATCACCAACTCCAGAATTTGATGAATATTATATAAATTAAAAGAGAAATATGTTTTTCTTTCACTTCTTAAGACACAATCAACAAGACCTGTTACACAAAGAGAGCTACTGTCCAATTACCTTGCTGGCTAGGACAGATGCTTGTAATTATTTGCAATACCAATATAGATGCAAATAGACACATTTACAACTGTATTACAAGTATATTGCAAACAGTGCTCTCTCTGTAACCAGTGATGGTTAATGAAGAGTTGCAGAATCTTTTTTTTTTGCAAAATCTTTATATATAAGTCCCAGTGATTGGTTTATGTGAGACTTATGATTCTAAACTGCTTTCAGTACCAATCACTTATATATGAAGATAGTACACTGCTAGGTAATGGTGCTTAGGATTTTCCCCACTCTTTTATGTGGGTGAAGGAACAAGATTAAGGAAGGTTCTTAAGATCACATTATTAAAAGGCCAATTTACTGAACACACAGTTGGAACTTAATAGCTCCTTTTTGAAATGCCAGAACTTGCTCTGCAGTTGAGAAATCCCACTGAATAAATCCTTTTCTTTTGTACCTGTTCCATTACTCAGAGATCCAGATTTGTTGCCAGACACATTTTAATAAGTGTATCTTTACTTTTTAAATAACTACAACAACGAAATGAAAATATTTCCACAAAAACAACACCAGAGTTATCAGTTTAGAACTTCATCTGTGTGAAAAATAGACATTATTGTGACTATACTTTTCAAATGATTCTGTAAAGAGGCAGGGAAGAGAGTGCACTAATAACCACATTTCTTGGTTTCTTCTTGCATGTATGTCCTTTTCTGTACCCCAGGAGTTAGTCGAGGAATCATAATTTTGCTTTTTTTTTAATACCACAATTTTCCTGGCCTTTCTCACAGCTTCCTCAAATTTGGTATCATATAAAGGAAAGAAGCAACAAATTAGTATGGGATAGATTTGGGAGGGGGAGACTGAGGGAAAAAGCTGCACCATCATGTAGTAATAGTACTAAACAATATGTTTGCTGTTTTTTTTACAGAATTCACAGATCAGAGCAGGGCTTCAGGAATAGTGACTTTGCATGAGTGTCAGGAAATGTGCCCCGAGTTGATGAATTACCATGGTTTTATATAACATTATGGATTTTTAAGAATTTGATCATTTTGATGCTCTAAGAATCACACAAACCACTACTACAACAAACAATCCTTTTGAAAACAAAATGTTTTTGGCAATAGAAACAGGTACAACAAGGCAAGGTTTTTTGGCAACTCCCTCCTTATAGCAGCCAAAGAGATGCATACCTAACCCAAACTTCCTATGTTCCTTTGTACTGTTATGAGAAGATCTGGGACTGGTTAATAAATAAATGATTAAACTTTAACATTTTCATGGAATATTGTCAGTGGGGCAATGGTGACTCCTCTGTTGCAGAAAATGAGGTAACAGATTGAAATTCTTTATTTCTATTCAGCATCACTTCAAAAGAAGAATAATATATTAAAAACAAAGTCCAGCAATAGAAATGATTATCAAAATGAGAAATATCTGGCAGAGGGAAGATTTAAATAGACCGTTTCCATTTTTAAGAGAGAGGAGAAAATGGGGGGAGACACGAACAAACATGATTAACAATAGAAGGATGGCAGAATGCACCTTTATTTACACTTTCCTCTATTGTGGGACTAAGAGAATGTTTTGTGAAATTAAACATTAACCCTCATGAAAAAAAACCCCTCAAAGCCTATCCTTTTCCATATGTCATGTGAAATAAATGAGAACATTTATGTTACCTGGCATGTCAACACATTTTTTTTTCCTTTTGATAGGTTTTTCTTAGGTAAATTAAATGCCATGAGCAGGTACAGTAGCAGGGCTAAACTTACCAGGGCCATTAATCTTCTATCCTCAGGGTGGCCAATTCATCCTTGAGGTGGTCAAAGCAAAAAAATTTTCCTAGTGGACTCAATCCTTTCTAGGAACATTTCATTTCCCTTAGGAACTTGTAACAGTGGACCCCTGCTATATTTTCTCCTATAGTATTATCTACAACTTGGAATTACTATTACTGTTTACTTGTTCACTATCCATGTTTACTAGACTAAAAGCTCTATGACTTATGGATCATATCAGTGAGGTCCACTGTTGATTCCCCAGCATATAGTAGGCTCTCAATAAGCATTCACTGAAAATTTGAATGAATAATTGAGTGATCACTACCCATGGTAGTACAAGACTGCCATTGCATTATATTGCAGTAAAACACAGCCATGTTTATCACCTTTTAGGTGCACTGACTCAAAATATCCTGAAATCTTTTAGTAAGAGGCACAAAAAAGTACTTAACACCTGCACAAATGCATCTTAGAATTAATAAAGTATAGTGAGGGAGCTGTCATCACACCTCTTACAATCATATTTTCACCTGTCTTGTCTGTCTGTGACTAGAGGCTGGTAGAGAGTATTTACTAATGAAGGAACTCTTCAGCACCAGATTTGTTTTGGACAAGAAATATTTTTAATATCTTTAAAAGAGACACACATCTGCATTAGTTCGTTCAGCTGTAATTCTCTTACTGGGCCAGGTTCAATAAAAGGGTAATGGGGAGATGTTTTTGTTCTTTGAATTTCAATGATTGAACAACCATTTCTATTGTCTCCTTTCCAGCCTTAACAAATATTGTAGCAACAGCCATAATTACTAGATTTTGTTTTTGTTCTGCTGAACCATTTTTATTGAAGAATGCCAAGCACAGGCAAGATTACATACAAACATAGAATTTAAGTAAAATAACTCTTTAATTCAGTAGACAAAAGAAAAACATTAATAATGAAAAAAATAAGACAACCAGTTTTCCCCTTGGCATTTGTATTTTGTCACTCACACTCTCATGCTAAAATCATGTCAAAGTTATCATTATTTTGCATGTGTTGATATGAGAGTTACTTGATTTCCCAATGAAAGATTTTAATGATCCACTTTCATTCTGTTTCATTACAAGGAAAATTAAGAGCATTTGTTGTACCTGCTCACTCTCATAATTTCCTCCTCCTGCTTTTTATTCCAAATGCCAAAAAGGTGTGCCTACTTATTCTGATATCAGCCAGGATTGAACTGGACCAAATAACAAACATAGTGGCCTCCATTTCTTCCTTTACCTTAGGAGAGTCTAAGATTGTTGTTAGAGATACTCATGGCTTAAAACTTGCTCTCTGTCCTATATACATCCCTTTTCCTGAATCTTCAAGGAAGATTCTACTTCTGTAGAATTGGCAGACTGTATAGTAGATAGTAACTATTTATTTGTTGCTTACTGCTGCATAAATTCTTTATGTAATATCTCATTTAAAGCTCACAGTGAACCTATGGGGTAGATTCTTTCTATCTATCTATCTATAGACACTGTGGTCTAGGGAGGTAAAGTGATTTGTCCAAGGTCACAGTCAATGCACGGTGGAGCAGGTATTCAAATTCAAATTCATTGCTAAAGCTTGTGCACCTAACTACTATTATATACTCTAAGCATGGCTTTTATATGTCCTAGGAAGTCAATGCCAGAAGTATGTCTTAGGAACAGGTTCATAAATGGAACTTACAAATATAAATTTTAAATAGAAGGACCTTTTGTCATCACTTCTAGCTGCCTGCCCAGATAGGAATTATTCAGCTGTATAAACATGTGGATTTAACTTTTGACTTGGAACTACTTAAGTAATTCACTCAAGAAATTCTCTCCATAGCTTTATAATAGTGTATTCACCAACCACTAAGGTAAAAATCAGGCACAATATGACTCATTGATTAAGCACTCTATACAAGCTGAGACATGGCACAGAATATGGAGTGCTAACATTTATATTTAGATGCCTAAAACAGATGCTCAAGTACACAAATGCCTATTTCAGAGTCCTGTGAGAGACTGTCATTGGACCTGCATGGCTGAAACTGGAAAAAAAATGTGGGTAATTTGTTCATGGATTCATTTGTAGGAAAAATTATGTGGTATCAGGTAGCATGAAGAAATAAAAAGGGCGATGAGGTAAACTCATTTTAGGAAACATATAAAAACACACAAGAAATATTGATCAATTTTTATAAAACACATTGATACCATCAGGGCATTAAGACATCAAGAAAGGTCAATAAAGGTGTTCAAGTTCAGGAACAGAACAGAAAGCAGAAAGCAGTTCTTGACAGAAGACAGGGAGTCAAGATGACAGAATAAGGGACACCTGGGTGGCTCAGTGGGTTAAGCCTCTGCCTTCAGCTCAGGTCATGATCTCAGGGTCCTGGGATCAAGCCCCACATTGGGCTCTCTGCTCAGAGGGGAGCCTGCTTCCCCCTCTCTCTCTGCTTGGCTCTCTGCCTACTTGTGATCTCTCTCTCTCTGTCAAATAAATAAATAAAATCTTTTTAAAAATGTAAAAAAAGATGACAGAACAAAACTGAAAAAAGGAATGGTATCCTCCGAAAGGAGAAAAGAAGACAAGGTAGGAGTGAAACATTAAAATTTCCTCAATTTACATGGGAAAGGTGGTTTTAAGTTTAATAAGTAGCATGTGTATTATACTGTCTTAATGCCTCTGTGGATAGGTAGCAAGATGCTATACCACTGTAAGAACGTAGGGTGTGGGGAGGGGAGAAGAATGTGGGATCTAGAAATAGAGACCCTCACATCAAATCCTAGTTCTGTCACTGACTAGCTGTGTGACCTTGGACAAATTACATTTTTATGCCTCATTTTCCCGATCTGTAAAACAAGAGTATCAGTAGTATTTACTTCATAGTGTATTGTTCTAAGAGTTAAAAGAAATAATGCATAGTAATCACTTAACACAGTGTCTAGTGCATAGTGAAAGCTTAATAACTTCTACTTTATGTTTTTTAGCATTCTGCTGTTTATGTGTCTGTCTCATTGTTAACCATAGTAGTGTATTTTTATGAGGAATTACTTGAAGGCTGGGCCTGGATGAGTTGCCTATTATTGCAAAGTGGCCTTTATATGAACTTTCCTTTGAGCTTTGGTGAATAGGTTTTGTTTGCCAAGAGGACGAGGACAGAACTGACTATGATTGGAAAAGGGTGTGACTGTTAACATGGAGACCTTCAGGTCAGAAAGCCTGGGATTCTTTTGTATTTGTTTACTTTTTTCAGTACCTCAAAAAAGTCCCTCCTTGCCTTCCTACCCCCAGCCTTGACCCAAGTCCAGGTTATATTTCCCTTATTACACCTACAAGCATTGAGAAGTGTTTTGAGAAGTGGACAAGGAGACAAGAGCGGCAAGCCAAGCTGAACCTACAAGGCTGACAGGGAGCCACAATAGCACTGATGACTTCAGCACTAGAGGGAAATTCCAGTTCTCTCATTATTTGATGGCTTTTTGAAAAATAAAACCCAATCTATCTTGTAACTAACTGAACTCCTCTTAACTGTTTAATTCCATGCTCTGTGAAAATCAAATTCCTTATGGTAAGTTTAATGTTTATTCCAGTTCTTAGTCCTGAAAACCAATAATTTTCTCTGGAGTGGAGGTATAATTCAGAAAATGTGAATAAAAGATTGATCTGGGGGGGCGCCTGGGTGGCTCAGTGGGTTAAAGCCTCTGCTTTCAGCTCAGGTCATGATCCCGGGCTCCTGGGATCAAGCCCCGCATCGGGCTCTCTGCTCAGCGGGGAGCCTGCTTCCCTTCCTCTCTCTCTGCCTGCTCCTGCTTACTTGTGATCTCTGTCTGTCAAATAAAATAAATTAAATCTTTTAAAAAAAAAGATTGATCTGGTATGGTGCTAATAAGTCAGCCTGCAGATCTTGATATACCTGGTATTTAGCACGTAATGATCAAAATGCATAATATCCAGAGTGGTTTGAACCAGTTGAATGAGAGACTGAAAGCTCAGGGTTAATTGTTCAGTTTTATGGTTGGAGATGATGTTTAAAGCCCAAAGATCCAAATCTTACAGCCTGTTGAGTGCATGTTGTTTTATTTGAATCCAAAGGTATTAGGTTAGTTTGGAGGTTCCTGTGGCCCAGGACTGGGGGGTGGTTTACAGATATGGTCAGATCTCTCTGTTGAGATTTGTTTAGAAGATTCAAATGCATTTTTTTTGCATCCCAGCTCACTAAAAAGTGAAATAAACAATGGCTTTCCATTATTATTGACTGGCCACTGAACAGTTGTCAGCAACAACCTGACAGGGAGGGTTAGGGAAAAAAACATGCAACAATATTTAGCTTTATAAAAAAGCCTCTTTAGCTACTGCATGACATCTGGGAACCATGTCTTTGCATTGTTTAACATGGAGTCTATGGAGTCTCAATGAAGAGTTTAGAAAATACATTCATGCTTTGTTTTTTCAATAAAGAGTTGATATTGAATTATCTTCCAAACTAAACATGCTTTATCTTTCTAAAATATTTGAAAAGCTTATGAAATAATTTGTGTGGGTGGTTAAAATAACACTGGCAATAACAATAAAAGCCCACATTTATATTAGTGGAAGTCCCACTCCTATACCAGTTTTAGGAAGATAAAATTGCTATGTACCCATGAGTACTCATGAGTTAAAAGTTGGGAATAATACTCTACCCATGTGGGTATAACTATAGACTAGAAGCAGTAAGTGTATTGATGGGGCTGTATGGTACTTTTGGAATGCTGGCTGATTCATGAATCACCTGGTTTCACAACTGCATTTGTCTCAGAAACCAAATACTTTATATAACTAGCCTGGGTATGTTTTCAATCCTGGAGAAATAATTATTCTCTTAGTATCCTGTATATCCATGATACTGGAGTTTTATGCAGTGGTAACAGAATATTCTGGAATATATGTGGATTATGGCTTGTCAATGACAAAATGGTGATTATCCAATCTAATATAGGTTTCCCATGTTACTATCTATGAGAGATACATATTTTCTTATAGCACTAAAATTATCTAATACTACATTATATATTTGCTTATTAGTTCATCATCTTTCTCACACTCATATGAGAGCAAAGGATCCTGTATGTTTTGTTTTCCATTGTCTTTTTATCACCCAGCACAGTGTCTAGCACATAGTAGGTACTTTGTTACTAGTGTATGGAAACACAGCAGATTTCTATATATTAATTTTGTATCCTACAACTTTACTGAATCTATTTATTACTTCTAATGGTATTTTTTGGCAGAGACTTTAGGGTTTTCTGTATATAATATCATGTCATCTGCAAATAGTGACAGTTTTATTTCTTTACCAATGTAAATACCACTTATTTCTTTTTCTTATCTTATTGTTGTGGCTAGAACCTCCAGTACTATGTCAAATAAAAGTGGTGAGAGTAAACATCCTTGTCTTATTATTGATCTTAAATGAGAAGTCCTCAGTATTTTTAGCATAGAATATGATGTTACCTATGGGTTTTTCCATATATGGCCTTTATCATGTTGACATTTTTCCTGAAACACATTCTGTTGAAAGTTTTTATCATGAAACGTTTTTGAATTTTGTCAAATGCTTCTTCTGTATCTATTGAGATGATGATATTATTTTTATCCTTTGTTCTGTTATTGTGGTGCATCACATTGATTGATTTGTAAATAATGAAACATTCTTGCATGCCCAGAATAAATCTCACTTGATTTTGATGAATCATTCCTTACATGTATTAGTGAATGAACTTTGCTAATATTTTGCTGAGGATTTTTGCATCTATATTCATCAGAGATATTGGCTTATAATTTTCATTTACTTGTGGTAGTGTCTTTGTCTAGTTTTGGTATCAGGGTAATGCTGGCTTTATAGAATGTATTTGGAAGTTTTCCTTCCTCTTATATATTTTTTTAGAATAGTTTGAGAATGATAGGTTTTAACTCTCCTTTTTTTAATTAACATATAATGTGTTATTTGTTTCAGGGGTACAGATCTGTGATTCATCAGTCTCACACAATTCACAGCATTCACCATAGCATAGTATCCTCCCCAATGTCCATCACACGGCCACCCTCCCACCACCTCCCACCACTCTCCACTCCAACAACCCTCAGTTTGTTTCCTGAGACCGAGAGTCTCTTAAGGTTTGTCACCATCTCTGGTTTTGTCTTGTTTCATTTCTCTCTCCCTTCCACTATGATCCACTGTCTTGTTTCTCAAATTCCACAAATCAGTGAGATCATATCATAATTGTCCCTCTCTGATTGATTTATTTTGTTTAGCATAATACCCTCTAGTTCTATCTACATCATTGCAAATAGCAAGGTTTCATTTTTTGTTGGATGTATAATATTCCATTGTATATATGTACCACATCTTATTTATCCATTTATCTGTTGATGGACATCTAGCTCTTTCCATAGTTTGGCTATTATGGACATTGCTGCTATAAACATTGGGGGGCATGTGTCCTTTCAGATCACTACATTTGTATCTTTAGAGTAAATACCCAGTAGTGCAATGGCTAGGCAGTAGGGTAGCTCTATTTTCAACTTTTTGAGGAACTTCCATACTGTTTTCCAGATTGGCTGCACCAACTTGCATTCCCACCAACAGTGTAGAGGGTTCCCCTTTCTCTGCATCCTCACCAATATTTGTTCTTTCCTGACTTGTTAATATTAGCCATTCTGACTGGTGTGAGGTGATATCTTACTGTGATTTTGATTTCGATTTCCCTGATGCCGAGTGATGCTGAGCAACTTTTCATGTGTGTTGGCCATTTGGATGTTTTCTTTGCAGAAATGTCTGTTCATGTCCTCTGCCCATTTCTTGATTGGATTATTTGTTCTTGGGATGTAGAGTTTCATCAGTTCTTTATAGACTTTGGATACTAGCCCTTTATCTGATATGTCATTTGCAAATATCTTCTATCATCCTGTCAGTTGTGTTTTGGTTTTGTTGACTGTTTCCTTTGCTGTGCAAAAGCTTTTGATTTTGAGGAGGTCCCAATAGTTCATTTTTGCCCTTGCTTCCCTTGCCTTTGGAGATGTTTCTAGGAAGAAGTGGCTGCGGTTGAGGTCGAAGAGGTTGCTGCCTGTGTTCTCCTCAAGGATTTGGATGGATTCCTATCTCACACTGAGGTCTTTCATCCATTTTGAGTCTATTTTTGTGTGTGGTGTAAGGAAATGGTCCAGTTTCATTTTTCTGCATGTGGCTGTCCAATTTTCTCAACACCATTTGTTGAAGAGACTGTCTTTTTTCCACTGAACATTCTTTCCTGCTTTGCTGAAGATTAGTTGACCATACAGTTGAGGGTCCAATTCTGGGCTCTCTATTCTGCACCATTGATCAATGTGTCGGTTTTGGTGCCTGTACCATACTGTATTGATGATGACAGCTTTGTAATAGAACTTGAAGTCTGAAATTGTGATGCCACCAACTTTGGTTTTTTTTTTCACCATTCCTCTGGCTATTTGGGGTCTTTTCTGGTTCCATATGAATTTTAGGATTATTTGTTCCATTTCTTTGAAAAAAAATTGATGGTATTTTGATAGGGATTGCATTAAATGTGTAGATTGCTCTAGGTAGCATAAAGATTTTCACAATATTTGTTCTTCCAATCCGTGAGCATGGAACGTTTTTCCATTTCTTTGTGTCTTCCTCAATTTCTTTCATGAGTACTTTATAGTTTTCTGAGTACAGATTCTTTGCCTCTTTGGTTAGGTTTATTCCTAGGTTATCTTATGGTTTTGGGTACAATTGTAAATGGGATTGACTCCTTAATTTCTCTTTCTTCTGTCTTGCTGTTGGTATATAGAAATGCAACTGATTTCTGCACATTGATTTTATATCCTGACACTTTACTGAATTCCTGTATGAGTTCTAGTGTTTTGGAGTCTTTTAGGTTTTCCACATAAACGATATCAGCTGCAAAAAGTGAGAGTTTCACTTCTTTACTGATTTGGATGCCTTTTATGTCTTTCTTTTTTTTTCTTTTTTATTTCATTTCAGTATTCCAGAATTCATTGTTTATGCTCCACACCCAGTGCTCCATGTAATACGAGCCCTTCATAATACTTTGTATTTCTTTTTGTTGTCTGATTGCTGAGGCTAGGACTTCTAGTACTATGTCGAATAGCAGTGGTGATAGTGGACATCCCTGCCATGTTCCTGACCTTAGGGGAAAAGTTCTCAGTTTTTCTCCATTAAGAATGATATTCACTGTGGGGTTTTTTTAATAGATGGTTTTTGTGATATTGAGGTATGTACTCTATGCCTACACTGTGAGCAGTTTTGATGAAGAAAGGATCCTGTACTTTGTCAAATGCTTTTTCAGCATCTATTGACAGTATCATATGGATCTTGTTCTTTCTTTTATTAATGTATTGTATCAGATTGATTGATTTGTAAATGTTGAGCCACCCTTGCAGCCAAGGAATAAATCCCACTTGGTCATGGCGAATAATCCTTTTAATGTATTGCTGGATCCTAAAGGCCAGTATTTTGGTGAGAATTTTTGCATCCATGTTCATCAGGGATATTGGTTTGTAATTCCCTTTTTATGAAGGGTTCTTCATCTGGTTTTGGGATCAAGGTAATTGTGGCCTCATAAAATGAGTTTGGAAGTTTTCCTTTTCTATTTTTTGGAACAGTTTCAGAAGAATAGGTATATTTTATAATTGTGTTATGTTAGTCACCATAAAATACATCATTAGTTTTTGATGCATTGTTCCAAAATTCATTGTTTATGTACAACACCCAGTGATCCATGCAATATGTGCCCTCCTTAATACGCACTACCAGGCAAGAATAGGTTTTGATTCTTCTTTAAATGTTTGGTAGAATTCCTCTGGGAAGCCATCTGGCCCTGGACTCTTGTTAGTTGACAGATTTTTGATGACTGGTTCAATATCCTTATTGGTTATGGGTCTGTTCAGGTTTTCTATTTCTTCCTGGTTCAGTTTTGATGGTTTATACATCTCTAGGAATGCATTCATTTCTTCCAGATTATCTAATTTGCTGGTGTATAGTTGCTCATAATATATTCTTATAATTGTTTGTTTTTCTTTGGTGTTGATTGTGATCTCTCCTCTTTCATTTATGATTTTATCAATTTGGGTCCTTTCTCTTTTCTTTTTGATAAGTCTGGCCAGGGGTTTATCAATCTTATTAACTCTTTCAAAGAACCAGCTCCTAGTTTCGTTGATCTGTTCTGCTGTTCTTTTGGTTTCTATTTCATTGATTTCTGTTCTGATCTTTATGATTTCTCATCCCCTGCTGGGTTTAGGCTATTTTTGCTGTTCTTTCTCCAGCTCCTTTAGGTGTAGGGTTAGTTTGTATACTTGAGACCTTTTGCGTTTTTGAGAAAGTCCTGTGTTGCTATATACTTTCCTCTCAGGACCACTGTTGCTGTGCCCAAAGATTTTGATCAGCTGTGTTTTCATTTTCATTTATTTCCATGAGTTTTTAAAATTCTTCTTTGATTTCCTGGTTGGCCCAATCATTCTTCAGTAGGATTCTCTTTAGCCTCCATGTATTGAGTTCTTTCCAAATTTCCTCTTGTAATTGAAATCATATTTCAAAGCATTGTAGTCTGCAAATATGCAGGGAATGATCCCAATCTTTGGGTAGTGTTTGAGACCTGATTTGATTTGATTTGATACCCAGGATTTGATCTATTGTGGATAATGTTCCATGTGCAGTAGAGAAGAATGTGTATTCTGTTGCTTTGGGATGGAATGTTCTGAATGTATCTGTGAAAGTCCATCTGGTCCAGTGTGCCATTTAAAGCCTTTATTTCCTTGTTGATCTTTTGCTTAGATGATCTGTCCATTTCAGTGAAGGGGTTGTTAAAGTCCCCTACAATTGTTGTGTTGTTGTCTATGTGTTTCTTTGATTTCATTATTAATTGGTTTATACAGTTGGCTGCTCCCATGTTAGGGGCATAGATATTTAAAATTATTAGGTCTTTTTGTTGGACAGACCCTTTAAGTATTATATAATATCCTTCCTCATCTCTTATTATAGTCTTTGGTTTAAAATCTAATTTGTCTGATATAAGGATTGCCACCCCAGCTTTCTTTTGATGTCTATTAGCATGGTAAATGTTTTTCAACCCCTTCATTTTAAATCTGGAAGTTCTAAAATGAGTATCTTGCATAAAGCCTATCAATGGGTCTTGTTCCCCCCACCCCCCATCCTGATACCCTGTGTCTTTTCACTGGGGCATTTAGTCCGTTTACATCCAGGGTAACTATTAAAAGATATGAATTTAGTGTCATTGTATTGCCTGTAAGGTGACTGTTACTGTATATTGTCTCTGTTCCTTTCTGGTCTATGTTACTTTTAGACTCTCTCTTTCCTTAGAGGACCCCTTTCAATATTTCCTGTAGGGCTGGATTGGTGTTTACAAATTATTTTAGTTTTTGTTTGTCCTGGTTTTTTATCTCTCGTATTTTCAGTGACAGCTTAGTTGGATATAGTATTCTTGGCTGCATATTTTTCTGGTTTAATGCTCTGAATATATCATGCCAGTCCTTTCTGGCCTGCCAGGTCTGTGTGGATAGGTCTACTGCCAATCTAATATTTCTACCTTTGTTGGTTACAGACTTCTTGTCCTGAGCTGCTTTCAGGATTTTCTCTTTCTCTCTTAGTCTTGTAAGTTTTACTATTAGATGATGGGGTATTGACCCATTTTTATTGATTTTAAAGAGGATTCTCTGTGCCTCCTGGATTTCGATGCCTGTTTCCTTCCCCAAATTAGTGAAGTTCTGTGCTATAATTTGCAACAATATACCTTCTGCCCTTCTCTTTATTTCTTCTTCTTCTGGGATCCCAATTATTCTAATATTGTTTCATCTTATGGTATCCCTTATCTCTCGCATTCTTCCCTCATGGTCCAGTTATTGTTTATCTCTCTTTTTCTCAACTTCTTTACTCTCCATCATTTGGTCTTCTATATCACTAATTCTCTCTTCTGCCTCATTTATCCTAGTAGTAAGAGCCTCCATTTTTTATTTCACCTCATTAATAGCCTTTTGAGTTCAACTTGGTTAGATTTTAATTCTTCTATTTCTACAGAAAGGGATTCTCTAGGATCTTCTATGCTTTTTCAATCCCAGATAGCATCTTTATAACTGTCATTCTAAACTCCAGTTCTGACATCTTCTTAATGTCCATATTGATTAGGTTCTTAGCAGTCAGTACTGCCTCTTTTTCTTTATTTTGAAGTTTTTCCATTTTGTCATTCTGTACAGAGAAGAATAGATGAATAAGAGAACAAAATGCTAAAAGGGTAACAATGACTCCAGAAAAAAAAAACACTAAATGAATCAGAAGAGACCCATATCAGGGGGGAAATGAAAGGAAAAAATAAATGAGTATGTTCAGGCTGTTGAACAGAGCAGGGCCACACACTTGATTTTGGATGTGTTTTGATCTGTTAGAAGAAAATTCCTCCCAAAATTTTAAAGGAAGAAATTTTTTTTTATATACTAAAGTAAGGGTAAATACAATGATGGGATGGAATATGACTGTAAGGATGAAAAATCAAAGAGATTTTAAAAAAGGAATTGAGGGTGACTGGCAAGATGGCAGAGAAGTAGGAGACCCTATTTCAACTGGTCCCCTAAAGTGAGCTAAATATATACCAGAACACTCTGAACACCCAGGAAATCAGCCTGAGATGTAGGATTATACACTTCTGGATCTCTACAGGGGCAGAAGACATCATTGGAGAGGTAATGCGGAGTGGCAAAGCTCAGACTGATATTGGAGGATAAACAAAAGGGGGAGGGTGCCACCAGAAGCAACCCATTGGAAAGTAATACCACAATAAAAAGGTGCTCTGTGCTTGGGGATCAGCATTAACGTGGAGTCTGGTTAAAAGCACTCAAAAAGAGCAAAATATCCTAAGGGGCAACTGGTGGAATTGGGTGGTTATGGGCATGGGCCTAAGCCCACGGACCCAGGATGGCCACCACTGGTGAACACCCATGCCAGAGAGAATGCAGCAGAGCCTCCTGTTCCTGGTGCCTGATCCTCCAGTGTTGCACTGCTTGTACCACAGCTTGGCTGTGGGCACTCGTCTGTGCATGAGGGAGTCTGGTGTGGGTGTCAGCTGACATTCTCTAGAACCACAGCTTTTGCACTCTGCACACACTTCACAACCAGGGTCTGACCTCACTCCCCAACCACACCTCAGAGAGTTTAGTGTGGGTGCTAGACAGTGGAGACTGGCCAAGGGTCTGGACACTCCCAGCTGGTGCCTGATGGAACTCAGCGCAATCTCTGCTCAGGATCCCTCAGGAGTGGCATCCTTCTACAACCTGCACCATTGTGAGGTCTGGACTCCAGTGAGCAGTCCTGGCAAAGGCAGTCACTGGAGGTGGGATCCCAGGACCAATATCACTCACGGTTTTAGTGGCATGGGGGTGTGGAGAAAAGTGGGCACTTTGGGGCCTCTGAGATGGTGGCTGGGGACATGCACAGCCTGTGGGAGGTTGCAGTGTTCAGCAGAGTTTGCAGAGGGGGAGTCCTTGTGTTCTGTACCACCCAGAGGAGAGCACATTGAGGCTTCTCTCTGAGGTGGAGGTCTGGATGCAGACTGCTTTCCACTAAACCTCCAAAAAGCTGCATAAGCCACCAAAGAGCAAAAACCTCCGGGGAACAAATGCAGAAATCTGGTTTCCACAGAGCCCAGCCCCTTGATAGGGAGCAGGAGGATTCAAGCCAAACAAGACTGACTGAAAAACAATGTGGCTGGCCCCTCCCTCAGAAAGCAAGCCAAAAGGTCCCCATAAAACTGTAAAACCCCAACATCAGGCTAATATACATATAGATATAAGCTTCAAGTTAATCTTTCCCTAATAAATACTACCACTATATAAAAACCAGTTGTAATCTCCCTTTATCTCTGGAAAGTTGGGTCCTTTAAAAAAGATATCAAGATACACCCAGGAAGAATCAAAGAAGAATCAAAATAACCTTGCTCACCCATATTGAGAATATAACAACCCTCCCATCTTTTTCTTCTGTCAATGTTTCTGTGTATTTGTTTTTGTTCTGGTATTATATAAATCTTATCCTTGGGATTCATCTTGGCTGGGTTCTATTTTTTTCTTGTCATTTAATTTTTTGGTCCATTTTTGTTTATATACCTTATAAATATTACTTTTAGGGCTCATTCTGGCTGGGTTTTATTTTTTTTCCTCTCTCTCTCTCTCCCTCTTTTTTTTTTCTTTTTTCTTTCTTTTTGGTGGTGACTTCTGATTGCTCTGAAGTGTTCCAGGGTGCACCTTGCCTGGATCATGGTTGATATATTCAGATACACATCCCCTCAAACATCTCTCACCAAAATGACTAGGAGGAGGAACACCCAACAGAGGAAAAATTCAGAAACTGTGCCCTCTCCATCAAAACTATTGGATATGGACATAAATAATATGTTGGACAGGGAATTCAGGGTAACAGTTATCCAGGCAATGGCTAGGTTGGAGACAACCATTAGTGAAAACATAGAATCTCTAAGGGCAGAAGTGAGAGCTGCCCAGGAAGAGGTTAAAAAAGCTACCAATGAGAGCCAATCCAATCTAAATACTCTAACAGCTAGGGTAACCAAGGCAGAAGATAGAATTAGTGATCTAGATGACAAATGATAGAGAAAAAGGATCAGGAGGAGTCATGGAAGAAATAGCTTAGAAGCCATGAAAACAGAATCAGGGAAATAAATGATGCCATGAAGCATTCCTATGTCAGAATTATTGGGATCCCTGAGGGGGGTGGAGAAAGAGAGAAGACTAGAAGATATAGCTGAACAAATTCTGGATGAAAATTTCCCCAATCTGGGGAATGGAACCAGCGTTTGTGTCCTAGAGGCAGAAAGGACACCCTCAAGATCAACAAATCTAGAAAGACCTCGAGGCACTTGATTGTGAAACTGATGAATCCTAATTTTAGACAAGAGCTTCTGAGGTTAGCTAGGGGGAAGAGATTCTTTAAGTACAGAGAAAGGTCCATCAGAATAACATCAGACCTGTCCACAGAGACCTGGCAAGCCAGAAAGGCCTGGAAAGACATATTCAGAGCACTAGATGAGAAGAACATGCAGCCAAGAATACTTTATCCAGCAAGGCTAACATTCAAAATGTTTGGAGAGAGAAAGAGCTTCCAAGACTGGCAAGGTTTAAAAGAGTATGTGACCACCAAGCTGGCGCTACAAGAAATATTAAGGGGTTTCTATAAAAGACGAAAGAACCCAAGAGTGACATAGAACAGAAACTTACACAAACAATCTATAGAAACAAGGACTTCACAGGCAACATGATGTCATTAAAAAATGTATTTTTCTTTTTTTTTTTTAAGATTTTATTTATTTGACAGAGATCACAAGTAGGCAGAGAGGCAGTCAGAGAGAGGAGGAAGCAGGATCCCTGCTGAGCAGGGAGCCCAATGTGGGGCTTGATCCCAGTACCCTGGGATCATGAACTGAGCTGAAGGCAAAGGCTTTAACCCACTGTGCCACCCATGTGCCCCAAAAAATGTATCTTTCAATAATCACTCTCAACGCGAATGGTGTAAACACTCCCAGAAAATAGCACAGAGTTGCAGATTGGATAAAACAACAGGATCTGTCCATATGCTATCTACAAGAGACCCATTTGGAACCTAATGATACATCCAGACTGAAAGTGAAAGAATGGAGAAGCATCTTTCATGCCAATGGGCCTCAAAAGAAAGCTGGGTTAGTGATTCTCATATCAGATAAATTACATTTTAAACTAAAGACTGTAGTCAGAGATAAAGAAGGACACTACATCATTCTTAAAGGCCTACCCACCAAGAAGATCTAACTATTCCAAATAATTATGCCCTTAATATGGAAGCAACCAACTACATAATACAATTAATCAAGGTAAAGAGTCATAATCAAGATTAGAGTATAGATCAATGAAATAGAAACTAGAGATACAGTAACACACATCAACAAAACTAGAAACTGGTTCTTTGAAAGAATCAATAAGATCAATAAACAACTGGCCAAACTAGTTTAAAAGAAAAGAGAGAGGACCCAAATTAATAAAATTATGAATGAAAGGGGAGATATCACGATGAATAGCAAGGAAATGAAACAATCATCAGAAATTATTATTTACAGTTATATGAAAATAAGCTAAGCAATCTAGATGAAATGGATGCATTCCTGGAAACCTATAACTTCCAGAACTGAATAGGAAGAAATTGACAACCGGAATAGACCTATATCTAGTAATGAGATTGAAGCCGTAATCATAAATCTCCCAAAAAACAAGAGCCCAGGACCTGATGGATTCCCTGGAGAATTCTACCAAACATTCAAAGAAGAAATAAATAGAAATAAGTCCTATTCTCCCGAAGTTGTTTCAAAAAATAGAAACAGAAGGAAAACTTCCAGACTCTTTATCTGAAGACAGTGTTGCCCTGATCCACAATGCAGGCAAAGACCCCATCAAAAAGGATAATTTCAGGCCAATATCCCTGATGAATATGGATGCCAAGATTCTCAATAAGATCCTAGCTAATAGGATCCAACAGTACATTAAAAGTTTATCCACCATGACCAGGTGGGATTTATCCCTGAGATGCAAGGGTGGCCCAACATTTGCAAATCAATAAACATGATAGAAGAAATTAATAAGAGAAGAGAGAAGAACCACATGGTCCTCCCAATTGATGCTGAAAAGGCATTTGACAAGATATATTATCCTTTCCTCATTAAAACCCTTCAGAGTATAGGGATAGAGGGAACATTCCTTGACTTCATAAAATCTATCTATGAGAAACCCACAGCAAATATCATTCTCAATGGGGAAAAGCTGACAGTCTTCCCATTGAGATCAGGAACATGACAAGGATGTCCACTCATGCCATTGTTGTTCAACATAGTCCTAGAAGTCCTAGCAACAGCAATCAGACAACAAAAATAGAAGGTATTCGATTTGCCAAAAAAGAAGTCAAACTCTCTCGCTCTCTGCAGATCACATGGTACTTTATATGGAAAACCTAAAAGACTCCACCCTCAAGCTACTAGAACTCACACAGCAATTCAGTAATGTGGCAGGATACAATATCAGTGTACAGAAATCAGTTGCTTTCTTAAACTAACAATGAATATACAGAAAGGGAAATTAGAGAATTGATTCCATTTACTATGGCACCAAGAACAATAAGATACCTGGGAATAAACCTAACCAAAGAGGTAAAGGATCTGTACTCGAGGAACTATAGACCACTCATGAGAGAAATTGAAGAAGACACAAAAAGATGGAAGAGCATTCCATGTTCATGGATCAGAAGAATAAACACTGTTAAAATGTCTATATTGTCTAGAGCCATCTATACTTTCAATGTCATCCTGATCAAAATTCCACTGGCAGTTTTCAAAGAGCTGGAGCAAACACTCCTAAAATGTGTATGGAATCAGAAGAGACCCCGAATCACTAAGGAAATATTGAAAAAGAAAAACAAAACTGGGGTCATCATGTTGCCTGATTTCAAGCTTTACTACAAAGCTGTGATCACCAAAACAGCATGGTACTGGCATAAAAACAGACACATAGACCAGTGGAAAAGAGCAAAGAACCCACATATGAACCCTCAACTCTCTGATCAAATAATCTTCAACAAAGCAGGAAAAATATACAGTGGGAAAAAGACGGTCTCTTCAATAAATGGTGCTGGAAAAATTGGACAGCTATGTGTAGAAGAATGAAACTTGATCATTCTCTTACACCCTATACAAAGATAAACTCGAAATGGATAAAAGACCTCAATGTGAGGCAGGAATCTACCTATATCCTAGAGGAGAACACAGGCAATAACCTCGTCAATATCAGCCACAGCAACTTCTTTTTTTTTTTAAAGATTTTATTTATTTGACAGAGAGAGAGAGATCACAAGTAGAGAGGCAGGTAGAGAGAGAGAGGGAAGCAGACTCCCCGTTCAGCAGAGACCCTGATGCGGGGCTCGATCCCAGGACCCTGAGATCACGACCTGAGCTGAAGGCAGAGGCTTAACCCACTGAGCCACCCAGGTGCCCCAGCCACAGCAACTTCTTTCAAGACATATCTCCAAAGGCAAAGGAAATAAAAGCGAAAATGAACTTTTGGGACTTTACCAACATCAAAAGCTTCTGCACAGCAAAGGAAAGAATCAATGAAACAAAGAGGCAACCCACGGAATGGGAGAAGATGTTTGCAAATGACAGTATAGATAAAGGGCTGATATCAAATATCTATAAAGAACTCTTCAAACTCAACACACAGAAAACAGATAATCACATCACAAAATGGGCAGAAGACATGAACAGACATTTCTCCAAAGAAGGCATACAAATGGCTAACAGACACATGAAAAAGTGTTCATCACTTTTTTCGCCATCAGGGAGATTCAAATCAAAACCATATTGAGATACCACCTTACACCAGTTAGAATGGTCAAAATTAACAAGACAGTAAACAACATCTGTTGGAGAGGATGTGGAGAAAGGGGAGCCCTTTTCCACTGTTGGTTGGAATGCAAGTTGGTACAGCCACTTTGGAAAACAGTGTGGAGATTCCTTAAGAAATTAAAAATAGAGCTTCCCTATGACCCCACAATTGCACTACTGGATATTTACCCCAAAGATACAGATGTAGTGAAAAGAAGGGCCATCTGTACTCTAATGTTTACAGTACCAATGGCCACAGTATCCAAACTGTGGAAAGAGCCAAGATTCCCTTCAACAGATGAATTGATAAAGAAGATATGGTCCATATATACAATGGAATATTATCCCTCCATCAGAAAGGATGAATACCCAACTTCTGTGTCAACATGGATGTGCCTGGAGGAGATTATTATGAGTTAAATAAGTCAAGCAGAAAGAGGCAATTATCATATGGTTTCACTAGTGGAGCATAAGGAATAACACGGAGGACATTGGGAGATGGAGAGGAGAAGTGAGTTGCAGGAAATCGAAGGGGGAGATGTATCATGAGAGACTCAGAAACAAACTGAGGTTTTGTGGAGGGGAGTGGTGTGAGGCCTTGGTGAGCCTGGTGGTAGGTATTAAGGAGGGCATGTATTGCATGGAGCACTGGATATGGTGCATAAACAATGAATCTTGGAACGCTGAAACAGAAAATGAAATAAAATTAGAAAAGAAAAATATAGAAAATAAAATAAAAAAATAAAAAAGGAATTGATAAGAAGTTGGTTGAAAATAGAAAGAAAATAAATAAAAGAATATGGAGAGAATGTGATCAGGCAGGAGACCAGAACAAAGCCATATCTTGGTTTTAGGGTATATTTTGGTCAGTTAGAAGAAAGTGTATCCTAAAATTTAATAAATTTTAAAATTTAAATAAATAAATAAAATTTAATTTAAAAATCTATATGTGTATATATCTATATCTATATCTAATCTCTATCTATATCTATCATCTATCTATCTATCTATCTATCTATGGTTAAATACACTTAAGGGATAGAATATGACTATATAAATGAAAATTAAAAAAATATTTTAAAAAATGTTGATGAGACCTTGGTTAAAATAGGAAAGAGGAACAATTTAAAAAAAGAAAAAGGAAAAAATAAAGGAAATTTTAAAAATTTGATTTGGAAGACTAAAGAATCATGGGGAAAAAGCCTTTAATTCCATGTGCTGTATTCCCCTAGTGCTGGAGTTTTGCAGTTCTCATTGGTCGGTAAACTTGGTCTTGGCTCGATGTTCTTGCTCATCTTCTCAGGGATGAGCCTGTTGCAGTGATTCTCAAGTGTCTTTGCCTGAGGTGGAATTGCCTCACCCTTGCCCAGGGCCAGGCTAAGTAATCTGCCTGGGTTTGTTCTCAGTAGCTTTTGTTCCCTGAAAGCTTTCCATATAGCTTTGGAGGATGAGAATCAAAATGGCAGCCTCCCAATCTATGACATGGAGGAGCTGAGAGCTTGGGGCCCCACTCCTCAGTGAGCCCTCACAGAAAAACAGACAATCACTCCTGTCTCCTTTGTCTCCAGGTGCACTCATTGCTCACTCAGCCTGTGACTGAGCATTTTTATCTCTGGCACATAACTCATTTGGAGTTTCCAAACCCAGCAGCTTCCTGAAGCATGCTCCCATGCCACTTCTTGTGAAGGAAGGTGGGGAGTCTACCTGGATCTGCCAACTGTGGGGTCCCTGCTTGAAGAGCAGTGGCCTGACTGTGCTGGGGACCATGGTTTATGGCAACCCTGAGCTGAGATCCCATTCTTTTGCTCTGTCTTTGCGGCCAGCTTCCCTGCTCTGATACCTGGGAGCTCCGCCACATTCAGGCACCCTCAGTCTTTCTGTGACCCTGAGGTCGGGACCACACTGTCCCAGCGAGGGCTCCACCTCCCATTTATCCACTGGAGTGACTACCTTCAGTGGGGCAGATACGAACATGTGGAGGCTAAACAATCAATGAATCAATTTAAAAATGAAAAAAGAAATTTTAAAACTACAAGGAGGTAAATTAAAATGAAAACACCCTGGTCCAAAATCTTTGGGATGCAGTAAAAACACTTCTACAAGAATTTATAGCAATTCATGCTTACCTCAAGAAACAAGAAAAATCTCAAATGAACAATCTAATCGTACACCTAAAGGAACTAGACAAAGAAGAAAATCAAAGCCCAAGGTTATCTGAAGTAAAGGAATAATAAAGATTAGAGTTGATATCAATGAAATAGACACTAAAAATATAGAAAAGATCAATGTCTTCTAGGTTGTCCAATTTGCTGGCATATAATTTTTCATAGTAGACTCTTATCATCCTTTGTGTTTCTAAAGTTTCAGTTGTTGCTTCTCCTTTTTTGTTTTTGATTTTATTTGTTTGAATCCTCTCTCTCTCTGTTTCTCTCTCTGTCTGTTCTGATAAACCTGGGTGTTTATCAATTTTTCTTATCTTTTAAGGAATCATCTCTTGGTTTCATTGATCTTTTCTATATTTTTAGTGTCTGTTTAGCCTCCACATGTTTGTGTCTTTTACAGTTTTGTTTTGTGATTGATTTGTAGTTTCATATCATTGTGGTTGAAAAGATGCATGATATTATTTTAATCTTAAATTTATTGGCATTTGATGTAATTTATCCTGGAGAGTGTTCCATGTGCACTTGAAAAAACTGTATCTTGTTGTTTTTGGTTGTAATGTTCTGTGTACATCTGTTAAGTCCATCAGGCCTAATATGTCATTCAAGGACACTCTCCTTATTGATTTTCTGCTGGATATTCTATCCATTAATGTAGGTGTGGTGTTAAAGTCCCCTATTGATATTGTATGGTTGTCAAATTTCCTATGTTTATCAATATTTGCTTTATGTATCTAGGTGTTTCAATGTTGAATACATAGATACATAGAATCGTTATATCTTTCTGTTGGATTCATTCCTTTGTCATTATGTAATGCCTTTTGTCTTTATTTTTCTTTTAGTATTTTTTTTTGTCTGCTACCCCAGCTTTTTTTAACATCCATTTGCATGAAGTATCTTTTTCCATCCTTTCACTTTCATTCTGTATGTGTCTTTAGGACTAAAGTTAGTCTATTTTAAGCAGCATATAGATTTTTTTAAATCCATTCTACCACTGTATATCTTTTGAGTGGAAATATTTAGACCATTGGCACTTTAAGTAATTATTGGTAGGTATGTACTTATTACCACTTGATAATAGTATTCTGGTTGTTTTGCAGTAATTTGTTCCTTTCTTTATCTCTTGCTCTCTTTCCTTGCAGCTGATGATTTCTTAGTGTTATGCTTCATTTTTTCTTTATTTTATGTATATCTTTTAAATTTTATTTATTTTTTATTTTTTTAAATTTTATTTTTTCAGTGTTCCAAGATTCACTGTTTATGCACCACACCCAGTGCTCCATGCAATACGTACCCTTCTTAATATTCACCACCAGTCTCACCCATTCCCCTACCCGCTCCCCTCCAAAACCCTCAGTTTTTTTCTCAGAGTCCACAGTCTCTCATGCTTCTTCTCCCCCTTCGATTTACCCCAATTCACTTTTCCTTTCCTTCTTCTAATGTTCTCTATGTTTTTCCTTATGCTCCACAAGTAAGTGAAACCATATGATAATTGACGTTCTCTGTTTGACTTATTTCACTCAGCATAATCTCCTTCAGTCCCACACATGTTGATAAAATGTTGGGTATCCATCCTTTCCGATGGAGGCATAATTTTACATTTTATATATGGACCACATCTTCTTGATCCATTCCTCTGTTGAAGGGCATCTTGGCTCTTTCCACAGTTCGGCGATTTTGGATATTGTTGCTATGAACATTGGGGTACCTATGACCCTTCTTTTCACTATATCTGTATCTTTTATCAGTTTTGTGTTTGTGGTTACTGTGAGGTTCATATATAATATGTATAATAAGTCTATAATAGTCAATATTAAGTTGATGGTCACTTAAATTCAAACCCATTCTAAAAGAGCTTCTTTTTAAATCCCCTCCATGTTTTATGTATATGTTGCCATATTTTACATCTTTTTATTCATAATTTTCTTATATCTAATTATTTCCTTTTCTTTTCCACTTAATGAAGTTCCTTTGACATTTCTTGTAAGATTGATTTCATGGTAATGAACTCCTTTAACTTGTGTTTGCCTGGACAGCTCCTTATATGTTCTTCAATTATGAATGGTATCCTTGCTAGGTAGAGTATTTTGGTTGTAGGTTTTTTCCCTTTAAGTATTTTGAGCACATCATACAGCTCTGTTCTGGCAAGCAAAGTTTCTGCTGAAAAATAAACATAACCTCATGAGGCTTCTCTTGTATGTAACTAGTTGTTTATCTCTCTGCTTTTAAAATTCTCTCTATATCTTTAATCTTTGGCATTTTAATTTTTATGTGTTATGGTGTTGGTCTCTGTAGGTTCATCTTGTTTAGAACTCTGTGCTTCCTGAGCCTTGATATCTCTTTCTGTCCCCAGGTTAGGAAAGATTTTAGCTAAGGTATTATTTCTTCAAATAAATTTCCTGCCCTTTTTTCTCTTTCTTCTCCTTCTTGGACCCCTATAAATCCTTTAACATATCCTTACTTAAAAAAAAAATCTTTTTTCTTTTTGCTGTTCATTCTGGGTACTTTCCATGTTTTCCAGATTGCTGATATGTTCTTCTACATCATCTGATCTACTGTTAATTCCTCCAGAGTACTTTTTCATTTCAGTTATTGTATTCTTCAACTCTGATAGTTATATATATATATATATATATATATATATATATATATATATATATATAAAATCTCTGTTGAAGTTCTCACTGAGTTAATCCACTCTTCTCTCATGTCTGGTGAGCATCTTTTTTTTTTTATTTTTTTTATTTTATTTTTTTTTTCAGCATAACAGTATTCATTATTTTTGCACCACACCCAGTGCTCCATGCAATCTGTGCCCTCTACAATACCCACCACCTGGTGCCCCCAACCTCCCACCCCCCACCCCTTCAAAATTCTCAGATCGTTTTTCAGAGTCCATAGTCTCTCATGGTTCACCTCCCCTTCCAATTTCCCTCAACTCCCTTCTCCTCTCCATCTCCCCTTGTCCTCCATGCTATTTGTTATGCTCCACAAATAAGTGAAACCATATGATAATTGACTCTCTCTGCTTGACTTATTTCACTCAGCATAATCTCTTCCAGTCCCGTCCATGTTGCTACAAACTAGGGTATTCATCCTTTTTTTTTTTTTTTTTTACACCTTTATAAACATATATTTTTATCCCCAGGGGTACAGGTCTGCGAATCGCCAGGTTTACACACTTCACAACACTCACCATAGCACATACCCTCCCCAATATCCATAACCCCACCCCCTCTCCCAACCCCCTCCCCCCATCAACCCTCAGTTTGTTTTGTGAGATTAAGAGTCACTTATGGTTTGTCTCCCTCCCAATCCCATCTTGTTTCATTTACTCTTCTCCTACACCCTCAACCCCCCATGTTGCATCTCCTCTCCCTCATATCAGGGAGATCATATGATAGTTATCTTTCTCCGATTGACTTATTTCACTAAGCATGATACCCTCTAGTTCCATCCACGTCGTTGCAAATGGCAAGATTTCATTTTTTTGATGGCTGCATAGTATTCCATTGTGTATATATACCACATTTCTTTATCCATTCGTCTGTAGATGGACATCTAGGTTCTTTCCATAGTTTGGCTATTGTAGACATTGCTGCTATAAACATTCTGGTGCATGTGCCCCTTCGGATCACTACGTTTGTATCTTTAGGGTAAATACCCAGCAGTGCAATTGCAGGGTCATAGGGTAGTTCTATTTTCAACATTTTGAGGAACCTCCATGCTGTTTTCCAGAGTGGTTGCACCAGCTTGCATTCCCACCAACAGTGTAGGAGGGGTCCCCTTTCTCCGCATCCTCGCCAGCATCTGTCATTTCCTGACTTGTTCATTTTAGCCATTCTGACTGGTGTGAGGTGATATCTCATGGTGGTTTTGATTTGTATTTCCCTGATGCCGAGTGATATGGAGCACTTTTTCATGTGTCTGTTGGCCATCTGGATGTCTTCTTTGCAGAAATGTCTGTTCATGTCCTCTGCCCATTTCTTGATTGGATTATTTGTTCTTTGGGTGTAGAGTTTGCTAAGTTCTTTATAGATTTTGGACACTAGCCCTTTATCTGATATGTCATTTGCAAATATCTTCTCCCATTCTGTCAGTTGTCTTTTGGTTTTGTTCACTGTTTCCTTTGCTGTGCAAAAGCTTTTGATCTTGATAAAATCCCAAAAGTTCATTTTTGCCCTTGCTTCCCTTGCCTTTGGTGATGTTCCTAGGAAGATGTTGCTGCGGCTGAGGTCGAAGAGGTTGCTGCCTGTGTTCTCCTCGAGGATTTTGATGGATTCCTTTCTCACATTGAGATCCTTCATCCATTTTGAGTCTATTTTCGTGTGTGGTGTAAGGAAATGATCCAATTTCATTTTTCTGCATGTGGCTGTCCAATTTTCCCAACACCATTTATTGAAGAGGCTGTCTTTTTTCCATTGGACATTCTTTCCTGCTTTGTCGAAGATGAGTTGACCATAGAGTTGAGGGTCCATTTCTGGGCTCTCTATTCTGTTCCATTGATCTATGTGTCTGTTTTTGTGCCAGTACCATGCTGTCTTGATGATGACAGCTTTGTAATAGAGCTTGAAGTCCGGAATTGTGATGCCACCAACTTTGGCTTTCTTTTTCAATATTCCTTTGGCTATTCGAGGTCTTTTCTGGTTCCGTATAAATTTTAGGATTATTTGTTCCATTTCTTTGAAAAAAATGGATGGTACTTTGATAGGAATTGCATTAAATGTGTAGATTGCTTTAGGTAGCATAGACATTTTCACAATATTTATTCTTCCAATCCAGGAGCATGGAACATTTTTCCATTTCTTTGTGTCTTCCTCAATTTCTTTCATGAGTACTTTATAGTTTTCTGAGTATAGATTCTTAAACTCTTTGGTTAGGTTTATTCCTAGGTATCTTATAGTTTTGGGTGCAATTGTAAATGGGATGGACTCCTTAATTTCTCTTTCTTCTGTCTTGTTGTTGGTGTAGAGAAATGCAACTGATTTCTGTGCATTGATTTTATATCCTGACACTTTACTGAATTCCTGTACAAGTTCTAGCAGTTTTGGAGTGGAGTCTTTTGGGTTTTCCACATATAGTATCATATCATCTGCGAAGAGTGATAGTTTGACTTCTTCTTTGCCGATTTGGATGCCTTTAATTTCCTTTTGTTGTCTGATTGCGGAGGCTAGGACTTCTAGTGCTATGTTGAATAGCAGTGGTGATAACGGACATCCCTGCCGTGTTCCTGACCTTAGCGGAAAAGCTTTCAGTTTTTCTCCATTGAGAATGATATTTGCGGTGGGTTTTTCATAGATGGCTTTGATAATATTGAGGTATGTGCCGTCTATCCCTACACTTTGAAGAGTTTTGATCAGGAAGGGATGCTGTACTTTGTCAAATGCTTTTTCAGCATCTATGGAGAGTATCATATGATTCTTGTTCTTTCTTTTATTAATGTGTTGTATCACATTGATTGATTTGCGGATGTTGAACCAGCCTTGCAGCCCTGGAATAAATCCCACTTGTTCGTGGTGAATAATCCTTTTAATGTACTGTTGAATCCTATTGGCTAGTATTTTGGCGAGAATTTTTGCATCTGTGTTCATCAAGGATATTGGTCTGTTCTCTTTTTTGTTGGGATCCTTGTCTGGTTTTGGGATCAAGGTGATGCTGTCCTCATAAAATGAGTTTGGAAGTTTTCCTTCCATTTCTATTTTTTTGGAACAGTTTCAGGAGAATAGGAATTAGTTCTTTAAATGTTTGGTAGAATTCCCCCGGGAAGCCATCTGGCCCTGGGCTTTTGTTTGTTTGGAGATTTTTGATGACTGTTTCAATCTCCTTACTGGTTATGGGTCTGTTCAGGCTTTCTATTTCTTCCTGGTTCAGTTGTGGTAGTTTATATGTCTCTAGGAATGCATCCATTTCTTCCAGATTGTCAAATTTGTTGGCGTAGAGTTGCTCATAGTATGTTCTTAGAATTGTCTGTATTTCTTTGGTGTTCGTTGTGATCTCTCCTCTTTCATTCATGATTTTATTTATTTGGGTCCTTTCTCTTTTCTTTTTGATAAGTCTGGCCAGGGGTTTATCAATCTTATTAATTCTTTCAAAGAACCAGCTCCTAGTTTCGTTGATTTGTTCTATTGTTTTTTTGGTTTCTATTTCATTGATTTCTGCTCTGATCTTTATGATTTCTCTTCTCCTGCTGGGTTTAGGGTTTCTTTCTTGTTCTTTCTCCAGCTCCTTTAGGTGTAGGGTTAGGTTGTGTACCTGAGACCTTTCTTGTTTCTTGAGAAAGGTTTGTACCGCTATATATTTTCCTCTCAGGACTGCCTTTGTTGTGTCCCACAGATTCTGAACCGTTGTGTTTTCATTATCATTTGTTTCCATAAATTTTTTCAATTCTTCTTTAATTTCCTGGTTGACCCATTCATTCTTTAGAAGGATGCTGTTTAGTCTCCATGTATTTGGGTTCTTTCCAAATTTCCTGTTGTGATTGAGTTCTAGCTTTAGAGCATTGTGGTCTGAAAATATGCAGGGAATGATCCCAATCTTTTGATACCGGTTGAGACTTGATTTAGGACCAAGAATGTGATCTATTCTGGAGAATGTTCCATGTGCACTAGAGAAGAATGTGTATTCTGTTGCTTTGGGATGAAATGTTCTGAATATATCTGTGATGGCCATCTAGTCCAGTGTGTCATTTAAGGCCTTGATTTCCTTGTTGATCTTTTGCTTGGATGATCTGTCCATTTCAGTGAGGGGAGTGTTAAAATCCCCTACTATTATTGTATTCTTGTCGATGTGTTTCTTTGATTTTGTTATTAATTGGTTTATATAGTTGGCTGCTCCCACGTTAGGGGCATAGATATTTAAAATTGTTAGATCTTCTTGTTGGACAGTTCCTTTGAGTATGATATAGTGTCCTTCCTCATCTCTTATTATAGTCTTTGCCTTAAAATCTAATTGATCTGCTATAAGGATTGCCACTCCTGCTTTCTTCTGATGTCCATTAGCATGGTGCATTCTTTTCCACCCCCTCACTTTAAACCTGGAGGTGTCTTCGGGTTTAAGATGAGTTTCTTGTAGGCAACATATAGATGGGTTTCGTTTTTTTATCCATTCTGATACCCTGTGTCTTTTGATTGGGGCATTTAGCCCATTAACATTCAGGGTAAGTATTGAGAGATATGAATTTAGTGCCATTGTATTGCCTGTAAGGTGACTGTTATTGTATATTGTCTCTGTTTCTTTCTGATCTACTTCTTTTAGCGTCTCTCTTTGCTTAGAGGACCCCTTTCAATATTTCCTGTAGAGCTGGTTTGGTATTTGCAAATTCTTTCAGTTTTTGTTTGTCCTGGAAGCTTTTAATCTCTCCTTCTATTTTCAATGATAGCCTAGCTGGATATAGTATTCTTGGCTGCATGTTTTTCTCATTTAGTACTCTGAATATATCATGCCAGCTCTTTCTGGCCTGCCAGGTCTCTGTGGATAAGTCTGCTGCCAATCTAATATTTTTACCATTGTACGTTACAGACTTCTTTTCCCGGGCTGCTTTCAGGATCTTTTCTTTGTCACTAAGACTTGTCAATTTTACTATTAGGTGACGGGGTGTGGACCTATTCTTATTGATTTTGAGGGGGGTTCTCTGAACCTCCTGAATTTTGATGCTTGTTCCCTTTGCCATATTGGGGAAATTCTCTCCAATAATTCTCTCCAATATACCTTCTGCTCCCCTCTCTGTTTCCTCTTCTTCTGGAATCCCAATTATTCTAATGTTGTTTCGTCTTATGGTGTCACTTATCTCTCGAATTCTCCCCTCGTGGTCCAGTAGCTGTTTGTCCCTCTTTTGCTCAGCTTCTTTATTCTCTGTCATTTGGTGTTCTATATCGCTAATTCTTTCTCCTGCCTCATTTATCCTAGCAGTGAGAGCCTCCATTTTTGATTGTACCTCATTAATAGCTTTTTTGATTTCAACTTGGTTAGGTTTTAGTTCTTTTATTTCTCCAGAAAGGGCTTTATATCTCCCGAGAGGGTTGCTTTAATATCTTCCATGCCTTTTTCAAGCCCGGCTAGAACCTTGAGAATCGTCATTCTGAACTCTGGATCTGACATATTACCAATGTCTGTATTGATTAGGTCCCTAGCCTTTGGTACTGCCTCTTGTTCTTTTTTTTGTGGTGAATTTTTCCGCCTTGTCATTTTGTCCAGATAAGAGTTTATGAAGGAGCAAGTAAAATACTAAAAGGGTGGCAACAACCCCAGGAAAATATGCTTTAGCCAAATCAGAAGAGATCCCGAATTGTGAGGGGCGAAAAAGGGGATAAAAAGGGGTTCAGAAAGAAAGAAAAAAAAAAGAAACTATTAAAAAAAAGAAAGCCGATAAAGAAAAAATATAAAAAGAGGAAAAAATATATATATATTAGATAAACTATTTAAAAAACGTTAAAAAAAGAAAACGGTAAAAGTTAAAAAAATTTAGCAGTAGAAGAGAAAAAGAAAAAAAAATTGAAAAAGAAAAAAAAAATTAAATTAACTGCAAGGCTAAAAAATCATGGGGAGAAAGCCATGAGTACTGAGCTTTGCTTTCTTCTCCTCTGGAATTCCGCCGCTCTCCTTGGTAGGTGAACTTGGTCCTGGCTGGGTTTCCCATTGATCTTCTGGGGGAGGGGCCTGTTGTAGTGATTCTCAAGCGTCTTTGCCCCAGGCGGTGTTGCACCGCCCTTACCCGGGGCCGCGCTGAGTAATCCGCTCGGGTTTGCTTTCGGGAGCTTTTGTTCCCTGAGCGCTTTCCGTAGAGTTCCGGAGGACGGGAATGAAGATGGCGGCCTCCCGGTCTCCGGCCCGGAGGAGCTGAGAGCCCGGGGCCCGACTCCTCAGTGCGCCCTCAGAGAACAGCGCCCAATGACTCCCGTCAGCTGGCCTCCGGCCGCGCTCCGAGCTGACCGAGCCTGTGACCGGTTCAAGGCAACCCCGAGCTGAGAGTCACTCCTCGGCTCTGTCTCTGTAGCCGGCTTCCCCGTTCTAATACCGGTAAGCTCTGCGACACTCAGACACCCCCGATCCTTCTGCGACCCTGTGGGACCTGAGGTCGCGCTGACCCCGTCTGGGCTTCACCCCAGTTAAGCCTCTGGAGCGATGTCCCTCAGTGGAACAGACTTTTAAAAGTCTTGATTTTGCTCCGTTGCTCCGCCGCTCGCCGGGAGCCGGCCCCTCCCCCTGCGGTCTATCTTCCCGTCGCTTTGGATTCACTTCTCCGCCAGTCCTACCTTGCAGAAAGTGGTTGATTTTCTGTTTCTGGAATTGCTGTTCTTCTTCTCTTCAATCTCCCGTTGGATTTGTAGGTGTTTGCAATCTTTAGATAAGCTCTTTAGCTGATCTCCCGCTATCCGAAGTAGTCTCAGCCTGCTACTTCTCCGCCATCTTGACTCCTCCCCTCTGGTGAGCATCTTAATGACAATTAGTATGAACTCTTTGTCAAGTAGATTGCTTGTCTCCATTTCATTTAGTTCTTTTCTTAGTTTTTTGTGTGTTTGTTCTTTCATTTGCAGCATATTACTTTGTCTGTTCATTTTGCTTGGCTTTCTTTGTTTCTGTGAATTACTTGGAGCAGCTGCTTTTAAACTTTAAGGAATGAACTTTTGTGTGTCTTATTCCTTGTGTACTAGTGTGTCTGGTGTCTTTGGCTGGATTGCTGGTGCTGTGGCTGGTGTGGCACAGGGTACATGGGACACTTCATTCTGGGAGGAGGATTGGAGCTGAAGTGGGTATGGGTTAGAGAATTCATGGGGATCCCCATGATGAGGGTGCCTTGGCAAGGCTGCTGAAGTGAGTGCAATCCAGGGGTTTCCTGGGGCTCTCTGCATAGAGGGTGCTTTACAACTGAAGCTGAAGTGGGCACAGGCTGGGGTGGTCCCAGGGATCTCTTTACAGAGGGCAACCTAGTAGGACAGCTGAAGCTGATGTTGGCATGGGTCTGGGTAGTCCTGAGGCTCTCCATGCTGAGGGTACCCTGGTAGGACATCTGAAACCAGTGGGTGCAAGTGCAGATATTTCAGGACACTCCATACAAAGGGAACCCTGGGGGCATTTCTGAAGCTGAGGTGAGCTTTGGCTGGAAGGTTCTGTGTGTTTCATGTATAGAGTGTCCTGGTGAGTTTTCTGGAGCCAAAGTGGGTGTGGTTCAGGTGATCCTGGGGTTCTCTGAACTGTTGATTGCTCTGAACTCCAGATTACTTGCCAGGGCAAGTAATCTGGCGCTGAAGTGGTACAGGCCTGAACTTTTCTGGGGTGCTTTATGCCTGTGTCATCTTTGTGAGAAGCTGGAGCTGTAATGAGTGCTGATCAGGGGTGTCCATCCTGGTGTGCACTATGCTGGGGCTGACTTGGTGGGATGGCTGGAGCTGATGTGGACTAGGGGCACAGGAATATCAGGGGCAGTAGGCCAGCTAGGGTGCCTGGACCCTGCTCCCAGCCATACGATCAATGTGGAAGGGAAGTGTAAATCATGGTGTTCACCAGGTTCTTTGATGCAGAGAAAGTGCCAGCAGTTCTCCCACCATTTGGCAGAATTTTAGGGCTGAATACTTAAATTCTAGTTTTTCTTTTAAATGATGAATTTTCTTCTGTACCCTAGGCATCTGGGACTGGTATGGTATAGCATCCTCAGGGCTTACTGAGGCAACAGGCTAGTTATGGCATCTGGACCTTGTCCCCACCTTTGTTATCAAGGTAGAGGGGGAACATAAACCATGGCCTCCCTAACCCCTCCAACTTGGAAAGAGTTCTAGGAGCTCCTCTACCATTTTGTATAATTTTAGGGCTGGTTCTTTTATTTTCTAGTTGTCCTTTTAAGTTGTGGCTTTTTTGTTTGTGTGTGCCCCAGGGCAGACAAATATGTTCCTAGTCCCTCAGTACTATCCCTCTCCATTGCAGTTTGCAGCACTGGGGGATAAAGGTTCCTTTGCTTACCAAGTGTCTCTGTCTCTCTTGCAGTTCTCTGTATGATCTTTCTTTTGTCTGTCTTTTGTTATTCAGAAGCTGTTTAGTCAGCCCTCAGTTCTTTGGGAGGAATTGCTCTATAAATAGATATAGATTTAGTGTGTTCATGAAGGAGGTGAGTTCATGATCTTTAACATCACCATCTTGGACACTCTGGTACTTTATGTATATCACAATTTTTTAAAAATATGCATCAATAAAGCTAAAAAAAAATCCAAAGTCCCTAAATTTGTGCCTGTAAAATGAAATATTTGAAGGCATGAAAATCAGTAACCAAATACTGAATTATGTACTTGTGGTAGGCTAAATAATGACCTCCCAAAGATGTCCACATCCTAATTCCTGGATTCTGTGAATATGTTACTTTACACAACAAAAAGAACTTTACAGATGTGATTAAGTTAAGGATCTTGAAATGAGAAGACTATCCTGGATTAGGCTTGAGATAATCACAAGGTTGATTATAAGAGGGAGGCAGGAGACTAGAGTGAAGTACTAGGTGATATGAGGAAAAAAGGCTGGAATGTGAGGAACCTTTAGAAGCTGAAAAAGGCAAGGAAAAGGTTATTTCCATTGATACTTTGATTTTAGCCTTGTGAGACCTATTATAAACTTCTGACCTCCAGAACTGTAAGATAATACATTTGTATTTTTTTTTTTAGATTTTATTTATTTATTTGACAGAGAGAGATCACAAGTAACAGAGAGGCAGGCAGGCAGAGAGAGAGAGAGAGAGAGGGAAGCAGGCTCCCCGCCGAGCAGAGAGCCCGATGTGGGACTCGATCCCAGGACCCTGGGATCATGACCTGAGCTGAAGGCGGCTTAACCCCCTGAGCCACCCAGGCGCCCCACATTTGTATTGTTTTAAAACAGCATGTTTGTGGCAAATTATTATAGCAGAAATAGGTAATGAATATAGTACTCATTATGTGTCTAGCACAGTGAAACATAGTAGGCAATAGAAATGTTCCTTCTCTTTATCTACAGGTATGCAGAATATACTTACCTAAACATTGAGATTCAAAATTAATTACCACCTTCTTTTTTTAAGATTTTATTTATTTGACAGATGGAGATCACAAGTAGGCAGAGAGGCAGACAGAGAGAGAGGAGGAAGCAGGCTCCCCGCTGAGCAGAGAGCCCGATGCTGGAATCGATCCCAGGTCCCTGAGATCATGACCTGAGCCAAAGGCAGAGGCTTTAACCCACTGAGCCACCCAGGCGCCCCATAATTACCACCTTCTTTAGGAAGTCTTTATCTCACACATCTTTACATTTTCAACTTAGCTAGCATTTTATCTAAAAGATTTTTAAGGCTCTCATTTCTTCTTACCTTGTGTTATAGTTATTTGTTTATATTTTTTATCTTCTCAACTAGACTATAAATTTTCTGAGAACTGTTGTGTTTTACACATTTTGTACCCCATATTCTTCTCTCCTCAGCCAGCCATTGTGGCTTGCATTTGGGAAATGTCTGGTAAATATTTGCTGAATGAGCGTTTGTAGCCTTATGACATCCTAGGAAGTCCAGCTGCGAACCAGGATGAAGTAGTTGGCGAGGGAGGGATGTAGAAATAAACTAATGAATATTCAGTGCTTTAGTATATTTGAGGCAAAGTATTACAAGCATTTTTATAGGTTAGTTAATGCAGAGATGTGTAAAGCACAGAACTTGTCCTTGAGGAATTTATAGTCCTAAGGAGAAGACAAAGTTTAGTTAACTTCACCTCAATGTTTATATCTAGATTAATGTGCTTCTCTACAATAGGGCCATTTATTTTTTTTTAAAGATTTTATTTATTTATTTGACAGAGAGAGATCACAAGCAGGCAGAGAGGCAGGCAGAGAGAGAGGAGGAAGCAGGCTCCCTGCTGAGCAGAGAGCCCGACGGGGGGCTCGATCCCAGGACCCTGAGATCATGACCTGAGCCGAAGGCAGCGGCTTAACCCACTGAGCCACCCAGGCGCCCCTACAATAGGGCCATTTAGAAACACTTCCTTCTCTTCCTTTCTGAATTGGAAGCAAGTTAATTTTTTTATTCCTCCAAAAATTCTTACCCTCAACTAAAGTAGCATCATGAGTACTCAGATGTTTTACTAAAAAAAAAAAACCTTTCCTTAAAAATAGATGAAGGCAATAGACCTACATAATAAAATCTTTATTATAAAAAACTGGCTTTTATTGTGTTTTGGTTTGCTTTGAAACTTCAAGTGGGACAAGAGGGAGGGGATGTTTAACTTCTAAGTTGTGTCCCACAACAGAGCTAGTCTAAAAGAAAGATGATAGTATTGAATATGAGAACTTTGGGATGGAGTTTTCATCTATTAGCTTTGGTTTTACACTGATTCATCCTATTTGAGAATTTGAGGTTTTTCTAAGGCTAATTATAATTATAATATTGCAAGGTAGAGAATCTTAGTTCACAGAACCAAGAGAAAGCCCCTCCATCCCATGAAATGTTTTTAGTATCAGTGGGATGTTTGTCCTGTGGCACTGATAAATTAGTCAATTTTATCTGTTGTTCCAAGTATAAGAGGAAACAATAAAAAAAGGCAAAACCTAGAAAGTACGCAAAAGTTTTGTGATGAAGAAGAAGATGATAACAGTGATGATGATGATCATGATTTTACTTAAACATTTTTTTTGTGTGTGTGTGTAGTATTATACGCAACACACTGGGTTAGGCACAGTTGGTAAGGCAAAGGTGAAGAAGCCCTGGTGTGTAAGAAAGACCTGGATCCAGAGGACTAAAACAATGACAATACAAAGAATCATATGGTAAGGGCCATATGAAAATTGTCCTTCTATGTTGTAAGCTTAAATCCATATACCTAAACGCTTAATTTTTGGTTTTAAATATGACCAAGGTTTTTCTTCTTCATGGTCAATATAACTATACTTGTCTTTCTTAGGTCATCTTGATTTGTATGTTCTGGATATGGAAAAAAATACCAAGTCAGCTTCGTAGGATAGAGGTAAAGAAAAAAAGAAATAGGTGTATTATTTGGGGTCCTACAGAGAAATTGAACCAATAGGATACAGATAGATATAAAAACAAAGAGATTTACTATAGGAATTGGCTTATATGGTTATAGAGGACTGAAAGTCCCCCATCTTCCATCTATAAGCTGGGGAACCAGGAAAGCCAGTGGTACAATCAATTTAATCTGAGTCCCAAGGCCTGAGAACCAGGGGAGCTAGTGGTATAATTTTCAGTTTGAAGCAGAAGTCCCAAGAACCAGGAGCTCTAATGTCTGAGGTCAGGAAAAGATGAGTATCCCTGCTCCAGAAGACATAGTGAGAATTTGCTTTTCCTTTGCATTTTGTTCCATTAAAGCCTTAAATAATTGAATGATGCCCACCCACATTGGTGAGGGCAGATCTCTTTATTCAGTCTATTGAATCAAATGATAATCTCTTCCTGAAATACTCTCACAGACACTCAGAAATAATGTTTTCCCAGTTATCTGGGCATCCCTTAGCCCAGTTAAATTGGCACATATATTTAACCATCACAGTAGGTAAATGTGCCCCTGGAAACCAAACTATAGAAAAGCATTTAGGTCTTTAGGGATAAGTACAGTGTGTAGGATACTCCAATGTGAATCTATGGATAATACCCACACTCTATCACCTCAGAGTATCTTGGGTGGTATTCTCTTTTGTGTTCTAGTTTTGTTTTTACTATCATTGCCAGATAAAAAGGTACTGGGTTAAGAATCCTGTCTAATTCATGATTCTCTTTTATTGTCAACCATTTAATAAATTTCATTATAGAAATTCAAAATGTATTGGTGGCTATTCATTTATTCTCAACTCATATTTACCCAAGGTGTAATGGAAAGCAGACAATGCTCTAGGAACTGAATATAAAGTGAATAGAATAGGTACTGTCTCTGCCCTGTGGGAGCTTAAACACTAATAACAGAGATATATATTTAGAAAATTAACTCACAAATAAATGCATAATTACAAACTGTGGTAAGCATTATGAAAGACAAGTGAGTATACTCTGAAAGAGTAATGATGGGGGCTGTTGTACCACTTTAGACAGGCTGACCAGGAAAGTCTATTTTGGGGAAGTGATATTTAGCTTAGATATATTGTTAAATAGGAAGGAAGACTGGGCTAGGGATATTCCAGGCAGAGAAAAGAGCATGTGCGAAACATGTATGGTAGAAAAACTTGTCTTGGTGTGGGACCTGAAAGGAGGCCACTGTGACTGGACCAAGTGAAAGAGGTTTTGTAAAAGTGCTAGAAAGATAGGCAATGGCCAGATAACATACAGCTGTGTAGGTTCTGGTAAATGTCAAAATTTAAATTTTATCCTAAATTTAAAGAGAAGACATTGAAGTACTTTAACTAAGAGTAACATATTTAAAAATATGTTTTTTAAAAAAGGGTTTGAAGAGGTGGGGGGGTGGGAGGTTGGGGGAACAAGGTGGTGGGGATTAGAGAGGGCACGGACTGCATGGAGCACTGGGTGTGGTACAAAAACAATGAATACTGTTATGCTGAAAATAAATTAAAAAATGATTAAAAAAATTCAGTCTGTTCTATAGAGAATGTATGCGGGCAGAAAACAGATCATTTAAGGGAATACTTGAGTAGTGTAAGAGGGAAATGATTGGAACTTGAACTAGAAAGGTGTTGGGAAGGAAGGCCAAATTTAAGAGAGGCAGTTATGACATCTTTGTGAGAAAGGTGGATACTCTCTTATTTTCCCTTATTTGGAAAGTTGAGACAGAGAAAGTTTGAGGATGGAAAATCAGCTTGATGTATCATTCCTTACTGTGCCACATGAATATTATTATGTATTCAATGCAAAGACCAAGTTGGGTGAAACTCCAGGACACTCAACCCACTATCCCAGTATTGATCTTAATTTGTTGAGTAGATATATTAATATAGACTAGTATATCCTCTCAGAATCCAATAAAGTCTGAGGATTTTAAATGTATTTAGTGGATGAAGATATTAGTAGTTAAAAAGAGTTACGTATTTTGAATTTGGATGGTATTCTTTTAAATATTTAGCTAAAATCTTAATTTATATAACTTACTTGACTTAATTAACGATCAACTTATTACATGCCTACAAGTACTCAGATTATCCTAAGCACCATTGAGGACATCAAAGAGGCATAAGGTATTGTATAAAAAACTATCCCCCAAACAATGACTTGAAACTATAACAGTTATTCATTTTGCTCATAAATATGAGGTTTGACTGGACTCAGCTAGGCAGTTCTTGCCAGGTCTCTGGTTGTATTAGAGATGTGGTTAGACTCAGGTGGTGGTTGGAGTTGGGGTTATTTCAACTGCTTCCTCATTCTGTCTTGTACTGTGCTAGGAAAACACAAAGAGCTAGAGTTTGGAATAGCTAGAGTGCCCCAGACATCATTATGTTTGTGTTATCTCCCAATGTAGCTGAATTTCTTACATAGTAGCTAAAAGGTCTCAGAGTGAATGTCCCGAGAGAAAATAGCAGAAACCTAGCCTCAGATGTCACTTCTGTACTTTTTGTTGAGGCAGTCACAGAGGCCCATCTAGGTTTAAGCAGAGGGACCTTAAACTCTATCTTTTAATGGGAAGAGTGTCAAAGCATTTGCAAAATGTTTTATTGTCACTGAAGACACAGTTCCTTATTTTATTTAAAAGGAAAAAGCAAAAAAAACAAACCAAAACTTATATTTTAGATGGGCATGACCTCCACCAAATATCACAGGTACTTAAATTGTTATATTTAGCTAGAGTAAGAAGATATTCTGGATATAAGTTTTTTTTTAAAGATTTATTTATTTATTTCACATACAGAGAAAGAGAGAGAGAGAGAGAGAACACAAACAGGGAGAGTGGGAGAAAGAGAAGCAGGCTTCCCACTCAGCAGGGAGCCCAACTCGGGGCTTGATCCCAGGACCCTGGGATCATGACCTGAGCCAAAGGCAGATGCTTAACAACTGAGCCACCGAGGCACCCTAAGTTGTTTTTATTATTTTTTAAGATTTTATTTATTTATTTGACACACACACAGAGAGAGAGAGATAGCACACAAGCAGGGGGGAGTAGCAGGCAGAGGGAGAAGCAGGCTCTCCACAGAGCCAGGGGAGCCCAATGTTTAACTCTATCCCAGGACCCCAGGATCATGACCTGAGGCAAAGGCAGTTGTATAACCAACTGAGCCACCCAGGTGTCCCCTGGATATAAGTTTAATAACCAAACCCAAGTATTTTTGGCCAGATCCATAAGAGAAACTGTTATTTAAAGAATTCTTCCTCTTCCTATTTATTTGTGCTATGGAAAAGAGCAATGAGCTTTCACTTATTTTCAACTAACAGTCAGTTTAATAACTGAGAATAAATCTATTAAGAAGGGCACAGATTGCATGGAGCACTGGGTATTATACACAAACAATGAATCATGGAACACTACATAAAAAACTAGTGATGTACTGTATGGCGACTAACATAAATAAATAAATAATAACCAAATAAATATAAAGAATATGTACAATTGAAAAATCAAGTTGGGGGAACATTATTTCTAGACTTTCTGAACTAGTGTCTATTGTTTAAAGCAAAACAAAACCAACAAACAATAAATGCTTGGAAGTTTTTTTATAGTTTCACTAACTTTGGGTACAGATGTGATATCTGCTACAGAATGACTTTCTTAAAAATCTTAGTGAAAAATACATTTTTGAAAAGTTCTATATACTTTAGAAATATTATGGTACAATGAAAGGATGGTTGCTTGATGTTCTGTTAGCACATGGGTGCTCAGTTCTGGGTGGCTCAGTTAAGTGTCTGCCTTTGCTGGGGTCATGATCCCAGGGTCCTGGGATCGAGCTCCGAGTTAGGCTCCCTGTTCAGCGGGAACCTGCTTCTCCCCTCCCACTCCCCCTGCTTGTGTTCCCTCTCTCACCGTCTTTCTTTCTGTCAAATAAATAAATAAAATCTTCAAAAAAAGAATAAATTCCTATTCAATAAATAAACACCAACTTCAGTGAAGAAGACTGAGAATATAGATACAGTGCCTGGTCTGTTGTGATGTCTAAAATGTTTCTGAAAAAGCTGTGTAAATTTATTATCTCAAGTGCTATCTAATTTGAAGTTTCCCCCCCATTTCAATAGAGCAAATATGCCTTATTTAAAATGCTTTAATTTAAAACAATCTATAAATAGTTTACAAAATAATTTTAATAAAACTACACTCTTCATTTTATTTTTTAAGTTTTTATTTTAATTCCCATTAGTTAATATACAGTGTTATATTAGTTTCAGGTGTACAATATAGTGATTCAACATTTCCATACAACACTTATTCATCACAATAAGTGCACTTCTTATTCCCTTAATCCCTTAATCCCTATCACCTATTTCACCCATCTCCCCACACACCTCCCCTCTGGTAACCAGTTTCTTCTTTCTTTTGTCCCTTGGTTCACTTGTGTGTTTCTTAATTTCCTTTATGTGTGAAATCATATGGTATTTTTCTTTCTCTGACTGGGTTATTTTGCTTAACATTACACTTTCTAGCTCCATTCATGTCATTGCAAATGGCAACATTTCATTCTTTTCTAATGGCTGAATAAAATTACATCATATATATACACACCACAAACCTCTTTATCCATTCATCAATTGATGGACACTTGGGCTGCTTCCATAACTGAGCTATTGTTAATAATGTTATAAACAGAAGGGTGCATGTATCCCTTTGAATTAGTGTTCTTGTATTTTTTTTTAATTTTTAAAAAAATTTTAATTTTTTAATTAACATATAATGTATTATTAGGCCCAGGGGTACAGGTCTGTAAATCATCAGGCTTACACTCTTCACAGCACTCACCATAGCACATACCTTCCCCAATGTCCATAACCCCACCACCCTCTCCCTACCCCCTCTCTCTGGCAACCCTCAGTTTGTTTTGTGAGATTAAGAGTCTCTTATGGTTTGTCTCCTTCCTGATCCCATCTTTTTTCATTTGTTCTTTTCCTACCCCCAACCCCCCCATGTTGCATCTCCACTTCCTCATATCAGGGAGATCATATGATAATTGTCTTTCTCTGATTGGCTTATTTCACTCAGCATAATACCCTCTAGTTCCATCCATGTTGTCACAAATGGCAAGATTTCATTTCTTTTGATGGCTGCATAGTATTCCATTGTATATATATTCCACATCTTCTTTATCCATTCATCTGTTGATGGACATCTAGGTTCTTTCCATAGTTTGGCTATTGTGGACATTGCTGCTATAAACATTAGGGTGCATGTGCTCCTTTGGATCACTACATTTGTATCTTTAGGGTAAATACCCAGTAGTGCAATTGCTGGGTCATAGGGTAGCTCTATTTTCAACTTTCTGAGGAACCTCCATGTTGTTTTCCAGAATGGTTGCACCAGCTTGCATTCCCACCAACAGTGTAGGAGGGGTCCCCTTTCTCCACATCCTTGCCAACATTTCTCATTTCCTGACTTGTTAATTTCAGCCATTCTGACTGGTGTGAGGTGATATCTCATTGTGATTTTGATTTGTATTTCCCTGATGCCAAGTGATGTGGAGCACTTTTTCATGTGTCTGTTGGCCATCTGGATGTCTTCTTTGCAGAAATGTCTGTTCATGTCCTCTGCCCATTTCTTGATTGGATTATTCATTCTTTGGGTGTTGAGTTTGGTAAGTTCTTTCTAGATTTTGGATATTAGCCCTTTATCCGATATGTCGTTTGCAACTATCTTCTCCCATTCTGTCAGTTGTGGTTTGGTTTTGTTGACTGTTTCCTCTGCTGTGCAAAAGCTTTTGATCTTGAGGAGGTCCCAATAGTTCATTTTGCCCTTGCTTCCCTTGTCTTTGGAGATGTTTCTAGGAAGAAGTTGCTGTGGCTGAGGTCAAAGAGGTTGCTGCCTGTGTTCTCCTCAAGGATTTTGATGGATACCTTTCTCACATTGAGGTCCTTCATCCATTTGGAGTCTATTTTTGTGTGTGGTGTAAGGAAATGGTCCAGTTTCATTTTTCTGCATGTGGCTGTCCAATTATCCGAACACCATTTGTTGAAGAGACTGTCTTTTTTCCATTGGACATTCTTTCATGTTTTGTCAAAGATTAGTTGACCATAGAGTTGAGGGTCTATTTCTGTTCCATTGATCTATGTGTCTGTTTTTATGCCAGTACCATACTGTCTTGATGATGACAGCTTTGTAATAGAGCTTGAAGTCTGGAATTGTGATGCCACTAACTTTGGCTTTCTTTTTAAATATTCCTCTGGCTATTCGAGGTCTTTTCTGGTTACATATAAATTTTAGGATTATTTGTTCCATTTCTTTGAAAAAAATGGATGGTATTTTGATAGGGATTGCATTGAATGTGTAGATTGCTCTAGGTAGCATAAAGATTTTCACAATATTTGTTCTTCCAATCCATGAGCATGGAATATTTTTCCATTTCTTTGTGTCTTCCTCAATTTCTTTCATGAGTACTTTATAATTTTCTGAGTATAGATTATTAGCTTCTTTGGTTAGGTTTATTCCTAGGTACCTTATGGTTTTGGGTGCAATTGTAAATGGGATTGACTCCTTAATTTCTCTTTCTTCTGTCCTGTTGTTGGTGTATAGAAATGCAACTTGTTTCTTTGCATTGATTTTATATCCTGACACTTTACTGAATTCCTATAAAAGTTCTAGAAGATTTGCAGTGGAGTCTTTTGGGTTTTTCACATAAAGTATCATATCATCTGCAAAGAGTGATAGTTTGACTTCTTCTTTTCCCGATTTGGATGCCTTTAATTTATTTTTGTTGTCTGATTGCTGAGGCTAGGACTTCTAGTACTATGTTGAATAGTAGTGGTGATAATGGACATCCCTGCCATGTTCCTGACCTTAGCAGAAAAGCTCTCAGTTTTTCTCCATTGAGAATGGAGATTTTCTTTGGATTTTTCATAGATGGCTTTGATAATATTGAGGTATGTGCCGTCTATCCCTACACTTTGAAGAGTTTTGATCAGAAAAGGATGCTGTACTTTGTCAAATCCATTTTCAGCATCTGTTGAGAGTAGCATATGTTTCTTGTTCTTTCTTTTATTAATGTATTGTATCACATTGATTGATTTGCAGATGTTGCACCAAACTTGCAGTCCTGGGATAAATCCCACTTGGTTGTAGTGAATAATCCTTTCAATGGCCTGTTGGATCCTATTTGCTAGTATTTTGGTGAGAATTTTTGCATCTGTGTTCATCAAGGATATAGGTCTGTAATTTTCTTTTTTGATGGGATCTTTGGTTTTGGGATCAAGGTAATGGTGGCCTCATAGAATGAGTTTGGAAGTTTTCCTTCCATTTCTATTTTTTGGAACAGTTTCAGGAGAATAGTTATTATTTCTTCTTTAAATGTTTGTTAGAATTCCCATGGGAAGCCATCTGGCCCTGGGCTCTTGTTTTTTGGGAAATTTTTGATGACTTTTTCAATCTCCTTACTGGTTATGGGTCTGTTCAGGTTTTCTATTTCTTACTGGTTCAGTTGTGGTAGTTTATATGTCTCGAGGAATGCATCCATTTCTTCCAGATTTTCAAATTTGCTGGTGTATAGTTGCTCAAAATATGTTCTTCTAATTGTTTGTATTTCTTTGGTGTTGGTTGTGATCTCTCCTCTTTCATTCATGATTTTATTAATTTGGTTCCTTTCTCTTTTCTTTTGGATAAGTCTGGCCAGGGGTTTATCAATCTTACTAATTCTTTCAAAGAACCAGCTCCTAGTTTTGTTGATTTGTTCTATTGTTTTTTTGGTTTCTATTTCATTGATTTCTGCTCTGATCTTTATGATTTCTCTTCTCCTGCTGGGTTTAGGGTTTCTTTCTTGTTCCTTCTCCAGCTCCTTTAGGTGTAGGGTTACGTTGTGTATTTGAGACCTTTCTTGTTTATTGGAAAGAAAGGGTTGTATTGCTATATATTTTCCTCTCAGGACCGCCTTTGCTGTGTCCCACAGATTTTGAACCATTGTGTTTTCATTATCATTTGTTTCCATGAATTTTTTTAATTCTTCTTTAATTTCCTCATTGACCCATTCATTCTTGCTAAGGATGCTCTTTAGTCTTCATGTTTTTGGGTTCTTTCCAACTTTCCTCTTGTGATTGAGTTCTAGCTTCAGAGCATTGTGGTCTGACAATATGCAGGGAATGATCCCAATCTTTTGATACCAATTGAGACCTGATTTGTGACCCAAGATGTGATCTATTCTGGAAAATGTTCCATGTGCACTAGAGAAGAATGTGTATTCTGTTGCTTTGTGATGGAACGTTCTGAATATATCTGTGAAAGTCCATCTGGTCCAGTGTGTCATTTAAGGCCTTTATTTCCTTGTTGACCTTTTGCTTGGATGAGCTGTCCATTTCGGTGAGGGGAGTGTTAAAGTCCCCTACTATTATTGTATTCTTGTCGATGTGTTTCTTTGATTTTGTTATTAATTGGCTTATATAGTTGGCTGCTCCCATGTTAGGGGCACCGATATTTAAAATTATTAGGTCTCCTTGTTGGAAAGGCCCTTTGAGTATGATATAGTGTCCTTCCTCATCTCTTATTGTAGTCTTTGGCTTAAAATCTAATTGATCTGATATAAGGATTGCCACCCCACTTTCTTTTGATGTCCATTGTCATGGTAAATTGTTTTCCAACCCTCACTTTAAATCTGGAGGTGTCTTTGGGTCTAAAATGAGTCTCTTGTAGACAGCATATTGATGGGTTTTGTTTTTTTATTTTTTATTTTTTTATTTTTTAGATTTTTATTTATTTATTTGACAGATAGAGATCACAAGTAGGCAGAGAGGCAGGCAGAGAGAGAGAGGAGGAGGCAGGTTCCCCGCTGAGCAGAGAGCCCTATGTGGGGCTCGATCCCAGGACACTGGGACCATGACCTGAGCGAAGGCAGAGGCTTTAACCCACTGAGCCACCTAGGCGCCCCAAAGGGTTTTGTTTTTTTAAATCCATTCTGATACCCTGTGTCTTTTGATTGGAGCATTTAGCCAATAACATTCAGGGTAACTATTGAGAGATATGAATTTAGTGTCATTGTATTGGCTGTAAGGTGACTGTTATTGTACATTTTCTTGTTCCTTTCTGGTCTACTACTTTTAGCCTCTCTCTTTGCTTAGAGGACCCCTTTCAATATTTCCTGTAGAGCTGGTTTGGTGTTTGCAAATTCTTTCAGTTTTTGTTTGTCTTGGAAGCTTGTTATCTCTCCTTCTATTTTCAATGATAGCCTAGCTGGATATAGTATTCTCGGCTGCATGTTTTTCTCGTTTAGTGCTCTAAATATATCATGCCAGTTCTTTCTGGCCTGCCAGGTTCTGTGGCTAAATCTGCTGCCAATCTAATATTTTTATCATTGTATGTTAGAGACTTCTTGTCCCAGGCTGCTTTCAGGATTTTCTCTTTGTCACTAAGACTTGTAAGTTTTACTGTTAGGTGATGGGGAGTGGACCTGTTTTTATTGATTTTTAAGGGGATTCTTTGTGCCTCCTGGATTTTGATGCTTGTTCCCTTTGCCATATTAGGGAAATTCTCTATAATATTTCTCTCCAATATGCCTTCTGCTCCCCCCTCTCTTTCTTCTTCTGGAATCCCAATTATTCTAATATTGTTTCATCTTATGGTATCACTTATTTATCAAATTCTCCCCTCGTGGTCCAGTAGTTGTTTGTCTTTCTTTTGCTCAGCTTTTTTATTCATCTTCCATATCACTAATTCTCTCTTCTGCCTCATTTATCCTAGGAGTAAGTCCCTCCATTTTTAAAAATCATTTTTTAAAATTTATTTTCAGCATAACAGTATTCATTGTTTTTGTACCACACCCAGTGCTCCATGCAATCTGTGTCCTCTCTAATACCCACCACCTGGTTCCCACAACCCCCCACCCCCCCACCTCTTCAAACCCTTCAGATTGTTTTTCAGACCCTTCATTTTTTATTGCACCTCATTAATTGCTTTTTTTGATTTCAGGTTGTTTAGATCTTCATTCTTTTATTCCTGCAGAAAGGGTTTTTATTTCTCCAGACAGGGTTTCTCTAATATCTTCCATGCCCTTTTCGAGCCCAGCTAACAACTTGAGAGTCATCATCCTGAACTCTAGATCTGACACATTACTTTTGTCTGAATTATGTCCCTAGCCTTTGGTACTGCCTCTTGTTCTTTCTTTTTTTTTTGTGGTGAGTTTTTCTGCCTTGTCATTTTATCCAGATAAGAATATATGAAGGGGAAAATAAAATACTAAAAGGGTGGCAAAGACCCCAGGAAAATGAGCTTTAACCAAATCAGAAGAGATCCCAAATTTTGGGAGGAAGAAAGAGGGTAAAAAGAAATTCAGAAAAAAATTTTAAAAAAGAATAAAATAAAGAAAAAATATAAAAAAGAAAAAAAATATATTAGACTAGTGAATAGAACAGAGTCACCCACTTCATTTTGGGAGTATTTTGGTCTCTTAGAAGAAACTACCTCCCAAAATTTTAAAGAATGAAAAAAAATATATATTTATACACACACAGTATACGGGTAAGCACAACAGAGGGATGGAATATGAGTATAAAGATGAAATGTTTTTTAAAAAATTTCTATAAAAGGAGTTGATAAGATAAGTTGGTTGGGAGAATAAAGAAAAAGAAAGTGGAGAGAATTTGCTTAGGCTGGAGACTAGAACAAAGCCCTGGGCTAGATTTAGGGTATATTTTGATCTATTAGAACAAGTTGTATCCCAAATTTTTTTAGAAGAAAAAACCCTATGTGTATATAAAAAATAATGCTAGATACAATTAAGGATAAAATATGAATATAAAAGATTTTTTTAATGAAAGGTATTGTTAAGATAAACTAGTTAGAAAACGTTAAAAGAGGAAAGAGTAAAAGTTAAAAAATTTTAGCATAAGAAAAAATAGAATTAAAAAATTGATTAACTTTGCAAGACTGAAGAATCATGGGGAGAAAGCCATGAATTCCATGCTTTGCTTTCTCCTTTGGTATTCCACTGTTCTCCTTGATAAGTGAATTTGATCTTGGCTGGATTTCTGGCTGATCTTCTGGGGGAGGGGCCTGTTGTAGTGATTCTCAAGTGTCTTTGCTGGAGGTGGAATTGCACCACCCTTACCTGGGGCTGGGCTAAGTAATTCGCTAGTGTTTGCTTTTGCGAGCTTTTGTTCCCTGAACACTTTCTGTAGAGTTTTGGAGGACAGGAATGAAAATGGTGGCCTCCCAATCCCAGAGGAGCCAAGAGCTCAGGGCCCTGCTCCTCAGTGCACCCTTGGAGAAAAGCACTCAATCACTCCCATCTCATTGGCCACTGGCCTCACTCTGAGCTCACCCAGCCTGTGACCAAGCATCTCTGTCTCTGGCACACAGTTCTGCCTGGAATCTCCAAAACCAGCAGATCCCTGCGCTCCTCCAGGGGGGTCTTCCTGGATCTTGTGGGGTCCCTGCTCAAAGAGCAGTGGTCTAACTGTGCCACAGGTCACAGTTTAAGGTAACCCCAAGTTGAGAGCTCACTCCTCGGCTCCGTCTCTTTAGCCAGCTTCCTTGCTGTAATACCTGTGAGCTCTGTGACACTCAGACACCCCCAATCCTTCTTTGACCCCATGGGACCTGAGACCATGCTGTCCCCGTGTGGGCTTCACCCTGGCTTAGCCTCTGGAACAATATTCCTCAGTGGAGCAGACTTTCAAAAGTTCGGATCTTGTGCTCTGTTGCTCTGCCGCTTGCCAGGAGCTGGCCCCTCCCCCCATGGTCTATCTTCCCATCACTTTAGATTCACTACTCCGTAGCTCTTACCTTTCAGAAAGTGGTCGATTTTCTGTTTCTAGAATTGCTGCTCTTTTTATCTTCAATCTCCTCTTGGATTTGTAAGTGTTCAGAATGGTTTGACAAACTATGTAGCTGTTCTCCTGCTACCTGATGTCATCTCAGCCTGCTACTCCTCCACCATCTTGACTCCTACCCCCGTGTTCTTGTATTCTTTGGGTAAGTACCTAGTAGTGCAATTGCTGGACCATGGGGTAGTTGTATCTTTAAGTTTTTAAGGAACCTCCATACTGTTTTCCAGAGCGGCTGCACCAGCATGCATTCCCAGCAACAATGTATATACTCTTCATTTTATTTTATTTTTAAAAGATTTATTTATTTATTTTAGATAGAGGACAAGCAAGTGGGAGGGGGGAGGGTTAGGAGAGAATCCTAAAGCAGGATCCCCACTGAGTGTGGAGCCTGACCCCAGCCAGGCTCAATCCCAGGACCCTGTGATCATGATCTGAGCTGAAATCAAGTGTCAGCCACTTAACTGACTAAGCCACCCAGACACCCTACACTCTTCATTTTAAACTAATCTTTTCAAAACACTGTTTTGAATGTCTAAAGAGTAGGCCAGATGCAGTCACTTCATTAGTAATGGTAATAATACATTTAAAAAGTTCATCTGTGCAGAAATTTACTTGTTACAATGTAATTTTTATTACCCCTCCCTGAACATGTAGAAAAGAAATTTACCTAGTCCTTAAGGGAGGTTGACAATCTCATGAAAGGGCCTCACTAGACATCATTATGAGAGCAGAATATGTTAAAATCCACGTAGAATGTTCCATAGATAAGCTAAGTATATTTGTTACTCTCCAGTGACATCTGGGCTTAATTTTTTTTAGAACGCTGTTGCTGATGGTAAGGTGATGCTTAGAGGCTACTGCATTATGGAGAATGTAGGCTTATGCGTCTCACTTCCTACACCAAACCTCCTAGCTCAATTTTTTTGAAACTAAGAAATAAATGCATATTAACATATTAAATATAAAATATAATAAAATTGGGGGAATTGATTTATTTTGCTGGATTTTGAGATTAGAGAAAGATATTTGTTATTTGATATTCAGTCTAAAGCAAATAAAAATTCTGGTAGCCACTTTATGTTTTGAGTATTTAATCTGATTCAAAATTTGGTCTATTCGTATACAATTTCCAGGTATGTAACACAGCTTTAACCTTAAGCAATAGTATAAACAATGTTAAAGGTCAAAAGAATAGAGCCTGATAAAAATAAAATCTACAGTTATTTATATATTACCTTTTGAAAGTCTCAAGAAATAGAAGTTTTATTCATATGATTTGTTTGGTTTCTGTCACCAAAGAAATTCAGCTATCCCCGTGACAGAGACTTTGTAACAAAACCAGATAATTTTAGAGTAAGGCATTTAAAGTGAGGAATAGAAGTTATGAAGTTAAATGAACATAGATTCCAGCTTCTGTCCTGTTCTTCAGCCTGGAACATTATCTCTCTGCTTCTCTTCCTTAAAATTTTCCAGGAGATTTTAAATGACCCATGAAGTTCAGCTCCTTTTGTTCTATGTGTTATTGAAAACTAGTACCATGGCCCCAATGGATTGAAGTTTCCTAGTCTGTGTATGCTGAGATGAACACTATCATCTTGATCTTGGCTGGGGGAAGAGCTAATTTGCATTGGATGTAGGGATAGTTGGGAACTGACTCCCTAGTGCCTTGCATCTATTTCTATATTTTTCCTCCTCCTCCTCCTCCTCCTCTTCCTCTTCTTCTTCTCCTTCTTCTTCCTCTTCTTCTTCTTCTTTGCCACATTTTACTTCTGAACTGTGATTTATTCAGTAAGTACAGAGACTTTTTAAAAATGAACTGGAGGTTTCAATAAAGGCCTTGACTTTAAGATATATAACCCATGATGAAAAATAACCTCAGCTCAAAGCAAAAGAATGATCTTTACAAAAGCAGTAATGGAATATTTAGGTTCTGTTTACTATGCTGAAATAAGTCTATTTAATGTAGTAGAGAAAGAAAATGGTTGGGAATTAAGACCTCAATCGGTACTAGATGTGATTTGGAGTGAAGAGATACAACATCTTTGAAATGAATATTATGTTGAATACCTGGACTGTTTATGTGAATTGTACAGGTGTGACATATGATGATCATGTGTGATGACATATTTATCCATGTAAATCTCGGTGTACACCATGGGCTGATGGAAAAAGTGTATGTTATCACTACATTCTTCCAGTGTGGATTCCCTCTGGTAATTAGCTTGAAGGCAGTAATGTCATTTTCTCCGAAATCATTCTGTTACTGTTGGGAGTAGCTTTTAGCATTATAAACTCTTGGGCCTTTGCCTTTCAGCAGACAGACTTTAGGCTTGAGCACCCTTTAAAAGATGCTTAGAATTTCCTTTATTGCTTCAGGATTCTAGGGCAGTTTAGAACTTTAACATATTGCCACAGGTGTGACGTAAAAGAATTAAAGGACTAAATGCCCTTTTATTAGAACCACTCACTTACTGCAATAGGGAATATGGACATTTCAATATCTAATTTTTATTTGAATTTTATTCCTTTTCCTGTAATTGATGACTGATAAAAGGGTTATAGTGTATATTCTTTATGCAGTATTTATTTAAATTTTTCCCCAAAATGCTTACCTCTTTGTACTTGCCTCTCCCTAGATGGAGTTAAGTATTTTGATGAAGGGTAGACTGAGGTGAAGCAGTAACTCTCACCAGCTGCTTGCATAAATTAAGTCTCCAACTATTTCAAAAGGGAAAAAAATGAAAAAGGTTATGAAGGGCTGTGGGTAGCAGGTAAGAGCACTCAAGACAGATGTGTTAGAAAGCTGTTTCAAAGACACAGACCTATCTTTAGCAATTGCCTAGTGGTAGGTTGAGGTGGGGGGACTTGTTTCTTTCTGCAGTGATGTGTTAGGGATGATTTGCTAGGCAGTAAACTCACTTGTGCACTGAGTCTAAAATGGTGTGCTATGTTTGTTAATGCCAGTTTCCTTTTCAACTGCCTGCCCACCTTTCTTGGATGGGAGCCTCTGCTAATGGAATGGCAAGTGACACAACAAATGATCTGACAGTATTTTCCTGTTAGTCCTGTATAATCAGGATTTTACTGATGGATTATGCCCCAGAAAGTATTAGAAGAGAGGCTTTCTTTTTCTTCTGAATTCTTATAGTACTTTATACTTCTCTCCAGTAGAACAATTACTATTGTGCTGTATTGTAATTATTTGTGTCTGTCTTTTGACTATGAGTTCCTTGATGGCTTAAATTTTGTCTTAATTATCTTTGAATACACAGGATCTAGCACAGTTTCTGGAATATAGTGAAAACTCAATAAATGTTTGTGGATTCAATGAAGGAATGAGTGAAAAACGTTAATCCAGGCTACAAGGCCAAACAGAGAACAAAATACCCACACTTATAAGACTACTTGTTGTTTCATGATACTCAACTTCCTAGGGTTTAAAACAGTGCTTCTAGGCCTGGGCATCCATGTTTTCTTCTATGAACATAGAGGTATCATTGTCTTATTTCTTTGGAGAAGACAGCTATTTCTGTGCTGTTATTTTCTTCAAAACCTTTACTGGAGTGTAAGAATAATACCCTGAACCTCTTATTCATTGGAACCATCACAATTGTAATTAATTATTTTTTCTGCATTTGTGTAATTTGATTTGATTAAGGCCTGTATCTTTCACTAGACTGTGAGTTCAGTGGTGGAGGGTAAATACTTCTGATTTTGTTCACCATCACGGGATCTAACATAGTACCTGTCAAGGAGTAGGAAACCCATAAATGGACATTTACGTTCAGTTTTCCATGCTTCCTTTTTCATGCCAGCTTGGTGTGTGTGTGTGTGTGTGTGTGTGTGTGTGTGTGTGATTTTTCTGGAATAGGAAAATATATGTATATTAGTCTTCTCAATATTACCTTGAAAAGTTTTTTTCAGGTTCTAATCTAACATTTGAGTATCCAGGCTCTTTTCAGGATGCTATAACAAAATCTATATAATAAAATTACTTGACCAGATTATTTATTTTTGGAAAGAGAATGGCCATCTCTAAAGGGAATATGTTGACTTTTAAAGTGCCCAAGTTTGGAAAACTCAGCAGTGTTGATCTCAATGGAGTCTTTCCATTAACTTTTAAAGGAATGAGTGTTTGGCTGCTGCATAGGCTTCTCTCAAGGGGAAGGGCCTTTAGAGTGACACTCAGTAATTTAGCCATTAAGGTTAATGTTCATCTTCTCTCTGTCTACTGAAACATCTAAGGTAGGCAGTGCAAATAGCTTATCAGGTAGTTTTAAAGGTCATGTACAAAGGAAAAAAAAAATCCTGCGCTGCTCATGGAAATGTCCTTAGTAATCAGTGCTTGCCTATGGGAGGAGGGGCTGAGGCACTCTCTCAGCTCATCTATCTTGCCTTTTCCTCCAGGTCACTTTGTGACAAATTTTGAGTTGACAGCATCCCAGCCTGGAAGGTAGCTAGCTATGCACATCTCTGCTTTCTCTATTAGTGACGTCAATAAGTTTTTTTTTTTTTTAACAACTTCTCTTTTCTTCTTCAGCCTCTGCACTCTACCTCTGGGGTGAGTATGACAGAGATAGGAGCAAAGAGCAGACTTCTTCGTTGAAATTCTTCAGCATTGGTAATAACCAAAGGAGCACTGCTTGTTATATGCAACCAATGAATCAATAAATTCAACCCCCCAAACTAATAATACACTATATGTTAACTAAATTGAGTTTACACCAACAAACAAACAAACAACCCTCCTGACCTTTCAGGGAATGAGTTAGAATAAGAATGGTAGGATGCTCAGCTTTTCCCCTTTTTCATTTCAGCCTGTGACAAGCTATGCCCTCTCATCCTTCTGCCCTGCTGTGACCCTCTATGGAATACACAAATTGGGCCCTGCCTGGTCAGCACCAACCACATCATGAATCCCTCATAAATGGATCTTAAGCTTCTCAAGAGAAACGAAAACTTAATCCACTACTCCAGATCCCAGTTGAGACCACTGACTTAGCTTCATTTGAGACTTCATTGAATTATTAGTCTTTCTCTCTTCCTACTTTCTCCAGCAGTAAAAAATATGGGTTACAACTACTTGGAGGATGAAGGAAAACCCAGAGTTTTTAAAAATGGTAACTCTGAGGCAGACATTTAGGAATGACTCTAATAGTTCTTTTGGAAAAGTGAACTGTACCTCTGGGCTTATTGTGATCACACAGTGAGAGAAAAGTCACAGAATGAGTCAGCAACAATGATGAAGAATGCATTTTTCCCAGTGCACTGAACGGCTGCTTTACCTATAAATTCAGTAGTAAGATAAGAGTCTGCTGTCATTCTGTTTTATCATCTGCTTCTGAGAATACAGCAGCAGATTTGGGGGATTATATTTTCAGGAAAAGTTATATTTTCAAAATCTTACTGATGACTACATCCACTCCTTGTCTCCCTGCCTTGCCCCTCCCTTCTTCCCTGAGTCATAATAGAAAATTTTTTCATATAAGGGAGAGTTTTTGTTGTTGTTGTTCTCACATTCAGTTTATTTTTGTTTTCCAGAACTCTGTAGTCTTCCATTTTTACTTTTTTTTTTTAAGATTTTATTTATTTATTTGACAGAGAGAGATCACAAGTAGATGGAGAGGCAGGCAGAGAGAGAGAGGGAAGCAGGCTTCCTGCTGAGCAGAGAGCCCGATGTGGGACTCGATCCCAGGACCCTGAGATCATGACCTGAGCCGAAGGCAGTGGCTTAACCCACTGAGCCACCCAGGCGCCCCCCATTTTTACTTTTTAATGGTAGTTTATTGGCAGACATAAGAAACAACAGAGAAGTGCTAGGGATGGCTTGAGCAGATTAATTTCCATGGAACTCAGCTCAGAGAAAAATGTAGTTTTGTTTAAATTTTTATTTCATCTTACAAAAATGAATTCCACATCTCATGGCTATAGATTTGTTTTTAAGATGATGACCAAACTGTGTGCACCAGAATCTCTTTCATGACATTTAATCTTGAACATCAGAGTAGAAAGGCCTAAAGATTGGAAATAGAAAATAAGTTAAGAATTGAAGTTTTGATTAGACTTTTCATTCCAAAGTTAACTTTTATTAACAGCATGCATTTTATGTTTGAAAATAAAGGACAATGAGTCCTTCATCGCCACAGAATTTTGCAAATGACATTCTTTTTTTAAATTAAATTAATTTTTTTTGTGTGTGTGTTCTAAAATTCATTGTTTATGCACCACACCCAGTGCTCCACGCAATACGTGCCCTCCTTAATACCCACCACCAGGCTCACCCAACCCTCCACTCCCCTCCCCTCCAAAGCCCTCAGTTTGTTTCTCAGAGTCTATGATCTCTCATGGTTTGTCTCCCCATCCAATTTCCCCCAATTCATTTCTCTTCTCTCTCTCCTAATGTCCTCTGTGTTATTGCTTATGCTCCGCAAGTAAGTGAAACCATATGATAATTGACTCTCTCTGCTTGACTTATTTATGCTGAGCAAATGACATTCTCAAGTATACTGGTCATAATTGTAATAATTGTACCATGTTTTGGTTATTTGTTATATATGTGGTAGGCATTATATATACTATATATATATACACACACACACACGTATATATATATATAAAACATATATATATGATCTAATATTAATAATTATAATCACATTGCAAGATACAGATTGTCTCCATTTTGTAGACAAGGTGACTGAAACAGAAAAGTTTAGGTGGCTCAAATATTGGTACCCAGTTAATAAGTGGTCAAATTTTTGCACTCCATATTCATAATTTTTATACTGAAAAATTTTCAAGTGAGAGGATTCAGGAGGTCAGTTTCTCCTTCAATTGCCAATGTACTCTATTCATATGCCCTGCAGAGCTGGCTTCAGGAAACTGAAAATAGTTCTATGAATGTGAATTTTTTTTTCAGGGCTTCTATATTCCTGGAAAAATAGACAATTTTCTAGGGTATACCATCTTTTGGAATACAGATTTAGTATTAAATTTGATCCTATATTGCAAAGACAATCCTGAGTGTTTATGGAGCAAGCATAACCACAATGTGGTGATTTAAAGACCAGTTCTCTCAGGTTGCTTATTACAAGGACAGTCTCCTAACATACTCCAAAATATATGTTATGGGTCCTTGTATTTCTATCCAAGGAGTGCAACACAATTAGTCCTTCAGAATAAGTTATGAAAAAAAGCTAAAGACCACAAAGCCTGAAATTTCCTTCTGAAATAATTAATGTAACTAGTCTTAATATGAACATTGTTGGGTCACCTGGCTGGTTCAGTCAGTAGAGCATGTGGCTGTTGATCTCAGGGGTCATGAGTTCAAGCCTCATATTGGCTGTAGAGATTACTTAAAAAATATGAACATTGTCTTAAGTTCTGTACAATGATGGTAATTTGAATGTTATTGGAAATATCAAGTCAGTGTATATATAACTTTAAATTGAATTTCTTTTTCCCCCTTTTTTTCATTTTTTTTTTGTTTATAAATTTGACATAAGAAAGTACATAGTTTAAGTCTCAAAAAACTAGGAAGTAGTAGCCAGTTGACTGAATTTACATCTGATATTTTGGGTATGATATTGATCCTGAAATACACAGTGAAGAAAAATAAATTAGAGAATACTGCCCAGTACCTCAAGTCCCTTTTAGAATCTCAGAGAATCTGAAGTGATCTAGCTCATCTTTTTCTAAGTATGTCCTTAAAATGTCATGACTTCCTAAAAGATAGTGTCGTTTACTGTGTGGCTAGAATGTATAAAGAATAAGGTAAGTTACATTGCATCAATTTCAATTAATCAGCTTTATTAAGGTATAATTTAGAGTAGCAAAATTCACCAACTTTAAGTATATAATTTGATGACTTTTGGCAAATGTGTACAGTCATGTAATTAACACCATGATCAAAATGTAGAAGTTTTTATCAATCCAAAATGTTTTTCATACCATTTTGCAGGAAATCCCAAGCCCTCAGCATGGGGCACTGCTTTCTGTCACTATAAATTTGCTTAATTAAGAATTGCATATAAATAGGGGTACCTGGGTGGCTCAGTCATTAAGCATTTGTCTTTGGCTCAGGTGATGGTCCCAGGGTTCTGGAATTGAGCCCTGCATTGTGTATCTCTGCTCAGTGGGAAGCCTGCTTCTCCCTCTTCCACTCCCCCTGCTTGTGTTCCCTCTCTCACTGTCTCTCTCTTTCAAATAAATAAATAAAATCTTATAAAAAAAGAATTACATATATATATAATTATACAGTATATACATACAGTCTTTTGGGGTTGGTTTCTTTAATTTGTATCGTTACATGCATCAGTAATTTATTCCTCTTTTTGCTGAGTAGTAGTCCACTGAAAAAATGTAGCATAATATTTTTATGTACTCACCAGTTGATGGACAGTTGAATTGTTTTTGCTTTTTGGCTGCTATAACTAATGCTGCAATAAATATTCATGTATAATTTTTGGTGTATGCCCATGTTTTCATTTCTCTTGATTATTAACTGGAGTGGAATAGCTAGATCAAAAGTTTAGAATATGATTAATGTTCTTTTTAGTTTTTAAAAAGATTTTATGGGGGTACTTGTGTGGCTCAGTGGGTTAAAGCCTCTGTCTTCACCTCAGGTCAGGATTCCAGGGTCCTGGGATCAAGCCCCCCATAGGGCTCTCTGCTCAGCAGGGAGCCTGCTTCCCTTCTCTTTCTCTGTCTGCCTCTATGCCTAGTTGTGATCTATGTCTGTCAAATAAATAAATAAATAAAATCTTTAAAAAAATAAAAAAAGATTTTATGTATTTATTTATTTTAGGCAAGAGATAGTGGGGAGAGAGGCAGAAGGAGAGGGAAAGAATCTCCAGAAGACTCTGTGTTAAGCACAGAGCCCAATGCAGGGGTCATTCTCCCAACCCAAGCCAAATAAAAGATAAAAATAAATTAAAAAATAAAAGATAAGAGAGAGAGGAGTACGGAGGGGAGCCCATAAGGCCAATGTTTCCCAAAGCCATTTGCTTGGAAAATGAGAGGGACTAAATTTCATGAGTTTTTTTTGCAACCAGTAGGGCTTAGCCTGAAGTTTTAAAGGTCAACAGGTTTGGCTGGGATAGAGCTTGGAGGGCACGTCCCTGCTCCTGGAAAGAAGGCAGGTAAACAACTGGGATGGGAGCAGACAGCATAGAAACAGTGATCTGATGAATGCCTGGGCACACAGGGGGATTATTCACTCTTCTCCAAGCACATTGCTAAGAGGCGGCATTCACAGAGATGTCACTCCAGGAACAAAAGAGCTGGCTGGCACCATTTCCCTCCCTTATCCCTCAATGTAAACAGAGCTACCTGAGGGAAGCAACTCAGTACTGAAACTGATTGCCTAACTTGCTTACACAAAGACTTACCTCCTTGTTTTCTGGTAGGATTTCCCTTCTCAGTCAAGCCTGCCTTAGTCCCAGTGTGGTGCCACACCCCCCCAACCACTGAAGACCAGCATGGACCCCTGCCCATATGGTGTCTCATGAGCAGAGAATTCTGCAGGGCCTCAGTTCTAGAGGAGTTGGTGTCAAGTCTCATTTCGGAAGCAGATCAGAGCACAGCTAGTTGAAACATGCCACATTCATGCCAGGGACCAGACACTGCAGAGGATCTCCTGGCCTGAGTGATAGAGCAGCCAAAACACAACAGATGAACATATGCAACACAGAGTGAAGGCACTCCCTGAAGCATCAGGCCCTGGGTACCAAATGACTTCCTCTTCATAAAACTTTCAAGAGCAGGAGACAAAAATGGAATTTATAACACAGAGAAGAAAGAGCAGAGACTTAGATAAAATGGCAACACAGGGGAATTTATACCAAATGAAAGATCAACATAAGTCCATGGCCAGAGATCAAATTGAAAAAGATATAAGAAACATGCCTGATGGAGAATTTAAAGCAACAGTCATGAGGATATCCACTGAGCTAGAGAAAAGAAAAATAGACATCATTGGGACTTTTACCACAGAGATAAAGAATTAAAAAATAATCAGAGATGAAGATTACAATAAATGAGATTGGAAACAAGTCTGATATAATGAACAGCAGGGTGAAAGGAGGAGAGGAATGAATTAGTGATATAGAAGACAAAATAATGGAATATAATGAAGCTGAACAAAAGAGACAAAGATGAATTAGGGAACACAAGAATAGACTTAGGGAACTCAGTGATGCCATCAAATGTAATAACATTTGTATTATAGGAGGCCCAGAGGAAGAGAGAGAAAAGGGGGAAAAAGATTTATTTTAGGAAATAATAGCAGAAAACGTCCCTAATCTGGAGGAAAGAAATAGATGTCCAGATTCAGGAGGCACAGAAAACTCATCAAAATCAACAAAAGCAGGTCAACACCAGGGAATTTTGTAATTAAATTTGCAAAATATAGTGATAAAGGAAAAAAAAATCTTAGAAGCAGAAAGACAAAAGAAGTCCTTAACTTTCAAGGGAAGACCCATAAAGCTAGCTAGCAATTTCTCAACAGAAAGATGGCAAGCCAGAAGGGAGTGGCATGATATATTCAATGTGCCAAATGGCAAAAATCTGTAGCCAAGAATATTCTATCTAGCAAGGCTATCATTAGGGATTGAAGGAGAGATACAGAGATTCCTAGACAAACAAAAACTAAAGGAGTTTATGCCCACTAAACCAGCTCTGTAAGAAATATTAAAGAGAACTCCTTGTATGCAAAGGAGAGATCAAAAGTGACAAAGAAAAGATCAGAGAAAATCCCCAGAAACAACAACAAAACGAGTAATAAAATGGCAATCTTTTAATGCACGTCTTTCTATAGTTACACTGAATGTAAAAGGGCTAACTGTTCCAATCAAAAGGCATGGGGTGTCAGAATGGGTTAAGAAAACAAGACCCATCTATATGCTATTTATAAGAGAGTCAGTTTAGACCTAAAGACATCTACAGATTGAAAGTGAGGGGGTGGAGAAGCATTTATCACACAAGTGGATGTCAAAAGAAAGCCAGAGTCACAATACTTATATTGGACAAACTAGACTTCAAAACTGAGACTGAGAAAAGAGACAAAGAAGGGTATTACATAGTATAAAGGGCACAATCCAACAAGAAGACCTAACAAGCATGCATATATATATATATATATATATATATATATATATATATATATATACGATTAAGCACCCAAATATATAAGGCAATTAATAAAAAGCATAAAGGAATGAATTAATAACAACATAATAATATTAAGGTACTTTAACACCCCACTTATATCAACAGATCATTTAAACAAAAGATAAACAAGTAAACAGTGGTTTTGAATGACACACTGGACCAGATGGACCTAACAGATATATTTAGAACATTCCATCCCCAAAAAGCAGAATACACATTCTTTTCAAGTGCACAGGGAACATTCTCCAGAGTAGAACATATATTAGGTCACAAAACAGGCCTCAATGCATACAAAAAGAATTGAAATGATACCATACACTTTTTCTGACCACAACACTATGAAATTAGAGTCAGCCACAAGACAATATTTGGAAAGAATACAAATACATGGAGTTTAAACAACATGATACTAAAAAATGAATGTGTCAACCAGGAAATCAAACAAGAAATACAGAAGATACATGAAAACAAAGAAAATGTAAACACAGTTGTCCAAAACATTTGGGATGCAGCAAAAGTAGTCCTAAGAGGAAAGTATATAGTAATACAATCCTACCTCACAAAGCAGGAAAAATTTCGAATAAACAACCTAACCTTATACCTAGAGGAGCTAGAAAAAGCACAAGAAATGAGGCCTAAAGCCAGAAGAAGGAAGGAAATAATAAAGATTAGAGCCGAAATAAATGATATAGAAACTAAAAAAAAAAAAAAAGAAATAGAACAGATAAACGAAACCAGTAGTTGGTTCTTCAAAAAAAAAAATTAATAAAATTCATAAACCCCTAGTCAGACTTATCAAAAAGAAAAGAAAGGTGTGTGGGACACTCAAAATTTTCACTGCTCTATGCATGCATATGTCTGCAAATGACTGAAAAATCCCTGTGAATATTGATTTTGGGTTACAAGTAAATTTAAGTGAGGTTCAAATTTGAAAAATATGGAATCTACAAATGATGGATATTGAGTATCCTCATACATGACTTGTTTCTTTCCACTTACCTATTCTGACCTAGTGATACTTAAAGGGTATACTGCCTGGAAGTTGGCACATTCCCAGTTATATGACCTCTTCATAAGACCTATGAACCTCAAGAACTGTCTTTATCATAAAAAACTCAAAATGCCAGGAGGTCATTCTAATTGAAATAGGAGTTGGAGGCTTTTACCTCAGAATTTTATGGTACTCTAACCATTTTGTAGCACAGACCACTGCTCCTGGTACTGACTAGTTGGACCCACCTTCCCTCAGTCTATTTATTCTTGACAGAAGGAATATGGTATCCAAATATACTTCATATTCTTTTGACCCAATTATGTATTTCATTGTCTGTATCAACCATTTTTAGTGTATAAGTAAGGTGGGTCTTGTTTATATGTATCATTAGGAAGTGTATGGTTTCATCAAAGCACTTTTTCTCCAATTGACTAGTCAGTTTTACCCTACCTAGTACCCTCTTTCATCTCATGAAATTCTTTAGGTTTAAGAAAATTGTCATGTGGTTTTCTGTCAGTGATTAAGAAAGGTCACTTTGAAATTTCCTTTTTGGCCTTTTTTGGCTCTTCTATCTGTCATGTCACATTAGATTTTTTCATGGATTATGCCATGCATGGTATTGTAAGGATACTCAGCCTATCATGAAAATAAAACCCCTGTATGTGAAAACAGGGAAAAAAGATCTGCACTTTGTTGAAAAATAGATTAAAGAAGTAAAAATCATTATTGAAAGTTAAATCCTGAATCTGAGAAACAAAGGCCAGGAAGGGCAACCTTGACACAGTTTTCAGCAGAAGCTTGTCTTGAGAGGCCAAAGAGAGATTTTTTCTATAAAAAAGGGACATTTGGGTTTATCTTCAGGTCTTTCAGACAAGGCAGGGAAAATGTGGTGTGCTTCATTTAAACAGAGCTTGCTCCCTTCTGAGCTTAGAGTTCCTTGTATCTGGGGCCAAAGCCTCTCAGTGAGTCAGACTCCAGAGGCCTGCACGAGGGCCAATATCTAAATGTTCTGGAATAAGTAGAAGCAGTATGGTATAAAAATATCCAAAGGCTTAAAGAAAACTGTGGAAAGTTATTTTTGTGTGCATGTTTTACTCCAAAATATAAATAATAGTAATAAAATAATTATATAGTTTGGAATCTAACCTGGTGTGCCATTGGTTCTCCTCTAAATGAAGTGTCATTTGTGGATACATGCATTTCTTCTTTCCCCTTTACCTTCAAGATCTGACATACTTTTGAGTTTCTGAACCTAGATTTCCTTTTTTCTGGTTTTCTCCTTGATATGAGTTCACTTTTGACTTTTCTTCCTCATGAAACTTTTTCCTTACATTAAAAAAACCCCAAAACCCTCTTTTGTCCATGTCAAGTGATTTCCTGTGCTCATCCTATTTAATAGTGTGCTGCCCCAGACATCAGCTGTCCCTTTGAGGGGTCTCTAAGTTCATGCTCTTGCAGTGTTCATCTAGAGGGAGAGCCTGTCCATCAGTGTCTTCTTTCAGTTGCTCCCTTAGAATGCTTCAGGTTATTTTCTCTCCTCAATCCTGACTTTGTTTGGAATCTTTAAGGCTCTCTCCTTTACCATCTTCAAGCTCTCTCTTGCTCTCTCTCCACTTTTTCCCATTACCTATAAACAAGTTGAGCTCTACAAGCCCTTGAAATCCCAATAATAGAAAACTGGCCTAAATGAGCCCCTAAATCATCTTTGTTATTCTTGGTAGCAATCGTCCTGTTTCTTTCTCCTTTTATCTTCATATTTTTAAAAAGAATAACTCACTCTTGTTGCTGTGATTTTCTTTATCTGCAGTCTAAATCTTTTGTTCCCACAACTCTAGAGAAGCTATTCTTGTCAGGGTATCTAGTGATTTTGAAATAATCAAATATAGTGATTTGTGCCAGTCTTTTTCATTTTCCTTAGTCCTTCAACTTTGTCATGGTTGAACCAAACTTCATTGGATGATGTTTTGAAAAATGTAAAATAAAAAGTGTAGAAGTTTCCCAGCCCTGCTCTGGATTCCTCATTTCTACTTCCAGAAAGCAATAACTGTAACAGTTTATTATATAACTTTCCAGAAATTTTCTATGTATGATCAAACACCTTTTAATACAAATAGGATCATATTATATCTAATTTCTTATGTAGACTGTTTTCCCCACTTAAAAATATGTCTTGTAGGCCTTTCTATATTGGTATATACAGATTTACCCCATCAAAAAAATGACTGAGCAGTTTTCCCCGGTAAGGATGAATCATAGCTTATTTAACTGGTCTCACACTGTTGGATGTTTTGATAGTATCCAAATCACAGTGTTATAATGAACATACTTATAAAACAAATGTATTTACATTTGATTGATTGTATAATATATCCATAGGATAATTTCTGGATTTGGAAATGCTCCTGAGCTCCCTCTTTTTTGAAATATTGACACTTTAAATAATATAACAAATACCAATGTTATCTCCAGATTAAGAGATGGAACATTTGCCCACCTGTATGCCTCTTTCCTACATCCTCTTCCATCCCATCCCTCAAGTAATAACTGATATGGATTTTATATTAATAATTTTCTTGCTTTAAAGATATAATTTTGCCATATATATGGCATGCTTATATATACATCTTTATATATGTATTTCTATGTTTTCTCTGTTTTCTTTAATCTTTATGTAAATTGAATCAGACTTCTATGACTTGCCTTTAAAATTCTGCTTATCTAATTTATCCATGGTGATATACCCAACTCCATCATCTTAGCAGTCTTTTCTCCATTGGCTTTCTATCATCCTGGATCTCTTTGTTCGCTTCTCCTGTTTTGTTTTCCTCTCTGATTTCTTTCCATCTCTTCAGTCTGTCTGTTCTCTGAGTTTTAGTCCACTGTGCTCTGTTCTTCATCTCAATTTCCACTAAGTGACCTTAACCCTCTTTTATATCTTCTATTCTCTTATTCATGTGGATGACTTCCAGAACTATATTTCTGCCTGTAACCTCTTTTCTGAGTTCTAGCCTATTATCTTCAATATTTTTACATGTATATCTTATTAAGTACCTTAAATTATATTGGATTCAAATAGCATTTAGTTGATATGATTTTATTTTAATTCCAGACCCCGTGCTAGATGCTAATGATTCAAAGAAGACTAAGATATGGTCCTGCATTTTGATACAAAAACACAGATGTGCCAACTTGAATAAAAGTTTATATGAGTTTATTGCATTTTCTTAGATTCCTTCTGCCTCTATAACACCATCCTTTTCCTCCTCACCCAGGCTCATTCAATTACCTTAGCCTTTCTTTTCCCTAAGACTTCTTACTCCTTAGGTTTTTGATCTTTTCCTCTTGCTTCACATAAAGATTCAGTTACCACATTTATTCAATTCTTAACTTTTGTGTATAACCTTCCTCTTTCCACTTCCCCCTCTTCACCCCCCTTCCTCTTCAAAGATTTCCTCTCTCCACACTGAGGCTCTTACAAAAAATTTTTTTTTCAACCTCTAATTCATTCTGTAACTTGTACACTATTTAAACTTTCCAATATTCAGCTTTTAATATTGCTACTACTCATCCACTCAAAAAGCTCCAATAATTGTCTGGTGCTTATTAAATAAGATCTCAATTCCATAGTATTACATTTAGGGCTATATAGTCTGACCCAAAACTCTCTCTTCAACCTTCTCTCCTGTTACTGATTTCCTGTGGAGGATTTGCAAACTCAAATGACCATGATCATTAGGAAGGTAATGCAAATTAGTGAATCTGGCTAAGTGAGGACTCTAGTGAACTGGGAAGCAAATTTTCCACCTAGGGTGTACAGCCTGTGGCTAAACTTAAGCTGACTATTGCTGTGTGGCAATTGCAATTGAAGTGTTGCCAGAGTTTTAATTTTTTCAAGAGAAGCCAGAAATTCAGATTTTTATATAAAATCTTTGCATTATTAGATGTTGGCCACTAATAAAACCCTCTTCTGTGAAAAGAACATGTGGCTGAGGGCTGCTAATTTATGGATTCTGCCCTATGAAAACTCTAGCCAGGCTGATACACCATTTGGATTCTCACCTCTATTTTGCTTGCCTAAAATGTCTTTAGCCATTCTCTCAGCTTATCAGAATCTTTTATAACCTAGCTCTTTTGGGAAACTTTTCCTGGCTAGAAAACCTGATATCCTAGGGCACTTATTATGTCTTTTTAATAATTTGGCATTTAAAAATGCCTTATATTTGCTGACTGTTTTTCTTTCCTGTTCTTATGTTTCTTTGAAGAGTTTAATGAGTATACAGATAATATAAATTCATTATAAAATTTTAAATACATATAAATTATCCAACTTAAATAATGACCCTTTGTGTTACCACTAAACAAAAGTACTCTAAACAGCTTTATATGCCCTTATTTCTTTCTAGGAACTGTGAAAGCTCTCTATCCCTCCCTTTATCTCTATCTCTCTCCATTTATCTCCAAGTTATCTTTCCTAAGGCTTGTATCAGTTTACATTCCAATAAACAATATATGAGAATACATTTTAAAATTTTATTTTATTTTTTTTTTCAGTGTTCCAAAATTCATTGTTTATGCACCACACCCAGTGCTCTGTGCAATACATGCCCTCCATAATACTCACCACCAGGCTCACCCAAACCCCCATCCTTCTTCCTCCAAAACCATGAGAGACTGTGGACTCTGAGAAACAAACTGAGGGTTTTGAAGAGTATTTTTAACCCACCACTGTTTCAAAAATTTTTTTAAATTTTTTTTTAAATTCAAGTATAATTAACATACAGTATTATATTAGTTTCAGGTGTATGATGTAATGATTCAACAATTCTATATGTTATCTGATGCTCATCGTGATAAGTGTATTTTTTAAAAAAATTTTTAGAGAGAATGCATACGTGAGTGAGGTGGGGAGAGGAGGGGCAGAGAGAGAGGGAGAGAGAATCTTTTTAAAAAATTTTTTTCAGAGATTAAGAGTCACTTATGGTTTGTCTCCCTCCCAATCCCATCTTGTTTCATTTACTCTTCTCCTACCCCCTCAACCCCCCATGTTGCATCTCCTCTCCCTCATATCAGGGAGATCATATGATAGTTGTCTTTCTCCGAATGACTTATTTCGCTAAGCATGATACCCTCTAGTTCCATCCACGTCGTCGCAAATGGCAAGATTTCATTTCTTTTGATGGCTGCATAGTATTCCATTGTGTATATATACCACATCTTCTTTATCCATTCGTCTGTAGATGGACATCTAGGTTCTTTCCATAGTTTGGCTATTGTAGACATTGCTGCTATAAACATTCGGGTGCACGTGCCCCTTCGGATCACTACGTTTGTATCTTTAGGGTAAATACCCAGCAGTGCAATTGCAGGGTCATAGGGTAGTTCTATTTTCAACATTTTGAGGAACCTCCATGCTGTTTTCCAGAGTGGTTGCACCAGCTTGCATTCCCACCAACAGTGTAGGAGGGGTCCCCTTTCTCCGCATCCTCGCCAGCATCTGTCATTTCCTGACTTGTTCATTTTAGCCATTCTGACTGGTGTGAGGTGATATCTCATGGTGGTTTTGATTTGTATTTCCCTGATGCCGAGTGATATGGAGCACTTTTTCATGTGTCTGTTGGCCATCTGGATGTCTTCTTTGCAGAAATGTCTGTTCATGTCCTCTGCCCATTTCTTGATTGGATTATTTGTTCTTTGGGTGTAGAGTTTGCTAAGTTCTTTATAGATTTTGGACACTAGCCCTTTATCTGATATGTCATTTGCAAATATCTTCTCCCATTCTGTCAGTTGTCTTTTGGTTTTGTTCACTGTTTCCTTTGCTGTGCAAAAGCTTTTGATCTTGATAAAATCCCAAAAGTTCATTTTTGCCCTTGCTTCCCTTGCCTTTGGTGATGTTCCTAGGAAGATGTTGCTGCGGCTGAGGTCGAAGAGGTTGCTGCCTGTGTTCTCCTCGAGGATTTTGATGGATTCCTTTCTCACATTGAGATCCTTCATCCATTTTGAGTCTATTTTCGTGTGTGGTGTAAGGAAATGATCCAATTTCATTTTTCTGCATGTGGCTGTCCAATTTTCCCAACACCATTTATTGAAGAGGCTGTCTTTTTTCCATTGGACATTCTTTCCTGCTTTGTCGAAGATGAGTTGACCATAGAGTTGAGGGTCCATTTCTGGGCTCTCTATTCTGTTCCATTGATCTATGTGTCTGTTTTTGTGCCAGTACCATGCTGTCTTGATGATGACAGCTTTGTAATAGAGCTTGAAGTCCGGAATTGTGATGCCACCAACTTTGGCTTTCTTTTTCAATATTCCTTTGGATATTCGAGGTCTTTTCTGGTTCCATATAAATGTTAGGATTATTTGTTCCATTTCTTTGAAAAAAATGGATGGAGGGTTGATGGGGGGAGGGGGTTGGGAGAGGGGGTGGTATTATGGATATTGGGGAGGGTATGTGCTATGGTGAGTGTTGTGAAGTGTGTAAACCTGGCAATTCGCAGACCTGTACCCCTGGGGATAAAAATATATGTTTATAAAGCTGTAAAAAAAAAAAAAAAGAAAAAAAAGAAAGAAAGAAAGGATGAATACCCAAGTTTTGTAGCAACATGGACGGGACTGGAAGAGATTATGCTGAGTGAAATAAGTCAAGCAGAGAGAGTCAATTATCATATGGTTTCACTTATTTGTGGAGCATAACAAATAGCATGGAGGACAAGGGGAGATGGAGAGGAGAAGGGAGTTGAGGGAAATTGGAGGGGGAGGTGAACCATGGGAGACTATGGACTCTGAAAAACGATCTGAGAATTTTGAAGGGGTGGGGGGTGGGAGGTTGGGGGCACCAGGTGGTGGGTATTGTAGAGGGCACAGATTGCATGGAGCACTGGGTGTGGTGCAAAAATAATGAATACTGTTATGCTGAAAAAATAAAAAAATTAAAAAAAAATTTTTTTTTCAATTTATTTTTTAAATTTATTTTCAGTGTTTCAGAATTCATTGTTTATGCACCACACCCAGTGCTCCATGCAATATGTGCCCTCCATAATACCCACCATCAGGCTCACCCAACCTCCTACCCCCCGCCCTCCAAAACCCTCAGATTGTTTTTCAGAGTCCACAGTTCATCTTAAGCAGGTTCCATCGCCAACCCTGAGATCATGGCCTGAGCCGAAATCAAGAGTTTGACACGTAGCTGACTGAGCCACCCAGGTGCCAAATGATAAGTGTAGTCTTAAACCCCTTCACTTATTTCACACATATGCCCACCCACCTTTCCTTTGGCAACCGTTAGTTTGATCTCTATATTTAAGAATGTGTTGCGACGCCTGGGTGGCTCAGTTGGTTAAGCCACTGCCTTCAGCTCAGGTCATGATCCAGGGTGCTGGGATCGAGTCCCACATCGGGCTCCTCGGTGGGGAGCCTGCTTCTCTCTCTGCCTCTGCCTGCTTGTGCACTCTCTCTCTCTCTCTGACAAATAAATAAATAAATAAAATATTTAAAAAATGTGTTTTTGTTTATCATTTTTTAATTTTGATTCTTAAATTCCACATATCAGTGAAATCATATATTACTAGTCTTTCTTTGATTGACTTATTACACTTAGCATTATACCCTCAGATCTATCCACATCGTTGCAATTGGCAAGATTTTATTCTCCTATATAGCTGACTAATATTCATATATATAATATATATACATACATACATATATATATGATATATATCAAAGGACACATATGTTGCTCCATATCTTACCAATTATAAATAATGCTACAATAAACATAGGAGTGCATATATATTTTTGAATTAGTGTTTTAGTATTCTCTGGGTAAATACCCAGTAGTTGGATTACTGTATCATATGATAATTCTATTTTTAACTTTTTGAAGAGCCTCCATACTGTTTTCCACAGCAGGTGCACACAGTACATTTCAACCAACAGTGCATAAATGTTCCTTTTACTCCAGATCCTCACCAATACTTGTTGTTTCTTGTGTTTATTATTTTAGCCACTATTTAGACAGGTGTGAAGTGATATCTCATTGTGTTTTTGATTTGCATTTCCCTGATGTTGAGTGGTATTGAACATCTTTTCATGTATCTGTTGGCCACCTGTGAGTCTTCTTTGGAAAATGTCTATTCATGTCTTCTGCCCATTTTTAATTGGATTGTTTGTTTTTCTGGTGTTAAGTTGTACAAGTTCCTTATATATTTTGGATACTACCCCCTTATTGGGTACATCATTTGCAAATATCTTCTCCCAATTAGTGGGTTGTCCTTTTGTTGATGGTTTCCCTCACTGTATGAAAGCTTTTAATTTTTGTGTAGTCCCAATAGTTTAATTTTACTTTTGTTTCCCTTGCCTCAGGAGACATATCTAGAAATATGTTTCTATAGCTGATATCAAAGAGATTATTGCCCATGTTTTCTAGGGATTTTATGGTTTCTGGTCTCACATTTAGGTCTTTAACCCATTTTGACTTCATTTTTGTGCATGGCATAAGAAAGTGGTCCAGTTTCATTCCTTTGCTTGCAACTGTCTAGTTTTCCCTAAATTTCTTGAAGAGACTGTCTTTCCCATTGTACACTCTTGTCTCCTTTGTTATAGATTACTTGACAATATAATGATGGGTTTATTTCTGGGGTCTCTATTCTGTTCCCTTGACCTATATGTCTATTTTTATACCAGTACCATACTGATTTGATTAATACAGCTGTGTAATATATCTTGAAATCTGGGGTTTTGATACTTCCAATTATGTCTTCTTTGATAAAACTTTGAATATCTTCAGTTGTTCAGGGTCCCACACAAATTTTACGATTATTTATTCTAGTTCTGTGAAAAATGCTGTTGCTGTTTTGATAGGGATTACATTAACTTTGTAGATTGTTTTGGTTAGTAGGGAAAATTTAACAATACCTGTTCTTCTAATCTATGATCATGGAATATCTTTCTATATGTGTCATCCTCATTATTTCATCAATTTTTTATAGTTTTCAGAATACAGTCCTTTCAGTAACTTGGTTAAGTTTATTCTTTGGTATTTTATTATAAGACAATGGGATCATTTTCTTAATTTCTCTTTCTGGTACTTCATTATTAGTGTATAGAAATGCAACAGATTTCTGTATACTGATTTTGTGTTCTGTGACTTTATTGAATTCATTTACCACTTCTAGTAGTGTTTTTTCTTTTAAAGGGAGTCTTTAGGGGACGCCTGGGTGGCTCAGTTGGTTAAGCAGCTGCCTTCGGCTCAGGTCATGATCCCAGCGTCCTTGGATCGAGTCCCACATCGGGCTCCTTGCTTGGCAGCGAGCCTGCTTCTCCCTCTGCCTCTGCCTGCCACTCTGTCTGCCTGTGCTCACTCTCACTTCTCTCTCTATGACAAATAAATAAATAAAATCTTTAAAAAAAAGGGAGTCTTTAGGGTTTTCACGTTTAGTATCATGTGATCTGCAAATAGTGAAAGTTTTACTTCTTCCTTACTAACTTGGATGCCTTTTATCCCTTTTCTTGTCTAATTTCTGTGGCTAGGACTTCCAGTACTATGTTGAATAAAACTGGTAATAGTAGATACACTTGTATCATTCCTGACCTTAGGGGGATAGCTCTCAGTATGTCATCATTGAGTATAATGTTTGCTGTGGTATATTTGTATATGGCCTTTTTTACTTTGAGGTATGTTTCTTCTAAGCCTACTTTGTTGAGAGATTTTTCTTATCATAAATGGATATTGTACTTTGTTAAATGCTTTTTATGCATCTCTTGAAATGATCATATGGTTCTTAGTCTTTCTCTTGTTGATATGATGTATCACATTTATTGATTTGAGAAAATTGAACCACCTAGGACAACAGGAATAAATCCCACTTGATCAAGGTGAATGATTTTTTAGTGTATAGTTGGAATTGCTTTGCTAATATTTTGTTGAAGATTCTTGCATCTATATTAACCAAAAATATTAGTCTGTAGTTTTTTTTTTTTTAATAATGTCTTCATCTGATTTTGGGATCAGGATAATGCTGGCCTTGTAGAATGAATTTGGAAGTTTTCTTTCTTTTTCTATTTTTGGGGTAGTTTGAGAATAATGGGTATGAACTCTTCTTTAAATGTTTTGTAGAATTTACCTATGAAGCCATCATGGTCTTGGCTTTCACTTGTTGGGAGATTTTGATTACTAATTCAGTATTCTTGCTAGTAATAAATCTATTCATATTTTCCATTTCTTCATGATTCAGTCTTGGAATATTGTTTGTTTTTAGGAAATTAACCATTTCTTGTAGGTTGTCCAATTTGTTGGCCCATAGGTTTTCATAATAATCTCTTAAAATCCTTTGTGTTTCTGTGGTGTTGATCATTAATACTCCTCTTTCATTTCTGATTTTGTTTATTTCAGTCCTTTCTCTATTTTGATCAGTCTGGCTAAGGATTTACCAGTTTTGTTGATCTTTTCAAAAGAACTAGCTCCTGGTTACATTGACATGTTCTATTGAGTTTTTAGTCTATGTTTCTTGCATTCTTGCTTGAATCATTATTTCCTTTCTTCTATTGGCTTTAGTCTTTCTTTGTTCTTCATTTTCTTAAAGTGTAGCATTCTTTCTTTAGGTGTAAGTTCGGTTGTTTGAGGTTTTTCTTGATTCTTGGGGTAAGCCTCTATCACTATATTTTTCTGTCTTAGATCAGCATTTGTTGCATCCCAAAGATTTTTGATGATTATTTTCTCATTTTTATTTGTCTAAAGATTGTTTTGGCTATAGCATCAATATACTTCTTATTTTGCACTAAGTGAAATGAAAAAAAATTAATGGACAATAATGTTCTGTTTGTGCTGCTTTCAAGTGGTTGATATACTTTATCCGATGATCATATTATCCAGATCAGTCTTAGATAATATTTAGTAACCCAAAAGTGAATGAAAGTTATTTATTCTGATGCATGTGTGACTTAAGGATTACTTTTTTTCCTAACTAGACTTATCTAATCTTAGCATGAGTAACTCAACTGTTCAAATCCATCATAAATTACCACCAAATGGGGTGCCTGGGTGGCTCAGTGGGTTAAAGCCTCTGCCTTCAGCTCAGGTCATAATCCTAGGGTCCTGGGATTGAGCCCTGCATCGGGCTTTCTGCTCATCAGGGATCCTGCTTCCCCCTCTCTCTCTGCCTGCCTCTCTACCTACTTGTGGTCTCTGTCAAATAAATAAGTAAAATCTTAAAAAAAGTAATTACTTAGCATGAGTAACTCAATTGTTCAAATCCATCAGAAATTACCACCAAAAGAAACTAAATTGATAAATAAAAAAAATAATAAAAAGACTGGTTTGGCTATTCAAGGCCCCTTGTAATTCCATAGGAATTTGAGAATCAGCTTTTCCATTTCTATGAAGAGAAGACTGTTGGAATTTTGATACAGTGTCTTTTTATTACACATTTGTCTGAATATCAGTGAATTTGGATACTTTTCTGTACTTATCAGCTATTTGTGTCTCTTATTTTGTAAATTGTTTGATGGTGTTCTCTGTCCATGAATCTTTTAAGGTTTTTATAATTGCTTTTATTTATTCAGATGAGCTCATTATATATTAAGATCATTTGTCCTTTAAAAATGTTTAAATATTACAGCTTGTATGAAAAATTTTTCCATGATCATCTTCAATGGAAAAATGAAAATATTTTTCATGTTGTCAAATATATTCAATCTTTTCCAGTATGACTTCTATTTTTCTTAAGTTCTGCCTCATTTTTAAAAAATTAACGTATAATGTTTTATTTGCTTCAGGGGTACAGGTCTGTGAATCATCAGTCTTGCACAATTCACAGCACTCACCACAGCACATACCCTCCCCAATGTTCATAACCCAACCACCCTATCCCTCCACCACATCCCCCAGCAACCCTCAGTTTGTTTCCTGAGGGAACATAAAAGAACATAAATCTCAGGATTTAGAGTCTTTTATGTTTGTCTCTGTCCCCGGTCCTGTCTTGTTTCATTTCTTCCCTCCCTACCTGCCACAACCCTCTTCCCTGCCTGCCAAATTCCTTATATCAGAGAGATCATATGACAATTGTCATTCTCTGATTGACTTATTTTGGTTAGCATAATGCCCTCTAGTTCAATCCACGTCATGGCAAATGGCAAGATTTCCTTTTTTTTTTTTTTTTGATGGGTGCATAGTATTCATGTGTGTGTGTGTGTGTGTGTGTGTGTGTACCACATCTTTACCCATTCATCTGTTGATGGACATCTAGGTTCTTTTCATAGTTTGGCCATTGTGGACATTGCTGCTATAAACATTCAGGTGCACATGCCCCTCTGGATCGCTACATTTGTATCTTTAGGGTAAATACCCAGTAGTGCGATTGCTGGGTTGTAGGATAGCTCTATTATCAACTTTTTGAGGAACCTCCATACTGTTTTCCAGAGTGGCTGCACCAGATTGCATTCCCACCAACAGTGTAGGAGGGTTCCCCTTTCACCTCATCTTGCCAACATCTGTCATTTCCTAATTTGTTAATTTTAGCCATTCTGACTGGTGTGAGGTAGTATCTCATTGTGGTTTTGATTTGTATTTCCCTGATGGCAAGTGATATTGAGCACTTTTTCATGTGTCTGTCGGCCATTTGGATGTCTTTTTTGCAGAAATGTCTGTTCATGTCTTCTGTCCATTTCTTTTTTTTTTAAAGATTTTATTTATTTATTTGACAGAGAGAGATCATAAGTAGGCAGAGAGACAGGCAGAGAGAGAGAGGAGGAAGCAGGCTGCTTGCCAAGCAGAGAGCCCGATGTGGGGCTCGATCCCAGGATCCTGAGATCCTGACCTGAGCCGAAGGCAGTGGCTTAACCCACTGAGCCACCCAGGTGCCCCTCTTCTGTCCATTTCTTGATTGGATTATTTGTTCTCTGGTGTTCAGTTTGATAAGTTTTTTTCTAGATTTTGGATACTAGCCTTTATCTGATATGTCATTTGCAAATATCTTCTACCATTCTGTCAGTTGTCTTTTGTTTTTGTTGACTGTTTTCTTTGCTGTGCAGAAGCTTTTGATCTTGAAGTCCCAATAGTTCGTTCACCTCCCCCCACCCCATGCTTCCCTTGCCTTTGGTGATGTTCCTAGGAAGAAGTTGCTGTGGCTGAGGTCAAAGAGGTTGCTGCCTGTGTTCTCCTCAAGGATTTTGATGGATTCCTGTCTCACATTGAGATCCTTCATCCATTTTGTGTCTATCTTTGTGTGTGGTGTAAATAAATTGTCCAGTTTCATTCTTCTAAATGTGGCTGTCCAATTTTCCCAACACAATTTGTTGAAGATATTGTCTTTTTTCCATTGGACATTCTTTCCTGCTTTGCTGAAGATTAGTTAACCAAAGAGTCGAGGGTCCATTTCTGGGCTCTCTATTCTGTTTCATTGATCTATGGGTCTGTTTTTGTGTCAGTACCATACTGTCTTGATGATTACAGTTTTGTAATAGAGCTTGGGGTCTGGAATTATGATGTCGACAACTTTGGTTTTTCTTTTCAACATTCCTCTGGCTATTTGGGGTCTTTTCTTGTTCCATATAAATTTTAAGATTATTTGTTCCATTTCTTTGAAAAAAAATTGATGGTATTTTGATAAGGATTGCATTAAATGTGTAGATTGCTTTAGGTAGCATAGAGATTTTCACAATATTTGTTCTTCCAATCCATGAGCATGGAACGTTTTTCCATTTCTTTCTGCTTTCCTCAATTTCTTTCATGAGTACTTTATAGTTTTCTGAGTACAGATTCTTTGCCTCTTTGGTTAGGTTTATTCCTAGGTATCTTATGGTGTTGGGTGCAATTGTAAATGGGATCGTCTCCTTAATCTCTCTTTCTTCTGTCTTGCTGTTGGTGTATAGAAATGCAACTGATTTCTGTGCATTGATTTATATCCTGACACTTGACTGAATTCCTGTATGAGTTCTAGTAGTTTTGGAGTGGAGTCTTTTGGGTTGTCCACATAAAGTATCATATCATATGCAAAGAGAGTGAGTTTGACTTCTTCTTTGCCAATTTGGATGCCTTTCATTTGTTGTCTGCTGAGGTTTGGACTTCTAGTCCTATGTTGAATAGCAGTGGTGATAGTGGACATCCCTGCTGTGTTCCTGACCTTAGTGGAAAAGCTCTCAGTTTTTCCCCATTGAGAATATTTATTGTGGGTTTTTCATAGATGGCTTTGATGTTATTGAGGTATGTACCCTCTATGCCTACACTGTGAAGAGCTTTGATCAAGAAAAGATGCTGTACTTTGTCGAGTGCTTTTTAAACATCTATTGAGAATATTGTATGGTCCTTGTTCTTTCTTTTATTAATGTATTGTAACACATTGATTGATTTGTGGATGTTGAACCAACCTTGCAGCCCAGGAATATATCCCACTTGGTCGTGGTGAATAATCCTTCTAATGCAGTGTTGGAGCCTAAGGTTAGTATTTTGGTGAGAATTTTTGCACCTGTGTTCATCAAGGATATTAATCTGCAATTCTCCTTTTTGATGGGGTCTTTGTCTGGTTTTGGAATCAAGGTAATGCTGGTCTCATAAAATGTGTTTGGAGGTTACCTTCCATTTCTATTATCTGGAATAGTTTCAGGAGAATAGGAATTAATTCTTCTTTAAATGTTTGGTAGAATTCCCCTGGGAAGCCATCTGGTCCTGGGCTCTTGTTTGTTGGGAGATTTTTGATGACTTTTTCAATCTCCTTACTGGTTATGGGTCTGTTCAGGTTTTCTATTTCTTCTTGGTTCAATTTTGGTAGTTTATATGTCTCTAGGAATGCATCCATTTTTTCTAAGTTGTCAAATTTGCTGGCGTATAGTTGCTCATAATATATTCTTATAATTGTTTATATTTCTTTGGTGTTGGTTGTGATCTCTCTTCTTTCATTCATGATTTTATTTATTTGGGTCCTTTCTCTTTTCTTTTTGATAAGTCTGGTCAGGAGTTTATCAATCTTATTAATTCCTTGAAAGAACAAGCTCCCAGTTTTGTTGATGTGTTCTGCTGGTCTTTTGACTTCTATTTCATTGATTTCTGCTCTGATCTTTATTATTTCTCTTCTCCTGCTGGATTCAGGCTTTCTTTGCTGTTCTTTCTCCAGCTTCTTTAAGTGTAGGGTTAGGTTGTGTACTTGAGACCATCCTTGTGTCTTGAGAAAGGCTTATATTGCTATATACTTTCCTCTCAGGACCACCTTTGCTGTGTCCCAAAGAGTTTGAACAGTTGTGTTTTCATTTTCATTTGTTTTCATGATTTTTAAAAATTTTTCTTTAATTTCCTAGTTGACCCATTCATTATTCAGTAGGATGTTCTTTAGCCTCCATGTATTTGAGTTCTCTCTAAATTTCTTCTTATGGTTGAGTTCTAGTTTCAAAGCATTGTGATCTGAAAATATGCAGGAAATGACCCCAATGTTCTGGTACTGGTTGAGACCTGATTTGTGACCCAGGATGTGATCTATTGTGTAGAATGTTCCATGTGCAGTAGAGAAGAATGTTATTCTGTTGCTGTGGAATGGAATGTTCTGAATATTTCTGTGATGTCTATCTGGTCCAGTGTGTCATTTAAAGCCTTTATTTCCTTATTTATATTTTGTTTAGCTGGTCTGTCCATTTCAATTAGGGTTTGTTATTGTCCCCTACTATTATTGTATTATTGTCAATGTGTTTCTTTAATTTTTTTATTAATTAGTTTATATAATTGGCTGCTCCCATGTCAGGGGCATAGATATTTAAAATTGTTAGATCTTCTTGTTGGACAGATCTTTTAATTATGATGTAACTTCTAGTTAAAAACATTTAAGAATACTTAAGTCTTTAATCTTTATGTTGGTATATGATGAAAAGTTTTAAAGGGATTTTTTTTTCCTTACATAACATATTTTGTCTTTAGGAAAAAAAAAAACCTTGCTCTTCCTACATATTTCTGTCATTATTTTAATCATTTATTTAATTCTTAGTTCTAGAGTTTGAATCTATTTTTATGCTTCTTTTTGTCATTGATTTGACTGTCTGCTTTTACATAAGACCCAAATTATTTTCATTATTACAATATTGGAGTGTGTTTTACTAAACAGTCAAATCAACCTTCTGTCATTATTATTTTTCTCCAAAATTTAGATATTTTTATATACATGTCCTAAATAGATTTTTGGTTATTTGAGGACAAAAGCATACCCTATTCAGCTATTTATTACCCCCACTACCATTTTGGCCATTATAGTGCCTTGCACAATTAATTTTGATTCAACTTTTTAGACTGCACATTTTATAGGTCTTACATTTTTGTTTTTTTACTTGTTTTCTGAATACCCAAATCCATCTCTGTACCTTAGGATCATTGATATAAAGCCTCATATATAATGGTGTTTCTTAAGCCCTTCTTGTTTTTCAGTCTGAGTGCTCTTTTGGAATCTAGGAGCTCTGGCTTTCTGGAGTGCCTTTTTCTTCCAATGTCATGTCACACATTTAATAAATGTTAATTTTGAAGAGACTCTTCTAGTAGGAAGCAGACTAACAGCCTGGCAAAATGGAACCTATTATGTATTAACTGAGACTTGACATTTCTTTTTTTTTCCTCTTCCCCACTATCATCTCTTAACATTACCTCAAGATATTTGGACAATTCTTAAATGCTGCCTTTCCCCCTCTCCTTTTCTTATCTTAGTTATAGTGCTTACTAAATCTAGATACTCATTTATTTATTATTGGATTTACCCATCCTTTTCACTTCAATCCCACTGCTAAGATCATGAGCTATCATTTAGTTGTCCCTGACCACAAGCCCCAGAGTTATTGTTTTTGGCCTTCTTGCAATGTACAGCTCATTTTATATAATATGTAAATTGCAATAGCTCAGATCACTCCCTTCCTCTAAGAAATCTATTGAGCTTCTTTCTTAAATTATACTAGGGCTTGGTGTGCATTCTACTTGTAGGCTCCTTCTGTATCTGCCTATGAAAATCAGATAACATTTCATTTACCAATAAGGCATAGTTATAGAAAAAGTATCTAGGTATTGCCTTGGCCCTTCTATGTGTATCTGGGAAGGCTGTGCTATGCTCACTAGCAGAGAATGATCCCTTCCTCTTCCATTTGTCCAAGTAGAGTTACCCAAATACTGTTTCAGGTACAGTCAGTTCCTGTATCTTTGGCACTACTGCAGAGACAGCCCCCATAGCCATCTACTTCTTGTGCGAGGAAGAATATGTAGAATATTGGCTGGTCTATACATTTCTAGGGTGCCTGTCACTAACTCTTTTGACAGATATCAGCAAGAAAATCTCAAAATGACCTTGATGAATTAGGAAAAAAAATTACCATAATAGTGAAAGATAAAAGGATGTACTATGACAGGGAGATGAAAACCCAAATTTACAAAAACAAAGTTTAAAAAGACAGTCCCAAGCATGACAAAGATCTGAGCGTTATAGTTGATTTCAAATTAAATATGAACAAGGGATATAGTGCCATGATGAAAAATCAATATGTTAAAAGTGTGAAGAGATTTTTTTTATTACGCTGAGGAATCTAACTTAAGAAAAGTGTGTATAAAAGTATTATTGCTTGTAATCATCTGTAATTGTTTTACATTGAACAAAGCCCTTTTATGAACATTATAAATTTATTTGGTCCTGAAAATGACCCTGTGGATTATTTATTACTGTAATAGTCATTTAATGGAAGATAAAACAGACTCAGGAGAGTTGAATTAAATGCTCAAGGGAATACAGGAAGATCTAGTTTTAAACTCAGATCTTTTCACTTCAAATGTGATATGATTCCCACTATACCATAACGCCTTCTAAGGAAAAATAGCCAGAGGAAGATTACTTATACTAAAAAAACCTTTTAAATTATTTGGCTACTCTTCAAATAATACAATGCTCTGGTGAACTTTATATAGAAATGGATTTGTGATAACTCAATTTACAACCAATTTTTTTGAAGGATAAAGAGAAGTGCATTTACACACAGTTATCAATGTGTATAATGTAATGATTCTGATCTTGATTATATAAAGGAAAGTGCATTTAAATATAGTTACCTATGTATTAACATTGTGATTCTGACCTTGATCATCCCATTGAAATAGATAAGGAGATATCAGTAGTCAAGGAAACTAGCTTACAGATATATGGATAGGAAAGAATGTGGGGTCATTCAGTTAGCAAGAGACAAAAAGAAAGAGATAATTTTTGTCTTTGCAGGGAAGGTTTTATGAATAGAAATCTCCTAAGTTCTTTTCTTTACTCTCAGATGGAACACTGTGAAATCTACTTCATTTATTCATTCATTCAAATTTTTCTTTCAACTTTCTAGTATGTGCTAGATACTCTGCCAGGCATAGGGGACACAAAAATAAGTAGAACATTGCCCTTGCCCTCAAGGGCTCTCTGTTGGGGTAATGGCAGATGTATAAACAGCATTACTATATATCATAATAAAAGTATGTGTGCCCAGAATGTTTCAGGGTTAGGGAGCTCATTTAGTTTAGGTGTATCAGGGAAAGATTCAAAGGTTCTGTTTTTAGCTGATTTTGGAGCTTGACTAGAACCTTGCTTACTTAAATTGAAGCAGGGAGGATTTCAGTTAGACTTTAAGAAGAACTTTAAAATATTAGGTTGAGAACAATAATGTCCCATTAAAGAAGGTAATAATTTTTTTTTAAAACTCAGGAATATATAAAGGTAAAAGATAATCTTCCCCAGAGAAGGGGAATGTACCACATGATTCTTTAAGCAAGACCTCTTATAGCTCTGGTGGTTTTCTGATAAATTAGGAAATCCTATATGTCCAAAGATTTGCAAAATCAGGCAGCAGACATAATGGGAATCATGCAGTCCACCTAAAAGCAATTCAGTAAAAATGTTTCTATTCCATTTATACTCAATTTTTATGTGAATCTGTATGTGGAGAAAATTAAGTGTGTTTGTTGTAAAGAGATGTTCATGAGTTCTCAACTAAGTAATGATAAGAAACAGTAGAAAGAGACAGTGCTGGATATGAGGCAGTGGGATTTAATAGTATGGATGGTACCAATGCACTTTTCAGGGGAAAAAAAATCGTTGCCTCCTGGTAAATTTCTTTTGAAAACAAATATGTGGTTGTGTTGGAATAACCAAGATAATCAATCTGGTTGAATGCATCAAAGAAGAGGCTTATAAGGATCACTATTATGTATGTACGTATGTATATATGTATGTATGTCACCATAAAATATATCATTAGGTTTTGGTGCAGTGTTCCAAGTTGTTTATATACAACACCCAGTGCTCCATGCAATATGTGCCTTCCTTAATCCCCACCACCAGGCTACCCATCTCTCCACCACCCCTAAAACCCTCAGTTTGTTTCTCAGAGTCCACAGTCTCTCATGGTTTGTCCCCCCATCCTATTTCCCCCAACTCACTTCTCCTCTCCATTTCCCAATATCTTCCATGTTATTTCTTATGCTCCACAAGTAAGTGAAACCATATGATAATTGGCTCTCTCTACTTGACTTACTTCACTCAGCATAATCTCTTCCAGTCCTGTCCATGTTGGTACAAAAGTTGGGTATTCAGCCTTTCTGATGGAGGTATAATACTCCATTGTATATATGGAACACATATTCTTTTTTTTTTTTTTTTTTTGGAACACATATTCTTTATCCATTCGTCTGTTGAAAGGCATCTTGGATCTTTCCACAGTTTGGCAACTGTGGCCATTGCTACTATGAACATTGGGGTACAGATGGCCCTTGTTTTCACTACATCTGTATCTTTGAGGTAAACATCCAGTAGTGCAATTGCAGGGCCATTAGGTAGCTCAATTTTTAATTTTTTTTAAAAGATTCTATTTATTTATTTGACAGACAGAGATCACAAGTAGGCAGAGAGGCAGGCAGAGAGAGAGGAGGAAGCAGGCTTCCCACCGAGCAGAGGGCCCAATGCAGGCTTGATCCCAGGACCCTGGATCATGACCTGAGCTGAAGGCAGAGGCTTTAACCCACTGAGCCATACAGGCGCCCTATTTTTAATTTCTTGAGGAATCTCCACACTGTTTTCCAAAGTGGATTCACCAACTTGCATCCCCACCAGCAGTGTAAGAGGGTTCCCCTTTCTCTACAACCTCTCCAACACATATTGTTTATGGTCTTGTTGATTTTGGCCATTCTAACCAGAGTAAGGCGGTATCTTAATGTGGTTTTGATTTGAATCTCCCTGATGGCTAATGATGATGAACACTTTTACATGTATCAGTTAGCCATTTGTATGCCTTCTTTGGAGAAGTGTCTGTTTATGCCTTCTGCCCATTTTGTGACATGATTATCTGTTTTGTGTGAGTTGAGTTTGAGAAGTTCTTTATAGATCTTGAATATCAGCCCATTGTAGCGTTATTTGCAAACATCTTCTCCCATTCCTTGGGTTGCCTCTTTGTTTTGCTGGCTATTTCCCTTGCTGTGCAGAAGCTTTTGATGTTGATGATGTCCCAAAAGTTCATTTTTGCTATTGTTTCCTTTGCCTTTAGAGACATGTCTTGAAAGAAGTTGTTGTGGCCGATGTTGAAGAGGTTACTGCCTATGTTCTGCTCTAGGATTTTGATAGAATCCTGCCTCATGTTGAAGTCTTTTATCCATTTTGAGTTTATCTTTGTGTATGGTGTAAGAGAATGGTCGAGTTTCATTCTTCCACACATAGCTGTCCAATTTTCCCAACACCATTTATTGAAGAGACTCTTTTTCCACTGTATATTTTTTCCTGCTTTGTCGAAGATTATTTAACCATAGAGCTGTGGGTCGATATCGGGGCTCTTTACTCTGTTCCACTGGTCTGTGTGTCTGTTTTTGTGCCTGTACCATGCTGTCTAGCTTGAAATCAGGCAACATGATGCCCCCAGTTTTGTTTTTCTTTTTCAACATTTCCTTAGCAATTCAAGGTCTCTTCTGGTTCCATACAAATTTTAAGATTGTTTGTTTCAGCTCTTTGAAAAATGCCAGTGGAATTTTGATCAGGATGGTATTGAAAGAATAGGTGGCTCTAGGCAGTATAGACATTTTAAAAAATGTTTATTCTGATCCATGAGCATGGAATGCTCTTCTGTCTTTTTGTGTCTTCTTCAATTTCTTTCAAGAGTGTTCTGTAGTTCCTTGAGTACAGATCCTTTACCTCTTTGGTTAGGTTTATTCCCAGCTATCTTATTGTTCTTGGTGCCATAGTAAATGGAATCAATTCTCTAATTTCCCATTCTATTTTTCCTTTGTTAGTGTATAAGAAAGCAACTAATTTCTGTACATTGATTTTGTATCCTGTGAGATTACTGAATTGCTGTATGAGTTCTAGTAGTTTGGGGGTGGAGTCTTTTGGGTTTTCCATATAAAGTATCATGTGATCTGGGAAGACAGAGTCTGACTTCTTTGCCAATTTGAACACCTTTTATTTTCTTTTGTTGTCTGATTGCTGTTGCTAGGACTTCTTCTACTATGTTGAAAAACAGTGGTGAGAGTGGACATCCTGATCTCAAAGGAAAGACTTCAGCTTTTCCCCATTGAGAATGATATTCGCTATGGGTTTTTCATAGATAGATTTTATGAAGTTAAGGCATGTTCCCTCTATCCATCAGTATCTTGCCAAATGCTATTTTAGCATCAATTGGGAGGACCATGTTGTTCTTCTGTCTTCTCTTATTGATTTGTTCTACCACATTGATTGATTTGCCAATGTTGAACGACCCTTCCATCTCAGGGATAAATCCCACCTGTCATGGTGGATAAACTTTTTAATGTACTCTTGGATCTTATTAGCTAGGATCTTGTTAAGAATCTTGGCATCCATATTCATCAGGGATATTGGTCTGAAATTATCCTTTTTGATGGGGTCTTTGCCTGCATTGGGGATCAGGGTAACACTGTCTTCAGATAAAGAGTCTGGAAGTTTTCTTTCTGTTTCTATTTTTTGAAACTGCTTCGGGAGAATAGGATTTATTTCTATTTATTTCTTCTTTGAATGCTTGGTAGAATTCCCCAGGGAATCTATCAGGTCCTGGGCTCTTGTTTTTTGGGAAGTTTATGATTACTGCTTCAATCTCATTACTAGATATAGGTCTATTCAGGTTGTCAATTACTTCATACTCAGTTCTGGAAGTTATAGGTTTCCAGGAATGCATCCATTTCATCTAGGTTGCTTAAATTATTTTCATATAACTGGTGATAATAATTTCTGATGATTGTTTTTGTTTCCTTGGTGTATGTAGTGATCTCTCCCTTTTCATTCATAATTTTATTTATTTGGGTCCTCTCTCTTTTCTTTTGAATTAGTTTGGCCAGTTGTTTATTAATCTTATTGATTCTTTCAAAAACCCAGCTTCTATTTCATTGATGTGTTCTACTGTGTCCTTAGTTTCTATCTCATTCATCTTTGCTCTAATCTTGATTATTTCCCTTCTTGTGCTAGGGTTGGCTTAATTTGTCGTTAAATTTCCAGTTCTTTAAGGTGTAAAGAGAGCTGGTGTATTCTGGATTTTTCCATTTTTTTTTTTTTTTGAATGAGGCTTGGATAGCTATGTATTTCTCCCTTAGGACCCTCTTTCCTGTATCTCATAGGTTTTGGACTGACGTGTTTTCTTTCTCATTGGTTTCCATTAATTGTTTAAGTTCTTTGATTTCCTGGTTGATCCAAACATTCTTAAGCAGGGTAGTCTTTATCTTCCAAGTGTTTGAATTCCTTCCAAAATATTTCTTGTGGTTGAGCTCCAGTTTCAAAGCATTGTGATCTGAGAATATGCAGGGAATAATCTCAATCTTTTGCTATTGGTTGAGTCCTGATTTGTGACCCAGAATGTAGTCTATTTTGGAAAAAGTTCCATGTGTGCTCGAGAAGAATGAGTATTACGTTCTTTTAGGGTGGAATGTTCCGTATATATCTATGAGGTCCATCTAGTCCAATGTGTCATTCAATGCTCTTGTTTCTTTATTGAATTTCTGCAGATGATCTGTCTATTACTGAGAGTGGTGTGTTAAGATCCCCTACTATTAATGTATTCATATCAATATGACTCTTTTTCTTGATTAACAGTTGGCTTATATAGTTGGCTACTCCCATATTGGGTGCATAAATATTTATAATTGCTAGATCTTCTTGGTGGATAGACCTTTTAAGAATGATGTAGGGTCCTTCTTTATCTCCTACTCCAGTCTTTAGTTTAAAATCTGATTTAACTGATATGAGAATCTCTACCTCAGCTTTCTTTTGAGGCCCATTGGCATGAAAAGATGCTTCTCCATTCCTTCACTTTCAGTCTGGATGTATCCTTAGGTTCAGAATGGGTCTCTTGTAGACAGCATATGGACGGATCCTGTTGTTTTATCCAATCTGCAACTCCGTACCATTTTATGGGAACAATGAGGCTGTTTGTGTTGGGTGTGATTATTGAAAGATATGTTTTTGATGACATTGTGTTGCCTGTGATGTCCTTGTTTCTATAGATTGTTTGTGTAAGTTTCTGTTCTATATCCCTCTTGAGTTCTTTCATCTTTTATAAAACCCCCTTAATATTTCTTGTAGTCCTAGCTTGGTGGTCACATACTCTTTTAAACCTTGCCATTCTTGGAAGCTCTTTATCTCTCCAAACATTTTGCATGTCAGCCTTGCTGTATAAATTATTCTTGGCTGCATGTTCTTCTTATTTAGTGCCCTGAATGTGTCTTGCCAGGCCTTTTGGCCTGCCAGGTTTCTATGGACAGCTCTGACGTTATTCTGACAGACCTTCCTCTGTATGTAAGGAATCTTTTCCCCCTAGCTGCTCTCAAAAGCTCTTGTCTAAAACTATGATTTGTCAGTCTTACAATCAAATGCCTCGAGGTCTTTCTAGATTCATTGATCTCAGGGTTGTTCTTTCTACCTCTAGGACACAAATGCTGGTTCCATTCCCCAGATTGGGAAAATTTTCATCCAGAATTTGTTGAACTATATCTTCTAGTCTTCTTTCTCCACTCCCCTCAGGGATTCCCAATAATTCTGACATTGGAATGTTTCATGGCCTCATTTATTTCCCTGATTCTGTTTTCATGGCTTCAAAGCTGTTTGTTCCAGGCCTCCTCCCGATCCTTATTCTCTATCAGTTTGTCCTCTAGATAATTAATTCTATCTTCTGCCTTGGTTAACCTAGCTGTTAAAGTATTTAGATTAGATTGGGTCTCATTGATTGCATTTTTAACTTCTTCATGGGAGACTATCGCTTCTGCCCTTAGAAATTCTATGTTGTCACTAACGGTTTTCTCTAACCTAGGCATTGCGTGGATAATTGTTACCCTGAATTCCCTTTCCAACATACTGTTTATATCTATACCCAATAGTTCTAATGGGGAAGGCACAGTTTCTGAATTTTTTCCTCTTTTTGGCATTCCTCCTCCTAGTCATTTTGCTGAGAGGTGGTTGAGGGGATGTGTATCTGAATATATCAACAGCAATCCAGGCAAGGCGCACCCTGGAACACTTCAGAGCAGTCAAAAGTCACCACCAAAAAGAAATAAGAAAAGAAAAAAAAGAGTGAGAGAATGAGAGAGAGAGAGAGAGAGAAAAGACCCAGACAGAATGGGCCCCAAAGGTAAGATTCATAAGGTATACAAACAAAAATGTACAAACAAAAATTCCAACAAAAGTAATGACAAGAAAAAAAAAAGAACCTAGCCAAAATAAACCCCAAGGATAAGATTTATATAATACCAGGACAAAAACAAGTACACAGAAACACTGACAGAAGAAAAAGATGGGAGGGTGGTTTAAATCCTTGATGTGGTTGAGGAAGGTTATTTTGATTCTTCCTGGGTGTATCTTGATATCTTTTTTAAAGGACTCAACTTTTCAGTGATAAAGAGAGATTACAGCTGGTTTATATATAGGGGTAGTATTGATTAGGGAAAAAGGATTACCTTGAAGCTTATATCTATATGTATATTAAAGAAATAGAAAAGACAAAGAAAAACACAGGTTTATGTATGAAAAAAGTTCAAGTTAAAAGGTTAGTATGGAATATGTTGTATTAAACCTCTAGTTATAATGGTAAGTAGGTTAAAAAATTTGAAAAGAACAAGAATAGTGAGAACAAATTTAAACTAAAAGTTGTATCTATGAAATATACAGGTTTTAGGACAATACCAGGAGCTTAATATATTGTTTTCTCCTGATGTTGGGGTTTTACAGTTTAATGGGGACGCTGTGGTGGTTATCCTCTCATTCTTTTGGCTTGCTTTCTGGGGGAGGACCCTGCTGCATTGTATTTCAGGTAGTCTTGCTTGGGTTTTGTCCTGCTGCCTGGTTTTTCAGGCTTTTGTTCTCTGGAGGTTTTTGTTCCTTGGCGGCTTTTTGCAGCTTTTGTGATGTTTAATGGAAATCAAACTGCTCCTAGACCTCTGCCACAGAGAGAAACCTCAGTCTGCTCCCCTCTGGTGGTCCAGAACACACAGATTCCCCCTCTGCCGACCCCACTGAGCTGTGCAACCTTCCACATTCAGTGTGCACCCCCAGGCACCATCTCAGGGGTTGCCTGAAAAGCCCACTTGTCTCTGTACCCCCGTGCTGCCACTAAAATTTCGAGTGATATTGGTCCAGGGGACCCGCTTCCAGTGGCTGCCTTTGCCTGGACTGCTGTCTGGGGTCCAGACCTCATGGTTGAGCAGGTTGCCATGGAGGGTTCCTGACCAGAGATCACGCTGAGTTCCTTCAGGCCAAGGCTGGGAGAATCCAGACCCTCAGCTGGTCCTAGAGACTGCTCCATGCCTGCACAGAGCTTTCTAAGGTATGGGTGGGGAGTGGGTCAGACCTCAGTCATGGAGTATGTGCAGAGGCTATAGTTCTAGGGAGCGCAGGCTGGTGCCATCACCAGACTCCCTCTTGTGGGGTGGGAGTGTGCCCAGCTGAGCATGGCGCAAGCCACAGGACCCCAGAGGCTCAGGGACCAGGAACTGGAGGCTCTGCCATACTCTCTGGCACGAGTAGGTGGCCATCCTGGGTTTGTGGACTTATGCCTGTGCCCATGACCACCAGATTTCACCAGTTGCCCCTTAATATATTTTGCTCTTTTTGAGTGCTTTTAACCAGATTCCAAGTTAATGCTTGTCCCCAATCACAGGGCACTTTTGTATTGGGGTATTACTTTCCAATGGTTTGCTTCTGGTAGCTCCCTTCCCCTTCTGTTTATTCTCCCATATCAGTCTGACCTTTCCCACTCTGCTTTACCGCTCCGCTGTTGTCTTCTATCTCCCGTAGAGATCCAGAATTGTATAATCCTACATCTCAGGCTGATTTCATGGGTGTTCAGTGTTCTGGTAGATAATTAACTCACTTTAGGGGACTGGTTGAAACAGGGTCTCCTACTTCTCCACCATCTTGCCCCCCAATCCAATAAACAAAATCTTAAAAAAAAATTTCCAACTTAATCCCTTAAAACATCACACAATTATTATCTTATTGTTTTGGTGGGTTAGGAGACTGGGCACAGCTTAGCTGAATCCTATACTCAGAATCTCACAAAGCTGCAGTCAAGGTGTCAGCCTGGCTGCATTCTCATCTTGAAGATCAGCTAAAGAAGGATCTGCTTCCAATCTCATTTATGTTGTTAGTGGAATCTAGTATCTTGTGGCTATGGAACTCATGGCAGCTTGCTTCTTCAAAGGCTACAATGGAGAGAGTTTTTGTGGTTTGGAGTCTCCCATTTCATATAAGGCCTAATCCTGATTTTAAGGGGCTCAATTTATTAGGTCAGGTCCAACTAGGATGATCTCCCTTTGATCAATTAAAGTCAATTTGGCACTTTAATTACTTCTGAGAAATTCTTTAAGCTTTGGCCTATTGTACAACAGAATAATAGGAAGGAGGGACAGCCCATCACTTCTGACATATCTTACTGTTTAGAAGCAAACTGAGAGTTTTGGAGGGAAGGGGTGGGTGGTTGGGTGAGCCTTGTGGTAGGTATTATGGAGGACACATATTGCATGGAGCACTGGGTGTGGTGCATAAACAGTGAATTCTGGAACACTGAAAAGAAATAAAAAAAAAGCAGTTTGTAGGTTTTGCTGCTCCCCACTCAATGGGAGGGTTTTGCACAAGGGATTACACATCGGGGGTTAACCTATGTGTGTCCACCACACAGTACATTATTTTCAAGCTGCTGATAAGAGAGGACGATAATGTACTTTCAGGACAGTCAAGTGATTTTAAAAGTTGAAGTCATGTCTTGAATCAGAATATGTGTGAATAAATGGCTATCTGTTTGGGAGAACAGGTAAAAGTGCCTCCCACTTAACTAGCCTGTCTTTTTCAACAGTTTGCTTTTCTTTTCCATCTAAGTATACACTCTCTAAAGATACCTCACTCCCTGAGCTACCATTATATACAGACATCCATTCTTTTCAGTTTATAACCAGTGCTAGACCAGTTAAAAATATTAGCAAATATATTAAAACCTCCTTCAGTACATACTAATAGAAAATGTAATTTTTTTGGTGAGTTTCCTTCCAATTACAGCTAAAATATAAAAAGCTGAAACTTTCATAGGATGAAGTTTCAACCACTTTTCATTCCAACACTTTAGTAAAGCCTTATAACAGAATATCATGACAAAAATGGCTCTCTTGGTATCTCATCTGTTTGAATCATTTTTCTTCTGTGTTTTGCATTTGTTTTTTTTTTAAAGATTTTATTTGTTTGAGAGAGAGCACACAATCATGGGGAAAGATAAAGGGAGAGGGAGAAGCAGACTCCCCACTGAGCAGGGAGCCCAACAGAAGCTTTGGTCAAGAAAAGTGGCAATGGGTCTCTTAGTGTTTGGTTTGTGTCATATTTAGTACTCATCTATGGTGAATAAATATTATTTTGCTTTGCATTTATTTATTTATTTAAAGGTTTTATTTATTCATTTGACAAAGAGATAAAGAGCACAAGTAGGCAGAGTGTCAGACAGAGGGAGAGGGAGAAGAAGGCTGAGCAGCGAACCCAACTAGGGTCTCGATCCCAGGACTCTGGGATCATGACCTGAGCCGAAGGCAGCAGCTTAACTGACTGAGCCGCCCAGGTGCCCCTTTGCTTTGTATTTAAATGAGGCCTACATAATATATGAAAGAAAAAATTAAAGACTGCTGCTAGGCTTAAAAAGATACTATCTCCTAGATATAGGTATGTGGCTCCCTAGAGCTTGCCATACAACTGTTCCTTGCTTGGGCCTTTACACAATATACTCTAAATGAGTGGTTGTTGACTATCTGCCTTTTGACTAGGGGTGGCATAGAATTATAGCAAAGGATATAAAAATCTATGCCTACCAAACATTGCTTATAGAATAAATAGATAATGTACTTTGGATATCCATGTACTACTGTTTCATAAAAATAAATAGATATTGCTATGATGAATAAATGTTTATTTTATTTATTTTCATTTATAAATGTTGCTGAATTTATTGCAGGTTTTTGTTATTGAGCATTTTTTCAATCAAATATCTCAAATATATGATTCCTGTGTGTGTTTGCATATGAGTGAAAGAGAGAGAAATTCATATTTTTTAAGTTTAAAAGAGATCCACAAAGCTTAAAAAATTGGGAACCACTGCTCTAAGCACTTTATTCTATTAAGAAGAAATCTTGTCTTTGTCTAAATCTCAGCTTTTCTAAGCAGCTTCAAAGGGACTGTTTACAGCTATCCTTCCTCTCCTTTTAAAGCTTTTTTCTCTTTAGGCATTGATGATGAGAAAGACACAATAGTAGCTCCAATAGTAATAATAACTTCCCCTTAAATAACATCTTTTATCTGATGCTCTCTAAATGCTATGTGATGAGATCTCACTGTCACCGGGAATAGATGCAAAACCAAGAGTTGCTGTAACTGGGAACAGAATCCAGGTGGGATAATCCCTCCAACATATGTTCTTCCTGTTGAGGCCTGCCTATTTCTGGGAGGGTCGGGTTTGTATATTTCTGAATTAACCTTACAACTCTAAGGGAATTCTTGGAAGCAAAAACTCCAACCATTTGGGTGATTTAGCAGGCTACCACCCCTTCATTGTACTTAGAGACTTAAGTAAATTCTTCTGTATCTAGCATGGCTGAGGAAATAGAAAATTAGTAGTCAGTTTATAAAAATCATTCTTCATTTTCTAATGAATTACAATGTGATAAAATACATCCAACAAAGGTTAGGCTGAAGAAAATTTCTTTCTGGAGATTCAGAAGGCATTTTCTAACTGGGACAGGGCCATGAAATCAGCATTATGAATGCCAGTGAACATATTGCTGCAGGTGATCAGTTGTGCTGAGGCATTCAAGTAAAGAAAGCACAAGATAACTGAGTAGGTGGCAGGTTTTTTATATCTATATCTTAGAGGCTTCTGGGCCCAAGGTTATCTCTAGGGAACAGGGGCCTTGGGGAAAAATCAGAATGTGTATCTTTTTTCATCATTTGTATGTGGACAAAATCAGGTTGAAATTAACATTTATGTTGCCTTTAGGGTGGTGAGTGGTGGTAGGAAGGAAACCAAATAGGGACAGTCAGAAACAGGATGTTGAGAGAGGCAAAGACCACTTTTATGTTTTGAGTGTCTTGGCAAATAAAAAGTGTAGAAAAGCCAAAAGAAGAGGGTTATACAAATAAGCATAGATTGTCAACAGCTTTTATAAAAAAGGATCTAATTTATTAGAATGGAGCCTGTCATTGGTCTATCTCTCTCTATCTCTTTCTCTTCTGTCTCATAACACAAGGTCATTTCTTTTTGCAAATCTCAGTACACATCATTCAGCAAAGGGCAAGCACCTTCTCTACTGTGTTATTCTCATCTCTATCAAAATCAGAATTAGACATACTAAAGGTCACCGAGAAAAAAAAAATGTTGAATTTAAACAGACATAGAGCAATTTAGGCCACAAATGTAATACTCAAAGTAATTTGGTCCAGACCCAAAACATTTGTCCATGTTGTGAATCCAGATGGGGGAAGTTGACAGTCTCAGGAGAACTATAGTAGTGCCCCACAGTAAGGATTAAGAAGACAAATTATCTCAGAAGCCAAATCTTCTGAAGTAAATTGTCTGAGGAATCGACCTTTGAAACGCTCAAGATGGCTTGCAGTTTGCTTAAAAATGTTTCACCCTGGATACTTCAGAATCTCATTTCCACTTTTGCCATTTTCTCTTCTCTCTCTACTTTTATTTATTTATTTATTTATTTATTTATTTAAATATTTATTTATTCATTTGACAGACAGAGATCACAAGTAGGCAGAGAGGCAGGCAGAGAGAGGAAGGGAAGCAGGCTCCCTGCTGAGCAGAGAGCACGATGTGGGCTTGATCCCAGGATCCTGGAATCATGACCTGAGCCGAAGGCAGAGGCTTTAACACACTGAGCCACCCAGGTGCCCCCTCTCTCTAGTTTTAATGGTAACAAAGGGGACATATTTATCACATCAAGTATATTAAATTTTAACACCCCAAAAGTCCGTTCATTTCAAGTGTGTTTTTTTCAAGTGACTATAGCTACTTGAAAGAAAAACTAAGCAGGGTATGGGGGTGCTGAGGCGGGTGGTGGGGTGGGGAGGTTGAACCATTGGCAGGAAAACTGGGAAAGGAAATGCAAAAAGCCTGTCAGAGCTGGGTCTGACCTTTCTAAGTAGCCAGACCTTCCAGAGGTGACCTCTGTACTCCAGTGAGTTGTCTGGAGTCCATATGACAACTCCAGGTATGATCAGAAGTCAGGTGCTTGTTAAACTGATGAAACAATTGGGGAATAGAAGAGTATTTTTAAAATTTTTATCAGTGTACAAATGATATAATGAATTCAAAAACAGAAATAAAAAAATCACTCACAATATCACTACATAATGTATCAACTTTTAATGTGAACTTTACATATATACTTAATTTTACAAAGTTGTAAAAATAATGGAGATACCTTTATGTCTTTGTTCTTTATGTAATATTATAAATGGTTTGTCATGTAGTTATATGTTTCTCATAATGTAGCGCACAGTGGCTGAGCAATATTCCTTTAGGGCAATTCATCATGATTTAGAAAGTCTACCATGGGTCATTTAGGTTGTTACTAAATTTTTGTTATTATAAAGAATGTTGTAATGAATATCTTGTTGCATATAGTTTTTATAACTTCTTGAATTCTTTCTTTACTTAAATTCCTTGCAGTTTAATCACTGAGTGAAAGGGTATAAACATTTAAATTTTTCACGAAATAAATTGCCAAGCTGATTTCCAAAAACATAAATAATTGACTAATTTCATTACAACCTTGCCAGGAAACTGGAAGAAACCAAATTAAATTGATAAAAATGTTATCTTATTATAGTTTTAAGTTAAATTTTTCTTATTGTTTTGAAGATTGTACATATTCCCATATATTTGTTACATATTCTCTTGTGAGTACTGTCTTCTCATTTTTTAAATTTCTTTTCAGTGCAACAGTATTCATTGGTTTTGCACATCATTTTTGTTTTTTTACGTTGGCCATTTATCTACTGGGGACTTGTAATTTTTCTAATTAAAATCCTGAGTAATTGAAGTATGTAGAAATTATATCCATCATATTTTTTTTTCTGGTGTGTAGGAAATGTTTAGTAATCGGAGTTGGAAGAGTTACACAGGCCTTTCCAAAAGTATCTAGATGTTCTGTTGCTCACTGGACACAGCCCAAACTCAGGAGCATACGTGCATGACCCCATAAACTGTGGTCTCTGATGCTCCATCCCTGCAGACTTGCCTCTTGCTTCTGGCATCCTCCCTCATTCCTGCACAATGACATGCACTTCTCCCACATATTCCCGCTCTCTTTTCCCTTCCTCACAACTGCTGGCACTTAGAAATTCCTGTTCACCTTCTCCAGATCTCCTCCCAACCTCCACAGCAGGCAGGAAGACTGGATTAGGGGTTACAAGAAGAATCCCCATGCAGGCATGAGGCTTGGCCCTTTTGGGCAATGACAGTCCTGGAAAACTGCCCTTTGGTTCACTTCACCCCTCTGTCAACACAGAAGAATGTGCTAGGTGTCACCAGGGAGCCATCCTGGGTGGGCAGGCAGCCAAAGGGTCAGCTTCTCCCAAAATGTGAAGAGGGAACAGTATGTCCATGATAAATAGCATGGAGGACAAGGGGAGTTAGAGAAGAGAAGGGAGTTGGGGGAAATTGGAACGGGAGGTGAACTACAAGAGACTATGGACTCTGAAAAACAATCTGAGGGGTTTGAAGGGGCGGGGGGTGGGAGGTTGGGGGAACCAGGTGGTGGGTATTAGAGAGGGCACGAATTGCATGGAGCACTGGGTGTGGTACAAAAACAATGAATACTGTTATGCTGAAAAAAAAAAAAATAGAGCTTCCCTATGACCCTGCCATTGCACTACTGGGTATTTACCCCAAAGATACAGATGTAGTGAAAAGAAGGGCCATCTGTACCCCTAATATTTATAGCAGCAATGCCACAGTCATCAAACTGTGGAAAGAACCAAGATGCCCTTCAACGGACAAATGGATAAGGAAGATGTGGTCCATATACACTATGGAGTATTATGCCTCCAACGGAAAGGATGAATACCCAACTTTTGTAGCAACATGGACGGGACTGGAAGAGATTATGCTGAGTGAAATAAGTCAAGCAGAGAAAGTCAATTATCATATGGTTTCACTTATTTGTGGAGCATAACAAATAACATGGAGGACAAGGGAAGTTAGAGAGGAGAAGGGAGTTGGGGGAAATTGGAAGGTGAGGTGAACCACAAGAGACTATGGACTCTGAAAAACAATCTGAGGGGTTTGAAGCGGCGGGGGGTGGGAGGTTGGGGGAACCAGGTGGTGAGTATTAGAGAGGGCACGGATTGCATGGAACACTGGGTGTGGTGCAAAAACAATGAATACTGTTATGCTGAAAATAAATAAAAAATAGTGTATGTATATATATATATATGAAAGGATACAGTATCTTAAAGAATGAGAAAAATCCCGAACAGGATATGTAGCTCCCAGGTTCTCACGAAGGCACCCAGCTACCAATGATACTGCCCAAGCCATGACTGGATCCCCTCAGGTCCATCATATTTTTAAAATCAGGTTTGTTCTTATATTTGAGGTACTTTCATAAGCAGAAGAGAAAATGTGTGGAATGCACATGTTTTTATCTTGAATCTTTATTCAGAGTGACTCTTCATTGGTATTATTTGTATATTAGTTTAAAGCCTGCAGGACTCAACATCAAGAAGAATATCCTGGGGAAAAAAAGGTTATAATTTTGGAATCAGAGAAAATATAATGCAAATCTGGGGCAATATGTGGTTGATTTTCTTAGTTTGATTTAAAGTCTTTTAAATTTTGTATCAGTCCTTTTTGTGTCATAGTCATGTTAATTTAATGGGGCTACAATTTGGTGAACAATAAAACTGAATTGCAGGGGGTAGAGGTATTCAAATTATGGCATCTTCCATAGCATGTGAAAGACTACAATTGCCCTAAAGCCAGTCTCTAACTCTCTAAGCCCGTGACCTTGAGTCTTACTTATTGTGTAAGCAGAATCATACAAGACATTTCTTTTTTTTTTTCAGGCAAATCCTAAAAAAGCCCTGTCTTTGCAAAATTTTTATTGCATTTCCAACACTTTTATATTTGTATCAGAACTTGGTCAATCTCCAAAAAAGGAGAAAAGAAAAAGTCCTAGTTGGAGAATGCTAGATTGGTTCCTGCTACCCTTAGGAGTATGTAGTTGCTGAAGGAGTTTGCCAAAATTGATGCTTCCATTTTTGGGCCTTGTCACTCATTGTAATAGCTCATAGAAGCTATGCTCCACCCTCTTTCACTGATTCTGTAATTTTTGAGCATAAGAACAATAAAATAAGAAAGATTTATTGGGGGAGGGACTGCTGCTGGCAGATGGTGAAAATAAATGCCAGGAGAGGGGATAGGTGAATTTAAGAGTAGTTCATTAGAAAAACATTAGCACTTGGTATTTGGTATTGCAAAAACACATTAGCATCTTTTTTAAAAAATAGAATTTTATTTTAATTGTCTGGAACAGACTCTCTGACATAATTAGACAACAAATAGGCAACACTTTCATGCAAAAAAACAAAACAAAACAAACCATGAGGTTTGGAACCAGAAATCCACAATTTAAATTCTGTCAGTTTAGTGTTTATGTGGCCTCAGATAATTAACTTATATGTTGGGATCTTTTATTTCATTTTATTGTCAAAGCTTCTTTTAAAATAAGAAGGACTGCTCTCCCTTTGATATTCTATGGAAAAACTAGAATTTCTATATAGCCTATTCATGTTCCATAAATTCTGTATACTAATTTTTCATTGCTTTAAAAATGTTTTTAATTTAAATTCAATTATCTAACATATAGTACATCATCAGTTTCAGACATAGTTTTTGATAATTTATCAGTTGCAAATAATACCCAGTGCTCATCACATCATGTGCCGTCCTTAATGCTCATCACCCAGTTACCCCACTCCCTCACCCACCTCCCCTCCAACAACCCTCAGTTTGTTTCTTATAGTTGAGTCTCTCACGATTTTTCTCTCTCTCTGATGACTTCCCATTCAGTTTTCCCTCCCTTCTCCTATGATCCTCTGCACTTTTCTTATATTCCACATATGAGTGAAACCATGTGATAATTGTCTTTCTCTGTTTGACTTATTTCACTTAGCATAATACCCTCCAGTTCCATCCATGTCTATGTAAATGGTAATTATTTATCCTTTTTGATGGCTGAGTAATATTCCATTATATATATATATATACCCCACATCTTCTTTATCCATTTCTCTGTTGGCAATGGCAAACATCTCAGCTCTTTCCACAGTTTGGCTATTGTGGACATTGCTGCTATTTTCATTGTTTTCTTGAAACATTTATTTTACTTTCTTCTTTCCTATAATTCACAGATCTTGTCACCTCTCTCTCTTAACTTGCTTGAACACACTCATCTTTCTCTTTTTGTACCTCTAGTCCTAAATTTATCTCTCCAGCTCAGGGTTCTCTACTGAGCTTGCAGTGGATGTATCTAGCTCTTTCTGTATTTCCACTGAATATTTCAGAGGTCCTTTAGACTCCTATCCCTACCCAAGTTCACAATCTTCTGTAAACCTGGTCCTTTTCCAGTGTACCCAATCTCTTACATCCAGTGCAAGCCAGAAACCCTGACATTATTTCTGAATTCTTCCACTCTGACCTTTCATAGCCAATTACCCAGTCTTGATAATTATACTTTTTAAAATGTCTCAAATCCAATATTTTAATCCTTCTCTGCTATCACTTTATTATTCCATGTCTCCATAATGTCTTACATAGGCTATTGTAAAAGCTTTTTTATATAATTCCCTACATCCAGTCTTTCCTCCTTCCAATCAAAACTTTCATGGCTTTCCAAAAAGGTAAATTTTATCATTTCTCTCTCCTGCTTAAGAATCTCTGATGGCTTCGCATTGTCTTTGGCATGGTTTTAAAGACATGCTACCTGATTTCCTTTTTGGCCTCATTTTCTACAAAATTCTTTATGCATCCTATGATACAGCCACACTTAATTGATTTCTGTACTCCAAGTGTACTAAACATCCTCACATCTCCATGCCTTTTTTCTTTTTTGGACTAACTGACCAAATTCTACATAGCCTTTAAGATTCAGCTCAAAGGTCACCTCCTTTATAAAATAGTTTCTAATTATCCTCTCCTCCTGAACTCCTTCCTCACCTCAACTCCCACAAAGTTAGACATTTCCTTTTCATTGCTTCTATTGCAGATTGTACATAATTGAATATAACATATATCCCATAATATCTGAATATTTTATATACTATTTTATTTTCTACACTAGATGGGACATCTTTGAGGGCAGAGATAATATTTATTTTATATTCCCTCCACCATTTAATGTGGTAGACTCTGTATATACATTTGTTGAATGAAGAATGAAAAATATACTTTATCCTTTTTAGTGACATTTTTCTCTTTATTATTTTAATTAATTTTTAGGCTTTGGAATTTCCATTTTCCCCCCAGTGGGGCTTAATCCTCAAGACCCTGATTATTGTACCCTCTTAATTCCCTTTCCTTTTAACAAGACTCTATGATACATTTTGTAGCTATAACTTGACTACGTTTTATATACTAAGCTTAGGCAATAAACTCTAAAAATGTTTGGCACATTAAAAAATTGTTTAACACATCCAAAGATCACATACTGCTGTGTTTCCTCACATATATGCTATTCTTTTGAGCAGAGTTCTTTTTTGCTGCACCAGAATTATAAATCCCTGTTTGTTTTTAAAACATTCTGCAAGACTTCCTCAGCCTTGTCTTACTCTATTCCTTGTCGCTTCTTAATTTTTTAATGTCCTCATAAGTCCATCAATTTTTACTTTATGAGTACAATCTCTCTTGATGATCTTTGTACAAAACTCTCCTGATTGTACTTTTAAAAAATCTTGACCTTTAGCTTTTATCACTTTCTTTTTGTTTTTCTTTTACCACATTCTTTTTGCTTTCTTATACATCTCATTCTGTATCTGTTTTTAATGATTTTACTTATTTGTTTGAGAAAGAGAGGGAGAGAGAGCACAGGAGCAGGGGGAGGCGCTCAGGGAGAAACAAGCTCCTGCAGGACTTGATCACGGGACCCTGGGATCATGACCTGAGCTCAAGGCAGATGTTTAACTGATTGAGCAACCCAAGTGCCCTCTCTTTCTGTATCTTTGACCTGCTTCAAATTCTGTGTTACTGCTCTCCTTCTGAGAGCTAGTTCCTTTCCTGCCTATTTTTTGCACATGGGCAGGTTCCAAATAATTATGGTCCCCAACTTAGGATGGTTTGACATATGAATTTTTGACTTTATGACGGTGCAAAAGAAATGTGCATTCAGTAGAAACCATACTTAGAATTTTGATCTTTTCCCAGGCTAGTGATAGAATTCTCTCTTGAGATCCTGGGCAGCGGCAGTGAGCCACAGCTTCCAGTTTGCCATGTGATCATGAGGATAAATGACCAATACTCTTAACAGTCATTTTGGAACCATAAATCCATTCTGTTTTTTACTTTCAGTAAAGTATTTAATAAATTACATATTTAATATTTTATTGTAAAATAGGATTTGTGTTAAATGATTTTGCCCTACTGTAGGGAAATCTAAGTGTTCTGAGAACCTTTAAAGTCAGCTAGACTAAGCTATGATGTTTGGTAGGTTAGGTGTATTAAATGCATTTTTGACATGATAATTTCAACTTATGATAGGTTTATCAGGATCTAACACTGTTGTAAGTAGAGGAAGATCTGTGCAGTGAGATCCATCTATCTCTTCCAGTTGGCATTCCTTTGTGCCCCTCCTACCCAGCCCCACACATATAAATTTCTTCGAGTCCTTTCTTCCTTTTTTCCTTTGTGTAATTTCAGTCTCCTATCAAGTAATGGAAACCCATCACATTTAATCAGATGTTTTGCTTGCTCATCTCTAGTCATTGTGTTTCTTTGTCTTTGCTTGTTCCATTGTTCTTATTCCTCTCTCCATTTCTTGAAGAAGTCCCCTTCTTTATCTTGCATTCACTGGCTCTTTAGTGTTAGTTTACCTTTTATTCCAAACTCTTGCAATAGACTGAATTTATTAAACCACTTGATATATGATATAGGATCCTAACAAACCAATAGAGTAAGAAATAGGTTACTTTATAATGTTGAGAAAACTGGTTATTTGAAAAAGAAGCCTCACCTCACATCATGCACTGAAATAAACTCTAGATTAATTCATTAGCTAAGTGAAAAAAATGAAATCATAAATGGCTGGAATAAAATATATAATAAATATATAATAAATAAATATATAATAAATATATAATATATAAATATGTAATAAATAAAATAAATAAAAAATATAACTGATAACTACATGGGGAAGAACTTCTAATGCATAAAAGCAATGAAGAAATCATCAAGTAAGAGTTTAATGTATTTACGTATATGTTGTATTTTCTATACAGCAAAAATAATAAAAATAGCATAGTCATAAAACAAGTTAAAAACATTTCCAATAAATATGACCAAATTTAAGGTTCTTGATATAGTTAACTAACAAGAATGTAACAAGGATGACACTTTGTTGGCAAAACATGTAAACAAAACAGTTCACAAAAGAAATTAACATCAAATATGGTAATTAAATGTAACTTCAGTAAGATTTCTCATGCAGTACTGGTATGGATACAGTGAGATGAATATTTTCATATATTGGGAGGAATGCAAGTATCCTTTCTGAAGAGCAATCTCTGTGTATGTGTATACACATATGTATATATAACACACAACATTCATGAAGCCATAAAATGTTCACATTACGATTTTTGAGAATGTATCTTAAGAAAAATCAAACTATATATAGACAAAAAAGCCCATAGCAGCATGATTTATAATGATACAAAGTTGGCTAATAAAATATCTACCAACAGGTAGATGTTTATATACACCCAAAAATGGAATATAATGCAGCTATTAATAGTTATGTTTTCAAAAAACAGTCACTTCCTGGAAAGATATTAATATAATAGGTAATAAAAATGCAGATGTGCAACTACATGGTCAAACTTATACTAATTTTAAAAAGTTATACCTTGGTAATGGAGTCAAGTACATACATCAAAGTGTTGATGATGGTGAGGTTATAGGTGATTTTATTTATAAAAGTATTTCCCAATAACTTTCAAATTTTCTTTTGGCCATATTTTATTTCTAAAATCAGATAAATGACAAGCATGATTTATGAAGGAAAATTTATGACTCTGCCTGTTTTCTCTTTGTGGACATGCTCCTGAATAGTTTGTATTGCTTTGGAATTTTTAATTTTTTAAAAATAGCTGTTGTTTTTTCCCTATTCTCTTAGCTCTAATTTTGCCCCAGATTTCTTAAGCGACACTGGTCCTTTTTAAAAATACGTTCTCTAAAATCCAATTTCTTTACTGATCTGAAGATCATATTTGACTATGGACCTGAATTACTGCAAGTGTATCTCTTGGAAACATTCTAATTAAAATATTAATTAGGACACTCACCACCAGTTTTCTGTATAACTCCTTTGTGAAGTAAATTCATAAGACAAATTTCATTCGAAGACCTTCTACTATTGTCCTCCTTCATCCCTTTTAAAAGTTTTTCCTACCTTTTCTCTTGTCTCTCTTGCTCTTCCCTCTCCATTCTCTTTCTCTGGTTTCTCTTTCCCTCCTTTATCTTTTCCTGCCTGTCCCTTTTCCTCACTTTTTCTCTGACCAACTATATCTACTTTACCTTCTTTCCTTACTCTTCTCCATTTATCTTTGTTTTATGCTAGTCTTACTTTTTCCTACATGAATTATTTTGATTTTCCAGTCAATTCTCTGTGTCCTACTATCTGTCAGTCAAAAAGGTTGATGCTTTGGACATACTGAAGTGCTTATAAACTGGCATAACCTTTCTTCTTTTTTTTTCCTAATAAGAAAAATTCATTTTTGTAACTTGATTAACACTGGCCTTTGGAGTTTGTGGTTATGTTGCTGATACATGTTCATTTTACTTTCCACTATAACCCTCAGACTCTTGTGATTTCATTTTACTTTGGTGCATTTGATTCTTCTTTCCTTTGTGAATCACATTACATTTATGAATGCTTTATCAAATCTTATTTTATTGATTTTTGCCCATTTAAAAATCTTATCCTGCTTGTAGTCTATTTTTATGCCTATCCTGCAATGTTCAGGAACACCTGAAAATTTTATTAAGCATTCTCTACCTTCTACTCCCTAAGTACTAAATGAAAATATTGAATTGTACTGAACTCAGAGTGGACCCCTAAGGGACCTACCTGACACCTTCACCCAATGCAGAATTGAACTGTCAGTAATAACTTTTTTTGCTCAATTTTTTTGACTAGTTCTGTATCTAAACTATTCATCTTATGACACTTCCATCTAATTTATCCTTTTACAACATTGTTGCTAGCCCACGTCTCCACCAACTTTTTCTTTTTCAAAGTACTAAACTTATCCTCTTGAAGGAAGGATTGAATTATAGTTTCACATGATTTGTTTTTGACAAACTCATACTACCTATTACTTGTCTTTTTATTTCTTTCAGGTTTACATTGATCATTATCGACAGCTTCACATATTGTGTTAGCTGTTCATTGCAATGATTCAGTGCTGAATTTATTGATTTATTGCCTTTTGGAGTTATGTCATTCTCTCCACACAGACCTCCTACACTTTTTGAAGGCCCTGGTTGTTTAACAGGCTACTAAAATAGTTCTCTTTTTATCTATACATTTAAAAAATTTTTTAAATTTATTTTCAGCGTAACAGTATTCATTGTTTTTGCACCACACCCAGTGCTCCATGCAATCCGTGCCCTCTCCAATACCCACCACCTGGTTCCCCCAACCTCCCACCCCCCGCCCCTTCAAAACCCTCAGATTGTTTTTCAGAGTCCATAGTCTCTCATGGTTCACCTCCCCTTCCATTTTCCCTCATCTCCCTCAGCTCCCTTCTCTTATTTTATATCTCTTTTGGTTTCAAAGGATCATCTCTTTGTCCATAATATAAGCTATGACCATTAAGTATTTTCTGTTCTTCTTAGTGAGTGTTCACCTATAAAACATTCCATTTGTGTATTTATTGAATAGAGTTGGTACTCTGTGTTTGCTTTATATTTGTTTCTTAAGACCAGATATTTATTTTGGAGGCATTTCTATAATTCCTATTCCAACCCCCCCTACACAAATAAAACCCTTAAAATTATTTGTACCATAGAAAAGGATTTGTTTATTTTTTATTTTTTAAAGATTTTATTTATTTATCTGACAGACAGAGATCACAAGTAGGCAGAGACGCAGGCAGAGAGAGAGGAAGGGAAGCAGGCTCCCTGCTGAGCAGAGAGCCCAATGCTGGGCTCGATCCCAGGATCCTGAGATCAAGACCTGAGCCGAAAGCAGAGACTTTAACCCACTGAGCCACCCAGACGCCCCGGATTTGTTTATAATCAAGGTGTGAAAAAGACATTTTTAAATATAATACAAAATACAGAAGCTTTAGAAAAAAATATTGGCAATATTGATTTTTAAAAAATAATAGAAAAAATCATGGTGGGAAGTGGGGGTGCGACTGGCCATATAGGGCAGCTGGCTCAGGAACTGCCTCATGCAGCCTGATGGGTGTCCCTGCTGCAGTGCTTGGGCTGGCCTGAAGGCCAGTGATGGTCCATGGGTGCCCCTGAGGAGCCGCTGCTGCCAGTGACCCACACTATGGAAAAAAAAAGCCCATTGTCACCTGTATTGTAGATCAGAGCTTACTCACCTCTATTTATCCAATACTTTTCCAGCAGCTTCCAAGAGAACAGATGGAATGGAGAAGGTACCTTGGCTGGGCTTCAAAAGATGATTCACCTAGAATCTAACTTTGTTCAATTCAAGGAGAAACTGCTGCTCCAGGAAGGAAACAAAGTCCCTCTTACTTTCCCCTTTCTTCATATTTATTTGATGGAATGCTGTGATACTGGTGTGTAAAGCTACCATAAAAGATGACCTCAACAAGTGGCAGAAGGTTGTGAAAGACCAAAGCTCTGTGGACTGGTTAATAGTGGTGGCTGAAAACTGAATGGGAAGAAATCAGAGAGAGAGACAAACCATGAGAGACTCTTGACTCCAGGAAACAAACTAAGAGTTGCGGAAAGGGGAGGTGGGTGGGGGGAAGGGGTAACTGGGTGATGGGCATTAAGGAGGATGTCACATTATCTGATGAGCACTGGGTGTTATATGCAGCTGATGAATCATTGAACTGTACATCAAAAACTGGAGATGTACTATATGTTGGTTAATTGGATTTAAATAAAATTTTAAAAAAGAAAATGGTGCAAGAAAAAAAAGACAAAAAACAAACCAACATCCTTTCCTGAACTTCTATTGTGGACAAAATAAGAAACAATTTTTGTAATAAACAAAGTGACCAGTGTGTCATGCTCTCCAACCCCTTAAAGAACTCTTCTTGAACTCAGGAATCCTTGGAATATCTTCTTTACCAAACTCAGGACATTGTTTCCTATGTCTTTTAACAAAAACCTAGGCAAGTTTGAGGATGACCTGAGAACTTTGAGGGAGAGGAGGACTGAGCCAGGCTGGAGCTTTTGTGAGTATTTCATGGTTTGGGAGGAACTTGCCTTTGTATTTGATATGCTGCAGCAATTTGAAGATGCCCTGGTACAATATAATGAACTGGATGCCTTCTTTTCTCACTATGTTGTCAGCTTTGGTTCTGGGGATGGTGCCAACTGGTTCACTCTTTCTGCCAGCCAGTGAAAAGCTGGAATGGATTGATCCTCCAAAAGCCTGTAGACATGTGAAAGTTTGAATTGACACAGAGGCAAGAAATCACCCTGTTAGATCTGTGCATTTACTTGTTTTCTTGCCAGTGCACCTTGTTCCTCTTCCCGTAGAGCCTGTGGGAGGTGGCTCAGCATGCCCTAGAGCTGCTGCACAACTATGTGTAGGAACTGATGCTCTTAGAAGTCTGTTCCACATGGTATTCTGAACTGCTGTCTTGGAGATACTTCAGAGGATAGAAGGTTGTTGTGACTGGGCAGAGATAGACTCAAACTTTGCCCACACTGTGGATTTATGGAGCTATGCTACCGGAAACTAAAGTCCTTGGGCTATTTGTGTGGACTTGTGTCAGAAAAAGGACCTAACTCAGAGGACCTTAAAAGGGTAGTTGATCTTTTGGCAGTTTTGGGAGTTGAGTGACCTGAAACAGCCAACATAGCTCAGAGTCATTATAAGAAACCCAAAGAAACATTTTCATCAGCAGAAGCTTTTGAAAAACACTACTCTGATTGGTCCCATGCTGCCATCAAAATACACTCTAGCATCAGGAAGATCCTGCCTGTTAATTTCATTGGAAAGGATCCTGCAGACTTTTACATGTAATTGATTTTGAACTTTTCTTTGAGTTTCAAACACTTCATACATGTAGTAAAAGAAGGCTTGTTATGCATGGGATCAATATGAAGTGTAAATAAATTTGTAGAAGGAAAATGTAGAATCTGTCAACCAATCATCATCAGGTTTTTTTTTTTTAATTTCTTCTGAAAACTAGATGGAGAGATTTTCACCTTGCTACCCTTAATCCTTGTTATTGATCATCGTGTTTCTTTAATTAAATTAAGGTAATGTACCTCTGTTATATATGCAGGTGGTGTATATATGTAGGTGGTATATATAATATATATGATATATAGTATTGTAATTTTATTTAATTAAAGAATTATGAGGAAATAAAGAATCTATAACTAGAGGCATAAATTCGGATCCAGATTCTTTTTTTTGGGGGGTGTTCCAGTTCTTAAATACTTTGTGATATAACATTTTCTCTAGTTTGTATCAGTTGCTTCTTGTGCAGATTGAAAACCTTGAGGTCAGTGAGGTAAAGTACCTGCAGTATCTATGAGAGAGGGATGCTCTAAGACTGACTGAGAGATAATGTGGACAAGTACTGCAAATGTTGCCAGTCTAGCTCCAGTTTTGGAGTTGGGTTCCAGAGAAAAAACTCAGAACTTTCATAATTCTCATGTGTTTGATAGAATCAGCATATCAAAGAGAAGAAACCCCAGCTGGCAGTGCAATTGCTATTTCAAAGCCCTGGAAAAGGATATAAATTACAAGGGGAAAGATATTTACATTTTTTTCAAGTGTGTGTTTGAAATGCTAGCTTGAAATCTATAATTAAAAAAGTAATTTTATTGGATGAGACAAAAAATTCATGGCAAAACCACTAAAAAATAAAAGACCTTTGGCCTACCATATTGTTTTTCATAGTGGCTGCATCAATTTGCATTCTTACCAACAGTATAGAAGGCTCCCCTTTTCTCCACATCATTGTTCACACTTGTTCTCCTTTTACATTTAATTTAATTTATTTTATATCATTTTACTTTATTTTTGATAATAGTCATCCTAAAGGGTGGGAGATGATACCTCATTGTGGTTTTGATTTGCACTTCCCTTATGATTAGTGATATTAAGACCATTTTCATATACCTGTTTGCCATTTGTATGTCTTCTTTTGAGAAATATCTACTCGAGTCTTTGCCCATTTTTTGCCTTTTTACTTTGTTGATAATTTTCTTTGCTGCTAGAGGCTTTTTAGTTTGATGTAATGCCACTTGCTTATTTTTGCTTTTGTTGCCAAAATCTTACCATCTATGTTTCCAGGAGTTTTATGTTTTCAGGTTCTTTTAGGTCTTTAATCCATTTTCATTAATTTTTATGTATCGTGTAAGAAAGTGGTCCATTTTCATTCTTTTGTATGTGGCTGTCCAGTTTTCCCAACACTGTTTATTGGAGATACTGTCCTTTCTCCACTGTATATTCTTGGGTCTTTTGTCATAATTAATTGACAATACATCTATGGATTTATTTCTGGTTCCACAGTCTGTTTCATTGATTTGTATGTCTTCTTTTGATGCCAATACCATACTGTTTGGATTACTGAAGCTTTTTAATACAGTTTGAAATCAGGGATCATGATGCCGTCAGTTTTTTCTTTTCTCAAGATTACTTTGGCTATTTGGGGACTTTTTGCAAATTTTAGGGTTACTTGTTCTATTTCTACAAAAAAATGTCTTTGGAATTTGGGTAAGAATTGCATTGCATCTGTAGACTGTTTTGGGTACCTTGGTTATTTTAACAATATTAATTCTACCAATCCATGAGCATGGAATATCTTTTCATTTGCTTGTGTCATCTTCAATTTCTTTCATCAGTGTCTTTATAGTTTTGACTATACAAGCATTTTATCACCTTGGTTAAATTTATTTCTGGGTATTTTACTCTTTTTGATACAACTGTAGGTGGGATTGTTTTCTTAATTTCTCTTTGTGATCGTTTATTAGTATATAGAAATACAAAAATTTTTTGTATTTTGATTTTATATCCTGCAACTTTACTGAATTCATATATTAGTTCTAACAACTTTTTGGTTGAGTCTTTAGGGCTTCCTATATATATTATGTCATCTGTAAATAGTGATAGTTCTACTACTTACTTTCTAATTTGGTTGCCATTTATTTCTTTTTCTTGCCTAATTGTTCTAGCTAGAATTTCCAATACTGTGTTAAATAAAAACAATGAGACTGGGAATTCTTGCTTTGTTCCTGATCTTACAGGAAAATCGTTCAGCTTTTCACCATTTTTAAAAAATTTTCCTCTTAAAACTGCTTTTGTTGCACTCTACAGATTTTGGTATGTTGTGTTTTCATTTTTGCTTATCCCAAGATATTTTTTGATTTCCTTTTTTGATTTATTTTTGATGCAACTCTTGTTCAAGGGTTTATTGTTAGATTTTCCATACATGTGATTTTTTTTCTTTTCTCCTTTAGTTATTGAATTCAGTTTCATTCTATTGTGGCTGGAAAGATACTAGGAGTGATTTTACTGATTTAAAATTGTTGACTTGTTTTATGGCCTAGTATGTAAACTATTCTATAAAATATTCTGTATGTGCTTGAGAAAAATGTATATACTACTGCTGTTGGGTAGAATGTTCCATATATGTTTATTAGGTCCATTAGGTCTATAGTGTTGTTTAAGCCGAGAGTTTCCTTATTGATTTTCTGCCTATATGATCTATTCATTATTGAAATGGGTATTAAAGTCTCCTATTATTGTATTGCTCTCACTCCCTTTAGTTCTTTCAATTTTTCCTTTATATTTTTAGGTGCTCTGATGTTGGGTACATATGCGTTTGCCATTGTTATATCTTACTGTTGAATTGTTAAAAATTTATCATTATGTAATATCCTTCTTTGTCTCCTTTGACAGTTTTCAACTGAGTGTCTATTTAGTCTGATATATGTATAGCAATGCCTGCTCTTTTCTGATTACCATTTTCATGGTATGTCTTTTTCTATCCCTTCACTTCAAGCCCCTGTGTGTCCTTAAATCTCAACTGAATACTTATAGGCTGCATATATTTAAATATGAGTTTTTATCCATTTAGCCACTCTATATCTTTTGATTGGTGAAATTAATCCATTTACATTCAAAGTAAATATTGATAGGTAAGGGTTTACTATTGTCATCTTGTTAATTGTATTCTGTTTTGTAGTTCTTTTGTTCCTCTCTCTCTTGCTATCTTCCTTTGTTATTTGATATTTTTGTAGTGGTATTCTTTGGTTCTTTTTGTTTTACATTTTTGTATTTACTGTGGTTTTTTTTGTGGGTGCTGGAAAATGTAGGAAATGCATTTTGAAATTATAGTAATTTAAATCTGATAACAACCAAACTTCAATATTATACAAAAACTTTTGGTTTTTACTGCCCCCCATGTTGTTATTGATGGCAGAATTTACTCTTCCTTATATGTATCTACTAATATATTTTTGTGGTTATAATTATTCTTAATAATTTTGCCTTTTAACTTTTATGTTAAGGCTAAAGGTGATTTATGTATTATCATAAGATTATTGCATTATTATGTGTTTTTCTATATACTTAACTTTGCCAGAGATTTCCCCTATGTTCATCAGTTTTGTTTCTTCAATCCCACATGAGTGAAATCCTATGGTATTTGTCTTTCTCTGACTGACTTATTTTGCTTAGCCTAATACCTTCTAGTTCCATCTATTTACAAATGGCAAGATTTCATTTTTTTTGATGTAATATTCCATTGTGTGTGTGTGTGTGTCTGTGTATACACACACACACCACTTCTTTTTTTTTTTTTAAAGGCTTTATTTATTTATTAGTCAGAGAGAGAGAAGGAGAGAGAGCACAGGCAGACAGGGTGGCAGGCAGAGGCAGAGAGACAAGCAGGCTCCCTGCTGAGCAAGGAGCCCGATGTGGGACTCGATCCCAGGACGCTGGGATCATGACCTCAGGCGAAGGCAGCCGCTTAACCAACTGAGCCACCTAGGCGTCCCACACACACCACTTCTTTATCCATTTCTCAGTTGATAGTCACATGGGCTCTTTCCATGTTTTAGCCTTTGTGGACACTGTTGTTATACATGGGGTGCATGTGCTCTTTTGAATCACTATGTTGCAATTGCTAGGTTGTAGGGCAGCTCTATTTTGAATTTTTTGAGGAACTTCCATACCATTTTCCTGAGTGTCTGCAACAGTTAGCATTCCTACCAACAATGTAAGAGGGTTCCCCTTTCTCTGCATCTTTGCCAACATCTGTTCTTTCCTGAGTTGTTAATTTTACCCATTCTGACTGGTGTGAAGTATATTTCATTGTGGTTTTGATTTGTATTTCCCTGATGACTAGTGATATTGAGCATCATTTCATGTGTCTGTTGGCCATTTGGATGTCTTTGCAGAAAGGTCTGTTCATGTCTTCTGTCCATTTTTTAACTAACTGGATTTTTTTATTTTGGAGGGGTGAATTTGTTAAGTTCTTTATAGATTTTGGATACTAATCCTTTATCTGATATGTCATTTGCAAATATCTTCTCCCATTCTGTGAGTTGCCTTTAGTTTTGTTGTTTCCTTTGCTGTGCAGAAGCTTCTTATTTTGATGAAGATTCAATAGTTCAGTTTTTGTTTTGGTTTCCCTTGCCTTTGGAGATGTGTCTAGTAAGAAGTTGCTGCAGCTGAGGTTCAGGAGATTGCTGCCTGTGTTCTCCTCTAGGATTTTGATGGATTCCCGTCTCACATTTAGATCTTTCATCCATTTTGAATTTATTTTTGTGTACTATGTAAGAAAGTGGCCCAGTTTTATTCTTCTTCATGTTGTTGTCCAATTTTCCCAAGACCCTTGTTGAAAAGACTCTTTTTTTTCCATTGGGTATTCTTTCCTGCTTTGTTGAAAATTAATTGACCATATAGTTGTGTGTCCATTTCTGGGTTCTCTATTCTGTTACATTGATTTATGTGTTGATTTAAAAAAAATATTTTGTTTATTTATTTGAGAGAGAGAGAGAAAGCATGAGAGGGGGAAGGTCAGAGGGAGAAGCAGACTGCCCGCTGAGCAGGGAGCCCAATACAGGGCTCGATCCTGGGACTCCAGGATCATGACCTGGGCCGAAGGCAGTTGCTTAACCAACTGAGCCACCCAGGTGCCCCTATGTGTTGATTTTTGTGCCAGTATCATACTGTCTTGATGGTTTTAGCTTTGCAATATAGTTTGAAGTCAGGAATTGTGATGTCTCTTGCTTTGCTTTTCTGTTTCAAGTTTACTATGCCTATTCAGGCTCTTTTCTGATTCCCTACACATTTTAGAATTGTTTGTTCTAGCTCTGTAAAAAATGCTGGTTGTATTTTGATAAGGATTCCTTAAATTTGTAGATGGCTTTGGGAAGTAAAGACATTTTATTTTATTTCTTTTTTTTTTTAAAGATTTTATTTATTTATTTGACAGAGAGAGATCACAAGCAGGCAGAGAGGCAGGCAGAGAGAGAGGAGGAAGCAGGTTCTCTGCTGAGCAGAGAGCCCGATGCGGGGCTCGATCCCAGGACCCTGAGATCATGACCTGAGCCGAAGGCAGCGGCTTAACCCACTGAGCCACCCAGGCGCCCCTTTATTTTATTTCTTAAAAAGATTTTATTTGTTTACTTGACAGAAAGAGAGAAAGCACAAGTAAGCAGAGTGGCAGACAGAGGGAGAGAGAGAAGCAGGCTCTCTTCTGAGCAGGGAGCCCAATGTGGGGCTCGATTCCAGGACCCTGGAATTTTGACCTGAGCCAAAGGCAGCCGCTTAACCAAATGAGCTAATCAGGTGCCCCAAAGTATAGACATTTTAATATTTGTTCTCCCAATCCATGAGCATGGGACATTTTTCTATTTCTTTGTGTTTTACTCATTTTCTTTCATAAGTGTCCTATAGTTCTCAGAGTACAGATCTTTTGCCTGTTTGGTATTCCTGGGTATCTTATGGTTTTTGCTGCAATTGTAAATGGGTCAATTCCTTGATTTCTCTTTCTGTTGCTAAAAATGGTGCATAGAAATGCAACAAGACTTCTGTTGTATTGATTTCATATCCTGTTACTTTGTGGAATTCCTCCATCAGTACTAGCAGTTTTTTGGTGGGATTTTTGGGTTGTTTTCTACATAGAGTATCACATTGTCTGTGAAGAGTGAAAGTTTGGGTTGTTCCTTGCTTTTATTTCTTTTTGTTGTCTGATTCCTGAGGCTAGGACTTCCAGTACTATGTTGAACAACAGTGGTGAGAATGGACATTCCTATGATATTATTGACCTTAGGGGGAAAATCTCTCTGTTTTTCCTCATTAAGAATATTAGCTGTGGCTCTTTCATACATGGCCTTTATGATGTTGATGTATGTTCCTTCTATCCCTATTTTGTTGAAGGATTTTATCAAGAAAGAATGCTGTATTTTGTCAAATGTTTTTTCTTCACCTATTGAGAGGATCATATGGTTCTTATCCTTTCTCCTATTGATGTGATGTATCAAGTTGATTAATCTACAGATATGAACCACCCCTGCAACCCAAGAATGAATTCCAGTTGGTTGTGCTGACTAATCCTATTAATATATTTTGGATTCAATTTGCTAGTATCTTATTGAGAATTTTTACAACTATGTTCATCAGGGATACTGGTTTGTAATTCTCATTTTAGTGGGGTCTTTGATTTTGAAATCAAGGTAATGCTGGCCTCATAGAATGCATTTGGAAGTTTTCCTTATATTTCTGTTTTTTGGAACAGTTTGAGAAGAATACATTTTAACTCTTCTTTAAATGTTTGGTAGAACTTCCTTGGGAAGGCATCTGGCCCTGGACTCTTGTTTGTTGGGAGGTTTTTGATTACTGGTTCAATTTCTTTGCTGGTTAAGTGTCTGTTCAGATTTTCTATTTCTTCCCACTTTGGTTTAGTATTTTTTATGTTTCTAAGAATTTATCCATTTCTTCCAGATTGCTTAATTTGTTGGCCTATAATTTTTCATAATATTCTCTGATAATTGCTTGTATTTCTGCAGTGTTGGTTGTGATCTCTCCTCTTTCATTAATGATTTTATTTATTTGAGTTCTTTCTCTTTTCTTTTTGATTAGTCTGGCTAGGAGTTTATCAATCCTATTAATTTTTTCAAAGAGCCAACTCTTAGTTTTGTTGAACTTCTTCTACTGTTTTTTTTTTTTTTAAATTTCTGTATCATATCATGATAGATATGAATTTCATGTAATTATATTACCTGTAAAGTCACTTTTCTTGTAGATTGTCCTTTCTAGCTTTTGTTGCTTTTGGTCTCTTTCCTGATCATAGGGTCCTCATTAACATTTCTTATAGAGCTGGTTTAGTGTTCAGAAACTCTTTTAGTTTTTGCTTGTCTTGGAAGCTCTTTATCTCTCGTGTTATTCTTTTTTTTAATATTTTATTTATTTGACAGAGAGAGAGATCACAAGTAGGCAGAGAGGCAGGCAGAGAGAGAGAGGGGGAAGCAGACTTCTTGCTGAGCAGAGAGCCCGATGTGGGGCTTGATCCCAGGACCCTGAGATCATAACCCTGGCTGAAGGCAGAGGCTTAACCTGCTGAGCCACCCAGGTGCCCCACTCTCCTATTATTCTGAATGACAGCCATGCTGGCTGAAGTATTTTGGGTTACATATTTTTTCCATTTAGCACACTGAATATTTCCTTCCATTTGATTCTGGCCTTCCAAGTTTCAGTGGACAGGTCTGCTGCCAACTTTCTGTGTCTGCTTTTCTTGGTTAAGACTTTTTGTCTCTAGCTGCTTTCAGAATTCTCTCTTTATCTTTGTATTTTGCAAGTTTCACTGTATGTCATGGTGTTGACTTGTTTTTTGTTGGTTTCAAGGGTAGTTCTCTGTGCCTCTTGGGACTGGAATGTTTATTTCCTTCTCCAGATTAGGGAAGTTGTCAGATATAATTTGTTCAAATAAACCTTCTGCCTCTATCTCCTTCTCTTCTTCTTCTTCTGGGACACCTATGATGCAGATATTGTCTTGCATTATGGAATTGGTGAGTTCCCTGTTTACCTTCATGATCTAATAGATTTCTTTCTGTCTTCTTTTCAGCTTCATTATCTTCCATAATTTTATCTTCTATATCACCTATTCTGTCCTCTACTTCTTCAACTCTTGTTGTGATTATATCTAGTCAGTTTTACTTCTCAGTTATAGCATTTTAAAATTTCAACCTGACAAGTTTTTAGGCACTTTATCTCTGCAGGGAGGGTTTCTCTGGTATCTTCTATGCTTTTTTTCTTTTATTAAGATTTGTTTATTTATTTGAGATAGAGAGAGTGGGGGGGAGGGGCAGAGGGAGAAGGAGAGAAATAATCTCAAGCAGAGTAAGAAGAGTCCCTGCTGAGCACAGAACCTGACATCGGGCTTAATTTCATGACTCTGAGAGCATAGCCTGAGCCAAAACTAAGAATCAACCACTCAACTGACTGAGCCACCCTGGTGCCCTTATGTTCTTTTCAAGCCATGCCAGTAGTCTTATGACTGCTATTCTAAAGTTTTGTATAGATGTATTACTTATATCTGTTTTTTTAAAAAAGATTTTTGTTATTTATTTGACAGAGAAATACACAGCAAGAGAGGGAACACAAGCTTTTGTTCCCCCACAGTCGCATATGGGGAAATGGGAGAGGGAGAAGCAGGCTTCTCATAAAGCAGGGATCCAGATGCAAGGCTTGATACCAGGACCCTGGGAACATGACCTGAGCCAAAAGCAGATCCTTAATGACTGAACCACCCAGGTGCCCCTGCTTATATCTGTTTAGAGTGAGTCCCTGGCTGTTATTTACTCTTGAAGTTTCTTTTGGGGAGAATTCCACTATCTTGTCATTCTGGTTAAGTTTCTGTCTTTTGTGCATTTATGAAATCTTGTTATGTTTCCTGCACTTGAGAGCAATGCTATATTAAAAGTGTCATACACTGTCCAGGGTGGTTGCACTTCAGGAAGTATTTCTGGTGTGTGCTGTGTGCACTCTGCTCTTGCATTTTGGCACTCTTCCCAATGGTCAGTTTCTGCAGAGTTCCTCCTTGCTTGCAGTGGGGGTGTTTGGACCTCTAAATAGATGTGCTTTGATTTGTTTGTTAAAGTAATCTTGGGGAAAAAAGAAATAGATAAAAAAGGAAGCCTGATCCAAAAAAAAATTTTTAAAAAGGGGAAAGGAATAAAAAAAAACCACAATCAAAAATCTATAAGACTTTGAGGAGTTCCTTATAGATGTTGGATATCAGCCCTTTGTCTGTACTGTCATTTGCAAATATCTTCTCCCATTCCATGGGTTGCCTTTTTGTTTTGTTGACTGTTTCCTTTGCTGTGCAGAAGCTTTTGATCTTGATGAAGCCCAAAAGTTCATTTTTGCTTTTGTTTCCTTTGCCTTTGGAGACATATCTTGAAAGAAGTTACTGTGGCCAAAGTTGAAGAGGTTACTCACACACAAAACCGATAATCACATCAAAAAATGAGTAGAAGACATGAACAGACATTTCTCCAAAGAAGACATACAAATGACTAACAGATACATGAAAAATTGTTCATCATCATTAGCCATCAGGGAGATTCAAATCAAAACCACATTGAGATACCACCTTACACCAGTTAGAATGGCCAAAATCAACAAGACCGTAAACAACATGTGTTGGAGAGGTTGTGGAGAAAGGGGAACCCTCTTACACTGTTGGTGGGAATGCAAGTTGGTGCAGCCACTTTGGAGAACAGTGTGGAGATTCCTTAAGAAATTAAAAATAGAGCTTCCTTGTGACCCTGCAATTGTACCACTGGTTACTTACCCCAAAGATACAGAAGCAGTGAAAAGAAGTGCCATCTGTACCCCAATGTTCATAGCAGCAATGGCCACAGTTGCCAAACTGTGGAAAGAACCAAGATGCCCTTCAACAGACAAATGGATAAAGAATATGTGTTCCATATATACAATGGAGTATTATGCCTCCATCAGAAAGGATGAATACCCAACTTTTGTATCAACATGGGTAAGTGAAATAAGTCAAGCAGAGAGATTCGATTATCATATGGTTTTGCTAATTTGTGGAGCATAAGGAATAACACGAAGGACATGGAGAGATGGAGAGGGGAAGTGAGTTGGGGGAAATAGGATGGGGGGACAAACCATGAGAGACTGTGGATTCTGAGGAAGAAACTGAGGGTTTTGGAGAGGAGGGGGTGTGGGGGGTTGGGTTAGCCTAGTGGTGGGTATCATGGAGGACACATATTGCATGGAGCAGTGGGTGTGGTGCATAAAAAATGAATTCTAGAATACTGAAAAGAAATGAAAACAAAAATAAAACTATGACTGATTACAAAGAAAAGAAAGAAAAAAAAAAGAACAAGTAAAAAAGAAACCTGATCCAAAAAAAGAGAAAAAGCAATGAAAAAGCAAATTAACAAACAAACAAAAAACTATAAGCCTGATTTCAAAGGAAAAATAAAAGGAGGAGGAAAAAAAAAACAAAAACAAAACCGAAAACAACCTGGCCCGATTTCCACCAGAACTGCAGGTGATGTTTTGAAACACTGTACAATCAGTAGAATTGGTGCATGTGGTCTGCTGCTGTGTTGGTCTTCTGGGGGAGAGGCACAGAGTCAGTCCTACCCCAGTAAATATGCATTTTCCACATTTGGAGAACAAGGTTTGGTGTGAGTGGTATCCATCTCCACTGGGGCCACTGCGTTGCTCTCTGAACTCGGACTATTTTGTTGGTGAGCAGAAAACAGCATGACTGCACTTTCTTGTCCTTGCACAGGAAATCTACCCCTTCCTCCCCCCGCTGTTCAGAAGCCCTCCCAGAAAAGTAAGGGCCATCAGTGTATCACAGCTCTCCTGTATTTTATCTTTGGTGTGTAGCTGTGATTAAACTCCAAATATTAAAGGACCCTGCACCAGGGTGGATCCACTCCCTCCTCTGGAGTAGAGCCTCCCTGCTGCACTGTGTCTAGTGTCCTTTGTCCCAGAAAAACAGTCCCATACCTGGATGGTACATGGGATCTATGGTGTGGCACCTGTAAAAGTAGCATCTAGGTTATCCACTCTTTACACATGCCTCTGTCTCCTGCCAATGAAAGGCCATTTGCTGGTAACTACATGGTGTTTTGTTCTTGGAGAGGCAATATACCTTCTTCCAAATGTATTCCAGGAAGGGAAATGTTCTCTCCCAGTGTGACTCAGAAGATTCTTATGCCACTTAGTGCACTTTCCAGCCAGCGGCCTCCTTCTCCCCAGGAGCGAGTGCAAGAGCCCACTTCAGGGAAGTGAAGTCTGTGCACTTCCAAAACCTCAGAGTTTGAGCTCCACACACTGTTTGCAAAACAGTTCTCCCCTATCACCTTCCCAGTCGGTGGTCTGGAGAGGTTTTCTTCTTGTGCAGACTGAATGCCATACTCTCTCAACCCCTATTCTTCTCCCTTTTCTCAGCCCATGAAAAGGGCTCTCTTTCCTCTGTGGCATGGCAGTTTTTCTCTCCCCCAATTCACTTCCATACACCTGGCACCTGCTGTGCTGTTTCCCTCCAAACATGGAGATACTTCTTTCAATCCTCAGATTGATTTCCTGGGTGTTCCACCAGATCTGACCTCAATACAGGGATGAGGATAGCCCAGGGTTCTCCTACTTCTCTGCCATCTTAACTCCTCCAAGATTTATATTATCTATGCTTTTGTGTTTCCACTTAACATCCTCTAATTTTCAACTTAAAGATCTTTCAGCTCTTTTGTAAGGCAAGACTGGTGGTTTAAAGTTCTGCAGGTTTTTTTTTTTTAATGCATGGGAATTTATCTCTCTTTCTTTTGCATTTCTGCCTATTATAGGATTCATAGTTTGAAGTTTTCTTTTTTGTCTCTCAACATTCTGGGTATATGATACCACCCCTCTCTGGCTTGCAAGATTTTGGTTGGGAAATCCACTAATAGTCTTAAGGTACTTTTCTTGTATATGAAAAATCACCTTTTTCTTGCTGCTTTAAAAATTCCCTTTTTATCTTTGAGTTGTGCCAGGTTAATTATAACTATTTCAGTGTAGACCCCTTTAGATTCATACTATTTGAAATATTTAGGACTTCATAAATCTAGATATTCCTTTCCCTCCTTAGAGCTGAGAAATTTTCACCAATATTTCTTTTTTTTTTTAAAGAATTTATTTATTTATTTGACAGAGAGAGAGAGCTCACAAGCAGGCAGAGAGGCAGGCAGAGAGAGAGGGGGAAGCAGGCTCCCCGCTGAGCAGAGAGCCCGATGCGGGGCTCGATCCCAGGACCCTGAGATCATGACCTGAGCCAAAGGCAGCGGCTTAACCCACTGAGCCACCCAGGTGCCCCTATTTCTTTTTTTTTTTTAAAGTTTTATTTCCACTTAGTGAAGATATAGTGTTATATTAGTTTCAGGTATACAGTATAATAATTAAACATTTCCATACCTCACCCTGTGCTCAACACAAGTACACTCCTTAATGACCACCATTTATTTAACCCATCCCACCACCTGCCTCCTCTTTGGTAACCATCAATTTGTTCTCTATAGTTTGGTAACCATCAATTTGTTCTTTATATTTAAGAATCTTTTCTTGGTTTGTCTCTCTTTTTCCCCCTTGGCTTGCTTGTTTTGTTTCATAAATTCCACATATGAGTGAAATTATATAGTATTTCTCTTTCTTTGATGTATTTTTCTTACCATAATACTCTCTAGCTCCATCCAGGTCATTTTAAGTGATAAGATTTTATTCTTTTTATGGCTAAGTAATACTCCATTGTATAATTATAAAACAATATCTTTATCCATTCATCTATCAGTGGACACTTAAGCCTGTTTCCATAGTTTCGCCATTGTAAGTAATGCTGCTATAAACATTGAAGTGAATGTATCCCTTTGAATTAGTGTTTTTGTATTCTTTGGGCAAATACCAAGTAGTTCAACTGCTGGATAATAGGGTAGTTCTATTTTTAACTTTTGCAGGAGGCTCCATATATTTTCCAGAGTGGCTGCCCAAGTATATTTACCACCAAGTGTAAAAGGCTTCCACTTTCTCTACATCCTCATCATCGCCTGCTGTTTTTGTGTTGTTGATTTGAACCGTTCTGACAGGTGTAAGGTGATACTGTAGTTTTGATTTGCATTTCCCTGATGATGAGTGATGTTGCGTAGCTTTGCATATGTCTGTTGGCCATCTCATGTCTTCTGGAAAAATGTCTACTCGTGTCTTCTGCCCATTTCCTAACTGGATTATTTGGGTTTTTTTTGGTATTGAATTTAATAAGTTCTTTATATATTTTGGATATTAACCCTTTATCAGATTTGTCATTCATAAATATCTTCTCTCATTCCAAAGGTTGTCTTTTAATTTTGTTGATTGTTTTCCTGTGTGGAAGATTTTTATTTTGATGAAGTCCCAATAATTATTTTTGCTTTCCTTTACTTTGCCTCAAGGGATTTATCTAGCAAGAAAGTCGCTATGGCTAATGTTAAAGAAGTTACTGCTTGTGTTGTCTTTGAGGATTTTTATAGTTTCAGGTCTCACATTTAGATATTTAATGCATTTTGGATTTATTTTTGTGTAAGAAAGTAATTTCTTATGAGTTTTTTCATGTTGTTGTTCAGTTTTCAAACACCATTTGCTGAAGAGATTATCTTTTTCTCATTGCGTATTCTTTCTTGCTTTGTCAAAGTTTAATTGACCATATAATTGTGGGCTCATTTCAGAGTTTCCTATTCTGTTCATTGATCTATGTGTCAGTTTTTGTGCCAGTACCATACTGTTTTGATCACTATAGCTTTGTAATATGAAGTCCAGAATTGTGATGCCTCCAACCTTGCTTTTCTGTTTATCAACATTTCTTTACTATTTGAAGTCTTTTGTGGCTCCATACAAATTTTGGGATTGTTCTAGTTCTCTGAAAAATGCTAGTGATATTTTGATAAGGATTGCATTAAATGTGTAGATTGCTTTGTGTAATAGAGACATTTCACCAATACTTGTTCTTCTAATCCATAAGCATGGAATATCTTTCCATTTCTTTATGTCATCTTCAATTTCTTTAAAAGAAAGATTTTATTTATTTATTTTTGCACATGTGTGCACACATGCACATGCAAAGGGGGAGAGAGAGGGAGAGAGAGAGAATGAATGAGTGGGGAATGGGGCAGAGGGAGAAGCAGACTTCCCACTCAGTAGGGAGCCCAATGGGGAACTCTATCCCAGTTCCCTTGGGATCATGACCTGAGCTGAAAGCAGACAGTTTTCAATGTCTTTCATAGGTGTTCTATGGTTTTCAGAGTACAGGTTTTTCACCTCTTTATTTTGGTTTATTCCTAGTTACCTTATTGTTTTTAGTGCAGTTTTAAATGGATTGATTCCTTAATATCTATTTCTGCTACTTCGTTATTGGCATATAGAAATGCAACAGATTTCTGTATATTGAGTTTGTATCTTGCAACCTTACTAAATTCCTGTATCACTTCTAGCAGTTATTTGGTGTAGTCTTTTGGATTTTCTATATAGAATATCATGTCATCTGCAAATAGTGAAAGTTTGATTGCTTTCCTTACTGATTTAGTTTTTACTTCTTCTTCTTCTTATTTATTTATTTATTTATTTATTTTTTGGTTGCCGTGGCTAGGACTTCCAGTACTATGTTAAATAACAGTGGTGAGAGTGGCTATTCCTGTCTTGTTCCTGACCATATGGGAAAACCTCTTAGTCCATCCCCATCGAGGATGATATTAGCTGCGAGTTTTTTCTATGTGGCTTTTATTATGGTGAGGTATGTTCCCTCTACCAACACTTTGTTGAGGGTTTTAAACATGAGTGGATTTTGTACTTTGTCAAATGCTTTTTCTGCATCTATTGAAAGGATCATATGGTTCTTATCCTTTCTCCTATTAATGGTGATGTATCACATTGATTGATTTGAGAATACTGAGCCACCCTTGTAATACAGAAATAAATCCCACTTAGTCATGGTGAATGGTTCTCTTAATGTATTGTTGGATTCAGTTTACTAGAATTTTGTTGAAAAATTTTAGATCTAAGTTGATCAGGGATATTGGCCTACAGTTCTCTTTTTTAGTGAAATCTTTATCTGGTTTTAGTTTCAGGGTAACCCTGGCCTCATAGAATGAGTTTGGAAGATTTCCTAACTTTTCTACTTTTTAGAAAGTTTGAGAAGAATGGGTATTAGCTCTGCTTTAAGTGTGTGGTAGAACGTGCCTGTGAAGTCATCTGGCCCTGGACTTTTCTTTGTTGGGAGTTGTTTAATTACTGATTCAATTTCTTTGTTGATTATCAGTCTGTTCAAGTTTTGTATTTCTTCCTGTTTCAGTTTTGGTAGTTTATATGTTTGTAGGAATTTATCTATTTATTCCAGGTTGTTCAATTTGTTGGTGTGTAGTCTTTCATAATATTCCCTTATAATTGTCTTTTTGTTATTGGTTGTTATTTCTCTCTTATTTGTGTTTTTTTTTCTTTTTTTTCTTGATAAGTCTGGCTAGAGGCTTTCCAATTTTATTAATTCTTTCAAAGAACCAGCTCCTGGTTTCATTAATCTCTCCTATTTTTTTAAAAATTCCATATCATTTATTTATGCTCTAGTCTTCATTATTTCCTTTCTTCTGTTGTTTTTAGCCTTTGTTTGTTGTCCTTTTTCCTAGCTCCTTTAGGTATAAGGTTAGGTTGTTTATTTGAGATTTTTCCTGCTTTTGAGTTAGGACTATATACTATTCACTTCCCTTTTATGACCACTTTTGCTATATCCCAAAGGTTTTGGAACATTATGTTTTCATTTTTACTTGTGTCCACGTATTTGTTTATTTCTTCTTTGATTTCCTGATTGACCCATTCATTGTTTAGTAGCATGTTGTTTGCTTTCACGTATTTGTGGTCTTTCCAAATGTTTTCTTGTGGTTGACTTCTAGTTTCGTAACATTGTGGTCAGAAAAGATGTGTGGTATGTTTCATTGTTTTTGCATTCATTAAGCTTGTTTTGTGGACTAACGAGTAATCTGTTCTGGAAAATGTTCCATGTGCACTTGACAAGAATGTGCATTCAGCTATTTCAGGATGGAATGTTCTGAATATATCTGTTAAGTCCATCTGGCCCAGTATGTCATTCAAAGCCAAACTTTTTCTTGCTTATTTTTTGTTTAGATGATCTGTCCATTGGCACAAGTGAAGTATTAAGTTCACTGCTATTATTAGATTGTTTTCAATGAGTTCCTTTGTTTGTTATTAATTGTTTTATATATTTGGGTGTTCCTATGTTGGATGCATAAATGTATGCAATTGTTAGATTATCTTATTGGAGTATCCCCTTTATGATTATAGGATGATGCCCTTTGTCTTCTTTTACAGTCTTAGTTCTAAAGTCTAGTTTTTCTGATATAAGTATTGATACTCTGGCTTTCTTTTGACATCCATTTTCATGAAAAATACTTCTCCACCTCCTCACTTTTGCTCTGCAGGTGTCTTGAGGTCTAAAGTGACTCTCTTGGGGCAACTGGGTGGCTCAGATGGTTAAGTGCCAGCCTCAGCTCAGGTCATGATCCCAGGGTCCTAGAATCAAGCCCCACATCAGGCTGCCTGCTTGGCAAGGAGCCTGCTTCTCCCTCTCCTTCTACTGCACCCCCTGCTTGTGCTCTTTTGTTCTCTCTATCATATAAATATATAAATAAAAGCTCTAAAAAATAAAGTGATTCTTTTGTAGGTAGTATATAGATTATTTTTGATCCATTCTGACACTCTCTGTGTATTGATTAGAGCATTTAGTCCATTTACATTAATAGTAATTATTGAAAGATATCTATTTATTGCCATTTTGTTACTTGTTTTGTCATTGTTTCTGGAAATTTTCTCTGATCTTTTCTTCTCTTTGTCACTTTTGGTCTCTCCTTTGCACTCAGAGTCCCCTTTAATATTTCCTGCAGGGCTGTTTTAGTGTTCATGAACTCTTTTAGTTTTGTTTATCTGGGAAACTTTATTTCTCCTTCCATTCTGAATGATAGCCTTCCTTGATAGAGTATTCTTGGCTGCAGAATTTTCCCACTCAGCACTTTGAGTGTATAATGAGACTCCCTTCTGGTTTGCCACGTTTTTCTGTTGAGAATTCTCTAGCAAGCCTTCTGGGTCTTCCCTGGAAAGTTAAGGACATCTTTTTTCTTGCTGCTTTTAAATTTTTTCACTATATTTTGCAAACTTAACTACAACATGTCTTGGTGTTGGCCTGCTTTTTAAAATTTGGTGCAGCCTCTCTGTCCTTATTGGATCTGTTTCCTTCCCCAGTTTAGGGACTTTTTTGTTATTATTTCTTGAAATAAAATTTCCACCCTCTTTTCTCTTATTTTCTGGGACTCCTATGGTACTAAGATGATTACATTTGGTGGAGTCACTGAGTTTCTTTTTTTTTTCTTTTTTTTTTTTAAAGATTTTATTTATTTATCTGACAGAGAGAAATCACAAGTAGGCAGAGAGGCAGGCAGAGAGAGAGGAGGAAGCAGGCTCCCCGCTGAGCAGAGAGCCCGATGCGGGGCTCGATCCCAGGACCCTGAGACCATGACCTGAGCCGAAGGCAGCGGCCTAACCCACTGAGCCACCCAGGTGCCCCAGTCACTGAGTTTCTTAAGTCTATTCTCATGTTGCATAATTCTTCATTTTCTCTTTTGTTTAGCTTATTATTTTCCATTGTTTTGTTTTCTGTATCACTAATTATTTCCTCTCCTTCTTCCTTCTTGCTGTTCATTGCATAACGCCTGTTTCCAATCTCATGTATTGCATTTTTCATCTCTGATTCTTTTCTTAAGTCTTTTATCTTTGTGGTAAGGGTCTCTCTGATGTCTTCTATTATTTTCTTAATCCCAGTGAGTATCCTTATGATTGTTGCTTTAATTTTTCCATCAGACATGTTACTTATATCTGTTTTACTTAGATATCTGGACATGGCCTTTTCTTATTCTTTCATTTAGAGCAAATTTCTCCATCTCTGCATTTTATATAAGCCTCTGTCTTCTTCTCTGTGTTAGAAAACCAGTTATGTCTCCTGCTATTGAAAGTATTGGCCTTATGAAGAAGAGGCCAAGTATTGCCCAAGGCCTGTTGTTTCAGGGAGTGTCTCTGGTGTTCTATGTGTTCTACTGTTGTGTTTTGGCTACTCTATCATTTAGGCCACTCATCTGTAGAAGCTCTCTTTGTCTGCTGTGGGCAGTGTTTGGTCTCTGGACTGAATGTGGTGGGTTTTAACTAGATGTGTCTGGTATGCTTCTGAAATGAGATCTGACACCAACTCCACTAGAAGTGAGACCTGTGGTACTCTCTGGTTGGAAATGTGGTGTGGTGAGTAGTTTGTGTTGGTTGCCTGGGGGAAGAACCCACTGCACTGGGACTGAGGCAGGTATGACTGAGAAAGGCAGTCCCATCAGAGCCCATGGATGTGTGGCTTGGTGTAAGAAAACTGGCAGTCAGGGACAGAACTGTTCTGCCTCCCACTGGGTGACTCTGTGTTCATGCTGATGGATGACAGAGGGAAATGGCACCAGCCAGCTCCTTTGTTCCACAGAGGCATATCTGTGAATGCTCCCTCTCAAGGACACACTTCATGAAGAGCAAACAATCTTCCCTTGTGTGTCCCAAGTGTTCTTGAGATTGCCATTTCCATGGTGTTATCTTCCCAGGTTGTTAGCTTTCCCTTCCTCTAGGAATAATACCCTGACCTCTGGGCTTTACCCCAGTGAAGCTTGCTGACCTTTAAAACTCTAGGCTTTAAGCCCTGATGGTTGCAAGAACTCACATAATTCAGACCTCTCTTTCTCCAAGCCAATGGCTTTGGGGAAACATTCTTCTTGTTCATACTCCTGTGTGTTCCTCTCTCTTTTGTCCTTTCCTCTAGAAAGCTGAACAAAAGCATGTGTTTCTTGCCCATGTAGACTCAGAGGGACCTCTGGCGACACTTCAAAGCTGTTTCCTTCCTAGGACCAACTGTTGCACCTTGGGTGTGTTTTATCTATGGCTCTGCGATTTCTACATGTGGTTTTAAGAAATATGATTATAGAGGCTGACACATCCAAGTGATGTAAAAATGTTGGGATTTTGGAGTAAATAGCTAAGAAATAACTCTTGAGGCATCTTTGGTGGATAAAGTGTGATTTTATTAAAGCATGGGGCAGGACCCATATGCAGAAAGAGCTGCACTGGGATTGCAAAGAGTGGCTGGTTATATACTTTCAAGTTGGGAGGGGGTTAAGGACACCAAAAGTCTCTAAGGAATTTGGAAGCAAGGTTTCCAGAACCGTGAGGGGGTAGCTGTTGTTAGTACAATGGCTTTTACTACTGTTTAATAAAACCTTAGTCATGAGAATTTCAGATGTATATCAGTGGGCAATATGCTTGGAAGATGATTGCTAACATATACCTTGGTGTGGGGGTAGACTTAGAGGTTAGCCTAACATCAAGATAAGGTTTTCTTTTGTCTCTAGCAAAAGTATCAACATCGAGGCAGCAAACTAATCTCCTTGAGGAAGGTCACTCTGCCTCCCTCAAGGACTTCTCAGTGGCCTATAAGTTGTAGGGAAATTTAATTTTTTTCTTTGCCTTTCTTCTCCATGTCACGAAGATCTGCAGTTAAAATCTGGAGACTCAGAATAGCAGATAGTGTAGTTCTAGTCTGAGTCTTAAGGCCTAAGAATGAGGAAAGTACAATGATAGTATTTTAGTCCAAATTCCAGCAAGCTCAAAGCTTAGGAAGCTTGTCTTGTACAGTAGCAAGATGAGTAGATCTTTGAACTTGTCTGCCAAAACCTTAGTGGTTTATATAGAGTCCTAAGGATTTCATCAGGTATACAACCCTGGTGGTTACAACGCATGCTCTTTTAAAACTGTATCCTTGAAACCCACTCCTACTGTGATCAGCTTATTCCTTCCTTCCTTCTTCTTTCCTTCCTTCCTTCCTTCCTTCCTTCTTCCTTCCTTCCTTCTTTTTCTTTCTTTTCTTTCTATCTCTCTTCTCCTCCTCCTTCTTGCTTCTTTTATTTGACAGAGAGAGAGAGAGAGAGACAGAGTGAGAGAGAGCGCAAGTGCACAAGCAGGGTAAGTGGCAGGCAGAGGAAGAAGTAGGCTCCACATGGAGCAGAGAGCCCAAATGGGGGGCTTGATCCCATGATCTCAAGATCCCAAGATCATGACCTGAGCCAAAGACAGACACTTAATGACTGAACCACCCAGGCACCCCCACCCATTACTTTTTAAAACAGATTTTCTTCCCCCTTCCCTCCTCCTTCTTCTGAGACTACCTTCTTGTGTGATTGGTTTTCTTGATGGTGTTCTATAAATCTTATAAATTTTCTTTACTTGTTTTCTCTTTCTTTCTTTCTTTCTTGCTTGCTTGATCAACTCTGGTGTTGAAGTTCTTTATTCATTTTTTATTTCCATTATTATTATTTTTTTAGCTCCAGAAGGTGTGTTTGGTTCTTTTTAAATAGTTCTTTATCTCTTTGTTGAGCTTCTCCATTTGTTCATGTATTCTTTTCTTGATTTCATTTAGTTGTCTGTTTTCTCTTATAGCTCAGTGAGCTCCTTTAAATGAATATTTTGAATTCTTTGTAAAACAGTTTATATATCGTTATTCTTTAATAGGTGGTTACTGGAGATACATCATGTTTCCGTGTGTGTGTGTGTGTGTGTGTGTGTGTGTGTTTGGATCGCTGTAGCCTATTGTTGATGTTTTTGCATTTGAAAAATGAGTCATCTCTTCCAGATTTTACAAACTGCCTTTGTGGAAAAAGCCTTTCACCAGTGAATTCAGCTAGAGATTCTGGGTGTGTTGACTGCCAGGCTCTGTGGGCCAGTGGGTCCACCATTGGGGACTGTGGACTGACTGTTGAAATCTGTGTGCTGGTTGTCAAGGGCCCCTGCCCATTTCTTTGTTCTTAGCTACCCCCAGGTGATCACACCATGCTAATTACCTCAGTGTTCTTTGTGGGGTGTGACAGAGGTAAGCTTCTCATGTAGTATCTTGAAAAGTTACCAAAGCCAGATGCTCACTTTGCTCTCCCTTTCCATCATGGGAGAACTTGGAGAATGATGGGCTCTCTCTTGGTGCTATGCTATGCTAGCTGGAGACAAATGGTAACTTGGGTCAAGTGAAATTACTCTTTTACCCTTTTCAACATATGTATTTTTATTTTCTATGATTTACTACACTGCTATAAACTCTCATTTGAATTCTGGAATTCTCATGAAGGTATTTTAATCCATGGATGGTTGTTAAGTTGGTTTCCTGTGGGGGAATAAGTCTTGGAATCTCTTATTTTGTTATCTTGCTGATATTTTTTCTGTAGGCTCTTTCCATAGTTTGGCAATTGTGGACATAGCTGCTATAAACATTTGGGTGCACATGCCCCTTCAGATCACATTTGTATCTTTAAAGTAAATACCCAGTAGTGCAATTGCTGGGTCGTAGGGTAGCTCTATTTTCAACTTTTTGAGGAACCTCCATGCTGTTTTCCAGAGTGGCTGCACCAGCTTGCATTCCCACCAACAGTGTAGGAGGATTTCCCTTTCTCTGCATCCTCACCAACATCTGTCATTTCCAAACTTGTTAATTTTAGCCATTCTCACTGGTGTGAGGTGGTACCTCATTGTGGTTTTGATTTGTATTTCCCTGATGCTGAGTGATGTGGAGCACTTTTTCATGTGTCTGTTAGCCATCTGGATTTCTTCTTTGCAGAAATGTCTGTTCATGTCTTCTGCCTATTTCTTGATTGGATTTTTTGTTACTTGGGTGTTGCGTTTAATAAGTACTTTAGAGGATTTGGACACTAGCCCTTTATCTGATATGTCATTTGTGAATATCTTCTCCCATTCTGTCAGTTGTCTTTTGGTTTTGTTAACTGTTTTCTTTGCTGTACAAAAGCTTTTGATCTTGATGAAATCCCAATAGTTCATTTTTGCCTTTGCTTCCCTTGCCTTTGGAGATGTTCCTAGGAAGTAGTGGCTGCGGCTGAGGTCTAAGAGGTTGCTGCCTGTGTTCTCTTCAAGGATTTTGATAGATTCCTGTCTCACACTGAGGTCTTTCATCCATTTTGAGTCTATTTTTGTGTGTGGTGTAAGGAAATGGTCCAGTTTCATTTTTCTGCAGGTGACTGTCCAATTTTCCCAACCCCATTTGTTGAAGAGACTGTCTTTCTTCCATTGGACATTCTTTCTTGCTTTGCTGAAGATTAGTTAGCCATAGAGTTGAGGGTCTATTTCTGGGCTCCCTATTCTGTTCCATTGTTCTATATGTCTGTTTTTGTGCCAGTACCATACTGTCTTGATGACTGCTGCTTAGTAATAGAACTTGAAGTCTGGAATTGTGATGCCACCAACTTTGGTTTTCTTTTCCAAAATTCCTCTGGCTATTCAAGGTCTTTTCTGGTCCCATATAAATTTTAGGATTATTTGTTCCATTTCTTTGAAAAAATGGATGGTATTTTGATAGGGATTGCATTAAATGTGTAGATTGCTCTAGGTAGCATAGAGATTTCCACAATATTTGTTCTTCCAATCATGAGCATGCGGTTCTACCTGTCTCCATCTCAGTGTAGGCAGCTCAGATCCCTGCATGAGCTCTTTTTAAGACAGACTATAAAGCCTGCAGTGACTGGAGTACAGACTGATCGGTCATTTCTGCTAGGGCAACCTCCTGTAGCTGTGGGCAGAGTGGAGGGGGTCACCCGAACATTATAACCTGAACAAGGTTACCACCTTGTTTAAGTAGGGTGTACATCGTGCCCTAAGGAGGGCAAAGGGAAGAAGATCCACCCATCCACCGCCAGTCTCCAGAATTAACTTTGTTAAGGTCTCTTTAAGAGTCCGGATCATTCTCTCTACTTGTCCAGAGCTCTGGGGCTGGTAGGCACAGTGTAGTTTCCAACTAGTGCCTATGGCCTTGGCTAATGCCTGTGAGACTGAACTCACAAATGCAGGGCTGTTGTCTGACCCGATTACGAGAGGCAACCCAAAACTAGGAATTATTTCTTTTAGTAGCTTTTTGGCTACCATTCCTGCTGTTTCATATTTGGTGGAAAAAGCCTCTACCCAGCCTGAAAAGGTATCCACAAAAACTAACATATACTTGTGTCCATACTTTCCCTGTTTCATCTCTGTAAAATCTACTTCCCAATAAATTTCTGGTTCCCTTACTCTTTCTCTTTTTCCTCTTCCCATCCTAGTTCCTCCTGCATTTACTGCCTGACATTGAGCACATCTATCAACCACATCCTGAGCCATACACCCTAATTTAGAAACCTGGAACTGTTTACCTACGAGCTCCTTAAGCTTGTGTGTCCCTAAATGAGTGCCCTGATGTATTTGGCTTACTAATTTTTTATCCTAGTCTTCGAGGAAGAATTAACTTTCCTGCCCTAGTCTTAGCCCAATCCCCTTCATAGTTTAATTTAGTCCATTTTTGTAAATATTTTAAACCTTCCTCTGAATAATCTGGTTTTTCTGGTAGGGCTGGAGCTGGGAGTGTAACCAGTTCTTGAGGCGTTTCCCTGGCTGCTTGCTTTGCTGTTTGATCTGCTAATTGGTTTCTGTTTGAAACCAGATTAGTCCCCTTTTGGTGCCCCGGGGCAATGCATAAAGTCCTCCTCTTTCGGGTCCCAAATAGCCATCAGTCTTAGTTACAGTTAGCAGAATTTTCTATTCTTAGAAACATTTCAGTTTTTAGTGATGGTTAAGTATTAACCAATTGTGAACAGTTACAACGGAATTCTTCAGATGGCAAATTTATGAATCAGTTAAGCACAAAACATGTTTACCAAGAGATTTAAATATTCTTAGTTTCTTTGCAGTAAGAAGTCAAAAGCACAAACCTACATCAAGTCCTCAATGTTTTAGCATTTTATCCCATTTGGTTAAGACCTAGATGTCCAACAAATTTAATTCCATTTGTCATCCAACCAAAACTTTGAAGTTTCAGGTTACCAAAGACTTTGAAAGTTACTTTAACAATTACCCATTAAAACGTTGAGACAGACAATTAACCATCAGTTCAGTTATTTCTTTGCTAACAGATTTTAACAAATAGCATAAGCTTATTTGACCTTCAGTGAAAGGTGTAACTTTAAAGACATGTCTCTCTTAATTAAACCAACAAACTTAACTTAGTTCAAATACTGATTTAGTTTCAACTGGACCCACTCCACTTTTAATGTTTACCTGAGACACGGGTGGGAAGATCTGGAGTGGGGGTTGTGAGGTCCAGGGGCTGCTCTTCTTGCTCCTTGACAGTGAAGAGGGAAGGAGCTGTGGTGCAGGAAGCACCAAGGATGGTCTAGAGGCCAGTTATGCAGGCTACACCCAAGTTGGTGCAGAAACAGAAGGGGGACTGCTGCCAAAAGGCAGAGAAAAGATTCCCAGTTTTAGAGAGTTTTCCTGGGTAAACCTTGTCACCCAGCTGGGTAGTTTTACCTTGAAAATCCTTGAAATGCTGGAGAACGAGACTTAGGGGTGTCATAGGTCCCTTACTCTCCGCTTGCCTCATTTCTTCAAACACAACAAACAACACAACAGACAACAAAAAGACAAGACAAAGACAACTGCAGACCTGACCCAGCAGCCCTTCCTCAACCATATATCAAGTCTAAGGGTGTGCAAGATATAATCCCAACTCAAAAATACAACCTGCCACTGGTGGGGATTTTCTCGGTCCCCTGACCGCCTGGGGAACTCAAACCCCCTGGCAGGTCCCCTGACCACCTAAGGGGATTCAAACCCCCTGGAAATCTCCCAGTGGAGGGATGGGGCATCCCCGCATCCACTCCAGCCCCGGGGAGCAATGCTGCGTCCAGCTTCTCCCCGGTGGGCTATACCCTGGAGCTCTACAACCAGACAGACAGATCAGATCCTGCAGGATAAAATCTCAAGATCTTACCTCTGGAAGCTTTTCCAGAAATTCTGATGCTGACTCAGTTCTCATCCTTTAATTGCGGACGAGCCCTCAGAATGTTGGGGTCCATTATCAAAGGAACAAGACTGAGACAAAGTGAAAGTTATGTGAAGCTTTATTCCATGCCAAGCATTAGAAGTCAGACTGATTGGCCAGGGCCGCTTCCAAAGAGAGCGACCCCCTCCCGATCTCACAGGCCGGTTTTATAGGGCATAACCACAGACCCAAGGTACGTGGCTTCTATTGTTAAGGCATTTACTCCCAGAATCAATACCCGGAACCATACCAGGAACTACGGGGGTGTTTATTCCGGGAATGAAGTCTGTGAATGCAAACAACAATATGGCTGCCTAGGCAATATGGAGTTGCTCTGGCTAAGCAGGCCCTAATAGTTAAACAGGTTTTAACATTAAAACACTACACTTTGGGGGTGCCTGGGTGGCTCAGTGGGTTAAGCCACTGCCTTCGGCTCAGGTCATGATCCCAGGGTCCTGGGATCGAGCCCCGCATCGGGCTGTCTGCACAGCAGGGAGCCTGCTTCCCTTCCTCTCCCTCTGCCTGCCTCTCTGCCTACTTGTGATCTCTCTGTCAAATAAATAAATAAAATCTTTTAAAAAAAACCACTACACTTTGTAATATAACTTATAATCTGGAATTGTGATACCTCCAGTTTTGTTTTTCTTTTTCAACTTGCTTTGGCTCTTTGTGGTCTTTTGTGATTTCATATGTTTTATGTTTTTCAAAGCTAAGAAAAGGGAAACAAAGTTAAAAATTTAAGCAAGACTTAAATTATGATTTACCTAGCACAAACTCAAATTGGAACAGAAAGTTGATTTGTTATATGTATATGTATATATATACATATATATAATCTATATATAGATAGATTTTATTTATTTATTCAACAGAGAGAGAGAACACAAGTAGGAAGAGAGGCAGACAGAGAGAGAGGAGGAAGCAGGCTCCCTGCTGAGCAGAGAGCCCCAGGCGGGGCTCGATCCCAGGACCCTGAGATCATGACCTGAGCTGAAGGCAGAGGCTTAACCCACTGAGCCACCCAGGTACCCCTGTTATATTTTTAATTATAAAAGATTTACCTGGTTTTTAGTTAATTGGCAGATACTTGAAATAACATAAGAAAAAATCTATATTCTTTGATAAGGTACATGCCTGGTTTTTGTGTATAAATATGTGTGTGTGTATGTGTGTGTGTGCGCACGTGCGTGCATGCATGAGCACATGTGTGTTATTACTTTTCAGAGAGAGAGTGGGAGGGCAAAATGGAGGGAGTTTAGGGTGAGAAAGAATCTTATGTCCTTAGGCAGGCTCCACACCCAGCATAGAGCCAGATGTGGGGCTCAATCTCACCACCCTGATATCATGACGTGAGCTGAAATCAAGAATCAGATGTTGAACTGACTGAGCCACCCAGGTGCCCCTGCTTTTAATATATCAAGTAGATACTTATCTTTCATTCGATTAATTATAGTAGAATTAATTCCCAGCATGAGCTACTGAAAAGCTTACATTTGTATATAATTTTTTAAGAAAATAAAACTTCGATGATCTTTGTTCTAGTTATTATTTTCCCAGATTCCACTATCTCCCATTATTAGCTTCATTAATGTGAATTGATTTTTCCATTCTCCATAGAACAACCAAAAATGGCAAGAACAACTAAAATTCACTTTTGCTCTTATCCTTTTAGCTCATGAGCTGGTGAGGTGTGAAAAAACTGTGCCCTGTTTTAAGGTATTTGGGTTGGGAGCGGATGCAGGTAAAAAGATCTCCATTGGTAAATATCTGCTGGGAAATGTTGAAGTTTCATATCCTGTGGAGAGGATGTTTGAAGTTGGTGTGATGAGAGTCCAATATTATATAGTAAGGCATTTGGGGTTCTCTTTCTTAAGCATATAGAACAGCACTAACATCTCCTTCTGCTTCTTTGTGAAATGAGAATTTTTACCTCTCATATTAAGCATAGAACAATAGCATCGAACAGTTATAAGTCCATGTTTCATACTTGTTTGGCTTGCTGTTTCCACAAAGTATCTCCCAGTTATATTGATTATATTACCAGATTATCTGATGATTAAAGCCATTAACAATCCACTCTTGAGTAGTCAACATAATGATGTTTTGTTTCCTTGCAGTAACAATTAGAGAATGAAGCAATTTACCATAATTAGGTACTACCTGAAAAAAAAAAGTATCCACATTAAGGGAAGTTAAAAAGACTTTTTTTTCTTAGGGTTAGGGACAACTGTTAACAGAGTGATTTTTTTTCTGAATTACAAAGAAAATTATTGCACTTTAAATTTGCTCATTATTACAAACATAGGAACAACAAATGGTTCTTGTTCAGAGTTTGGCCCATGTGGCTTTGGGAATTGTTTAGCCTGTCTCTTTTTTTTGTTTCATTATCTAGGAGGCAATGATAATGGTCATACCATAAATAGATACTGATGGATAATTAATATTTGCAAAGTGCTTTGAGATCCTGGGAAAGAAAAAACTCTACAAATAAAAATGCACAATGTACATGAGACATTTCAATGAAAATTCATTGTTTTTTTTTTTAAAGATTTTATTTATTTATTTGACAGACAGAGATCACAAGTAGGCAGAGAGGCAGACAGATAGAGAGGTGGAAGCAGGCTCCCTGCAGCGCAGAGAGCCCGATGTGGGGCTCGATCCCAGGACCTGAGACCTGATCCCTGGGACCATGACCTGAGTCGAAGGCAGAGGCTTTAACCCACTGAGCCACCCAGGTGCCCCTGAAAATTCATTGTTAAAACACTGTTTCCTATTCTTAATTTCTCTTCATCAAATAAAGACATTTTATTTTTTATATTTGTTTAATCTTTTCAAGTCTTTGAGGGCCACTTTCTACTTTTGTAGTCTGTATAGAATAAGATTACCATTTGCTTTTTGATGTTGTTCAAGCATCCAGGAGCCATACCCCCCCCCATTTTTTCTTGTTTGGCTTTAGAAAGGATGCCATAATGGGGTGCCTAGGTGGCTCAGTCAGTTGAGCCGCTGACTCTTGGTTTTAGCTCAGGTCTCACGGGTTATGGGATTGAGCCCCATGTGGGGCTCCATACTCAGCAGGGAGTCTGCTTGAAGAATTCTCCCTCTTCCCCCCCAACTCCGGTGTGTGTGCTCTCTCTCTAAAATAAATAAATATTTTTAAAAGAATGTTACCATAAGGAAGTCAGGATTTCTTTTTTTTATCTAGACACTGCTTTGTATCCTTGGATTTGGCAACTTGTCTGTTCCTGTCATCTGGGGCAGCAAAGGGAGGAAGAGATAATGGGTTCCTGAGGTTCAACTAGATGGATTGGACAGTGGGTTTCAGAGATAGGCATTCTATCTTAGTCATAATTTGGAAAACCTGTAGTTACTGGGGGGATGTGGTTAGTCTAGTGGAGCATAGCTATATGTCAGATGTTAGGTAGCTCAATGGTCATCATTTCATATTTCTGTTCAGGTATGCCCAAACCTGAAATAGGATTGAGGTACTGGATTGGGTAACAGAGTAGAGATTCAGATTGGTGACTGAGGTAGTAGCTTAGACAGAAGCTTAGTGAATGAGATGAACATTAATGTGGAGTTTGAAGGGAAAGATTTAAAGAACTACATATCAAAAAAGAGGAGGAAAGCATTTTCCTGATGAAATGGGTCTTGGGCTCTTTAAAAACATTAACATGAACTTGGAGTGCTCATTATGTGCCAAGCTCTAAGATCTTTATAAGCTTTCTAACATTTAATTCTCTCAAGAATTTCATGAGTTAGATACTGTCCTCACCCCCATTTTATAGATGGTGAGACTGAAAACTACAAGTGAAATAATTTGCCCAAAGCAACATGGTAACTAACAGAGTTAGCATCTGCACTCTTAAAAAAAAAAAGATTTTATTTATTTGAGAGAGAGAGGAGGAGAGAGAGCCCAAGCAGGGAGAGGCAAAAGGAGAGGGTGAAACAGTCTCCCTGCTGAGTGGGGAAGCCTGATTCAGGGATTTATCCCAGGACCCTGGGGTTATGACATGAGCTGAAGGCAGTTGCTTAACCAACTGAGCCACCCAGTTGCCCCCAGCATTTGAACTCTTGCAGTCTAGCTTAGGAATTCATACATATAACTTCTATGTAGCTTAAGAATTCATACATATAACTTCTATCTACCACTTATTTTTTTATTGGTTGGTAGCTGCATTTCCTCCTAAGTCCTTAGGTTTCTCCATTTTCTCCTAAGTCCTAAGTCCTTAGGAGAAAATGCAGATGCCTTGGTGATCTTTACTGAGATACTAAATCTCAGGGAGGCAGATCTAAAACCAGACTAAACTGGATGGTGAGACTGAATATGCCGATACTCTCTTCAATTTGAATTGGCTCAGAAGCTGGGAACAGCTTGGATTTGCAATTTAAGTCACTACTGAACTTAGTTATGAGGAACTAAGAAAGGAAAAAAAAAAGGAGAGAAGCAGAAGAGGGAGCGATAACTACCTTCTACTAGACTATAATACCATCCATAGAACCATGCTATGGAATATTAGTTTAGTTCACATTCTCAAATGGAATTAGATAGTTGCTGCCTTCTAACACAGTGAATCTTTATGTTTACTGTGATCTTCAAGCACTGGCTAATCCTAATTCTCTTTAGCTAATGAGGCCAGGTAAAAAATCACAACCCAAATGTGCCTGGGAGAATTATATATACAACTTTTTAAAAACTTACCTTTCACCTCTAGCATTCTAGATGATTGAGCTAAATTTGTATAATCTTCCTGAAATATAATTTATCAATTTGAACTTTCTGAAAGTAATCAACTCCCTGGCATAAAGGACATATATGTAAGATTATGTATATATAGTCTATATAAACTTCTTAATTGACTATATAAAGTGAAACCTTGGATGCTGAAATTTCTAATATTACTAGAGTATCTAAAGGTGAGAAGGGAAAAGGAGATAGGAAAGACTTGACAGTGCTGGTGATATAGTGCAGGAAATTGTACGGAAATAACATTTACTGCATGACTAGTCTATACTGGGCTTTATGCCAAATGGGTTACATATACAGTATTATCTCACTAGCTGTGTGAAGGAATATTGTTACTCTCAGTGTAGGAGTGAGAAAACTGAAGCTCAGTAAAGTTAAATAATTTGCTCAAGGACATACTACTGGTTAATAAGTGCTCAAGCCAGGATATGAGATCAGTTGGCACTAAAGTGCAATGCTACAATAGTTTGTCCCATTCCTTTTCTTTGTTAATTTTTCTTTTCTATGGCCTACTCTCAACTGAAAATGACAAATCATATGGATGTTGTTTATTTTATGCAATTTGTGCTACAAAATAGAGCTAAAGTCCATTTTGAGACTGGTTAAGTAATGAAAATGATGTTAATAATAATTAAAATGTTAGTAGCAAAAAAAAAAACAAACACATTTAGTGAATAGTAGTAGGTACCCAACAGCATGCTATGTAATTTACATGGATTATTTTATTTTTATTTACAAAAAAATCACGAGATAGGTAATAGTGATTATCTCTGTTGAGGAAAAAAACTCAGAAATGCTAAGTGATTTGTCTATGATTACATAGCTGGGGAGTGTCAAAGCCAGGACAAAAATATTCAGATCTGTCTCACTATAAAGCTCAAATTCTTTGCTACTAACTCTTCAGGCTCTTCTAAATTATTTTTGAATTAACTTCATAGTAAGTTAAAGTCTGGGCTTCAACTATTTCTATGCAGCATTGTCTTCTCTGAGGGCTTTTAATCTGTACTCTGTTAGAATGAGAAATGATGCCTCAGCCTGTAAGTTTGGCTTGTTTTAGGATCCATAATGAAGGACTATGAGCCAAGTGGGTAGTTCTTTTTCTTTCTTAATCCTTAAGTATACCTCACTTCTACTTTAAAGTTTTGGTATCCCTAGCACTGAGCTCATTGTCTTACACATCTGGGTCACTTGATGCCTATTTGCTGGTTGTGTGAGATTTAGACTGGCACATCCAGGAATTAAATTGAGATGGGAGGGTGGACATGATGACTTTTTTTTTTTTAAATAAATCTTAATGTGAAAAGTGGAAAAATTAATAAAGGGCTCTGAAATAGGACAGAAACAGCAAGAGGAATTTGTCAAATGTTTATTAAAATTAGTGGGAAAATGCCCTTATTAAAATCCACAAAGCTTCTTGCTGTTTTGCATAAATGAAGTTTAAAGGTTTCTGTTTCATGTGGCAATTCAAACTGCTTTTCTTTAAGTAGGGACAGCAATGCCTCTCCATTCAAAAGGCAAGAAATTCTAAAACTTGGGCTGCTCTCTGCCCTTTTAAAAATGGAGGAGACTGAAAATCCATTACTTGGAAATTAAAAGCTTATACTTGGTATTCATGCTAAGGAGATCAGAGGTCAAAAGGAAGCCAGTAGGAAAACATTTCAGTCACCCATAAAGCTGCAGGCAAGCTGAGGCTTTGGGAATGGTTTATTTAAGGTTTGGTCACTAGTTAATAAGTTTGGGACACAAGGATAATTAACATTGTCTTGGCTGTTACTTATGTAAGAATTTCCTGTTCAAAAGACGTGTGCTATGAAAGACATGGGCTACATTAAAGGTTAGAAATCTGACTTAACAAAACAAGCTGGTAATGGAACTGTTGATAACAGGCACAGACAAATATGCTACAGCTTGTGTCAGGCTGGAACCAGGCTGCCTGCATGCTGTTTTCTTCTACAGATGGGGTAGCACTTGGCAAAGCTGACATGGATTTGGAATTTAAAGCTACATGGTGATTTCAGTATTTCATTTTCCTGCAAATCAATAAGGATGATTCAAAACCAAACCAGATGGCTATGCAGCTACTGTGGAATATCAGCAACAGGCCAACCTTTTTTTTTCCTTCAGAGCATTACCTCTTAAAAGAACTTTAATTTCCAAAGTTTCTTAAATGAAGCTTAAAAAAAGGTCTGTAATATACGTTATTTTTCTGGAAGATCTAATGCCTCTCAGAACTCAGAATGCCAGTATGCACCTTCAAAGTCTAAGAGAATGTGGAGCAGCTTGATAACCATCAAGAATGTGTTGGGAGGGGGATGTTGTTGGAATTGCACTTTGTTGTCCGCTTTTTCATTTCACTTTATCTTTTCTTAAACACTACAGGAAGAAGCATGGTGATGATAGTTACAGAACTGGGAAAAGAGTCTAGCAGGCCTATCAACCTCTGAAAGTCTATTTCAAAAGTTTTTACAACAGAAACTTCATAACTCCAGACAGACTTTAGATTATGTGTGTGTGTATTGATTTATACACTCCTTCATCTCTCTTAGAGATCTTTATGTTTTTTACCTGAATCTCTAATTGCTAGTAAAGTGGTCCTTTTTTTGCCTGTTCCCTCCTTTATTTTAATTTTTTATTTTGAAATAATTTTACATTTATAAGAGAATAGTAAAAATGGTAGAGAAAGTTCTTGTATACCCTTCACCCAGCTTCCCCTCATGTTAACACCTTATGTAACTATGGTGAATTTATCAAAACTAAAAAATTAACATTGGTGTATTATATTACTATTAACCAAACTGTAGACTTTATTTGGATTTCACTTGTGTCTTCCCACAAATGTCTCTTTCCATTCTGATGCATTCCAAGATTTCATAATTTATTTAGTCATCATGTCTCCTTAGTTTCCTACAATCTGTGGCTTTTTTTGTCTTTTCTTGTTTTTCTACAACAGACACTTTTGAAGAGTGCTGACTGAGCAGGGTAATTTGTAAAATGGCCAATTTGGAATTTGGCTAATGATTTCCATGATTGAAGTGCAGTTATGAATTTGGGAGAAGAATACCACAGCGGTGATATGCCCTTTCTTATTCACATCATATCAGGTTATAAATGATATCAACTTATCACTCACGTTAATCTTGATCAGGTCCCCTTCTTTTTAAAAATGTACCTGTGTGTGGGTTACTTAAGAATGTAGTTAGGAGACTGGACAAAACAAAAATTTCCTTTTTTAAATGTTTATTTGTAGTAATTTTATTTTTTTTAATTTAAATTTATTTTTTCAGTGTTCCAAGATTCATTGTTTATGCACCACGCCCAGCGCTCCATGGAATATGTACTCTTCTTAATACCCACCACCAGACTCATGCATCCCCCCACTCCCCTCCCCTCTAAAACTCTCAGTTTGTTTCTCAGAGTTCACAGACTGTCCTGCTTCATTTCCCCCTCTGATTTACCCCAGTTCACTTTCCTTCTTTCTTCTTTCACTTTTCACTTCTTCTTTCCTTCTCCTAATGTCCTCCATGTTATTCCTATGCTCCATAAGTAAGTGAAACCATATGATATTTGACTTTCTCTGCTTGAGTTATTTCACTCAGCATAAAATCCTCCAGTCCTGTCCATGCTGATACAAAAGTTGGGTATTCATCCTTTCTGATGGCTATGTAACATTCCATTTTATATAAGGACCATATCTTCTTTATCCATGCATCTGTTGAAGGACATATTCCAATTGATTAGTTTTGCCTGTTTTTTGAAATTCATTGATATAAATCATATATACTCTTTTGTATCTGGCTTTTTAGCCAAATATTATCTGAGAGACTTAACTATATTGATGGGCGTAGCTATAATTTCTTCTCTTCACTGTATAGTATTTTACCATGCGACTATGCCACAATTCACTTATCCACTCTAGTATTTATAGATATTTGGGTTGTTTCCAGATTTGATCTCATGAACATTCTTCATGTCTTTGCTGCACATATAGATTTCTTTGGTACACATATGGGTATATATAACAAAGAGTGGACTTGTTAATGTGCCAAATCTTGTTGATACTATTTCATAAACCCTAGACCCATCTCTGAGGTCACCTACAGCTCCAGTGGACCATTCTTTTAGAAATATGAGTAGTTTCCCATATTAAGCACCTGTATTTCTCCACTGTTCTTTTATTGGTGTATCTAGTCCTATGACAATTAATGTAATTACTGACTTATTTGGGTTTAAACATTAAACTTGTAATTTTCTTAACATTTATTTATTCAATGTTTCCTGTAATATTTTCCTTCTACTTTGCCTTATTTTGAATCAATTGAATATTTTTTATTATTCCATTTCACCCTCTAATTGGCTGCTACTTATATAGCCTTTTAATGATTTTTAGTACATATACTAAGAGTACATGATTCACAACATAGACTCTAATATAGTTTAATATTTGGCTACTTCTCAGCAATCATAGGACTTTATACTACTTTTAATATTTATAATTATATGATTCCAACTGCATCTCCTACATTTGAGTTATTCTCATTTATTTTGATTCTGTGTAGATTTTAAACTCCACAAGTACTATTATTGTTTCATATATCCAATATGATTTATAATTATCCACACATTTAACCTTTCAATTGCTTCTTCTTCTTCTTCTTCTTCTTCTTCTTCTTTGTATTTCTGTGTACCCATCTGCAACCCTCTTTGGGATATTTTTTGGTGTATGTATATGGATTACCAAATCTGTTTTATTTGTCTTTAAGTATCTTAACTTTGCTCCCAGTTTTGAAGGCTATTTTTTTTTTTGAATATAGAATTCTAGGTTGGCTCATAGCATCTTAAAATTGAAATTTTCTTTTAGTACTATTAAGATATCATTCCATTATTTTCTAGCTTCCATTATTCTATGGAGAAGTTGGCTGTCAGATTAACTTCCTTTGAAAACAATGGCTTTGCTTTTCTTCTCTAAATACTTTTAAGATTTTCTTTTCCTTTAATTTTAAGTGGTTTTATTCTAGTATGCATAGATGTGCATTCCTTTGTATTTTTTCTGTTTAATTTGAAGCACTTCTTAACCCTTTGGTTTGATATCTTCAATCAATTCTTTAGAAAATTCCTGATCATTAGTTCTTTAAATAGTGCTTCTGCCCAATTCTTTTTCTCGTCTCCCTCTGAGATGACAGTTAGTTTATTTTAAGTCATTTCATGATATTCCACATTTCTTTTTTTTAAAATATTTATTTATTTGTCAGAGAGAGAGAGAGAGAGAGCACAGGCAGGCAGAGGCAGAGGGAGAAGCAGGCTCCTTGTTGAGAAAGGAGCCCTATGTGGGTCTCAGTCCCAGGACACTGGCATCATAATCTGAGCTGAAGGCAGCCACTTAAGTGACTGAGCCACCAGGCATCCCTATTCCACATTTCTTATAAACTTCTACATTTTTCATTCTTTACTCTTACCATAATTCAGCCTGGATATTTCTTACTAATTTATCTCCTAGTGCACTAATTTTCTATTACACTGCCTCCATTCTTCAATTAAATCTATTTTTGATTGAGTGCTAGACATTATGTATGAAAAACTATTGAAGTTCTGTATAATTGATATTCTTCAAGGGAGGATAAACTTTATCTTTTGACAAGTAACCAGAATAGGAGCTAATTACTTAATCTGGTCAGGAACTAAGCTGAATCAAGGCTGGATTTCAAATATTATATAGTTTGGTCTACTTCTGGTTTGCTTTCATTCTTAGGGTCTTTCTCTCAGAGGGTCCCAGTTGAGCCTGGCGAGTTTCTTAGAACTCCTCCTCTTTTGAAGGTATTGAACTCTAAATTTGTCTACTCAGATCTGTTAAACAGATGATAAATATACTGAGTGCTTTGACTGTTTTCTGATCAGCTTAGTTTCTAGCCCTGTGCAACTTAAGAATCAGCAAATAATCTAAGGCATACAGAATACTGGTCCCACCTCAGTGAGTTTCCCTTCTGTCTGGGATATTGGCCCCTTCATATCCTGACTATATTAGAATTCCTTTAAAACCTTCAGACAGATTTTTTTTGTATTTTATCTAGATTTTTCTATTTCTTTTAGTGGGGAAGTTAGTTCATTACATGCAATTCTGTTTTGATTAAGAGCAGAAGTCACAATTTATTCTTAAGTACCCACATTCTAAATGCTTAAAAATATAAGATTCCAAAATTTTGTGAGAAGTCTATTGAATAAATGTACAACCAGTAGTTGGCAATGATCTGGCTTGTTATGAGATAGTTATTTATTTATTTATTTATTTATTTATTTATTTATTATTTTTTTAAAGTTCTGATAGAATTTGACCAATACATGTTATGCAAATGACAGAAATGTAAGCTAAGAGTTGCAATTGATTAAAATTTACACAACTTACAAAACTCCGTAACTCTCTAACATTATCTTACTTGATTTACAATGGAAAATCCCTGCTTTAACAGTAATGTGAATAGGGTTCCTATGTATTGATTCTGAGGCATGTACAATAATCATTCTTGCTGAATACTGAGCTTTCCATGGATTTACAATCATCACTTTATTTTACTATTAAAGATTTTAAATTTTAACCTGTTGATATATTTATCTAAGTAAACTTACTCAGTGAGAGGAGCCTCCCTCTCAGTTCATCCAGACACTTGGCATCAAGATTTTTTTTAGAGTAATTGCCTGCTATCTACTATCACTACCTTTTCCTCTTAGGTCTCCTTGAGAGAGGTGCTCCCACTTATCTTTATTTACTCTCTCCAGATTATTAATGCTTGGGATTGATTACTATTCAAATGGCCCTTGTATAAAAATTCATTAGGTTGTCAATGTTTTTTTGTTCTATGTACTTCTGTTATGAATACTTTTCTTTGATTTTTTAGTATCTACAAAATTCCAGGCTTCTGATGGTGTTAGAATTATACCTCTGTTAACTATGGGTGGGAAGGAGGGGTTGTGTACCAGAGAGCTGAATCTTAAAGGCTGCACGCACTCCAGAGGTGAGACAGATACTATAGAATCAGCTCAGAGAAGAACAATAACATTTATTGATTGCCTACAACATACCAGATGATTTGCAAATAGTTAAAACTGTCTTGATAAGATGGAATAACATCCTCATTTTACAGAACCCAGGCTCAGAGAGATGAAGTAACTTGTCTAAGACCAAGTAGTTATTCAAAGGTGGAACTACTATTTAAACTTTCAGGTAACTTTGACTCCAAAACCTGAGTTCTTTTTAAGGAAGCAAGTGATGGGAAGAAGTTTAGACATGGAGGCAGGAGAATAAAGTGACAGATGTATCTAGAACTTTTGCTTTTCAGAGGAAATGAACTATCTGAAGAACTGAGGGTTATGGTGCTAATCAAAAGATGAGAATTATTTTCAGGATTTTTAGGATTAAATCTGTAGAGGGGAATTAGCTGAAGATAGCACAAGCACCAGGAACTGAAGGGAAACCAGGGAAACCTGAGGTTATAATGCCAAAACTATCAAGTCTAAATGCCAAATTTAGAGACCAAATGCAGGTTAAGGCAAGGTTCAAAGCTTAACAGAAACAGGGCAGATGTTCAGAATGAATATGAGGGGAATGATTTCCAAAATTATTTCCATCAATTAAATAGGTATTTGTGACTCACCATTAAGGAACATTGTTTTTAGATGGATACTATAGATTCAAAGGGCCAGAATTAGATCACACAATAGCTAAAAGAGGAAAGAGTTTCCAGTCTATTCAGCAAGGTTAATGTCCAAAACCAGAAAAGGTGAATGTCCTGGAAAGTGGTGATTAAGGTTGTGTTGCACTAGCACTTGCAGAAATGCAGAGAACTGATTAAAAGCTGCCAAGCATTCTACCCCCCCAGGTCAAACCCTTTGAATGAGAGATAGGAAAGCAGCTAAGCCAAAGCTTTGAACTGGCTAGGAATCCAAGACAAAGGGTGACAAATAAGTCTAGTTCTCAATATAGCAGTTGCTGCCACTAGTCAATGAACAGTTTTTCAGCTCACCCAATGTAAAAGGGATTGTTAATCTCCCTATTATCTTTTTAGCTACACCCACAGATCAGCATTGCCATCAGTCTCCTTACACACCAAACTCTGGCAACTACTGAAAGGAAAATTTCCAAGCGCTTTGGCTCAGTTGCTCTAAGGGTCACAGCTCACAAGTCATGCCCTGATTTTTTTCTGCACCTGGAAACTACGGGTGGGGGCTGATTTTCAGCTAGACCGCAAACACTAATACACACCTGCACATGCTTTTGTTCCCATTGGCAAGAAACATGTTTCACAAAACAGCTTGAAAAGAGTGCTGTTGTCACGAATTTTGTGCAACAATTTCTACATGGGCCTTGATTTTTTCAAGACTGAAATTGGCTGATATTTTAAAGATATTAGAATTAGTATCTCTGTTTTCATAGTGTGTTTTTTTCTTGCATTTAATTTAGTAGATTTTACTGGGAAGAGAAGATTAAGAATCCCTTTCTTTTGGTATGAATGGATCCAAAAAAGTATATCTCCTGTCTTTAGCTATCATGTTAACTAATTTTGGGAATTTCAATTTGACTTCTACATTATAATGTTGTTTCTAGGAAGTGACTTTGATAAAGTACCATCTTAATTAGTGTCCCCTGCTAATTTGTTCAAACCAACATTCACCAATTGTTATGTTTTCAAAAGGGAGAGAAATTTGCTCTAGCTGAAAGGTAATTTAAGAGTTAGAAAAATGACAGTTTTTCTAATGGAGTGAGTGGGAGAAGAAACTTAGGTTTTGGAAGAGTGCATTCTCAATTTGCGTTAAAAAAATTCACACTGTGGTCAATCTTGGCACAAGAAGGTATCCAACAAATGTTCCATTATATTACTGCAGCAAATTATGGGTGCCAGTCAGGGAACTAGAACTGGAGGAGTTTAGTTTTAAGCAAAGTTTGAGGAAATAGACTGCAGTAAGGGATCAGAAAATGACTGAATCAGAATCAAAGCAGTAAACTAGGCTCAGAATATATAGAAAACCAATGGTCAGAATAAAACTTTGGTTAGATACCAGGTGAATAGGAATGAAAAAGACTGTAATTAATGGAGAAACAATGCAGGATGTCAAAGCTCATATTGTTTCTAAGGCAATGAGTAATACAAGAAGTCTAAAGGTATGTGGCCCAAATATAGTCTCTGGAGATCATGGGGGCAAATAAGCTGAAACTGAAAAGATAAAATAGGGCAGAGGAACCAGACTACATGTACCTGGTCAGTAGTTGTAAAATGATGGTATTGTTCTAGCTATGGACAGGTTTTGCTTGGTCTTCAGAGTATTTTGAAAGGCAGTGTAAATAGGCACATGTTAGAACTGGCTGTACTTCAAGATTCTTAGCACTTACTGTCTTATATCAGACCAGTTTCATTTGTTATTCTTGCTTGGATTATGTTAGACATTTCAGTTTGCTACTTCTGGTGGAGGCCACCTGCTTAGCACTTTACTTCCATACCCTTTCAGTTCCTATGACTATTTAGTCCCAAGGATCCAGAATGGCTTTGCCATGGTCTGGAACCATGAAGTCTGTTCCCAATCAGAAGAGAGTAAGGAGTTCTGGTCTAGTTCTTCCATATTTCAGCAACACAATGACCGTGCTTCTCTTCTAGTGCCCAATTTTTTTCCTTTACTTATGCCTTGTAACTAAGCTCAATGCCTGTACTTCAGTTACAGTACCTGAATCCTTACTTGTTCGTTAGTATTGAAATCCTCTTTTGGCATCTTGTCTAGTATCTAGTGTCTAATTCTAGTATTTAGTATTTCTGTTCACTGATATGTGACAGTAGCCCTTACTTATGAAGTGGGTTTATTTTTGACTCTTTATGTAGGATTTCTAGCCATTATAAACCTTTTGCTCAGCTACCTACCAATCTTCCATTCAAATAATCTAACCTAATCCAGCATGAAATACTGGATTTTAATTAGTGTTATTCCCAAAGTTATTACTGCACAACAGCAATATTTATTGAAAGACTAAATTATCAAATAGGCAAACTGAAAAGGATGAAAAAAGTAGAAAAATAAAATTAAGGATGGGGATAATGATGTTTCATATGTATGTATAAAACATCTTCCTGTCACATCCATATGCACACACAAACAAAAAACAGTTTGACATATGGAAATTGAAATAATTGAAAAAGAAAACTTGGTATGGTAGTCATTTTTTTGTTGTTTGTTTTGCTTGTTTTTTTTTGTTTTGTTTTGTTTTGTTCATTTGTTTGTTTGTTTGTAAATAATTATTGCTCCCCTCCTTATCTGAGCCCATTGTAGGATTGTTCTTCCTGGCTCACTCATGGTTTGGTGGAACCATGCAATTAGTTTTGGCCTGTGTGGTTGTTAACAAAAGTGACATACCTAATTTCAGAGCCAGAGAGCTAGAAAATATATTTGCCTGAGTGAGATGCTTTCTTTCCTTCTGCCTCTGTGATTGGAGATGTTTAAGACTGTGGTTGCTCTGACTTTCTAAGAGATCCCTGTGTAACCCCAATAAGAGTACCCTTTCTCTACCACCTGCACCTCCAGCTATCCATGATAGAAATGTAGCATGAGCAGGAAATAACACATTTGTTGTTTTAAGCCACTGACATTTGTGGTTTTTGTTACTATCTTATTAGTATAACCTACTCTATCTTGACAGATAGCTTGGATTCTAGCCTGGATATCAGGCACTTTTCTGTAAGTTCCTCAAAGAATAAGTCATATATCTATTGGTGATTGATAGCGGTATAATTTTAAAAGGAAAACTTATTTTTAATCAAACTGGGGATTGCTGATTCATAAGGATGATCTCTTCTAGCTTATTCTCAAATACTTGTGCTTAGAAATCTTTAAGTCATCTACTGATCAGGATGATAAAGCTTGGCTTGAAATCTCTCTGAGAACAAGGGTATCAGTAAAAAGGCTGTTTGCTGACCAAGCCTATACATCCCAGTGGAAATTGACAATTTCAATTATTTTACCAAAATGGGCTTTAGGATTCAGTTTTGGGTCAAAATGAAAAATGCCAAGGAACAGTAGAAAAACTTACGATAATTTATTATTTGACTGTGAATAAGAAATATTTGAGATTAGATAAGAAGTGTAGCCCAAGACAAGTAGAAAGCTTTTATGTCATCCTACTATCAACCTTTGTCCAATTCTAAGTAATATCTTCCTTTTACTTCATACTTGTTATTTGTTTCATTTAAGGTCAACTAGCAATATTATATAATCCATATGCTGTTAAATACTGATGTTTTCAGCATTAAGTAATATAATGTTGGAATAATTTCAAACTGTTGAAAATTGAAATATTTTATGGCTGTGATTTATTGGTTGATTGAAAATTTGTGTGAAGAATTCTAGTAAACCTTTGATTATGTTATTTCATCTTGCTAACCTTTTTAGAAAACGATCAAGAAGTCCAATTAAAAATACTTTTTATTTTCTTTCCGTGAGCCAGTCCCTGAGCAAAATTCAGAACTTCTCTTTTTTAAATAACATTTTTCTCTCATTTAAAAAACATAATTATAAAAAGTACAAACAAGAAAAAGGTAAATAAAAATCACTCTCAATTTCATCACCAAGAGGCACTGCCAATATTTTAACATACTTTTAAAAAAGTGGGATCATATTCTTTATTAACTTATCTTTTTTCATTTAATATATCATGGGAATTTTTCATCTCTAATCTCTTTAAATAAACTTTTACAATGTATTTTGTGGCTTTATCATATATGGATTGACAATAATTTATTTAATTGATCTGCCTATAATTACACAAATAGGTTGTTTCTAATTTTTTATATTATCAGATTACTGTAATTAACAGTTTTGTGGTTAGTATTTTCCCATTTTTTTCACTTCTGTAGGGTTTCTTACTCATTTCTAGGAGAGAAATTGCTGCAGCAGAATATATACATTGTTAGGACTTTTTTTTGTGAGTATTGCTTTCCTTTTTGGGAGCTATTTTTAAAATTTTGCTCACATTTTTATTACATTATTTATTTTTATTTTTATTTATTTTATTATGTTCAGCTAACCATTATATAGTGCCTCATTAGTTTTTATGTAGTGTTCAATGATTCATTAGTTGCATATAACACTTACTACTCAGAGAGAGAGACAAATCATGAGAGTCTTTGGACTCCAGAAAACAAAGTGAGGGTTTCAGAGGGGAGGGGAGAGGGAGGAGGGGGTGGGAGGAGGTGGGTGTCAGGGCTTTTGATACACATTGTAAAATTAGTGCTCGCTTCGGCAGCACATATACACATTGTAAAATTATAAAATTTTCTTCTTATGAGTTACAATCTCTTTCAGCAATGGATAAGAGTGCCTATTTCTCAGCACCTTTACAGATACTAGATATTTCCATTTAAAAATATTTGTCAATCCAAAGGGCAAAATGTACTGATTTACATTTTAAAGATAAGCCATCTTTAAAAAAAAGATTTTATTTATTTGACAGAATGAGACACAATGAGAGAGGGAACCAAGCAGAGGGAGAGTGAGAGAGAAGCAGGCTCCCCACTGAGAAGGGAGCCTCAGGTGGGGCTCTATCCCAGGACCCTGGGATCATGACATGAGCTGAAGGCAGAAGCTTAATGACTGAGCTACCCAGCTGCCCCAGAGATAAGCCTCCTTGCTAAAGAATAAGTCTAACTATGGAATGCATTCTTAAATAGCACTATACTTTAGAGTCTAGAAGTAATTTCTTCCCTAACTCTCCATTTAAAATTTCCCACAGAGCTTTGTTTTATACAATGCCATCCATCATACCTAGAGATGTGCTACAACAGTAACTCACTAATCATTCAAGTCCTGGCAAACCTTTGATATTTGCGATTTGTGTCTATTGCATATATTTACGTATTTATTCCCTTTTCATCATCTGTAGGAAAACAGCTATATTTGCCTCCGTGGTATTGTTAGGGAGAGAAATAAATTAGGTTTCACCTGTTGGTATTCCTTTATCTGATTTACTGTGGTATATGATCTTTTGATTTGTGAAGTAACTAACAAGTAGTGACAAAGAAAGTGTTTTTTAACCAAAAGCCCTTTTTTAAATTATTCACAGTTGGAAAGGTAAAGTATTCAGAAGGGAAGAGTATGTCATCATCGAACTAAATTAGATGATAGGTAATAAGGCATAATAGCATTTCCTAAACTTCGGATAAATCCTCAAGAACCTATTACATAGAACAAAATATCACTATGGTGTGCATTCTCTTTAGTTGTTTTGTGATTATTTATAACTGATAAGCATATTGCTTGGTGGAATTAGAAATATACAGGGAGCTCTTTTTAGCTTGGCATTCTCTGGTTTACAATGGCTCAGCTCAGCTACAGTTTGTGGCTTCAATTTTTTTCAGATTGTTTCACTGAAAGAAGAAAAAGAAAAAGAAAGTTGACTTGTGTTTATGCCCAACCTCTAATGACAACCAATGGGAAAATATTGGGGTTCAAGTCTCCTTCTCTATTCTTCAGTGAAGCAAGGTCACAGGTTTCTAAAGAATGGCTAATTCTAATAGTAATATGTTGGGTATTTTGTTCTCCCTTAGACAGTCACATGAAATAGCTAACTTTTCAGATGTTGATTTTCCCCATGCATTATTTAGTACACCCATCTCTAAGCCCTACTTGTAGTTTACTAATTATTTAACAAGAGCAAATAACTTCTTTTTCAAGGATAAATGGATCAAAGAAGGTATGATCCACCATGCTGGCTCATTGTGCCCACTCATGAAATAAGATTAAGAATCATGCCCTTAGTGATAGCCTTAGCCACCTTTGATTTAGGATTTTATTTGACATTCTAAAACTCTGTAACATGTGAAATAATAGAATCCTTTTTTTCTTTAAGATTTTATTTATGATTTGACAGAGATCACAAACAGGCAGAGAGGCAGGCAGAGAGAGAGAGAGAGAGAGAGAGAGAGAGAGGGAAGCAGGCTCCATGCTGAGCTGAGAGCCTGATGCAGGACTCGATCCCAGGACCCTGAGATCATGACCTGAGTCAAAGGCAGCGGCTTAACCCAGTGAGCCACCCAGGCGTCTGGAAATAATAGAATCCTTAAACAGTAATTGGAATAATCATTCTTGGTGATCTTCATTTCTTCTTAAGTAATATTTTATGTAACATCCATTAATCAATATAAAATCATAGGGGGCGGCTGGTGGTGCAGTTAATTAAGCGGGCAACTCTTAGTTTTGGTTCAAGTCATGATTTCATGGCTGTAAGATCTCCCAGGGGTTGGGCTCCATGCTCAGTGGGGAGTCTCCTTGAGATTATCTTTCTCCCTCTCCCTCTGCCCTACACTGCCTCTTTCTCTCTTTTTCAAACAAATAAATCCTTTAAAAAATATAAAATCAGAGATTATGCTGAGTGAAATAAGTCAAGCAGAGTCAATTATCATATGGTTTCACTGATTTGTGGAGCATAACAAATAGCATGGAGGACAAGGGGAGTTAAGGAGGAGAAGGGAGTTGAGGGAAATTGGAAGGGGAGGTGAACCATGAGAGACTATGGACTGAAAAATAATCTGAGGGTTTTGAAGGGGTGGGGTGGGAGATTGGGGGAACAAGGTGGTGGGTATTGGAGAGGGCACTGATTGCATGGAACACTGGGTGTGGTGCAAAAACAATGAATACTGTTATGCTGAAAATAAATTTAAAAAAATTTAAAAATAAATAAATAAATAAATAAATAAATAAATAAATAAATAAAAATCATTAGGTCCTTCCAAATCTAACTTCTAACTGTGAGTCATATTTTGGTCTTTCATTAATGTGATAGGTAGTTTTATATGTGAAGGTAACAAAGCCATGGGGTGCCCAGATATTTGTTTAAATACTTTTCTGGCTGTGTCCATGAGGGTGTTTTTGGATGAGATTAACATTTGAATTGGTAGACTGAGTAAAATAACTTGCCCTCCCTAATGTAGGTGGGCCCTTTTCAATCAATTGAAGAATTGATAAAACAAAACAAAACAAAAAAAGGTTAAAGAAGAGGGAAACTCTTTCCACCTTACTGACTTGAGACATTGGTCTTTGTTGCCTTTGGACGTACACTGAAACATTATCTCTTCTTGGGTCTTAAGACTGATGGAGTCTAGACTGTAACTTACACCATTGGCTCTCTTGGATCTCCGGATTGCTGGCTGGAGATCTTGTTGCTTCTCAGCCTCCATCACCTTAGCCAGTCCTAAAATAAATCTCTCTCTCTCTCACCTCCCCTCTATCTAATTCTATTCTCTCTCTCTAGGTAGGTAGGTAGGTAGATAGATACTCTTGTCTCCTTTCTGCCATACATTTATGTTATTGAAAACTGACATAAACAAACAAAACCTGTACAAAAATTATCCCAAATCGTGTATTACTTTGAAACAGTAATCTTTTTTTTTGTATTTTATTTTTTTTAATTTTATTTTTTATAAAAAATATAATATACTTTTTTATAAAAAATATAATATATTTTTATCCCCAGGGGTACAGGTCTGTGAATCACCAGGTTTACACACTTCACAGCATGCACCATAGCACATACCCTCCCCAGTGTCCATAATCCCACCCCGCTCCCAAACCCCCTCCCCTCATCAACCCTCAGTTTGTTTTGTGAGATTAAGAGTCACTTATGGTTTGTCTCCCTCCCAATTCCATCTTGTTTCATTTACTCTTCTCCTACCCCCTTAACCCCACATGTTGCATCTCCTCTCCCTCATATCAGGGAGATCATATGATAGTTGTCTTTCTCCGATTGACTTATTTCGCTAAGCATGATCCCCTTTAGTTCCATCCACGTCGTCGCAAATGGCAAGATTTCATTTCTTTTGATGGCTGCATAGTATTCCATTGTGTATATATACCACATCTTCTTTATCCATTCGTCTGTAGATGGACATCTAGGTTCTTTCCATAGTTTGGCTATTGTAGACATTGCTGCTATAAACATTCGGGTGCACGTGCCCCTTCGGATCACTACGTTTGTATCTTTAGGGTAAATACCCAGCAGTGCAATTGCTGGGTCATAGGGTAGTTCTATTTTCAACATTTTGAGGAACCTCCATGCTGTTTTCCAGAGTGGTTGCACCAGCTTGCATTCCCACCAACAGTGTAGGAGGGTTCCCCTTTCTCCGCATCCTCGCCAGCATCTGTCATTTCCTGACTTGTTAATTTAGCCATTCTGACTGGTGTGAGGTGATATCTCATTGTGGTTTTGATTTGTATTTCCCTGATGCTGAGTGATGTGGAGCACTTTTTCATGTGTCTGTTGGCCATCTGGATGTCTTCTTTGCAGAAATGTCTGTTCATGTCCTCTGCCCATTTCTTGATTGGATTCTTTGTTCTTTGGGTGTTGAGTTTGCTAAGTTCTTTATAGATTTTGGACACTAGCCCTTTATCTGATATGTCGTTTGCAAATATCTTCTCCCATTCTGTCAGTTGTCTTTTGGTTTTGTTAACTGTTTCCTTTGCTGTGCAAAAGCTTTTGATCTTGATAAAATCCCAATAGTTCATTTTTGCCTTTGCTTCCCTTGCCTTTGGTGATGTTCCTAGGAAGATGTTGCTGCGGCTGAGGTCGAAGAGGTTGCTGCCTGTGTTCTCCTCAAGGATTTTGATGGATTCCTTTCTCACATTGAGATCCTTCATCCATTTTGAGTTTATTTTCGTGTGTGGTGTAAGGAAATGATCCAATTTCTTTTTTCCACATGTGGCTGTCCAATTTTCCCAACACCATTTATTGAAGAGGCTGTCTTTTTTCCATTGGACATTCTTTCCTGCTTTGTCGAAGATGAGTTGACCATAGAGTTGAGGGTCTATTTCTGGGCTCTCTATTCTGTTCCATTGATCTATGTGTCTGTTTTTGTGCCAGTACCATGCTGTCTTGATGATGACAGCTTTGTAATAGAGCTTGAAGTCCGGAATTGTGATGCCACTAACTTTGGCTTTCTTTTTCAATATTCCTTTGGCTATTCGAGGTCTTTTCTGGTTCCATATAAATTTTAGGATTATTTGTTCCATTTCTTTGAAAAAAAAAATGGATGGTACTTTGATAGGAAGTGCATTAAATGTGTAGATTGCTTTAGGTAGCATAGACATTTTCACAATATTTATTCTTCCAATCCAGGGAGCATGGAACATTTTTCCCATTCTTTGTGTCTTCCTCAATTTCTTTCATGAGTACTTTATAGTTTTCTGTGTATAGATTCTTAGTCTCTTTGGTTAGGTTTATTCCTAGGTATCTTATAGTTTTGGGTGCAATTGTAAATGGGATGGACTCCTTAATTTCTCTTTCTTCTGTTTTGTTGTTGGTGTAGAGAATTGCAACTGATTTCTGTGCATTGATTTTATATCCTGACACTTTACTGAATTCCTGTACAAGTTCTAGCAGTTTTGGAGTGGAGTCTTTTGGGTTTTTCACATATAGTATCATATCATCTGCTAAGAGTGATAGTTTGACATCTTCTTTGCCGATTTGGATGCCTTTAATTTCCTTTTGTTGTCTGATTGCTGAGGCTAGGACTTCTAGTACTATGTTGAATAGCAGTGGTGATAACGGACATCCCTGCCGTGTTCCTGACCTTAGTGGAAAAGCTTTCAGTTTTTCTCCATTGAGAATGATATTTGCGGTGGGTTTTTCATAGATGGCTTTGATAATATTGAGGTATGTGCCGTCTATCCCTACACTTTGAAGAGTTTTGATCAGGAAGGGATGCTGTACTTTGTCAAATGCTTTTTCAGCATCTCTGGAGAGTATCATATGGTTCTTGTTCTTTCTTTTATTAATGTGTTGTATCACATTGATTGATTTGTGGATGTTGAACCAGCCTTGCAGCCCTGGAATAAATCCCACTTGGTCGTGGTGAATAATCCTTTTAATGTACTGTTGAATCATGTTGGCTAGTATTTTGGCGAGAATTTTTGCATCTGTGTTCATCAAGGATATTGGTCTGTAGTTCTCTTTTTTGATGGGATCCTTGTCTGGTTTTGGGATCAAGGTGATGCTGGCCTCATAGAATGAGTTTGGAAGTTTTCCTTCCATTTCTATTTTTTGGAACAGTTTCAGGAGAATAGGAATTAGTTCTTCTTTAAATGTTTGGTAGAATTCCCCCGGGAAGCCATCTGGCCCTGGGCTTTTGTTTGTTTGGAGATTTTTGATGACTGTTTCAATCTCCTTACTGATTATGGGTCTGTTCAGGCTTTCTATTTCTTCCTGGTTCAGTTGTGGTAGTTTATATGTCTCTAGGAATGCATCCATTTCTTCCAGATTGTGAAATTTGTTGGCGTAGAGTTGCTCATAGTATGTTCTTATAATTGTCTGTATTTCTTTGGTGTTCGTTGTGATCTCTCCTCTTTCATTCATGATTTTATTTATTTGGGTCCTCTCTCTTTTCTTTTTGATAAGTCTGGCCAGGGGTTTATCAATCTTATTAATTCTTTCAAAGAACCAGCTCCTAGTTTCGTTGATTTGTTCTATTGTTTTTTTGGTTTCTATTTCATTGATTTCTGCTCTGATGTTTATGATTTCTCTTCTCCTGCTGGGTTTAAGGTTTCTTTCTTGTTCTTTCTCCAGCTCCTTTAGGTGTAGGGTTAGGTTGTGTACCTGAGACCTTTCTTGTTTCTTGAGAAAGGCTTGTACCGCTATATATTTTCCTCTCAGGACTGCCTTTGTTGTGTCCCACAGATTCTGAACCGTTGTGTTTTCATTATCATTTGTTTCCATAAATTTTTTCAATTCTTCTTTAATTTCCTGGTTGACCCATTCATTCTTTAGAAGGATGCTGTTTAGTCTCCATGTATTTGGGTTCTTTCCAAATTTCCTCTTGTGATTGAGTTCTAGCTTCAGAGCATTGTGGTCTGAAAATATGCAGGGAATGATTCCAATCTTTTGATAACGGTTGAGACCTGATTTAGGACCAAGGATGTGATCTATTCTCGAGAATGTTCCATGTGCACTAGAGAAGAATGTGTATTCTTTTGCTTTGGGATGAAAAGTTCTGAATATATCTGTGATGTCCATCTGGTCCAGTGTGTCATTTAAGGCCTTGATTTCCTTGTTGATCTTTTGCTTGGATGATCTGTCCATTTCAGTGAGGGGGAGTGTTAAAGTCCCCTACTATTTTTGTATTATTGTCCATATGTTTCTTTGATTTTGTTATTAATTGGTTTATATAGTTGGCTCCTCCCACCTTAGGGGCATAGATATTTAAAATTGTTAGATCTTTTTGTTGGATAGTTCCTTTGAGTATGATATAGTGTCCTTCCTCAAATCTTATTATAGTCTTTGGTTTAAAATCTAATTGATCTGATATAAGAATTGCCACTCCTGCTTTCTTCTGATGTCCATTAGCATGGTAAATTCTTTTCCACCCCCTCACTTTAAATGTGGAGGTGTCTTCAGGTTTAAGATGAGTTTCTTGTAGGCAACATATAGATGGGTTTTGTTTTTTTATCCATTCTGATACCCTGTGTCTTTTGATTGGGGCATTTAGCCCATTCACATTCAGGGTAAGTATTGAGAGATATGAATTTAGTGCCATTGTATTGCCTGTAAGGTGACTGTTATTGTATATTGTCCCTGTTTCTTTCTGATCTACTTCTTTTAGGGTCTCTCTTTGCTTAGAGGACCCCTTTCAATATTTCCTGTAGAGCTGGTTTGGTATTTTCAAATTCTTTCAGTTTTTTTTTGTCCTGGAAGCTGTTAATCTCTCCTTCTATTTTCAATGATAGCCTAGCTGGATATAGTATTCTTGGCTGCATGTTTTTCTCGTTTAGTACTCTGAATATATCATGCCAGCTCTTTCTGGCCTGCCAGGTCTCTGTGGATAAGTCTGCTGCCAATCTAATATTTTTACCATTGTACGTTACAGACTTCTTTTCCTGGGCTGCTTTCAGGATCTTCTCTTTGTCACTAAGACTTATCAATTTTACTATTAGGTGACGGGGTGTGGACCTATTCTTATTGATCTTGAGGGGGGTTCTCTGAACCTCCTGGATTTTGATGCTTGTTCCCTTTGCCATATTGGGGAAATTCTCTCCAATATACCTTCTGCTCCCCTCTCTGTTTCCTCTTCTTCTGGAATCCCAATTATTCTAATGTTGTTTCGTCTTATGGTGTCACTTATCTCTCGAATTCTCCCCTCGTGATCCAGTAGCTGTTTGTCCCTCTTTTGCTCAGCTTCTTTATTCTCTGTCATTTGGTCTTCTATATCGCTAATTCTTTCTTCTGCCTCATTTATCCTAGCCGTCAGAGCCTCCATTTTTGTTTGTACCTCATTAATAGCTTTTTTGATTTCAACTTGGTTAGATTTTAGTTCTTTTATTTCTCCAGAAAGGGCTTTTATATCTCCCGAGAGGGTTTCTCTAATATCTTCCATGCCTTTTTCGAGCCCGGCTAGAACCTTGAGAATCGTCATTCTGAACTCTGGATCTGACATATTACCAATGTCCGATCCTTCTGTGACCCTGCGGGACCTGAGGCCACGCTGACCCCGCGCGGGCTTCACCCCGGTTAAGCCTCTGGAGCGATGTCCCTCAGCGGAACAGACTTTTAAAAGTCCCGATTTTGTGCTCTGTTGCTCCGCCGCTTGCCGGGAGCCGGCCCCGCCCCCCGTGGTCTATCTTCCTGTCGCTTTGGATTCACTTCTCCGCCAGTCCTACCTTTCAGAAAGTGGTTGATTTTCTGTTTCTAGAGTTGCTCTTCTTCTTCTCTTCGATCTCCCGTTGGATTTGTAGGTGTTTGCAATCTTTAGATAAGCTATCTAGCTGATCTCCCGCTACCTGAAGTAGTCTCAGCCTGCTACTTCTCCACCATCTTGACTCCTCTCCTGAAACAGTAATCTTGAGAGATATTATCACCTAGGACCACCTCTTTCTTTGCCTTGGCCATAATTTCTTCCTCTTTCTCAGTCTTGGCCTGTCCCAGCAATAGCTTCCCTTATCTATATTTAATCTTTGGTTAAACATACATGATTAGTGTATCCAAAGGTAAGCTGTCTGGCAAGTAAAATATCAAATGTTTTTTTTTTTTCCCTGAATATTCAGCATTTCCAGTTGTACAGTTTCTATGTTCTTCAGGGTAATTTTCACAGCTTTAAGATATATATTCATGCTGACCTCCACACCTGTGATTGTTCTATGGACCTGGGTTCCATTCTTTAATGAGACAGTTACAGTTTCATGACTAGGGACAAGATATCTCTAATTCTATTAATCAAATTCTTGGGGTTACTTCAGCATTTCCATTCATAGCATTGTGCTCTTACCATCAGCTGTATTCGGACATTGTGATAAGGCTGACTTGTAGAGTGATGATTAAAATAAAGTGTTTTTATACCTTTCTTGTAGAGACTTAGAAAACTATTGAAATTTTTTCGTTTTAGAGGAATTTGAACATTTACTGGGTCGTTTCTTCTTGTACATTAATATTTCTAAGACACAGATTTTATATTATTCATTTTTTTAAAGATTTTATTTTTATTTATTTGACAGAGAGATCACAAGCAGGCAGAGAGGCAGGCAGAAAGAGAGGAGGAAGCAGGCTCCCCGCTGAGCAGAGAGCCCGATGCGGGGCTCGATCCCAGGACTCTGAGATCATGACCTGAGCCGAAGGCAGCGGCTTAACCCACTGAGCCACCCAGGTGCCCCTATATTATTCATTTTGCATTTTTCCATGACCTACACATATTTTAGGTAGTGAAGAAATGTTTATTAACAGAACAGACATCCTCAACTATATAATATTTGTATAAGTCTTGAGTCACAGTGAGCAGTGATTAGGGACTTTGCTAGTTGGGAAACACAATATGTCCTTTCCGGTGCAGGTTATTTTTCACTTGGGCCATCTGTTGGCAGTGAAGGAGCACTAGTAGCTGTCATGTGATCCTAGAAGAAGCACTCACTCAAAGGCTTATGCATCT